>NC_083707.1:37004687-37647500 GCF_033118175.1 Dama dama | reverse complement strand
CTTTCCGACTCAAAAGATGAGTTGCACGGCCTCACTGCGAAGGTCGAGCTCTCATAACCCGCGGTACCACCGCCCGGACACGGCGACCCCGGCCACAAGGCCGGGGTTAGAGGGAGGCCCACCGACCCGCCGGCCCCGCACTCCCAGGCCCGGCCCCCAGGCTTCCCCGCCGCCTCGGGCATGGCGGGCACCCCGGAGGGAGAAGCCAAGGCCGCAGGACCCGGGCCGGGTGACAGGTTTATTGCCCCGCGGTGAGCAACTTGGGCTTCTCGTCACCCTCCCAACCCAAACTCCACCCGCGCATCCCTCTGTCGCCCCTTCGCGTACCTGACACACGGAGGCGCGGAACGCCGCGAAGTCCGAGTCCTCCTCGACCTGCAGCGCCCGGTCCCCGAGCTCCGACTCCTTCTCGCGCCGGTCAAACAAGTACACCGTCCTGGGGCCGTCGGCTCTGCCACCCTCTCCGGTCTCCACCGAGGGCCCGCCGCCACCCGCCGCTGCCATATTGGGGGACAGGGAGAGCAAAGAGCCGTGCCGGCGCCTGCGGCCGCCGCGCTGAAAACCGAAGTGAGGGCCCCGCTTGGCGCCTTCAGCTCCAGCGCCCGGGGCAGCGCGAGGCCTCTAACCTGGCGCGCTCAGTTCCTCCCTCCGCGGCGGCGGCGGCGGCGGCCGAGCAGCAGCAGGCTCGAGGATCACCCGGGAACCGATTCAAACGCGCTCCTGCCCGGGCAGCACGTCACTTCCGCGTCCCGCCGCTCCCGGGGGGGAAGGAGGCGCGCGGCGCGCTCTTCGCAGGGCCAGGACCCGCGCCCGCCGCCGCCCACACGAGCTCGCAGCGCGACCCGCGACCAGGCCAGCCGCCAGGAACTGTGGCGCAGGAGGAAGAGGGGCGGCCGGCGGCGCGCAGGGGCGGGGCGAAGTCGGCAGGCCGCGCGGGCCGGGGCGGGGCTTCGGCGCCCGCCGCCGCCGCAGCTGCCCGGGGCCCGGCCCCTTTCACCCTCACGAAGTTAGAGCGGAGCTCCGTCCCTCGCAGGCGCGGACCCTCTGAGCGGGCGAGCCGGTCACTGAGGCGGGAGAGCCAGTCCCGGGAGCAGCGGAGAGAGTCTCCCGAGGGACTTATTTTCTCCCGGCCCAGAGGGTCCTTGCATCTTCCCGCCTCGCCATGAGCCCCGACCGAACTCGTCCGGCTTCGAGCTCCTGGCGCCGCGACCCGGGCTGCGGCCTCAGGGGAGCGTCAGGGCCGCGGCCCTCGTGGTTGGACCTACCTCTGCAGCGAGCACGTGGGTCCCCACGCGGAAAGAACCGACGCCGAGAGACCCGGCGCCGTCCTTCCCGCCCCAGAGCCTAGTGGTTTTATGTGGGCCTGGGCGTGGACCCCCGAGACAAAGGGGCCCCTGAGATTCTCCGCACAGAGGTAGTGTGACGTCACAGCCGCTTCCGAGGGTCCCGGCGCCCGACGCTGCGGGCTGCACACGCCTCCCCGACCCGTCGCCGAAACGCGGCTGAGAACCGAGCACGGGAACGCCTGTGCTACAGAGTTGCCAGGAATAAGTTAAATAGTGTTCGCAAAGAGCTTCACATAGGCTAGGCTTCCTATAAAAGCCTTTATTGAGCTTCATTAAATATCCTAATCCTGGTCTGTAGTACCCTAACTCAACGACAAATAAGGTCATTGTTGGAGGGCTAGGTTTAGTCATGAGGTCTTAAAAATGTTTAGGCAGTAATTTGTGTTTTACAATAACTTCCACTAAGACTGGGGGATTTTTTTTTATTCTTGAGAAGTTCGGCTAATAAAGTATATTTTCTGTTTTACTGGATTTGCCAAACCCTCGTGGTTAATTACGTGGATCGACCCATGTTTAGCGTACGTGAGAAACAGATAGGCTTGTCCAAATAAAGACCCTCCAGAATCGTAGGGGGGTGTGTGTGTATTGTATATTTGGCTAGACATATAAGGTAGTAAAGATGGGACACACAGTTGGAACAAAAGTGTCAGGGCATGTGTTTGTGAGGGGCGTAAATAATAGGGTTCATGTGGGGAGAATGGAGCAGTAGACGGTGGAAGATAAATAGGGAAGAGAGGTGTTGTGGTCAGATGCCATTCATGTTCCTGAAGAGATAACTGGAGAAGGCTAAGAACAAAGTAACCTCAACTCCTGTGGGATTTCTTTGACCTCTCCTGTTTTAGCTTTCAAAGTCAATTGAACTTTTCATTAGAGGCCATTCCATAATGGTGTTTTATTTAAATGACCAAAAAACAACGTTTTTCATCATTGTGTGCGTGTGTGTGTGTGTGTGTGTGTGCGTGCGCGCGCTCAGTCTTGTCCCACTGTTTGCAACCCCATAGACTGTGGCCCACCAGGCTCCACTGTCCATGGAGTTCTCCAGGCAAGAAAACTGGAGTGAATTGAATGTCAGAAGCAACTTAGCACCTTCCCCCGTACATACAAAAATCTAAGTCTTGGTTTGTGACTTATTAGTATGAAAAATAACTACATTCTGATGAAAATCATGTTTTATATGTTCATTTTGAGTGATGTTAGAAGAATTATTGTTTTTTATTTTTTCCCCCCATCAATAGTACTGGTTACGCTGAACAAATAAAAACTTCCCAATTGCTTCCTTTTTCAGAAAAGAACATTTGGTACCATGGTATATTATTTCCTCTGCATTAGAGAACAGCTTTTTTAAAATGTTACAAAAAATTCCCATAGTTGTTACTCAATCAGAGTGTATGTTTATTATGTTTAACCCATAATGCCCAGTAACCATTCTGGATTTATTTGTTTCTGCCTGTAGACATAAATTCTTGTTGTTTGAGTTTAGGGGTATTTTTTTTTTCACATTCACCAAAACAAAACGGTCATTTTTTTTTTCACAACCATGAGTAAGTCCGTGTTGTTTTCAGGTTGCCGCCATCCTGAGAAACCTAGGAAACAGATCACTTCAAGCTAAACTGAAAATTTTCCTGAAGCCATAACTTTTCCAATCAAAGGGATGATTCTGTAATTAATTGGTCGATTTAAATACAAATAATTTAAATAGGGTAATTTAAATATAATGTACACAATTTATCAGAATTCCTATCTATATCTGTGGCCATATAAATGCAACAGTTTACTTGTAGCAATCCCTGAAAGGAAAAATTGCATCACTACCAACAACATCCCCACTGCTAAGGAAAGAAAACAAATGTGTGTGTGCTCAGTCGTGTCTGACTCTCTGCGACCCCGTGGACTGTAGCCCGCCAGGCTCCTTTGTCCATGGGATTCTCCAAGCAAGAATACTGGAGTGGGTTGCCATTTCCTTCTCCAATGAATCTTCCTGTCCCAGGGATGGGACTCGCTTGTCTTGTCTCCTGAATTGGCAAGCAGATGCTTTACCACTGCTTTACCACCTGGGAAGTCCAACAAGACAAATGCTGTTTAATTAGCCACACAAGGCTTTAATGGGCATTTAAAGTTCCTTCTAGAAAACCATTCCTGCATGAAAATTTGAAATCCTTATGTCATAGTAACTAAAAGATCATGAGTCATGCATGGACTGTCTCTTAGCTCATGAAACTAACCAGATGATTAGAGATGTTGATGTTTAGGATACAGTAGTATAAATAAATGTTTGCAATCTTGACTAATGATCTGCATGTTTTTTCTTTACCCAGCCATTCCTTACAGGTAGGCTCATTCTTTTCAGTATATGTGTTACAGCAGAAATCAGGAAAAGCAGTAACTTTGTAGTAATCAGAATGTTGTCCAACTATATATTGCTTACTATATTGTAGATATTGGTGAACAGAGGTCAGTAAATAGTTTCAGATGTTGTAGTTGTTGTTTAGTAGCTAAGTCGTGTCTGACTCTGTGACGCCATGGACTGCAGCAAGCTAAGCTTCCCTGTCCTTCACTATCTCCCAAAGGTTGCTCAGATTCACATTCACTGAGTCGGCGATGTCATCTAACCATCTCATTCACTGCCACCCTCTTCTTTTGCCTTCAGTCTTTCCCAGCATCAAGTTCTTTTCCAATGAGTCAGCCCTTCACATCACGTGGCCAAAGTGTTGGAGCTTCAGCATCAGTCCTTCCAATGAATATTCAGGACTAATTTCCTTTAGGATGGATTGGTTAGATCTTCTTGCTGTCCAAGGGATTCTCAAGAGTATTCTCCAGCACCACAATTCAAAGGCATCAATTCTTGGGCACTGAGCCTTCTTTATGGTCCAACTCCCACATCCATACATGCCTACCAGAAAACAGCTTTGAACTATACAGATCTTTGTCAGCAAAGTGATGTCTTTGCTTTTTAATATGCTGTCTAGGTTTGTCAAAGCTTTCCTTCCAAGAAACAAGCGTGTCTTAATTTCACGGCTGCAGTCACCGTTCACAGTGATTTTGGAGCCCAAGAAAATAAAATCTGTCACTGCCTCCACTTTTTCTATTTGCCATGAAGTGATGAGATCGGATGCCATGATCTTCAAATAGGAATCATTTATTTGCTCTTGATTCTGTAACTTTGGCTAAGCTTAACTGGGCAATTCTGTTGAATTCACTGTATATGACAAGCAGCAGTCACCGGCAGCTTGACTGGGGCTGGATGGTCCATGATGGTCTCACTCACATGGCTGGCAGTTAGCCCGAGCTTGTTAATAAGTGGATCTCACGTTCCTCCATAGGCATCTCTAATAGCATAGTTTGGTTTCCCACTTAAGCTGTCACAGAACCTCAAAAGAAAAAGCTCCAATATGCAAGTGCCTGTTCAGCCTGCCTCATGTTTTCTGGTGTCATTGGCCAAAGCTAGTCACATGTCCAAGCTCCTGAGTGGTCCCCTGCCATAATAGAGGGAAGTTTATAGAATTCACTTCTAATCTGGAAGCTAGCACTGATATGTGTGTACTGTGATGAAATCAATTTGATAAAATATTACAAATATGGTTGGCAGAAAGAAGAGGGGAGTAATCTCGTTAGATTTGCTGTGAGACTAAATTCCCCCAAAATGAAAACACCTGAAAAATAAAGGGCAAGGAAAGTGCGTTCTTAACTACTTCTGTCTTCTCAAATTTATTTTGTAAGTGTGTTTCTTTCTGGAAAGGTAAAGTCACAGTTTTAGTGACTTGAGTTTAGACTTTGCCAGCTGTATTTCTGCACTTTCTGTAACGCATGACTCTGAGACCCCGTCTATGGAACTGGTAGCGAACATTTAAGAGCTCCAGTTCCAGTTTTAACAAGTTCCAAGCTCTGGGTGGTGAGCCTAGAGGCTCTCCTTTGTCTATATACCCTCTTTGGATCCAGTGATTTCCTGTTGCTTTTGTACCACTTGGGATGTGGGAACCACTTGCAAGGTTTCTTTTAATCCTAATTCCCTAGATGGACTGTTTATGTATTTAGGAGGGTAGGGAGGACCATCTCGTCTTACCAGCCTAAACAGAATCTTGTGAATCTGGAGGAAAGTTCCTCTTCATCATTCTTCAAGGTACTGTATCAATGCCTCTAAGTCTTTTTCTCACCTCTGAAGTCCTTTTCTCTATCCCCTCTCCAAAACTCTCTGCATTCTCCTAAGAACTTCAGTTTTTAGGGGGGAATAATCTGAGGGGGAAAGTATCTTTTCTACTCTGCACTCTGTTTCAATTATCAATTGCTGTACCACAAATTAGCTCCAAACCCAGTGGTTTAAAACAACTATCATTTTCTTCATTTGGCTCATGCCATTTGGGCACGGCTTGGTGGAACCAGGTTCACATGGTATCAGCCTGGGCAGTTCTGAGGGGAGTCACTTTCAAATGCCTTCCTCACATGGGCTATCAACATGGTGCTGGTTGCTGGCCAACACCTCTAAGATCTCTTTCTGTGCCTCTCCTCTGGGCTAAGGTTGGGAGTCTCACAAAGAGGTAGGAATACTTCTTACCTGAGGGTTGACTTCCCCTGGAGAATAAAAGTGGAAGCCCGTAGACCTTAAGTTGGGCCTTGAAACAGCACTCCTTCTGCCACACTCTGTGGGTTAAGACAGGTCACAGGACCATCCTGGACTGATGAAAAGGGCCATGGCAGAAATAGGAATACGGGGAGCATGGTTCTTTGGAGGCTACCCTGGGACAAAGTTCTCCTGGGGCAAGAAAGCATAGAGTCTGCCATTTTCTTGAATTGGTGTAGGGGGTTGGTTGTGTTTGCCTGAGGGAAAATCAAAGACGGGAAAAAAAGTTAAAATATGTTTAGTCAGTTCAGTCACTCAGTCATGTCTGACTATTTGCGACCCCGTGGACTGCAGCATGCCAGCCTTCCCTGTCCATCATGAACTCCCAGAGCTTACTCAAACTCATGTCCATCTAGTCAGTGATGCCATCCAACCATCTCATCCTCTGTCGTCCCCTTCTCCTTCGCCTTCAATCTTTCCCAGCACCAGGGGCTTTTCAAATGAGTCAGCTCTTCACATCAGGTGGCCAAAGTATTGGAATTTCAGCTTCAAAGTCAGTCCTTCCAATGAATATTCAGGACTGGTCTCCTTTAGGATGGACTGGTTGGATGTCCTTGCTGTACAAGGGACTCTCAAGAGTCTCCTCCAACACCACAGTTCAAATGGATCAATTCTTCAGCATTCAGCTTTCTTTATGGTCCAGCTTTCACATCCATACGTTACTATTGGAAAACCATAGCTTTGACTAGATGGACCTTTGTTGGCAAAGTAACATCTCTGCTTTTTATTTTTATTTTTTTAACGTCTCTGCTTTTTAATATGCTGTCTAGGTTGATCATAGCTTTTCTTCCAAGGAGCAAGCATCTTTTAATTTCATGGCTACAGTCACCAGCTGCAGTGATATTAGAGCCCAAGAAAATAGTCTCTCACTCTTTCCATTGCTTTCCCATCTATTTGCCATGAAGTGATGGGACTGGATGCCATGATCTTAGTTTTCTGAATGTTGAGTTTTAAGTCAACTTTTTCACTCTCCTCTTTTACTTTCATCAAGAAGCTCTTTAGTTCTTCTTCTCTTTCTGCCATAAGGGTGTCATCTATATATCTGAGGTTATTGATATTTCCCTCAGAAATCTTGATTCCAGCTTGTGCTTCATCCAGCCTGGCATTTCGCATCATGTACTCTGCATATAAGTTAAATAAAGAGGGTGACAATATACAGCCTTGATGTACTCCTTTCCCAATTTGGAACCAGTCTGTTGTTACATGCCCGGTTCTAATTGTTGCTTCTTGACCTGCATACAGATTTCTCAGGAAGCAGGTCAGGTGGTCTAGTATTCCCATCTCTAAGAATTTTCCACAGTTTGTTGTGATCCACACAGTCAAAGGCTTTAATTTAGCATGTTAAAATATGTTAATGTCTTATAATATACTTCCAGTCACATGGGCCTTTGTCAAATTTCTCCTGATGCATTACCTCTAATTTCCATGTTATTTAAAGGAACTAACTTTGAATAAAGAATCTTAAAAATTTTAAATTAACTGTTGGTGTTTTCGCATTTTGGTTGTAAAACAGATTCTTTTTTCTTCAAAAATCCATGCAGTTGAGGGACTTCCATGGCAGTCCAGTGGTTGTGACTCCAAACTCCAATGCTGGGGGCCTGAGTTCAATCCCTGGTCAGGGAACTAAGATCCCACAAGTGCATGACTTGGCTCAAAAAAAAAAAAAAAACAAAAATAAAAATCTTGCATTTGAATTTTTTCTTTTTATATGAAAAATGATACTGATCATTTATTAAGATCTTGAATTGCCAGTATGTCTACAAGGACTTTACATTTTCTTGTTCAATCTGTTTTTACATTTTTATATTTACTTCATACATTCAAAAGAGTATGTATAATCTAATTGTCTGTTAAAAGACAAACAGCATGTGTAGCCACCACCCAACTTAAGAAAAAGTGCGTTCCTGACATTCTGGAGGCCTGGTGTACCCCTCCCAAAATGTCATCTCTCTACTATGAGGGTGAGGTGATTGGATGGCATTACCAACTCAATGGACATGAATTTGAGCAAGTTCGGGGAGTTGGTGATGGACAGGGAAACCTGGCGTGCCGCAGTGCATGGGGTCGCAAAGAGTCAGACATGCCTGAGTGACTGAACTGACTGACTACTATGAGGTAATCTCTCTGATCTGAAGTGTGTGCTTTTTCTCTCTGTTTATAATAGGTTATTTGGCTTTTAAATTAAAAAAAAAATTTTTTTTTTTGGCTGTACCACACAGCTAGTTCCCCAGCCAGGGATTAAACTCACAGCCCCTGCATTGGAAACAATGTAGTCTTAACCAGGGAGCCACCAGGGAAATCCCTTATGTTTTTTGTTTTGAATTTATTTACCCTAAAAGAAAAACCACACACTCCTGCTGTGCGTGTCCTCTGCTCTCAACAGTCTACCACAACTCTACTTCACCTGTGACACCAGATGTGTAGGCTTTGCACCCATGAAACAATCTGTGACACCAGGTGGGCATCCTACAGTTTAGTTCAATTCTGACCCTATCTACCTAGAGAAAATGTCAGATACCACAGGTTAAGGGTTCAGTCCTGTAGGACTGTCCCCCTTCCTGACTTCAGATGCCCAATCAGAGGTATAGGTTGTTACCTGAGCTTCTAACCCAATGGCTCTAAATCGGAGGATCCTATGACCTCCACTGCAGTTTCAGTTAATCTGTTAGAGCAGCTCAGAGAACTCAGGAACACAGTTTACTGACTACTTTACACTTTATTACAAAAGGTACAAATCAGGGAACACCCCTGGTGGTCCAGTGGTTAGTAATCTGCCTTCCAATGCAAGGGACTCTGATTCCTTCTCTAGTCAAGGAACTGAGATCCTGAATGATGCAGGTACTCAGCCTGCATGCTGCAGCTAAGACCCAACACAGCCAAAGATAAATAAGTAAGTAGGTACATAAGTAAATAAAGATACTTTCTTTTAAAAAGGAATTAAATAGGGTCTTCCCCAGTGATCCAGTGGCTAAGACTCTGTGCTCCCAATTCAGGGGGTCCTGGTTTGACCCCTGGTCAGGGAACTAGGGCATCAGCGACTCAATGGACATGAGTTTGAGCAAGCTCCGGGAGATGGTGAAGGACAGGGAAGCCTAACATGCTGCAGTCCATGGGGTTACAAAGAGTCAGACATGACTGAGAGACTAAACAACAGTGAACTAGATCCCATGTGGGGCAGCTAAGACTCAACATAGTCAAATAAATGAATACATGTTTTTTTTTAAAGAATCAAATGAATAAAGTTACAAATCAGGTAGGGTTAGATGAAGGGACGCACAGTGTGAGGTGTGGGAAAAGGGCACAGGGCTTCTCTGCTCTTTGGACTTCTGCTCTCTCGAAACTCCTATGTGTTCATCAACACAGAAGCTCTCCAAGACTTTTGCCTTTTTATGGAGGTTTCATATGTAGGCAAGATTGATTAAATAAATCTTTGGCCATTGGTGATGGGTCAACTTTCAACTCCTCTGCCATTCTTGGGAGGTACAGTGGAAGACTGAAAGTTCCAACCCTCTAATCCAGGTTGGTTTCATTGTCAACCAGCCCCATCCTTAGAGGCTTTCCCAAAATCCCCTCATTAATATAAACACACTTGTAGTTGAAAGAGGCTCATTATAAATAACCATAAACAGCTTTATTATTCTTATCACTTAAGAAATTCCAAGGTTTGGGGGACTATATGCCAGGAACAGTGGACAAAGATAAAACATATAAATTCTATTCAGTTGCTCAGTCATGTCTGACTCTTTGCAAGCCCATGGACTGTAGCACCCCAGGCTTCTCTTACCTGTCCTTCACCATCTCCCCAAGTTCGCTCAGACTCAGGTCCATTGAGCTGGTGATGCAATCTAACCATCTTATCCTCTGTCGTCCCTTTCTTCTCCTGCCTTCAATCTTTCCCAGCATCAAGGCCTTTGATACTGGGAAAAATCACAAATTGCATATACATTTATACATTCTTCTGCAACTTTTTTGGCTCAACATATTTATAAGATTCAATCATGTTAATACATGCAGCTGTATTTCATTCTTTTTTTAAACTGTTACATAGCATTTCTTGAAATGAATACACAACAATTTTTCCATTCTCTTACCCATGGACATTTTAATTATTTCCAGGATTTGGGTTTCTTGTTTGCTTGTTTTTGCCTTTTTATTTATTTATTTTCAGTTTTTGCTTTCTTAAAATCAGGCTTCTGTAAATATTTGTGTGTGTATTCTGATATTCTTATGCAATGGATATACTGCACAGGATACATGTCAAGTGTCAAAGAGAGTGTGTATGTTTACAAATTTACCTAATGACACAAGGTTATTTCCTAGCAGGGTAGAAGGCTTACTACTGCTCCACTTCTTTATCAACACTTAGGAGTGTTTTTTACTTTAAAAAAATTGTCATTCTGGTGGATGTAAAATAGTGGTTCACTGTGGTTATAATTTGCAATTCCCTCCTTATAAGTGAGATTGAGCATCTTTCCATATGTTTACTGCCTAACTGTGTTTCTTCATCTGTAAAATGCCTGTTCATGCTTGGGGCTTCCTTTTCTATAGGTTTATTTTATTTATTTTTTTCCTATTGATTCTTAGGAGTTCTTTATATCATGGCTACTAACTTTCGGTTGGTTATATGGGTTATAATATCTTTCCTTAGTTCATGGTTTGTACTTACTCTTTCTGTGATCTTTTAATGAACAGTAGTACTTATCTTAATGTAATTAAATTTGTCAATCATCTCCATTACAGTTAGTCTCTTTTTAAGAATTTCTGGGAATTCACTAGCTGTCCAGTGGTTAGGAGTCTGTGTTTTCACTGCAGGGGACAGGTTCTATCCCCCCAGTTGGGGAACTATGCCAAATAGGAAAAGAAGAAAAAGAAGAAGAAGAAGAATTTCTCTACTACCAAGGTTTCCTCAAATTTTATTCTTCAAGTTTAAAATTTTTCCATTAAAAAATTTGAGTCTTTAATTCATGTGGAGTTGATTTCTACCCATGATACTGGAAAGGGATCCATTTTTTAAATGAATAATTAAATATCTGAGCATCATTTATTGAACAGTAGTCCACCTTTTCCATGCTATAACCTGTGTAACTTTTATCACATACCAAGTTTCTGTAAATGCATGCTTCTATTCTTGGATTTTCTTTTGTCCTTTTTTCCTTTTTGCTGCACCACATAGCATGCAGGATCTTAGTTCCCTGACCAAGGATTGAATCCGGGCCCTCTGCATTGAAAGTGCAGAGTCCTAGCCTCTGGACCACCAGGGAATTTCCTGCTCTTGGATTTTCTAGTCTGTTCTGTTGGTTAATTTCTGCCCCCAGCCCTGCTATTATTGTACTGTCTTCATTTTCTAGTTCTCTTATGTTTTGAGACCCTACTGCGCAAACCACCTCACTTCATGCTTTTTCAGGAGTGTCACGTAGTTGGTTCTTGAGTGTCACCGCAAGAATGATAACTTCCTCCTCTTCTTGCTCAGTGTTTGCTCACTTAAGAGACACTTCAGGTTGTGGTCAACTACATTTCCATGGCAGTAAAGCCCATGGCTCAATAAGGAACTGAGTACATTACAGGAGTTTTAAATGGACTGGTATTGCTTATACTAAGCACTTAGTTGTGCTTGGAACGCTGCTGTTTGCCTCCACATCAAGTTCTTTGAGAAATATCACAAACCCTTTTTCATTTTGTTCGTAATTACCCTGTGCATTCTGATTCAGTTACAGCACTAATACCAGGTTCCTGAACAGCACAGAAGGATCCAATTTTCTAATCACTGACTGCTTAGATAAAAATTTCTCCTTCCTGTGTTTTCATGATTTTCACTCAACTGAACAAAATGGGAAAACACGATTCTGCTGATTTTGCTTGTATATAAACATGCATGAGACTTTCCAGGTGGCTCATAGGTAAAGAATCCACCTCTAATGCCGGAGATACAGGGGACACGGGTTCAGTCCCTGGGTTCGGAAGATCCCCTGGATCAGAAATGGCAACCCACTCCAGAATTCCATGGTCAGAGGAGCCTGGTAAGTTACGATCCACGGACTGCAAACAGTCAGACACGACCGAGCGACTAACATGCATACAGAATGTCTGGTTGGAGATCAATGTGCTATGGAAAAGAGTTTCAAAGAATGTGGAGTCCCAGGGGCTAGAAGGTCACAATTTTATAGCGTGGTTAGAAGACATTTTCTGATAAGGTGACATTTGAGCAGAAAGCTGAGGGAAGTGAAGGAGCAAGTTGTAACGATCTGTTAGACAAACTGAGGGAAAAATAAGAACAAAGATCCTGAGTTCTGAGCATGAATGGCATTGTGACAGTAACCGAGGATGCAAACAGAGAGACAAATGGGGGAAAGAAGGAATACTGTAAAGAACATCGTAGGTCACTGTCATAACTCTGGCTTTTGCGCTGAAGGTAATAAGACATATCGGAGGACTTCGAGCACAGGGGTGATAAGGTCTGATGTATTTTTATTTTATTTATTTGGATGGGGCTGTCTGACATATTTTTATTTTTATTTTATTTTATTTTTTTTTGTCTGACATATTTTTAATGCTTTTTATTGTGGTAAAAGTCACACAATATAAAGCATGCTATTCCAACCATATTTCACTGTACAGTTCAGAGGCATCAAGTACATTCACATTGTTGGACACCTCTCACCATCGTCCATCTGAATTGTTCACTTTCCTAAACAGAAACTGTGTCCCCATCAAACACCAAGTCACCATTCCCCCTCCTCACACCTCACCTCCAGCCGCTGGCATCTACCTGTGTTACCTTCTGACTCTATAAATTTGACTATTCTAGGTACCTTGCATAAGTAGAATCAAACAGGATTTGAGATCTGATCATGGTGGCTCAGCGGTAAAGAATCTGCTTGCCCATTCAGGAGACTTGGTTTCAATTGCTGGGTCAGGAAGATCCTCTGGGGAAGAAAATGGCAACCCACTCCAGTATTCTTCCCTGGGAAATCCCATGGAGAGAGGAGCCTGGTGGGCCACAGTCCAGGGATTGCGTAAGAGTTGGACACGACTTATTGATTAAACAACAATATTTTTAAAGAGAAGTTCTTCGACTTCTAGGTTGAAAATAAACTGTAAGGGGCCAAATGTAGAAACCAACAGACCAGCCAGGAGGCTGAGTCAGTAATCCAGGCCAGAGATAATAAGGGCTTGATCTATGCTGGTAATGGTGGAGCTGAAGGGGGTGGTCAGATTTTAGACAGATTTTGAAGATGAGGCTGAAAGATTTGCTAATGATTTGGACATGTGGCATGTGAAAAAGAGAAATGTCAAACTGGTTTCCCAAACGTGTGGCTCCCCAGGATGTGCAAGATGTACCTGCATATTTTTGGCCACCCAACCTCTCTCTCGCTTCCTAAGTCTGGAGAATTTCCCATCATATAAACCTAAGTGACAGACAGCACCTCTCCAACAGAAGGTGTGACTCCAGTGGCGAACAACTTGTTCCAGTCTCCTAGGCCCCTGAGATGCACCCAGGTGACCAGTCAGACGTTAATGGGGCTCTCAGTATGTGGGCCACGGTGTGGGGCGGAGTGCACTGTGCAAGGGCGGGGCTTTTCTCATAAAACTGTGTGTTCCGACCAAGTCGTTTTCAAGCAAGCTTTGCCAGCCTCCCAGAAAATTCAGTTTCCTAGCCAAAAATACTGTTTCTGCTTTTATTTAGTCTATGTTTTTATTTTTCAGCCACACTGGGCAGCATGTGGGGTCTTAATTTCCCCACCAGGAATTGAACTTGCATCCCCTGTATTGGAAGCACAGAGTCTTAGCCACTGGACCACCAGGGAAGTCCCCGTTTCTAATTTTAAAATAGCCAGAAATAGTTTCTTTTCCTTGTAAATAAAAACTTCAATTGGGGGACTTTCCTGATGGTCCAATGGTTAAGACTCCACACTCCCAATGTAGGGGACCTGGGTTCAATGTTCAGTCCCTGGGTGGAAACTAAGATTCTGCATGTCCCATGGTGTGGTTAAAATTTTAAATAAATAACATATATATATATATTAAGAAACCTCGATTGATACATTAGGGATTGATATTCTTACTATGAATGTTACATTAATAACTGCCTTTCATTGAGTTATTGAGGAAGTTATGCTAATTAATTCTGCTAGATAAAACTCTTTGTGACTTCACGGACTGTAGCCCGCAAGGCTCCTTTGTCCACGGAATTCTCCAGGCAAGAATACTGGAGTGGGTTGCCATTTCCTTCTCCAGGGGATCTTCCCGATCCAAGGATTGGACCCGGGTCTCCTGCATTGCAGGTGGACTCTTTACCATTTGAGCAACCAGGAATACTCCTGTGTTAGAACTGAGGAAACTGAAACATAAAGGATAAAACCACTCTGTAATTGACAGAGCTAGGACTAAAAGTCAAATTTGTCTGTCTCCCAAGTTTGAACATTTATACATTACAGATAAGTTCATTTGGGGCTCATGTAATATTGTGAACTATCATTTTTCCACTAATTGAGTTCTCTGTATAACCTCTATGCATATTCACAAGTACTAAATTTCCTTGAAATCATCTAAAACTATAGAACATAGTGCTGAAATATTAAAATGTGTCATTCTTTTGAAAACGTATTATAGTTTGCCAAAGACCATAAATCTAATTCAAAATAGATACTAATGTTTGTTAGTCTTGTTTGAATTCTGGGCAAATTTTTCTGAAAGTTTTAATTTTAATACATTGTGCCTTGATCAGTAAGAATCTAGAGGTAAAGTTCTATACTGATAAATACACCAAACTCTTCTTTAGACGGCACCTACTATCACTGAGACATTATAGTACCAGGTTTGATGTTAAGAATGAAGACAAATTCAAAAGGACACGCTTTTTTGGTGTTCCTTTAAATAAATTAACTAAAACGTGCATAGTTACCTAAAATAAAAGGCAGTAGTTTTTTTTTTTTTTTTTTTTTTTTAAGGCGGTAGTTTTGAATATTGAAACTCACTGCTTAAAAAAAATGTTGCTTACTAATAAGAGGAGTGACTAAAAGAAACGAAACTGGATTGTCAGAAAAGAAACTTTCAGTTTGTTAGCCTCTGAGAAGCACTCAGAGGAGCAGGTTATTATGAGCATTTTGTTTTAATGGGGCAGCATTAAGGGATGTGAAAACTGAGCCAAGAGTAAGAACACTGGCTCTTAAGTGCCCACCCTACCCCCTTGCTAAGCTATGCAACTCAAGATGATTCCACCAATACTGAGCACAGAATTATTGAGACAGATGAGTAAAACAGACACATAAACATAGATAACCGTGATGCCTTATTAGAAGTGATCATTCATTTATTCACTAATCCATGCAGCATTTGTTGCCCATCACATACTTATTGTGTGTCAGGTACTAGGGCTTCAAAAATGAATGAGAAAAAGCCCCCACCCCCCAACCACCCCCACCTCCATCCTCCCAAGGAGCCAGTGGCCCAGGAAATAAGTGTCCTGTGGCGAGGGACACTGACATTGCATTCCTCCCTTCCATAGACTCCAGTGGTCCTTCCCAGCTCTTCCTTTCACTACCAACCACCCTCCACATCCTTAGTTTAACTCAGTGGATTCAGTTTACACCTTATCTCCCAAGGAAGACTTTCCAGCCTGGGGTTGGGGGGTGTTGTTGCTCTCTTCCCCACACCTCCTGGACCCAAATGATCTTTAGACACTTCAAGCGCTGAAAATATGGTTGTTTCCTGCTCTGAGGATAAAAATACATACACCTTAAAGCAATAAAATGAGGAAAACTACATATAATTAATCTGCTCTTCCAGATATCTAAATCGTGGAAAGTCTAATGCAATTTATCATTAAATTGGATGGGTCCGAGTACAGATCAGCATTTGCAAACACATTCACGGGGCTCAATGATTTTCTGAGATCCATCATGGTTCCCAGATGATACTAAAATACTGTTTATTCTTAAATTAAGAAATGAGTCAGATGCCTAATGGCCTGGACTCACCCGAAATTCTGTCCTCTATCAGGAATACAGTGGGAGTAAGGAGCTATTGAAGGTTTTTAACCTCAGATGGGGCGTGCTTCCATTTGCACTTCAGAAAGTTCTCTCTAGCTATAGTATCTGGGGGTTTCCAGCCTCCTCCAACTGCATGGGGCATGGGTTTGATCCCTGGTCGTGAAACTAAGATCCTTGCATGCCTCATTGAGCGGCTAAACAAGAGAAGCAAACAAACAAACAAAAGAACACAAAAATGGGCAGAAAAAGCTTTCCCTAACAATGAGTAGTTCCCTGAACATATCTGCATTATTTCAAATGTAGTCCCCAAACAAAGCCCAGGGAGAAAAGCACAAGTTTCCCTATGGACAGTTTCTATTTTCTACCTAGGTTTCACTTTCCTGAAAGAGATCTAAGCTTTTTCCTGAAAGCTGAATGCTACTCACCCTCCCCCCTACAGGGCACTTGGCTTGTTAGAGAGTTAGAACATAGCATCCCCACTAGGGGCTTCCCAGGAAGCCTGCCTACAATGCAGGAGACACAGGCAGATGTGGGTTTGATCCACAGGTTGGGAAGATCCCCTGAAGGAGGGCATGGCAACCCACTCCAGTATTCTTGCCTGGAGAATCCTGCGGACAGAGGAGCCTGGTGGGCTATATAGCCCATGGAGTTGCAAAGAGTGGGACACAACTGAAGCGACTTAGCGTGCATGCACATCCCCACTAGAGATACTTAAATGTTATAGCAAGTAGCTCATTTTCTTTTATGTAACCATATAAATTATGAAAAACAAGGACGGCTTGTACTTTTCACATGCCTCAAGTCTATTTTTTTTTTAAGTTGTAAACACTATCATCGATAGCTTAATTCAAATTGACCTTTGTCCAGCCCAGCCAGTTGTTCTTTACAGACCTTCCTCCAGCTTGAGATGAACATTACTTCTGTAATTGACCCACTGCTGCCCCATGGGACTCAGCTCCTAATGCTTCTGAAATGTGATCCAGAGAAGAAATATTCTCCAAAGCAATCAGTAAGTTTGCAGAAATGAAACTGCTTGAATCACACTGGATTCATTGCGCAAAGAGATCCAAGCACTCCCATTCCCAATCACGCAGAGACAAAGTGTGAATTTTTTCAGGAAAGTTAATGGGAACAAATTACACAAAAAATACACAAAAGATGCTCTCAGTTTTCATGTTTTTGTTCTTCAGTTTTAGAGTAGATGTTTCCTGCTTCCTCAGCTGTTGGGTGTGTCCCTCCTGTTCCTGTGTTCTAAAGCTTAAAAAAAAAAAAGGCTTCTCAAAAAAGAAGAAAGAAGTCGAGCAGAATCACAAGTATACACACATATGCGTGCATGCACACACATTCACATGCATATGTACTCACAGAGTCCCCTGAACGTTTATGACTTTCAGATTCACAGTCTATCAACCCTTTCCATTCTCCAGAACGTGTTTGCCTTTCATTGCAAAGCTAAGCCTTTCCAATCCCTGTTGCCTTTGCAGAACAAAGGGAAGTTTATACCAAGTAATGTGTTGTCTTCCACTTTGCTAGCCTTAGAGAGAAACTACTCCCAACTAAAAGCCAAATTCTTCAAGGTATTCCAGCACAGAGCCAACTACAACAGGTAGGGGGAAATGCTTAACATAATGCTGTTCTTGCCCTGTGAGCCTAAGTCTTCTCACGGAGTAGGATCCCCATGGAAGTGCAGGAAGAGTTTTTGGGTGTTCTAGGTGAGGTTCATCTCAGGTATTCCAATAACTGCGGAGGGACCTCCTTCCTTCACATAAGCTAAACTCCCCACTTTCCTCTGCTCAGGTGAATTTTTCCTCGAGTTATCTTCTGGAACCACAACCCTGCCGAGGCCTTTCGATGGTCTTCTAGTCGGCCAAATGACCTTCTCCAACCTTCGACCTCTAACCCACTTAGGACCTGATTAAGTGCAAAGCCACTCTGCTATTAGTCAGACTGTGTTAGACAATGTTTTGAACAGGACACAGTCAGGCCAACATGACAGTGTCTTGCTGACTTTGACAGTGTCTCTAACCAAACACACTTAAGGCTATACTGGGGTTGGAAAAATGACTAACAAGCCATCCTTTCTCAGAATTGACCGGCACAAGCGCGCACACCCTGCTCTGTCTTACTGAGACATCCCATGAGTAGTTCTTTTGCACACCAGGGAGTTCAATAAAGTCAGCCTTTTCCTAGAGGTGTGGCTTGTTGATCTTTTCTTTGGTTGGTGGGCTTTACCTGGCTTTGGCTGGCTCCGGTAACTTCTTCAACTGAGCGATGTCCCATAGAACTGGGGTCACCTGACTCTCTCTCTTCCTAGAAGCCAAATTTTCCTGTTCACTCAATACATGTGCTTGCTAAACTGCTCAGTCATGTCTGACTCTTTCTGACCCTATGAACTCTAGCCCACTAGGCTCCTCTGTCCATGGGATTCTCTAGGCAAGAATACTGGAGTGGGTTGCCATTTCCTACTCCAGGGTATCTTCCCAACCCAGGGATCGAACCCTTGTCTCTTATGTCTCCTGCATTAGCAGACAAGTTCTTTACTACTAATGCCACCTGGGAAACCCATTTACTTGATGGAACTTCTCAAGTTCCCTTTCTCTGCACTAATCTTTAGCTGCAGCATGTGGAATGTAGTTTCCTGACCAGGGATTGAACCCAGGCCTCTTGCATTGGGAGTGCTGAGTCTTAGTCACTGGACCACCAGGGAAGTTCCTCCCCTAGAGATTGAGAGCACCCACAAAGGGGGATTTGGGGTTTGCTGCCTTCAGTATCCACTCCTTGCTCACTACCTTCCATCTGAGGTTTCCTGTTCGACGTGTTAAAGCCTCACTCCTTTCTCCACTGGCCCGATTCAATTCCAAAGCTTTCCTTGCTTGTCTCAGAATGGATAGTTTCAAATGATCAGCTATTTCACCTCTCCAAATCACTCTTCCAAGAAGTGAATCATGAGGGTGTAAGTAGACCAACACATCTGGGATTCCCTTTCAGGATCCAAATAACTTGAACATTGACTCCTCCTCCCCCAAGGTGCCTGGAAAACCAACTCTCTCAAAGAGACCTAACCTCCTCTCCCCTACTCCAAAGTTGTTTCATACCTGGGGATCGAACCCGGGTTCCCTGCGTTGGGAGTGTGGAGTCTTAGTCACGAGACCATCAGGGAAGTCCTTCCCCTACACATTGAGAGTTTTACATCCATTCCGTTTCTCTCCCCTCATGCCAGTGGAGTTTTGCCTTCTCTACTCTCATGAGCAAAGGACCTTCCCTTAAGAGCCTGGACAACTACCTTATTCTCTGATTTGTAAAGAACTGATGCTCTTTCTACTTCTGATGTTGAAAGATAAGCAGGGAGTAATTTTCCCCTCTAATGACATTGCTCTGTCTTCTTGCAGACTGAAAGACTTTCCTAAGACAGACCCATTTCTGCCAGTAGAAGACTAGCTTCTTGAGCACAGATATCTTTCTCCTTTCTTAGGAGTTGGAAAGCCTGCCAGTGGAGAGCAGTTCATTACCCCACCCTCTACTACAGTGGCACCGTCACCTCCCTTTTGTGGGCAAACCACTGGGGACCTTCCCTCTTTGTATCTCAACCCACACTCGTCTGGTGGGTAGAATCTCTTCAGAGCTGATAATTGTCCTCCCAGTTGGAGGTTGGAAGGTCTGCAAGGGATAAAATATCCCTCTATCATCACCCACTTTTTAAAAAAATGTGGAATTCTTTTTTAAAAAATACTTATTTTTACTTATTTATGTTGGCTGTGCCAGGTCTTAGCTGCAGCATGAGAACTCTATGCTGAGGCATGTGGGATCTAGTTCCTTGACTGGGAATCAAACCCGGGCCCCCTGCATTGGAAGCGAGGAGTCTTAGCCACTGGACCTCCAGCGCTATGCTCACCCTCTTACAGATGATTGGTGGAGAGTGTCTCCCACTTGTTCAGTTGCTTGACATTAGCCACTTACCATTCCCAACTTGACCTCATGCACCTTGCCCTGCCACACCACACCCTTGCTAAGTACACATGCCCTTGGCAACTTCACTGGCCTATAATCCCCTTAAGTTTCAGTTCCTTTTTTGAGAGTCTTGTTACATTCGTACAATCACTCAGCTTTTCGGAGAATAAACTGACTTCCCGACTACCTTATTAAATTGCTTCACAAGCTCCTGTACCCTTTTTATTGCTTTCATGTTGTTCCCTTGGGACACCTCTCTGTCTCCTACTAAATGGTTTAAACCCCAAGTGACACCATACAGAGACAAATCTAATGAATGTCCATGGAAGGCAGGTGGTATGATAGTTCAGAGCTGAGGTTCGGCCATCATACTGCCTCAATTCTGTTTCACCATTTACTGATGAATTTTACCACTAACTATTGAGAACTCGGCAAAAATCACTTCACCTTCCTTTTTCTCAGCCTGCGAGAGATCAAGTACATAAAAGATAAGTGAATTATGGAGACCTTAGTAATATGATTGTCAATTGTATAATATAGAATTATATATAACATAATTGATAAGGTAGATCTAATTGATGATATATTAATAGCACATAATACATCCGAAAAAAGAAAATGCCCTTTCCTTTCGATTGCTTGTGAACATTCACAAAAACTACGAGGCCAGAAAGAAAAACCTCAGTAAAGTGCAAACACTGAATAGTAGAGATAGTATTCTCTGATCACGGTGCAATATAACTAGAAGTGAATAAAAGTGAGGGGGGCAAAGCTCCTTTTATGTGGAAATGTCAAACTATGTTAAACAATTCTTTGAACAAAGAGAAACCACCAACTGAAACTGTAGATGATGAAGGCACAGGATCATGAGAACCTGGGGGGTGGTGGGGGGCTTGCTGCAGCCACCCCGGCTTGTGGCCTCCCGCACTCAGCCTCCGAGGGTCACAAGGCAGGGAGACATGGATGTGCTTGTCGTCGACTGTGGCTTTGACATGTGCAAAACCGGCTTTGCTGAAGATAATACCCCTAGCTGTGTTCTCATCCATCGTGTGGTGCCCCAACAAGACAGTGGGTATGGGGCAGAAGGACAGCTACGTGGAGGGCAAGATCCAAGGAAGGCTCAGTGTCCAGACCCTGGAGTGCCCCATGGAGCAGGGCATCATCACCCACCCTGATGACGTGGGGAAGATCTGGCACTACCATACCTCCTACAAGGAGGATGTGTCCCTTAGAAATGGGAGCTTAAGCCTTGCAATTCAGGGCTTGAGATGAGCACAGTCCCCAGTTGGTGACTGGGAGGGACGGCCGCTGGAGAAACACTGGCTTCTACCCCTAGATTCCCACTCCCATGAAGCCTTCCTACTGGCTTCCCACCGAACTCTCTGACTTAATAAACATGTTGCATCTTTTCTTTTTTTTTTTTTTTTGGCCAGGTCAAATGGCTTGCAGGATCTTAGTTCCCCAACTAGGGATCGTATCCCAGTCACCACAGTGAAATAAATCTCAGAGTCCTAACCACTGGACCACTGGAGAATTCCCATAAATATGTGGTATTTTAAAGGTTGTGGACTTATCCCTTCAGTCTGCTTCCCCTAAGCTGGCGTTTCAGTTGCATGTTTAGAAGAATAGTCCCTTGGAGGGACTTCCCTCGTGGTCCACTGGCTAAGACTCCCTTACTCCCAATGCAAGGGGCCCAGGTTTGATCCCTGGTCAGGGAACTAGATCCCACAAGTCACAAGTAAAGAGTTCACATGCTACAACTGAAAGCCGGGTGCAGCCAAAAAAGAAAGAAAGGAAGAAAAAAAAAAAAAGAAAGAAAGGAAGGAAAAGAATAGTCCCCTGGATAATCCAGTCCAAAATAGACCAATGTATTCTGTGGTCACGAGCTCAATCCTCCATTTCTTTCATTGATCAGATGTTATGTGTGTGGAACTCTGCATGGGTGAGTCAAGCATTCCTAAAGCCCCAGACAGGGCTGCAAGTTGAGGCTACGTGGGCAGGAAAGGCAAACTCTCCCTCAGAATAGGTTTCTATTTTGGTCAAGATGAATTGCTGCCCTTCCAGGACAGACAGGGCCTCGTGTGGTCAATTTGCCACCTAGTGGCCAGTTGGCCTCCTCTAGCCATAGTGCTAGAAAAGAAAGACCTGGTGAGCTACAGTCCATGGGGTCAGAAGGAGTCGGCCATGACTGAGCGACTGAACAATAACGAGCCACAGTGTTGTGCCGGGGGCATAGTGTCGGTCTCTGTGGCTGACAAGACGGACATTCAGAAGGAGCGGTAGCCAGATTAGTCTTGGTAAGTGGGAGTCTTTGCTTCTGGACCTACATGGAACTTCAGTCTTCTCTTTTGCCCCTAGGATCACCATCTCTATTAACCAGCTCCACGGCATCTTCAAATTAAGCCGCCTTGACTGCTTTCCTGACTTTCTCTGCGCTGTGGGCAGCCTCCTGCCTTTGTTACTTGGAGCTCCATTATCCCCATGGATGTTCATGAGCTCATTGTCTGCCCCCTCACTGTCATGCCAGCCTGCAGAGGGGCCAGCACTGAACTCCCCAGTGATGCAGCTACCCCTGCCACCAGGGCAGTCCCTGTGGACTCCACGGATGGGGTGTCCTTGGGGTCCTCCTGTGGAACACAGGGGGCCCATCTGGCTTCAAATTATGTATTCCAGAGAGCTCACTTTCCTCGACTTTCCTGTTGTTCAGTTGGTAAGTCGTGTCTGGCTCTTAATGACTTCACGGACTTCCGGGTCCTCTGTCCATGGAATTCTCCAGGCAAGAATACTGGAGTGGGTTGCCATTTTCTTCTCCAGGGGATCTTCCCAATCCAGGGATTGACCCCACGTCTCCTGCATTGGCACATTGGTTCTTCACCACTGAGACACAAGGGAAGACTTCTATTTCTTCTTATACTCTCTGTCAGAGCAACCTAGGCACTCCCCCTTTGCTGAGAAAAAGCCATTGTCTTATTCAGCCTCCTAAGAGTGGTGAGTTCATCCCATCCCCTGGGGTCCTTTCCAGGGTGTTAAATCCACATTCTTAAAAAGTCGCCTTAGGCCAATGAATTCTTGAATATTTGACCTGTATTCTGGCTCCCATAATCAAGCACATGTGTGGTGTTGGATTGGAACTGGAGCTCTCGGTGTGAACTCACGGTTTTTAATATATTGATACAGATATAGATATATGTATATGTATAGATATATAGATAGATGTCTTTATGTATGTAAATACTTACATTTTCTACTTCTGTACTTGGAGATGAGCCAGATGTATTGGTACCTTAGGTACAATCAACACACACACAGTGTTAGTTTTGGTTTCCAAATATTATTGTCCACTAACACACACTTGGCATCCTCGGAGAATGGCTGATTGCAGGGTAGGCAAGGAAAGTATAGAACAGACCTGGAACATTTTCTTGTGCCAGAAAGCAAGGAAATGCTCAGAGTGTGTTGGAGAAATTTCAAAAAAGGACAAGGAACCAGCCTGCAGGGGCTCCCACTGGTCAAGTCTGAGAGTTCCACATAGGTCCAGAAGCAAAGACTCCCACCTACCAAGACTGATCTGGCTACCACTCCCTCTGAATGTCCATTTTGTTTATTTTAAACATCAAAATAAATGATAATAGTATTACAACTCACTGATTAAGAATCCACGGATTCATACTGATTTAAATGAATAAATAGAGGAGAAGGGAAAGTTCTTTCTTACAGTAGGATGTCAACTAATTAATGTAGAAGTAAGTAATAGAATTAGAAATGTAAACATTACTTTTTGGCATTTTTAAATTTCTAGAACTAGAAATTTTTTAAATTGCTTAATTACAGCACTGTGTCTATAGTTTACAAAACTATATCGTACATTTAAAAGCTTCTAAAAAAGCAGATATTAAAAGTTCTCATCACACAAAAAAATTGTAACTACTTCTGGTGATGGATGTTTAACTAACTCATTGTGATGGTCATTTTGCAATACATACAAATGTCGAATCGTTATGTTGCACACTTTAAACTATGTGCCAACTATATCTCAATTAAAACATCAGTCTTTGGCAACACAGTAATGATTCATTCAGGGCACACTGATGTTGAATCTATTAAGTGAAAGCTTGATGACAAACATTATATTTATATAGCTCAGTTCCAGGAGATAGTGAAGGACAGGGAAGTCTGGTGTGCTGCAGCCCATGGGGTTGCAAAGAGTCAGACATGGCTGAGTGACCACAGAAAGTACCCTCCCCCTTTTTTTGTCTTTTTGCTGCACTACATGACATGTGGGATCTCAGTTCCCAGACTAGGGATCGAACTAACATCCCTTGCATAGAAAGTAGAGTCTTAACAACTAGACCACCAGGGAAGTTCCTCCTCCCCAATTCTTAATTACAGGGAAAGAGTAATCTTGCAGATACCATCCAAACCAAGTGACTCAAGTTAACATTCAGTTCAGTTCAGTTGCTCAGTCATGTCCAACTCTGTGACTCCATGGACTGCAGCATGCCAGGCTTCCCTGTCCATCACCAACTCCCAGAACTTGCTCAAATTCACGTCAATCGAGTTGGTGATGCCATCCAACTCAGGCCATCTCATCCTCTGTCGTCCCTTTCTCCTTCTGCCTTCAATCTTTCCCAGCATCAGGGTCTTTTCCAATTAGTCAGTTCTTCGCATCAGGTGGCCACAGTATTGGAGTTTCAGCTTCAGCATCAGTCCTTCCAATGAATATTCAGGACTGGTTTCCTTTAGGATGGATTGGTTGGATCTCCTTGCAGTCCAAGGGACTCTCAAGCATCTTCTCCAACACCACAGTTCAAAAACATCAATTTTTCGGCATTCAGCTTTCTTTATGGTCCAGCTTTCACATCCATACGTGACTACTGGAAAAACCATAGCTTTGACTAGACGGACCTTTGTTGACAAAGTAATGTCTCTGCCTTTTATTTATTTATTTATTTTTTTATGTCTCTGCTTTTTAATATGCTGTCTAGGTTGGTCATATCTTTTCTTCAAAGGAGCAAGTGTCTTTTAATTTTATGGCTACAGACACCATCTGCGGTGATTTTTGGAGTCTCCAAAAATAAAATCTGTCACTGTTTCCATTGTTTCCCCATCTATTTGCCATGAAGTGATGGGACCAGATGCCATGATCTTAATTTTCTGAATGTTGAGCTTTAGGCCAACTTTTTCACTCTCCTCTTTCACTTTCCTCAAGAGGTTCTTCAGTTCCTCTTTACTTTCTGCCATAAGGGCAGTGTCATCTGCATATTTGAGGTTATTAATATTTTTCCTTGCAATCTTGATTCCAGCTTCTGCTTCATCCAGCCCAGCATTTTGGATGATGTACTCTCCATATAAGTTAGATAAGCAGGGTGACAATATACAGCCTTGATGTCCTCCTTTTCCTGTTTGGAACCAGTCTGTTGTTCCATGTCCAGTTCTAACTGTTGCTTCCTGACCTGCATACAGGTTTCTCAAGAGGCAGGTCAGGTGGTCTGGTATTCCCATCTCTTTCAGAATTTTCCACAGTTTATTGTGATCCACACAGTCAAAGGCTTTGGCGTAGTCAATAAAGCAGAAATAAATGTTTTTCTGGAACTCTCTTGCTTTTTCGATAATCCAGTCCTCTGCCTTTTCTAAAACCAGCTTGACCATCTGGAAGTTCTTGGTTCACGTATTGCTGAAGCCTGGCTTGGAGAATTTTGAGCATTACTTTACTAGTGTGTGAGATGAGTGCAATTGTGCGGTAGTTTGAGCATTCTTTGGGATTGCCTTTCTTAGGGATTGGAATGAAAACTGACCTTTTCCAGTCCTGTGGCCACTGCTGAGTTTTCCAAATGTGCTGGCATATTGAGTGCAGCACTTTCACAGCATCATCTTTTCAGATTTGAAATAGCTCAAGTGGAATTCTGTCACCTCCACTAGCTTTGTTTGTAGTGATGCTTCCTAAGGCACACTTGACTTTGCATTCCAAGAAGTCTGGCTCTAGGTGAGTGATCACACCATCCACGGTTATCTGGGTCATGAAGATCTTTTGTGTATAGTTTTTCTGTGTATTCTTGCCACCTCTTCTTAATATCTTCTGCTTCTGTTAGGTCCATACCATTTTTGTCCTTTATTGAGTCCATCTTTGCATGAAATGTTCCCTTGGTATCTCTAATTTTCTTGAAGAGACTTCTAGTCTCTCCCATTCTATTGTTTTCCTCTATTTCTTTGCATTAATCACTGAAGAAGGCTTCATCTCTCCTTGCTATTCTTTGGAATTCAGCATTCAAATGGGTAAATCTTTCCTTTTCTCCTTTGCCTTTCACTTCTCTTCTTTCCTCAGCTATTTGCAAGGTCTCCTCAGACAACCTTTTTGCCTTTTTGCGTTTCTTTTTCTTGGGGATGGTTTTGATCACTGCCTCCTGTACAATGTCATGAAACTCTGCCCATCGTTCTTCAGGCATTAATCAGTTAACATTAATGGAACCATAAACATCATGTACCTTTTGAAGCAGTGTACTGAGAAGAATGTGACATCAGTTCTGTCATATCCTTCAAGGTCTATATACCCTATATAGTCACAGGAACATGTTAAGAAAAAATTGAACAACAGTCTAAGTCACTGGAGTCTTCAAAAATGTCAAGGTCATGAAAATCAAAGACAGAATGAGGAACTCTTTTGGTGTAAAAGAGATTCAATAGATCAGGCAACTATTAATAAATGAAATATGTGATTCTGAATTGCATCTTAGAACAGGAGAAAAAGTCCTAAATAAAGGACATTATTGGGACAACTGGAAAAATTTGAGTAAGTTCTGTAGATCAGGTAATAACATATCAATATTAATTTCCTGATTTTGAAATTGCCTTGTGGTTATATAAGAGCTTGTCATTGGTTTTAGGAAATATGCACTGAAACATTAGAGGTAAAGGAGTATCATGTCTGCAACTTACAAGAGAGTCAAGATAGAGAGCTAGCTAAATAAATAAATAAGTAAATAGGGAGGGCAGGGGGAGAGAATGATAAATAAATGTAGTAAAATATTAGTTATGGTATTTGTGTGAATGGGATTATTTGTATGTATGCATCTTACAACTTTTAAAAAGTCAAATTATTTCAAAATTAAAAAAGAAAATAATTTTCTGCCAGTTAAATCGACTGTGTTCTGTTCCCCACGGGGGCCTGGTGTGCAACGGTGGCAGACAGCAGCCTTCTCGGTAGTGTATGCCACCTGTTGCCTGTACAGGTTGTCCTGAGGGACCTTGTCCAGTGGACAGTCACGACTGGCATGCTGGGCCCAGTCTAGGCTCCAGACAGGTATGTGTGTTGCCTTTGGAAAGACCCAGGGTGACGTGGCCAGGGTCCATGCCAGCCAGGTCATAATGTCCATCCACACCAACCTGCAGAGCAAGAAGCGTGTGACTGAGGCCCTCCGCAGGGCCAAGTTCAAGTTCCCTGGCCACCAGAAGATCCAGTCTCCAAGAAGTGGGGATTTACTAAGGTTCATGTGGATGAATTTGAAAATGTGTCAGAAAAGCGGCTTATCCTGGATGGCTATAGGGTCAAATAATCACTAATCGTGGCCCCTGGACAAATGGTGGGCCTTTACTCATGAGACCCTTGGTACTGTTCCTGCCTTACTCAAGCCCACTAATAAATCCTAGTTTCCTGTCCAAACAAAAAAAAAAAAAAAAAAAAAAAAAAGGAAGAAAGAAAGAAAAGAAAAAATACTCCTATAGAGGAAAGGCTTAAAATAGTAACATCAAAAGCAAAGTAAAATAACAAAGATCAAAACAATTGAGGAAAGACTGACTTTATCAAACACAGGATCAAATATAAGATATATAATAATAAATAGACAACCAATGTCACTGAGTGGAACTGGAAACTATGACCAGCCAACTGTTCTGCGACAAAAAGTCGAAACTGGAGGAAGTTACACAAAGGTAGATTTTGGCCCAATATGAGATAGAACTTTATGGCAAGCAGTGATGCTCAGTCATTAAATGCTTCAAAGGAATGAACCATTTGGAAGCAGTCCTATCATCACACTAACCAGATGAGGGCCAGGTAACCATCTACAGAAATGTGATGGGAGGGGTTCCTCATTGACCTGTATATCTAAAGCCTTTTCTGACTCCAGGATTCTTGGAACTTGTAACTGGAACAATATCTATTGTACTGTAATCATGTTAGTTCTGGAGAGAAGTGTGTCCCTAAGAATTCAGAAGAGAGCATGTAGAGTGAGGTAAAAAGTGTTAAGTGAAAACTGAAAGTACAGGCATCATTTCTGTCTCCTGAGCACGTTCCAAATTGTGCTGAGGTAATCATTTTGGTTAAACTTAGTGCAATTTTATTGTCATTCCTAGAGTTTCTATTAAATAGTGTCACGTTATGGATATTTAACTAGTGGTGACTTTCTCTTTTAAAAAAAGCAGTGCACCTCAAATTTTAATGTACATATGAACAACTTAGTGGCCTTTTAAAAATGCACACTTGAATTCAGATTTTGGCTTAGTAGTCAAAAGTATAAAACTTCTAGAAAAAACATAGGTGTAAATCACAGTGGTATTGGCAAAGATTTCCTGGGCTTGGCAAAGATTCCTTAAATCTTACTACATGATATGCAGAAAGTAGTTTATATAAAGCAATAAATCTGGCCTCATCAAAATTTAAAACTTTTGTTCGGGTTTCCCTGGTGGCTCAGTGCTGAAGAATCTGCCTGCCAATGTAGGAGACACAGGTTTGATTTCTGGTCTGGGAATATCCCACATGCTGCAGAGCCACTAAGCCTGTGTGCCACAGCTATTGAGCCTGTGCTCTAGAACCCGGGAGCCACAACTACTAAGCCCTCACGCAGCAACTACTGAAGTCTGTCTGCCCTAAAGCCCGTGTTCTGCAACAAGAGAAGCCACCATAATAAGAAGCCTGTGTAGCAGAACTGCAACTAGAGAGTAGATCCCATTTGCTGTAACTAGAGAAAAGCCCAAGTAGCAGTGAAGTATAGATCCCCCCAAAAAGTATAAATATGAGACTAGATTGGGAACTTACAAAAAAGAGCCCATTAAAAAAAATAGGGCTTCCCTGGTGACTCAGATAATAAAGAACCCGCCTGCAATGCAGGAAACCTGGGTTCAGTCCCTGGGTTGGGAAGATCCCCTGGAGGAAGGCAGTAATCTTGCCAGGAGAATATCCATGGACAGAGGAGCCTGGCAGGCTACACATGGGATCGAAAAGAGTTGGACACAACTGAGTGACTAAGCACATTAAGAAAATGAGAAGGCAAATCACAGACTGGGAGAATACATATACATAATGTATATGGTTGATAAAAAACACATATGAAAAGATATTTAACACCTTTGTTCATTAGGGAACTGCAAATTAATATCATAATAGATAGAACCACATACCCTTAGAATGGCTAAATTAAAACCATACAACTGTGAGTAAGGACGTAAGCAGCTCATACACTGCAGGTAGGAATCACGTAAGGAAACATTAAGTTTCACAAAAGTTAAATATGCACCTGCCACATATGAACTAGCGATTCTACTCCTATGTGTTTACCCAAGCGAAATGAAATGATATGCCCATACAAACATCTGTACATGAAAGCTCATAATGACTTTATTTATAAAATAGCCCCAAACTATAAACAATCCAAATGTCCATCAACAGGTAAATAAATAAACTCAATATATACATACAATGGAACACTACTCATCAATGAAAAGGTATGAACTATTGCAACATGGACCTCACAGCTTTATAAAAGAAACAAAAATGTACATACCATATGGTTCTACTTAGAGAAAATGTAAACTGAAGTAACAGAAAGCAGATCAGTACTTGCCTGAGGATGCATGTCAGGCAGGTGTCAGGTAGGGGCAAGAGGAAGGACTGAAAAGGGCCAGGAGGAAATTTTAGCAGTGATCGATATATTCATTAGCTTGTGAGGATGATTTTACAGGAGGATATATATATATGCCAGAACTTAAGAAAAGTTTAAATACGTAAGTCTGTGTCAGTACACTGCAAAAAGTGCAGATTCTGATTTAATAGGTTTGGGGTGGGGCCAACAGTCTGCATCTTTAACGAGCTCCCCAGTGATGTGGGTGCTGTTTCCATACTATGTTCTGAGTGGCACAGCCCTGAGTATGTATTTTGTTGTATATATATATATCATCCGAGTACACAGTAGATTCGAATGGCTGGTACCACACTGGTTAGTGAAGACAGAACACTTCCATCATTGAATAAAGTTCTATTAGATGTCAGAGTCAAGATGCTTGAATACACTGGTAACCATTAATCTTTCCATACCTATTAATTATCTCCCAGTGATGACTTGTCTTTGATTGGACACTCCAGGCTGAATGCCCCTTCCCTGCCCTTCCTAAAAGACATTCCATTCTGTATATGTTTGTGTTTAATTGCTAAGTGGTGTCCAACTCTTTACAACCCCATGGACTATGGCGCACCAGGCTCCTCTGTTCATGGGATTTCACAGCCAGTGATACTGGAATGGGTTGCCATTTCTTCCTCCAGGGGACCTTCCCAAAAGAGGAATTTGTGTCTCCTGCATTGCAGGCGGATTCTTTACCTGCTGAGCCTCATGCTGTATACTGCTTATGTTTCATTTTATCATGCTTTTCACTCTGATGTGCATTAGAGTTGGAATAAAAAGAATAGAATGTTCAACTGGAGGTGGATGCGAGTTCAAGGAGAGTCCCAATTTAGACCTGTCAAAGAAACTTCTTTTTCCAACGTGACTCCGTCCCCGTCCAGAACATTCATATTTCAGGGCTCCTGTGGTCAGGATTGAGTACAGGTTTAAGAAGCTGAGGGGGGGCTTCTGCCACTAAGAGGCATGGCCTGAGGTAAATCAGAACTTCTGTAGGAATAAATTTTCATCTCTAAAATGAGAGGGGTTGAACGAGATTATTTCCACTGATTCTCACATTCCACATCCTTCAGCTTTGAAAAATTCAGAGTAAAGATAGCATGGATCCAGATATTTAGTTTCTCAGCTCTGGATACAGTGGGTGTGAGCATGTGTCCAGAGTGATTAGGAAAGGTTTTCAGTCGGTCGGTCAGTGCCAACCTGGGTAGTTTACCTCAGGGGCTGGCAAACTTTCTGTAAAGGGGTGGATAGTACACATTTTTGGCTTTTCAGGCCATCTGATCTGTCACACACAACAAATTCTGCTCTTTTTTCTTTTTGGCTACTGTGTGGCATATAGGAGCCCAGTTTCCTGACCAGGGATTGAACCTGTGCCCCCTGCATTGGAAGCACAGAGTCCCAACTACTGGACCACCAGGGAAATCCTTAAACTTCTGTAGGGGGAAAGCAGTCACAGATGACTTGTCAATGAATGGGTGTGATTAGATTTGCCCTAATTAGTTTGCTGATTCCTGTTTAATTATACTTTAAAATTCTTATACTCAAAATACTTATTTTTCTAACCATGTCAAGTTAGGCAGAGAAATCAGGGGAAAAACACACTGTATTGAGGCAATTTATTAACTCCAGGTACATAATACAACTGGTCTTTCATATCTAAATGTAACAATCCAAGAAGTTACCATAATTTCAGGTTCTACATATCTTAAGTTAATGAACTAGATTTAGAAAAGATATAAAAATATTTCACGGGCTTGGGAAGATGTGGTCATGAGACTTCATTGTAAGGAGGGACATAGGATATGCTAAAGATTTTTCAGACCTACAAAGGACGTTTCAAAATTTACACTGTTAATAAAGTTCTTGCTTAATCAACACTTTATCTTCATTCATCAAGAGCCTGAATTAGAGCAGCTTTCTTCTTGTACTTGTCTCCAATTTCCCTGATGTTTTCCAAGAGATCTTCAGATGCGTATTCTTTACATTCTCTATCATTTTTAGCAATCTGTTCCTCAAGGTGTTTCTAATGGAAACAATTAGCAATTGTTAATGTAAAAACATCGATTTCTTTTAAAGCATTTAATTGTGAAATCTATAAATAAGAGTGCAACATTTGTAAGAATAAGAATAAACAGAACACTCTTACATCTGCCTGGTCAGCCCCTCCTGTGCTCCTTTTGTATAGCTATAGCTTATTCATGTACTTCTATATAACATTCTATTGAATGAATATATCAACATTTACTTATACATTTTACTGTTAATGAATTTTTGTTCCCAGGTGTGGCAGGCTGAAGACACTCCTAAAAGCTGTCCATGTCCTGATCACCAGAACCTATGAATGCTATGTAACATGGTCAAAGGAACTTTGAAGATGTGAACAAGTTAAGGATTTTGAGAAAAGGAGATTATTCTGCACGATCCTGACGGGGCCAGCGTAATTATAAGGGTCTTTGTGAGAAGGAATCAGCTGTGTGGGAGTCAGAGAAGGCAGGCATAAGGACAAAGAGAGGTTAGAGAGGACAGATGATGCTGGGTTACTGGCTTTCAAGATGACGGAAGAGACCACAACCCAAGGACAACTTGTGACTTCTAGAAGGAGTGCAGCCCCAAGGGATCATTTTAGACTTCTGACCTCCAAAAATGTAACCACTCAAATCATTTTCTGGTCTGTGGTCCAGATGAAAAATAACTCTTGAACAAGGAACCATGAAAGGTTATGGAGACACTGAGTAGTGGAACTAGGAAGATGTGGGTAGAACCCAGGTTTTCTGACGCAGTATTTCAGGGTGCTTTTCTTAGTTTTTCCCACTAAGCAGAAAAGAGCACTGGCCAGCAAGTGAGCAGAAGTTCAGTGTCATTCAGGAGAGATGAGGGGAGAGAAGATCACATGCTCTGTTGTCTAACAAATGAAAACCTTTTAATGTGATATTATGAGCTCCCCCCAACTTTATCTCCTAGTGAATTTCTAAGGACCTTCAGATTTAGCAATTTATTTTAGTTTGTGGGCTCTGCACAGCAGGTCACAGAGATAGTTTTATTGTTAAACCTTCAAGCTACTTGAAAGGTGGAGACAAGGTAAATTACATGTTTCCAAAATACTTTATTCTGTGTTTACATACATGAAATTAACAGGAAAGAATGTTAAAAAGAAACATCAGGCTCAAAATGGAATCACTTTAGCTAAGCTTACATCACTAAGGTGGGACTTAATACTCAGTCTAACTGCAGTTTCAACCTTCCCCAGCAATGTCATTATAACTGGTCCTTCTGGAATTTCCTGGTTGGCACCAGTGAGGTCATCTGCCTAATACAACCTCTGTCCCACAAAGGGAGGTGACCTTGCCACCTTGCCTGAATAACCCTGTTTAAATTTATGACTTCTTTGTCCCACCTCCTCTGACTTTTAAAACCTTGTCTTTTCTGGAGCTCCTTTTTATCTGCCACATGGGATGCTGCCCAAAACATGAATCACTGAATAAAGCCAATTTGATCTTCAGATTGACTCAGTTGACTCTTGCTTTGTAACAGGAAAAATATTTGTTATTAAAACATGCTCTTTCACCTTAATTAAATCTTGTATGTACTAATATGTTTTTGGTGTGTAGAATATGGCCTGCCACATCATTATACACTGTTGGATGTAATAAAATATCATTGCATATTGCTTATGCAAATAAGACAGATTACTTATTTTTTATTAAGGGCTATGCTATTTTTTGTATTTATATTATAACTCAATGAAAACAAACATGTCTTAAGGAACAAGAAGAGTAACTTAATCAAGTGACAAAGCTGCACAACCGTCACCACAACCTTTGTGCCCATCTGCCCTTATTCCCACCCCAGCCCCTGGCAACATAAACCTACTTTCTGCCTCTGCGAATCTGCCTTTTCTGGACATTTTATATTAGTTAGTCATAAACATGTGCACTTTTGCATCTTTCACTGAGTATCACGTTTTCAACATTCATTCATGTAGCATGCATCAGTGCTTCTTTTCTTTTATTGATGAATCATATACCAATAAATGGGTATAATCATTCATTAGTTAAAAGCCTATGTAAAACAGATGACTACAAATTCACACTGCTATGTAAGACTCTTCTGATGAATTTTTACTAGATCATATTTTCCAGAGAAATAAAAATTATCATTTAATTTCTGTAGAAGCAAAACAGAAATACATCAGAGTTTGAAAAAGCTTTCTTAGATTGTAGGAAAGACCTCCATACACTTACCTCCACAGACCCGACATGTATAGCAACCATCTCTAAAAGACGCTGCAAGTTATTTCCCACTTTCCGTCTCTCTTCAGTTGTGGTCTGCACGACTAGTTGGTATCTGTAGGACAGAAACTCTTGTTTGAATTGTCTAGGAGAAAACCTAACATGTCAGCTCCTGCTAGCTCACTTCTTTTCGTATTTCAATAAAACTAGGCTGTGGTTGTCTATGTTCTGCTTGTTCTGTGTCTAATTCACAGAGGTCCAGTTTGTAATCAAACAGAAATAAAAACATTTCCAAGGATCCCATGCAAACAACAGCACCGAACAGTACCAAACCTTCACACTTTTAACGGATAAAACTTGGAAGCATACTGTTTACCCGAGTCTCCAAAAGGATTATAAATGTAAATACTTTCAGGGACAATACACTAAATACAGATGAAGGAGGGAACAGGAGTCCTACTTTTAGGCATTCGGATTCAAATTATAAACAAAAACTATCTGCCCCCAACACCTTCACCTGAATTTCCTATCCCTGGGCTACAAGTAAGGAAACAGGGACATGTGACTTTAAGGATTACAGTTCCAGACTCGAAGAAAGATTTTTTTTTTAAAGTTTTTTGAGTGTATTTGAATATAAATTAAATAGAGCCTATGGATTGTAACCATTCAGTTCTCTCCTGACTGGAAAGGTAATGGGGACAACAGCTGTGACGGAGAAGAATGTATCATCCAGGGGAAGTATCTTAAGCTGCTCTGCTTCATTCAGTTCTACTCACGCTCCTTCTCCCCAAACCAGCTCTAAAATGTAAAGCCAAGCAAATAAACCAGGTCCAGTTTTACAAAAACGGTAAATAATTGAGCAGAAAGCACACATGGCAGATCTGGGCGAGCTGGACTTACTCCCGCTGAACAGCGTCTAACTCGCTCACAGCCTCACTGAGGCCCTCGTTAACCGCGCCCTCCAGCAGCTGCTTGTGCTTCTCCAGGGACTCCAGCTCATCCGCGCACTTCTTGTCCTCTTCCTCAGCTTCCTAGCAGGATAAAGTCACAGTTATGGTTTTTCAGTATTCACATTCTATATGCTCCAGGGGGATGAAAAAAAATTTTATGTCAAGCATTTAAAAAAATCAGGTGGCATCATCATTTGTATTCATAGGATTGTTTACTGCTTTACACGTGGTAAGACTTTAAACAGTCTTTCGGAAATTTTGTACTATAAACATAAATGTGACCTTTCGAACAGGCCTATACTGCATTCATTTAGCAGTAATTTCAAGCCTGTATATAGGAAATATACTGAATCACAAATCTAAGTATAAAATAGTAGTGGAATATTAAACATGGTCTATGGTAAAATAGTGGAATTCCAGAAAAAAGTTCTTTAGAAAAAAAATAACTCCTTACAATAAACTTTGGACAAGATTACTGTAGACAAGATATAGGACAATGTGGCTTTGGAGAACCTAAACAAATGGGCAAAACGCTCACCTTCACTTTTTGTTGGTAAAGATCATCCAGCTTTTGAACTTCTTCTTTCAGAGTTCGTACACTTCTCCTGCTTTCTGTGATCATCGTACTTAACTTGAGGAATAAAACTTTGGTTGAGAAACCATAACTATACATCAAAAATTTTTTAAGAAGTTATAAAACTTTTGTATTATCAATCAACTAACTGAACCATTTTTTTTTTCTTCTAATTCTTGTGGACTTACCTTTCATGTCATCCAAATTTATTACTTTTCCAAGAAAAGTTAATTTCAAGAAGACATTTCTTTAAATACGTAATATTTAAATGCAGAATGGTATGGCAGGGCATTAGTTAGGAATAAAAAAATTTGACTTAAAAAAAAAATTTGGCTTAATTCTCAGAAAATAAAGATACCAATATCTGATTTTCTATTTTTCTGTAGCTGTGAGAGTCCTTAAATATAAATTGTTTTGCTCTGTAAGTTTTTTTTTTCATTTAATGGATAGGTTTTATTTTTTATTTATTTTAAAAATTGGAACAGAATTTGCTTAACAATGTTGTTAGCGTCTGCTGTACAATATGGATCAGCTATATGTATACCTATATCACTTCCCTCCCCCGCCATCCCAGTCCGTTAGGTCATCACAGAGCACCGAGCTGAATTCCCTGTGCTATAGAGCAGCTTCCTACTATCTATTTTACACATGGGAGTGTATTTATGTCAATGATACTCTCTCAATGAGTCCTACCCACTCCTCCCCCTGCTGTTTTGAAGTCTTAACTTTATTTAGATTTTATCTACTTTAGTTATGTGGCTTTCATTTGTGTGTTCGCTTTCTGGGATGTTAAAGAGAACTACTCACACTGATTTTATTTGATAATATTTACTAATTGGTTCTAGTCAATGCATTCTTCCGGAGAATAATCAAGTTAATATTTAATCTTGTTGAAGTTTGAGCTTTAAGATCTGCTGAAACCAAAACAGGGAAGAAAAAAAGTGTTACTTAAAAAAAAAAAAAAAAAAAAGGTGTTTCCTTCATTTCCTGTTACAAGCGCTGATACCAGTTGATACCAGTAATTAATACAGAATAGTCTCAGCTAGATCAAGAGGGTAGTATTTGCAACAGGAAACAGAAAGTAGTTGACTTCTTTCTTTAAAAGGATTATTCTACACACACATAAATTTAAAGCAAAACATACGATTTGGGAAAAATTTAGTGAAGCTATTGTTATTTGGTAAAAGGTAGGATGGTAAAATGACTAAACTTATTTAAGAAACTTGCAGTATAGTACTGTCTTTTTTTTTTCTTGCACACAGTACTTCTCATTCAGTCATCCAAAGTCCCTTGAAAGGGACATTCCTTTTCTATTCACCAGAGAGAGAAGAGTGGGTTAGAAAGAATGCAGTTTACTCAGGATCATTCAACTAGCATATGCCCAGAAATCAAAACTAACTCCAAGGACTTTTTCTACATAACTTGCCTTTCACATTTTAAAGACCAGTTTCTGAAGCTATAAGCTTTTGCTTCCAATCTAAAGATGCTACTTCTGAAGTAAACTGTTTCATTAAATTCATTTGCAACCAAAATTGACACTCCAATAACCAGAATTTCTACTAGGCCCTCAATGGTTGGTCAAATGTGTTTACTTTTAACTGAGTAGCGCTTCTTGCCACGTCAGTTTTACCAATTAATTAGACATTTCCTCTCCCCCCTTTTGATTATGAGTACACATTCCATTGCAGTAAACAGGAGAGGAATTAAAAATTAGTCGCCAATAATTCTGCAACTCCTAAGAGCTATTAATATTTGACTTCCTCCTTCCCTCCCTTCTTTCTTAGCTCTCAAGTCACTTATAAACAAAGAAATCATCAATTAATCAGATGAATTTTTTCTTTTATAATTGATAGAAGCCACCAGACTGGAATTCCATCACTTCTTGCCTCCAACCAACCAACCAACCAACCAACCAACCAACCAACATGAGACCTTTCCTTCTTCCTTCCAGTTAGTTTAAGGATGCAAGGCACATTTTCTTCATGAAGAGAAGTAACCTCTTCAGCTCTTTTCTGATCTCGTGCCTTTGTATTTCTTCATGGATCACATTCAATCCAACAAGGTCTTGTGTTCCTGCTTTTTTAAACTTCATCCTTTTCCCGTTGAACTCTCCCCCTCATCTTCAAAACCAAACAACCCTCTCCTATAAAAACAAAAAAAACCACACACCAAAACCAAAAACCTTTCCCACACACCACTTTTCAGCCACAGTTTCATTGCCTTTCCTTGGATTCAAACATTTGCAATAGATTTGTAGCAGCCCATGAAGAATAACCTATTCAGATTATAGTATCTTCCTGTTTCACCATTTACACTCCACAGTAACATGCTTTCTGACTCCTCTGGTTCATGTTGCTTTTGTAAGTGTCAGGAGGAACATCATTATGGTTAAAGCCAATGTGCACTTTTCAGACTTAATCTGAATAAGATCTGTGGTTACTGACCACTCCCTATTGAAACTTTCTTCCTTGGTCTCTAAGATCATGCAAACTCCTGGTTTCCTCTTTAAGTCTTGGGGGGGGGGGGGGGTGTCCTTCTAATTCAATAGATTTCTTTCTTTGCTTGTACTTTGGATGTTCTCCTAGTAGTCTCTCTTTGGCTGTATCCTCGTTTGCTCACTTGGGAGAGCTCTCGCTCATTCTCATACCTGGGGAATCTCCTGGCTGTTAATTACATGCAAGCTAAAAATACCTACCTGTATCTATATTACTTCCAAACTCCAATTGCCTACTGGACATTCTCTACTTTGATGTCCCAGAGACCTGCAACAGCATGTCCCAGCCTGAAATTCTGTTCTACAACCTTCTTCGTATTTTTCATCAAGGTTATAGAATATTGTCACTGACAAAGAATCTCTTTTTGACCAAACTATTCAGGATCTTCTGAACTCTTCTCAGTTAGGTTGACTTTTGGGCTTTCATGTTTGTCACTGTGTTATCCAATTTTAAGCAAGAATCCTGCCAAGTGACTTAAACCAGAATCTCCTATCCTGAATATCTGATCATTCCTCATCCCCTGCTCCAGGTGATGACTCGTCACCTTGGCTGGCCTTCAGAAATAAACCTATTAGGATGGTGCTTAGACAGAATACCCCTACTCTGATATTTCCAGCTGCTGATCCCTACCCTACCCTGCCCCTTGGCTATAAATTCTCACTTTTCTTTGTTGCATTTGGGATGAGCCTACTACAAAACTCCACTGTAATAGCCCCTCGTGAATACAGTCTAACTTAACACTGCTAACAAGTGTCATGAATAACTTTTCTTTGATATTGTATACAAAAGCTGGACTCCTGGACATTCTTAATCTCACTCTCTTCCTTAACCTTCACATCCAAGTGGATGACTAGATAATGTTGCTCAAATCTTTTTTTTTTGGTAGTGCTGCATAGCTCACAGGATTTTTAGCTTCCCGACCAGAGATGGAACCTAGGCCCTCAGCAGTTGAGAGCTTAGAGTCCTAACCACTGGATCACCAGGGAATTCCTTAATCTTTAAATCTCTGTTCTCCATCCTCACTGCAATAGTGTTGGTTTGCCTCCTTACCATTTATGGCTCAGGATACTGTTCGGTCTCTTAATTGTATGTCTCCAGTCGCATTTACCTCCTAAAGTATTCTTCAGAATGTCAACACTGTAAGCTTACTAAGATACACAGGTTTTATTCCCTTCCTTAAACCTTCAGTGGTACCTGCTGCCTACAGAATAAAAATTCTACCAGTAAGTAAGAACAAGTAAGTCTTTTCAGAATTAGGTTTTTGTTTTTCCAAGTTTCTTCCCTATCCTACTTATACTGAAGGTAATTCTTTAACACATCATGGTCTTCGGTGTCTGGGCCTTCAGAGGCAGGTGTGTGTGTCTGTGTTTGTATCCTTTTGTGCATCCACTGGCCAACTCCTACTTGTTATTCACAACTCATCTCATCTACTACCTCCTTCAGAAAGAACTTATGCTTATCTTAGGTAGGTGTATTGAGAATCCACAACATGCTGCATTTATACTCTAAAAATGTTATGAATTTGTTATAATTGTTTTCACGCCCACCTTTCCAAACAAATAAGAATTCACAAAGACAGATATTATATCACCAACATTGACTGTAGTACAGGCATATATAGCAGACTCTTAAAAAAATTACTTGCTAAACAAATTTTAATTGCTAATATTTAAACTTTATACTTATATCCATAAGTGTGATTGGTTTTTCTTCTTTTGTGGTATCTTTGTTAGGCTGTGGTATGAGGGTTAAACTAGTCTTATAAGCAAAATTTCTTAAAGATAGATTTTTGTATTACTTCATAATTTAAGTAAATTCCTCCATATTTATAGTGCATCCATTTCTCATTTTTTCTTGAATGGTTTTGGGAATTATTTTAAAGTACTTATCAGATTGACTAGTTTTGCTATTGTTTAACCTTTACTATTTCAAACTGCTATTTTATCTTATGCCATCTTAACCTGGTTAAACTACTTGTCAAATCAAAAAATAGTTTTAGCACCCTAATGTTCACTGTAGCACTGTTAACAATAGCCAAGACGTGGAAGCAAACTAAATGTTCATAGACACAGGAATGGATAAAGAAAATGTAGTATGTATGTATATGTATGTTATATATACATACACACACGCACACACCATGGATATTACTCAGCTATTAAAAAGCATGAAATAATGCCGTCTGCAGCAACAAGGATGGACCTAGAGATTGTCATATTGACTGAAGTCAGACAGAAGGAGAAATATATGACATCTCTTAAGTGTGGAATCTAAAAAGAAAAGATACAAATGAACTTACAAAACAGAAACAGACTCACAAATTTAGAAATGAAATGAACTTAAGGTTGCTGAGGGGAAGGATGGAGGGAAGGGATAGTTAGGGAGTTTGGGATGGGCATGTACACACTGTTATACGTATCGCACAGGGAACTCGGCTCAATGTTACGTGGCAGCCTGGATGGGAGGGGAGTTGGGGGAGAGTGGATCCATGTATATGTATGGCTGAGTCCCTTCGCTGTTCACCTGAAACTATCAGGTTGTTAATCCGCTATAAAAGTTAAAAATAGTTTCAGTTTTTAGTCTCTGGAGCATGACATCTCTGATCACTCTCTTTTTTTCTAGTTTTATTGAGATATAATTGACATATAATGTTGCATTGGTTTACATGGGTAGACCTATGGCTGTTTCACGTTGATGTTTGGTAGAAACCAAGGCAATACTATAAAGCAATTATCCTTCAATTAAAAAAAAAAACATTGCATGGGTTTAAGATGTACAGCAAGATGATTTATGTATATATCGTGAACTCTTTGGTTCATGGAATTCTCCAGGCAAGAATACTGGAGTGGGTTTCCTTCTCCAGGGGATCTTCCTGACCCAGGGCTTGAACCTGGGTCTTCTGCATTGCAGGAAGATTCTTTACTGTCTGAGCCACCACGGAAGCCCCTTTTCACTTACTTTTCATATACTGTGAACTCTTTACCACATAAGTTTAGTTAGGGTCACTCTTTCTTCTTTACTTGGCTTTTACAGTATATCCTCCCTCTTCTGATTATTCTCCAACTATTCTGTCTACTTCCTTCCTTTGCCAATCTTTTGCCACTTTCTTCTACACATTTTAAGAAATGTCACCCACACCCCTGGCTTCAGACCCAGTATCTTTTTTATGTTTTCAATCTATTGCTTCAGCTTCCTTTTGGTTGTCTCTCATGGACAGCAAGCTCAACATCTCCTGCACTGCCCTGGCCACTCCCAGCCTCGTTTTCCTAATTTACGCTGCCCACCCCAGAAAAATGGAAGTCACTGTTGCTCCTTCTTTCTCTCCTAGCATTCATTCAGCCACAAAATGCTTGGGTCCCGCCTCCTTAACATTTCTTCAGCTGTCCCCTTTCTTAGTTTCCCCCCTTCATTTCCATAATTTCCAAATTGAGTACTACAGCTTAACCTCTTAATTTCAGTTGCCTTCTCTCTCAGTCACTTTATTCTATGACCAAAGGAGTTTTGCAGGGGGAAAAAAAAAAAAAAAGCAAATCTGATTAGCATAATAGCATATGTTAGTCTTCTCCGAATGAGACTTTATATTTCATATAAACTTTGGTTATATTGATCTTTGGGACATTAACATGGGGCCTCAACTATAGTAGGCATTTCATAATTGCCTCCCTACCCTGTCCAAATTTTTCTGCCTATAGACTTTAAAAAGTTTCAAGTCAGTCTGAAACAGATTTCAGTCAAGAGGCTCCTACTGCTTGAAATTCATACTTTTTTGAGTCTTCAGGTTTACTGCCCACTCCAACCAGAAAGAAACTGAACTGAAGTTGGCTAACACTTCACCTCAAATAACCATTACCACTGGGAATCACCCGTTAAAGCAGTCCTAATTCTTATCTTTTCCCCACATTGTGATGTCACAAAACCCATGCATTTGTAGAAACCCCAAATTACAATAACAATAGTGTCAAGAAACTCTTCACTTATCTAACAACTTTTATGGGAGGTGTGAAAAATTCTTTCTAATACAAAGTAAGTATTGATGAAAATTTGTTAACATAAAAAACATGTTTTATGTTAACATAAAAAAAAAATGTGGGTTACTTTCAAAGTTATTTGTGAAATGCATAGATTTTCAGATGAGAAAAAATTAACAAGCTTCTATTCTCAGAAAAGATAGGATTTCTTTTATATCTTAAAATCTGTTAGCCAGAACACATAGTTCTCAAAGAGATGAATTAGCCAGGGGATTCCTTTAATTGTTCCCCTTGGGCAGAGGAGCCTGGAGGGCTGCAGTCCACGGGTTTAAAAGAGTGACTAGGCACTAACCATGTAAATAATACCTTTTGTTTGTATTTGAGGAGTTTTTAACTTTTCTTAATCTACTATAACAATGTTTACCCTACCCTAAAGGTTACTGAATACAATAGTCTTCTTTATCAGCTATATTGGTGATTGTATGTTTCAAGTATCTCAGAGGCAGGAATTCTCTGAAACTACTTTCAGAAGCAGAATTTTATAGGCATTTAAAGTTGAATCTCCCTGAATTCCATGGTCCTGAAGAATCTGGTAAAAGGAAGTCTCTTAATCCATCATAGCTAGTTAGCTTCTAACTGCAAATGATATATACTCACTTTTAAGGTAGCCATCTCAATTTCCTTTTACTATAAAAAAGAATATTACTAAATCACCTCAAGTTATAGGAGGTGATTTGCCATTAGAAAAAAAGGGAGATTTACTCAGTTTCATATCACTTCATCATCAATGATATGTGACGCTTAGAATGTTTAAGTTACTTAAAAAGTTACTTCAAGTATTTCTAGGTCAAGGGTATACCTCTCATTTTTCATATTTTATTAAAAATCCATTCCTTAGCAATTGGAAACCACAAAACATTGTTTAACAACTGTTTTTACTTACTTGTTCTAAAGTATCCTCTAAACCCATCTTTTTATTTAGAGCTTTATTAATTTCTTCTTCAGTTTGGTTCAAGAGTTCCTTGAGTGGTGCCTATAAAACATATAGGAATGCCGGTTACATATGACATAGTTCCAAAAGTTCTCTCACGAGGAATCTTTTGGAGAAAAGAAGTGAAGCCATAGTGTTTTTATATCTAAGTTAATACACCATCAATAAGAAAATAAAACTAATTTTAATGCAATTTCCATAACTATGGAATGTAACTTGCTTTTGGTTTTGAATACTTGCAAAATTCTAGATTGGCTTCTCTATTCTGGAAATTCACTGCTATTACTAAACATTCTTTAAGTACACATAGTTCAATGTTATCTTTCTTGAAAACAAATTATATGCAGGTTTTATTTTTATGCTCTGTTCTCTAGATGCATCATTTTCCCCTTAATCCTTTCCAATTCTTTAGCCTTATAATTATATTTCTTCTTCATTTTTTTGCTCCTCATTCTAACTCTGTTGTTAACAGCAGAAGACTTGAAATAAGACAATTGTCCACCAAGTAATGGATGCAGAAGCCGCGCAAAGTAGGACTGAGGCTGCAGAAGAACGAGGAAGATCTGGACCCCGTCAGAGAGAGGGCAATTTCCCCCTATGCCTTTCCTGAGTTCCTGTGGGAGGACTTAACACAACAGGAGAGAAAAGGGGCTCTCACCACTTTCCGTTCCACTGGCTTTTGTAGTCTGAGGTCTAGGAGGCTGACGAGGTAAGAAAGCTTAGCTCATACCTGCCTTTGTCAGATGTCCCAGGATTTCTCAGCGGCCAGTTTTCCAGCTGGTGATTGCTTAAGTTGGCGTGCCAAAACTGGGAGGCAGGAGGGAGGCTTTCTCTCACCCACACCTCTTTTAAAGTATATAGCTCCATGGCATTTAGTACATTCACAAGGTATTCTCATTCTATAACAATTTCATTGCTCCAAAAGAAAACTCTGTACATGTTTTCAAAATCCTACTATGTTTTCAGTAGGTCTTCTGAAATCTTTGCTGAGTTTTAAATTTTGGGTGTTGTTTTTTGAAGGATACAGTTGACTCTTTAATCTCTTTAAGAATCTTTCTCCAAATACTACTTATGACAGTTGAGGCTGCATCTACTTGATGATATTTCTATTGTCCTATTATCATGTAAAACTATTTCCAGGGGGCAAAGAAAAGCTTCTTCTTTTCTGAGCATATGCATTCATTTTGCATTGGGTAATCTTTTCTACAGTAATTTGATCCAGAAATTGTTTTCTTGCACTAACACATCAAACTACTCAAAATACAGGTGAGTAAACTCTATAGTCCTGGGTGTTCATTGGAAGGACTGATGCTGAAGCTCAAACTCCAATACTTTGGCCACCTCATGTGAAGAGTTGACTCACTGGAAAAGACCCTGATGCTGGGAGGGGTTGGGGCAGGAGAAGAAGGGGACAATAGAGTATGAGATAGTTGGATGGCATCACCGACTCGATGGACATGAGTTTGAGTAAACTCCGGGAGCTGGTGATGGACAGGGAGGCCTGGCATGCTGTGATTCATGGGGTCGCAAAGAGTCGGACACGACTGAGACTGAACTGAACTAAACTGAAACTATCTGCCTATCTACCAAGCAGCTGCTTGAGAAACAAAATAGTAAAAGATTAAATGTTCATTGGATGCATTTTTTTCTATTGAAAATGAGCTTAGATTTATTTAATCAAAATCTGTCAGCCAATAAACAACAATATGGAAAGTAGGGACTGTATCTTTACTTTTTTTTTGTTGTTGTTTTTTGGTTGTGCTGTGTGGCTTGAGAGATTTTAGTTCCCCAACCTGAGATTTAACCTGGCCCTGACAGTGAAAATGCTGAGTCCTAACCACTGGACCACCAGGGAATTCCTCTTTCTGGGTATTTTATCTCAGCATCTGGCTGGTATGGAATGTAGTTGATACTCAATAAATAATTCATAGAATGAATGAATGATTCTCAAGAGAAAAATGCATGATTTTAGACTTTAACTGACATCCTTACATTAAAAACTATTTTGAAAATTAACATTTTTGGGGAGGACTTAAAATTTTTCTTCCTCAAATTACATCCTTGGCCATATTTGAAAATTATGTACAGTACTCTCATTATTGGCCGCTGGTGGTACTTAATACTCTGTTATAGTTCATGCCTTCCTGTGTGTCCTTGTGCCTGAAACCTTTCCACAGATCACCCCATAAATATCTCATCTTTGAAGATTTCATTCCAGGTTCACCATTGCTGTAGAGACTTCTCTCAATTGAGAAGAACTGATCTTGTTAGTATACCTTGTGAAGACTTCTAATAAAGCATGTATAAAGTATTTATTTTGTCTTTCTCCCCTGAGATGAGTAGCAACTTGAGAGCAAGCATCAGGTCTCATTTTTGTCTTAATAATCCTTGCATCTATTTTATATATAATCACATCTTTTAGAGGAAGAGAAGATGATGAGGCTTTATAATTCGAAGAGTAAGGTACAACAGACAGCAGGTATCTACTACCAGGAAGAAAGAAGGCAAGTTTCAGTGTTGTATCTTTACATCTAGTCTTGAGTTATGGACTTGCTGAAGTTTAAATTGTTAGTTATAAATATTATGAGCAGACATCAATCATATCACTTAAAAACCTTCTGAAGTACTCACGATTACGTACATAAACTTGAGCTCTGTATTTGACAAGGCAGTTGGCACCAGCATCAGGATTAAACTTAATTTCAAAGTCATAACCTTTGGAATTTTCAGCACCCTTAGGGATAAGTTTTAATTTTCTAGCCAATTTATGATACTCTGCTAATTGTGTTTCAATCTGTAAGAAGAGAACACAAAAAGAAACACTGAAATAAAACAGTTCCATTCTACAAGTTTTTCAATTGGCTTTTTTTTTTTTTTTTTTGCAGCTTTACTCAAAGATTATGTGTTTTTCATTAGTTTTAAAGTTGGCATTTTTAGTAGTAACAGTAGCAGTTTTAAAATATAAAGAATGAAAGATTTTATTCACACTAAATTTTAAGATAGTTTTAACACCATAATTAGTTAGTAAGCAATACAGTTAGACAGCATCACTAACTCAACGGACATGAGTTTGAGCAAACTCTGGGAGATGGTGAATGACAAGGAGGACTGGCGTGCTGCAGCCCATGGGGTCACAAAGAGTCAGACACGACTTAGTGACTGAATAACAACAACAAACTACTACTGTTCTTCCATTTATCTGACAAGGAGTTTGGAATAAAAGTCCATGTAGAGGTATTAACTGAAATTCACTTTTTAAAGTACCAGACAGAGAAATTATGAAACAGAAACAAACCTTAGCTTTGTCAATACACAAAATAAAACATTTATTTAAAATGAGCGAACTGTAGTCACTCAAGTCTCTGAATGTTATTTCAACTGTTTTGATAAAAATATTTTACTAACATATTCCACATTCCTGGTCTTCTTCCCTCCGTTCAGGGTTCTGCTCACATTACATCATCAGAAGGCTTTCCCTCTAACATTAACACCCCCAATTTCTCTACTCTCTAACTTTATCCTTCAGAGCACTTGGTATCACCTGACAGAGATTACTCTTGTGTTTATCTCCATCTTCATCTCCATCACCTGAAAGCACGCTCCGTGAGAGCAGCTGCATCCCTAGCAACTAGAACAGTAGTTGGCAGAGTACTCAGTATCTGACGAAATAAACGAACCTGCAGAGTCCAGGCAATTTGTTTTCATATAGTTACCATCTATAAAATGAATACTTTGAAAGAATGCAAGGGCAAAAGTACCTATCAGAACCTGCTTAAATAATCTTCAATTTCCAAAAACTTAAAAGCAACACTTATATGCAAAATTTAAGATTTCATATTAATAAATCAGGAAATCATTTCAATTACTATAATTTGTAATAGCTCTCCAGGGATGACTGCTGTATGGAGTTCTCTCTGGCCTTATACTAAGTAATCCTAGAACTATCCTGTTTTTCACTGTGATTTTGTTGCTGTAATAAAGCAATTTTCACAAGGCCATGCACTCCATCCTGCCAGACTGTGGCGACAGCAGATGTACGACACACTTCTCCTTCCACCAACCAGTTCAGACAGAGAGCATGTACCACATTCCTCCTGAAGAGTCTGGAGGTAGCCTCAATGCCCATCTCAGCAAAGAGCTCCAGAAGGGGACTCCCAGTCAGAGGTGATGGGTGGGGTAAAAATCAGTCTGGAAAGAAAACTAAGGGGTGGACTCTTTATGCTGGACTTTAGTATCTTGCTTCCATTCTTTAATCTCTCCTACTCATTACCCTAAGGTTTTCTTCTCACTGACCACGGCCCAACTGGCCCCTCACTAGGCCACTGCTTACCCACTTCCTGGGTAATTTTCTTCTTTCAGCCTGATCCTCCAAATCAAAAACAGCACTTGAGCTAGTTAACAGAGTTCACCTAGTCTAGAGATTCATAACTTCCCCTCTCCCACACAGTGCTTGAGAGGCAAAATGTACTAACTGCTGAAGTGACATTTCAGGTTCACCGACCTGGTCCACTCACACTTCAGTTTGTAAATAAGGAAACTGAGGCTCTGAGAAGTCAGAGTTGTGCTGAGGTCACATAAACATGTGCTGGCAAACCCAGGGCTACAACACAGGTTTACCAAATTCTGGGTTCAAAGACTTTTGCGATCACCATACCATCATTGGCTGTTTCTTAGAAATGCATATTTTTCTCTTTTATACACAGGGACAGAGACGAGCAGGTCAGGAGTAAGAGGGAGCACAGATAATTAAGGCAAAGCAAAAATCTGTTGAAATGACTCAAAAAATGAGGCAGTGCTTATTGCTCAGGCTGAACTGTGCATTCCATATTAAGAATTACATATGCAGCTGTGTAAAATACAGATTTTTAATAATGTAAAACAGTTAAAATGTGACCAAGAAACTTTCATTATGCTTATAATGAACTTCACAATATGATCAGGGTGAAAAACCCGCACTGCCCCATAGGCAAAGGTAGATGCTTAAAGGAGCCTTTTTAAAAAGACATGCCTTCTGGGACTTCCCTGGTGGTCCTGCCCTTCTAATATAGGGGATGCAGATTCGATCCCTGGTAGGGGAACCAAGAACCTACTTCCTTTCAGGCCTTTCTTAAGGGGTCTCTGTCCACTCCCAAGATGCTGGTATTTCCAGAATTCTATCTTCCTCCTCTGTATTCTTCCTTGGTGAATTCGTCTACCCTGTGGCTCCAACGACAACATATAGATTTTTACCAAATCTATACTGCAAACCCAGGTATTTAACACTGCAGTACAGGCCCATGTAAAATAGTCTGTAAGATAATTTCATTTAAATGCTGCATATGGGCACAACATGTCTAGCCTACCATCTCTACTCCTGACTGCCAACTTCTCCATCTCTTCTGTTCCTAAGTGAAGGATACTACTCATTGCCTGCCCCATCACTCAAGCCAGACCCTGGTGTCGGCTTCCTTTCTTTCATCTCTTTATTCATTCTACCTCCTAAGCAGACAGAATCCACCCATTTCTTTGAATTTCCACTAGCATTATCTAAACTTCAGCCTGTAATTCCTACTAATTACTTCCCACAGATCCTTATCTGACTGCTTTGCTTCCTTCTATCCACTTTTCACATTATCAATGAGATCTTCCTGAAATGTGATCTTATGTGTTTAACATATTAATGGCCTGCTTCCTGGAGCTTTCAGGATAAAGTCTAAACCTGAGAAGATGTTCCCCACCTGGTCTTTCTTATCCTTGAGTCTCATCTTCTGCACAGGCCGCATCCCCTGCTGTTAGGCTCTAGCCACACGGAAAGCTCAGGACAGCAGACTGCCTGGTGCTGCTTTCTCCCTAACTTCCCCACACACGTCACTTGCTGGCTCCCCAATCTGGCCAGGCTAATCCTCCCTCCTCACATTCCCAATTCAGCTCAGGTCTTACGTCTGCAAGGAAGCCTTTCTGAAAACCACCACCATCCATCACCCTACACTACGCACACCAAAATCTTGGTCATGTGTACTATAGGCTTCTTCAGTATGCAGTGGAGGTCTGATCTCATGGTAGAGAAATGTCAACTAGAACAGCAGTTTCTTAAGTTCCTGTGTCTCTTTATCCTCCCTCTGCACCCAACATAGTAAGTGGTACACAGCAGATGTTAAATACATGTCTGAGCAGTGAGGACGTAAATGAAGAAGTGACTCATGTCCACTTCTAGAATAAGAGGCCTGGGACTTAAGAAAACTATTTCCACGGCTTTAAAGACTTTTTTGGTTCATTTCTTGGTTCACTATTGGAAAATACAGGATATCTTAAGTATGACTGAGAAATTGGGCTGTTACTGAATTGACATGAAGAGATGAGTGTTTTTAGTAAAATGTCAATGCTGAAAAATTTTACCTCTTTCGCCAATTTATTCTACCCACTTAGTTCTTCCAAATTGGGATGGACCTTTACAAAGGGAAGTTCTGATGAGGTGCTGCCCTGGGAATGGTAAGACATACCGCCTCTTTGCCTCGGGCATATTTCAGCTCTTCATTCCACAACTGCTGCTGTTCAGCCTCTAGGTCCTTGGTTAATTTATTAATGGTCTGCTGCAATTCATTTCTTTCATGATTTATTCTCTCAATGTCTGCAACCGAGTACTTCTGGTTGTCAACAATATTCTGTAGTCGAGAATTCTCCTGTTTCATTGTTTCACATTCTAGTTCTGCATTGCAAAAGAAATAAATTAAGTTCCTTCAATTCTAGTTGATTAAGATGTCTAAATTTCCTTGTCATTATGGAGAACAAATATTAGTGGTCAAGTGTGAACTATTTAAAGAGCTGATGTAGAGCAAAGCTAATATATGTAATCAGACTTACTTGGAAAAAAATAAATCAATTTAGCAAATACTCCAGATAATTACTGTCCTTGATATGACAGATGATTAATATTCCAAAGAATAAGAGTTAAATCAAATATCCTAAGGAGTATCTACATAATTCCTACATGAGACAGACATAGCCGTAAAATCCTTAAAAGAATAAAATCAAAGTAGGCAGAGACCTGGGAAAATAGTAATAGTAGGTCCACATAGCTATTTATTTTGTAAATTGCCAGCCAATTTCTCTGTGATGTGTAGCTATCTTTCTTTGTGCTACTTTTGGCACCACAGAAGCATCCCATAGAAGCAACTCATGGGCCACAGTATTTTCAGTTTTATGATTAAGATCCATATGTGTTTATGAAACCAAGGTTAGGAGCACACAAGATATAAACAAGCTTTCTTTAGTTAGGCTTTTATAGCATCTTTTCATGTTATTTTCAATCAGGTTAAGCTGCGGAGTAGCCTAGGAGGTAGTGATAGTGACAGAGAATAAGGCAAATATAGCAGACTGAGGCTAGCAAAGATTTAAAACCTGGCATATTAATTACAAGGTGGAACTGAAGATATGTTTATGTTCAGGCAGCATATGTTCTTAGGTTAGGTCCCTCTTGGCTTCAAAAAGCCAGGTATCTGAAAACATGTGAGAAGGTATAGTAGGTTGAGTCATGGTCACCCAAAGATATGAAGTCCCAGACCCTGGAATTTGTAAACAATACTTTATTTGGACAAGGAGTCTTCATAGATGTGATTAAGTATTTTGCAGTAAGGAGATTATCCTGGATTATTGAGGTGGGCCCTGAAGGTCATAAACATTCTGAAAAGACAGGCAGAGAGAAATTAACACAGAGAATGCAGTGTGTGGATGGAGGCAGAGACTGGAGTGGTGTGGCCACAATCTCAGGAATGCTGGAAGACTCCAGAAGCTGGAGGAGGCAAGGAATGGGTTCTCCCTCAGGGTCTTCAGAGATGTGGCCCTGCCAATCTCCAGCTTCTAGCCTTCTGTGAGTGGATAAACTTCCACTGTTTTAAGTCACCAAGTTTGTGGTAATTTGTTACAGCAACCTCAGGAAACGAATATAGAAGTCACCAAAAACTTGCCCTGCTACCAACATTTACCATTAAGAGGCAAAAAGATACAGATGACAAAGATGGCTCTATATGTGGTAAGTCCCATGTATGCTCCCACCCCAGTCTACATGAACTTTCAGCACTAGTTGTGCTTACCTACTCTAGAAATTTCTTCATCGAGACCATTCAATTTCTGGTCAAGAATGGCTGAATGAGACTCCAAATTGCTCATGTATGCCTGATACTTCTGAACATCTGCTTGTAAAGAAGCTTTCAGTTTTCTCAATGACTCTAGACGATTCTTTAAAAGAAAAAAAATATGAAGTTAGTTATTCTTGTCAATAATCATTCCATACTTTACTTGAAAGTAAAGCAATACTCAAATTCATCTTAAAGAAAGGTAAATTAGAGTTTTCTTTTCATTTTTAGAGGGAGTCAAAAAGAACTAAAAGGGGAGTTTACTCTTATTACCCAATTGAGAGGAGTACTTTTCAGAAGCCAATCTGGGATAGAAAAGTCAAGGGCCAGATTGAAAAAGCACAAACATTTAAAAATCTGTTATTTTATAGAACATTTCAGTATCATAATACACAAAATAACATTAGATATCTGGATATCATCATTTAGCTTTTAGAAAGCCCTCAGGATACAATATATTATATAAACTCGTTAATTATCATTCTCTTTCCACTGACTACAAAGTTGAGGGCCTCTTGTTGGTGCTCCCATGAGGTATGTAACATGGGGACCTTGTTCTAAAGATCCTTTAGGTCTGATGTAAGTAGATAAGATTCTTTCATCATATTCTGAACACCGTTAGTCCAAGACCAATAGACCACAAGGGAAAACAAAGCTCTAGGGAGACCAGACATGTTTTCATTAGGAGTTGTGGCCTATATAAAAAAATCTAACTTCGAAGCTTATTTTGCTAATGCATTTACTAATGCATTTGCTAATGCAAATTTATGCATTTAAATGCATTTTGCTAATGCATTAAAAAATTTTCTTTCTCTATATAGCTGTTTCTTCATAAAGAAACAGCTAGTTTTCTCCACAGAGATCCAAGAGTGTCAGTAAGCGTGTAAGCCTATTGAAGATAAGCATGTTTACTAACCGGTTCTTTTTCTCTTTCTTGCTCCAATCTTGCAATTTGTTCATTCAATGCTCTGTTTTTTGCTGCTAATGATTCCAGCTTGGAAGCATCTACGTTAAATAAATCCTCTGGAGAAAAAAACCCCCAAAATTTCATAAGGTCTCAGATCTGCCTAGAAAATTCTTCCCCAGGTTTTTACCATTGCTCTCTCCCTCACTTCCTCTAGTCTCTACGTGAAACCCTCAGTGAAGGACCTCCCACCATCTGTAAAACTGCAATCCCTCCCCGTGGTCCTCTGTACTCTCTGCCTCCCAGCCCTGCTTCCTTTTCCTCTGTAGCACTTACCACCATCTGACTTATTGTTCATTTGATTATTGTCTCTGTCTAATAGAATGCAAGCTCATGAGGGCAGAGATTTCTCTCACTCATTATTGTATCTCTGGTGCCGACATGGTGGGCGGCACACAGTATGTATGTAATAAATAGTTTGAATAAATGAATATAATTTATATGCCTGATATAACCGAAATACCAAAGAAGTCACTAGTGCTTTTGGTTTTAGATCACTATGAATTTTCCCCTTTAAAAAGAAACCCAACATCATATACTCTGCTTGCTCCCTTTCTCATGTGGACACACTTGTCCTTACTATTCCTTAGGGAGGTATATCCCATGGATATGCAAGAGAATGCCTTCTTTTTTTGGGCTGAGAGTGGCAGGGTATCCTCCTATTCTGAATGATTCTAGTCTTTGGAGGATAGCTTTACACAGCTTAAACTGATCTATTTTATCTACCACTCTGGCATTTTATATATGACTATTATAAAAAAAGAAAAACGATGTACAATACCTCTGGAACATTTTTTAAAAGTTAATCAGTAAGTTCTGTATGTCACTAGATCATAGTTAGAGTGCAAAAATAATTTCTTTCTTTGAAAATACAATGGCCCCTTAGCTTCCTGACATAAATTATGGGAGACCATAGATCTTTTCACTAACTGGTACTTTACTTACTAAAATAATAAGGCAAGGACATCCTTTATTTCTCTCCACCAAAGAAGCAGTTATAATAAAAATCAGGAGGTATCTAAATACATTCAAAGTGAGGCGCTCATACAAACATTCGGCATAGTAAGATAAGCTACACACCAGCACGCTAGGAGCAAACGCACTTACTCAGCTTGGACTGCAGCTCTGCATTCATCTCGTCAAAGCTGTCAGCGCCAGTCATGAAACTTTCATAGCATTTTATGGTGTAGTCCAAAAACAGCTGGTTGGGTAAAGCAGATTTAAAAACTCAAGTCATGAGTCTCTATTTAGTTTGTTTCACTTTTCTAAGTGAAAATTTAAATATGAATTAAAATAATGAAAGTCAGGAATACCAAGTGGTCACATGAACTCCTGTAAATGAGACACAAATCTAGGGAATATCATTAATTATGCTGCACAGATTTACTCAGTCTGCTACTTCTAAAGTGAATAATGAGGATTAAAAGAACACTTAAATTTGAATAAAGGTGTTATTTAGTAAATGGTTAAAAAAAAAACCCCACAAAAGCCCATATCTTCAGAGAAGGGTTTTGAGAAGGTGAGATGATGCTTATTAATGCAAACATAAGCATCTCTGGGGATAATCTAACCTATGAAAAATTTAAATGAACTGCTAATCATTGAAATCCAATTAATCTGACAAGATTTGGTTATGAAAGCCAGAACATAATTAACAAAGGCTATAATTTACACTGTAACTTCAGGTTAAAAAAATGGCATGGTTAATGGAGATTTGAACAGTAGAATATTAGCACTCGATATTTATCCAAGGGAAAGTAACATTCCATTTTGCAGTTCTGAGGTATTCTGGTCACTAAGGATGTATCCTTTGTTAGGAGGCAAGGAGAGCTGATAAGAATTTTCCAGTCAGATGAAGTCAGCATCCCTTAAGACAAACCAATTCCCTTTGCCCTGATGCTCTGCTTAGTAAGCAACCTTCTCATTACTTGGTTGATACGGAAGGGGTACCCTGAATGGGTGGCATGAGTATTCCTGTAACTGGAAAGATGGATCACTGGGGGGAAATAAATAGATTTTCATTTCTCTTCAGGTGTGAATTTAGTAAGAGTGAATCAGTTTTCTTAAGTTTGGTTGATTTTGATTTTGAAGGTTAAAAAAAAAAAATTGAGTCTCTAGATCCACAAAGCAGAGATTCAGAACCTGGTGAAGTTGGGTATTTTGGTAATTCTTTTAAATTAAATTTAAAATTAATTTTTAATTTAAAATTAAATTAAAAATAGTATTTTATAATTTCCAAAGTGCTTCTTCATATATATTGTCATGTGAAATAACAGCTAAGATAGCAGGAATAACTTTGACTCATTTAATCTTTAGGATGACTATCAAGAAATTAATATTTAATTAGTTTAGTAGGTATTATAATTTTATTTGGGTAAAAACTGAGGTATAATAAATTTAGTCTAGCAAACATATTGCAACATGGGAGGAGAATTCTCTCAAGAGGATCAGAGGCTTTCTAGCTGCTTTTCTAGCAGGGATCACCGATAAAGTATTAAGTTTAAAAAAAACAAACAAACAACTAGGCAACACTACCATGGTAGTCAGTAAATTTACCTTTGAATTTGAACCATTCCCTAGGTAGTAATAAAAGATGAGGTTGAGGCTATTTCCACTTTCTTTTTATAACAAATGTTCCAGAAGGTGAAGAACAGAATTAGAACACAGAATGTTTATCTTTCATCTTAGGGACCTGCATAGTGATCGGTCTTTTATATAAGCTAGGGGAAACTGATGTTAAATCTCAATACTATAAATTTATTCCTTGGAGTGGGTGTTTGCTCCATTTGGAGAAGTAAATTTGTGTGTTTCAGGAAATAGGGCGGAGTTAGTTACATAGTTTAGGCTCCATTAAAGGACAGTCTGGGAACCAATTTAGACTATCTATTTTATCTCAGTCACTTTTAGAAGTGGCAACTATCCTAGCTAAAAATGTCAAAACAAAACAAACAAAAAACCCACATGCCATCTATTTTAAGACCAGTCTTTTATGCTTTGTGTCCACAAAATACATTAGAATAATGATGCCAGTATTGATTATCTTCATTCTAAAAGACAGGGGAGAAAAAGAAATATCTACACATAAATAATAACATGTTATGTTTTAATTCTAATTGCCTTGTCTTTTTTACTTAACATTTTCAAAGTTCTGTGCTTATTTATTTTTAGGAAATTATAGTTGTGAATCCAAGAGTAAATCCATTGACTAGCATTTCCAAAAATCAATTTTAGATTTTCAGGAAGCAAAAAAACAAGTTCTACAAAAGATTATGTTAATTTCAATAATGACACACTTAGTTAATAATATCAGGTGACTAATGTTTATGGTAAAGTAAGGTACCTTATTATGCATAATTCCATCTTCAGTTTCTTCTCCCCAAGGCTGTCCATCATCAAATAAAGGTGAGCTTTCTTTCATGGCATTATGTAACTATTCAGTATACAAACAACATATTAAATTGATTAACTTTATGAGAAAAACACATTTTTCAAGTTTTGTCAAACTTGTTTTCAGTGTCATTTTTAGAAGCATTTACATTATTGCATGATAAAGTCTCTTGAGAGGTTATTCTTTTAAACCTTACAATATAATCCTTTTGACAGTTTAATAACTAAGTCCCTTAGGATTAAAAAAGAATGGGATCCATATTTAGTTCTATTCTACAAAGAAAAATATGCTTTCCTCGGGGTTCAGTTGTAAAGAACCCGCCTGCGAATGCAGTAGACCTAGGTGCGATCCCTGGGTCGGGAAGATTTCTTGGAGGATGGAATAGCAATCTACTTTAGTATTCTTGCCTGGGAAATCCCATGAAAAGAGGAGTCCATGGAGTCACAAAAGAGTTGGACATGACTGACTGGTTAAACAATAATAGAGAAAAATATGCTGATCTTTTACACTGTTAGTAGCCCATTGAGAACATATGTATTGCTACACATTTTAACATAATTTTGAGAATTGAAAACAGAACTGCCATAAAAGCTAGGCCAGTAATAATTATTTCTCTTAAATGAACTTAATTTTGGTGCTCGAATGTTATCCACTGACTCCTTCAAAATGTTTAAGAATGTACCTTAGGTTGAATTCTACAATATAAAGTCTTCATTTAAACAAATATTTAAGCTGAAAGTGATAGCAAATAATAAATTATAGCAAAACATTCAGATGTTTATAATTAACAAGCCGGCAGGAAAATGCCTAAATGTTTTTAAGGCACAGAAATTCCACTTCGGAACTTCTGTTTTTTTTTTTTTTTTCATTTATTTTTATTAGTTGGAGGCTAATTACTTCACAACATTTCAGTGGGTTTTGTCATACATTGACATGAATCAGCCATGGAATTACATGTATTCCCCATCCCGATCCCCCCTCCCACCTCCCTCTCCACTTGATTCCTCTGGGTCTTCCCAGTGCACCAGGCCCGAGCACTTGTCTCATGCATCCCACCTGGGCTGGTGATCTGTTTCACCATAGATAATATACATGCTGTTCTTTCGAAACATCCCACCCTCGCCTTCTCCCCCAGAGTCCAAAAGTCTGTTCTGTACATCTGTGTCTCTTTTTCTGTTTTGCATATAGGGTTATCATTACCATCTTTCTAAATTCCATATATATGTGTTAGTATGCTGTAATGTTCTTTATCTTTCTGGCTTACTTCACTCTGTATAATGGGCTCCAGTTTCATCCATCTCATTAGAACTGATTCAAATGAATTCTTTTTAATGGCTGAGTAATATACCATGGTGTATGGAACATCTGTTTTATAACTTGTTTTAAAAATAAAATTAAAAAGAATTTGCTATAAAACCGAAAGATACAATGTATATCCAGTATGATCAACACTGGGCTCTAAAAAAAATGGACTATGCATTAGGAATATAAAAGAACAATAAATTTTCTTAGCCTAGCACTCATTTACAGGATTGCTGAGTGGGGATACTGTTCTGAGGCTAGAGTTGATTGTCCTATCTGCTCCTTTGCTGTTCCAAAGGCACTCAATCCCTTTTGTCTATCTAGAGTGGATGCAGGCAAGCTCTGTCAACTCATCCTTTACCTTTTCTTCACTTGACAAGGCCTCATGTGACAATCAGATTTAATTAAGACTGAAAGACATGCATGGCACAGACCAAGATGAAAAACAGAATCTCCTACCTGTCATCAGGGTAGATAAAGACAGTTTCTGTTGCCGTGTCAAAGGTCCTTGTGAGAACTCTTGCTACTCTGCAAAGTTCAAGGTGAGCCTTATAGAGGCACAAACAGATTCCCAGAACTAGAGAAAAAACTCTTTTACTACAAGAACTGAAAATTCTGAACTGAGATTTGGTTGAAAAAATTTCAATTTGTAATCATATAAACTAGAAATATGGACTTGAGTAAACTTCTCTTATGTAAAGGTGTTATTTACTAACAAACCACCACTCCTCAATATTATAAAATATGAGAGGAGAAAAGGACTCAGAGGAATCTGAGATAAATGTTCGGGGGAAGTTCCTACTGACATTATTTTGCTGTGTGTTTTTTTTTTTTGGTTGTTGTTTGTTTGGGTTTTTTTGGGTTTTGTTTGTTTCTAGCTGTAAAACCTCATGAAAACAAATGATCTCCTTGCCTTTTGGATATTGCCCTTCCTCTCCTGTGGACTCATGTAGTAACATTTTGAAGAACATAAAACCAAACATGCTCTGAAAACTGACTCAGACTTGGAGCTAATTGGTAAAAGCAAGATTGGGAGAGAAAAAGAAATATTCTGAGGAGAGGGGAAAAAATCTTTCCTATGTATATATTTAAAATGAGAAATCAAATACCTTGATGCAGTCTATTAGCCAAACCAAGGCTGCCACAATGTGAGGCCATGTATGAGGGGCCCCCACTGTATACATAGAGCTTTTCGATAATGCAAAAGGATACCTATGAAAAATGAGAAAAAATAAGCTGGCATGTTAATAATGGCTAAATTAAGCAAGAAGTTACATTAAAAAAATTCCAAGTATATACCAACAGTCTTGACTTGTTCAGAAGTAAAATATTTGAAGAGATTCTTTCCTTTGTCATCTTACTCTCAAAGGATTTTGTGTATTTTTTTGAAGATTACTTTGTACACGTATCCCCTAAGCTGCAAAACTTGACTTACAACCAACAGGCTGGACTTCTCTTCTGAAAGATTATTTGTTCTCTCAAACGCAATGTACCCTAAATAAAACCATGTATGTACTTCTCCTCCTCAAATCCACCTCTCCCTGTGTTTATCCTACGCAGGCTTTTCTGGACTCTTATCTCACTCCATTTTCACCAGGTTTTGACACCTATCCTTTCTGATCTATAAAATTCACAATATCTAGTCCATCCTATCTATTCCTTGTCACATGAGTAGTTGAGGGCTTTAGGATCTATCATCTGTACTTCAGTAAAAATCCCCAAATAGTTGTTTATTTTTGCCTTTTCGATTGATCTTGCATATGTGACCCACAGGGGCCATCTTAAAATGTACTATTTCTCTAACTCAAAATCTTTACACACTTATTGAGTTTCATTCTTTTCTGTGTTCCAATAATCTCTCTAGGCTAAAGAGAAATATAACATACAAACCCAAGATCTCTAAAGATTCTTGGAACCTCTTCTTCAAACTTTGTGTCAGGAAGTTCATATGAAGGGCAGAGGAAGCCATAAAGAAAAGTGAAGATCTTCAGGAAGTCTTTAACAGAAGGAGCTTGTAGAGATTTCATGGATACACTATATGCATAACCGTTTTCTGAAAGAAACTACAATGATTTTTATGAAATGTCAAATGTTTCACAATAGGAAAATTATTGAAAATTACTTAAAGAGAACACTCACAATTTACAATATTAAAGAATATAAAATACCTCACAGAGTTGTCGAATACATTGCTGAATGAATGCTTTGTCATTAAGTGGTCTTGGGTCCTTGATTTTTTCAGAAGTGGAAAATATACCAAACTGACTATTCCGGGATCCATGTCCACTAGTTCTGCAAACAAAATCAGTCAAAATTATTTCCTTCTGAGCGGAAGCCTAATTATTCCAAGGCGATCTTACATATTTACTCATTTGGCCACGCTGGGTCTTAGTTGCAGCATGTAGGATCTAATTCCCTGACCAAGGATGGAACCTTTGTCGGGCCACCTGCATTGAAGTCTTAGCCCCTGGATCACCAGGAAAGTCCCATGATTTTATATTTTAACATCAGCATCAAAAATTAAAATTCTTCAGTTTTTATTTAAACAGATTTCTCTTATTCAAAGCAGAGAAAAGAAGAGCAAATAATGAAAATTAAAGTATAAAATGAGGCAGGAAGAAATACTCTTTTGGTGGTTTGCATCACTAACACACACATTATTCTCTAAAAATGTGTGTTCTGAGTCTGGCAGGTTCTTTGCACCAACTGTTTTCCAGGTCTCAACAACCCAGATCCTTTCCATAGCCTACTCACCCCTTCATGACTGCTCCTTTACTTCCAATCTCTTTATTTGCCATTATTTAATGTGAGACAATTACCTTTGAGATGTTGAAATAGATTGTGTGGGCTTTCTTCATGAATGTTCTTGTCATGCGATATTGTGTATCTGACTGTGATTTACCATAAATAAATGTGTTACTACTTTTTGGTCATTAATAGCTATAACATTTATGCTCCATTCTAAGCGCCATCTCCCCAAACAAAACTTCCATTTGTTTAAACCTTTATAGTAACTCCTTTTGCTAATCTTTGTGGCCCAACTTACCTAACTATTCTAGTTTATTAAGTATACTTGGAACAGTACTTTTCTTTACTGGACAGACTCCACAAAGCTGAGTTACAGTGAACATTGCTCTAATATCTCAACTCTGTTCATCAAAACAGAGTTTCTCCCTGCAAGTTTGCTTGCTGCTTTCAAGTTCTCTTCTGCCCAGGCTCTAAAAGTTCTTTAGCGTGGGCCCTCTTTCACTGCTACTCTGACTAATTAGCTAATTTTCTCCCTGAGAATTTGATAACTTGAGAATCACTCTTCTCCTTACTGCTAGCAGTTAATCTTTAATATGTATTATTCTACACAAACACTAATAGCTTTTCAAAAGCATTAATAGCTTTTGAAATTATAAAAGTATTTCCTAACCAATCAAAATACTGTATTACTCAACTTACAGTTTAAGAGCGTAGGGTCTAGAACCAGAGTCTGTGGTTAAAAAAGCTATCTCTGTTACCAGTTGTATGACTTTGGGTAAATTACTTAACGTCTCAGTGCTTCAATTTCCTTATTGATAAAATGAAGACAGTGACTATCTACATATAGGGCAGTTCTGAGGATTGAACAGACGAGACATAAAATAGCACTTTTCTGGCTTACAAAAATGCTCAGCAAACATTAGATTTTATCATCATTATCCCCATTGTCTCTGAAGTTCAGCTCTGAGATGAATGTTACATTATAAAAATTCCTTAAGATTTTTCAGCTAGAGTGAACACCAGAGACAGTTTAACCTGGGTTTATGACAAAGATTTCTCATAAGGTAACAAATACGTCATCTCTAAATGTTTTCAAAATAGTTAAATCAACACCTGTCTTAAAGTTATATTTTAAATTTTGGTGAAAGTGGCCACAGGACTGGAAAAGGTCAGTTTTCATTCCAATCCCTAAGAAAGGCAATGCCAAAGAATGCTCAAACTACAGCACAATCACACTCATCTCACACACTACTAAAGTAATGCTCAAAATTCTCCAAGCCAGGCTTCAGCAATACGTGAACCAAGAACTTCCAGATGTTCAAGCTGGTTTTAGAAAAGGCAGAGGGACCAGAGATCAAATTGCCAACATCCGCTGGATTATCGAAAAAGCAAGAGAGTTCCAGAAAAATATCTATTTCTGCTTTATTGACTACGCCAAAGCCTTTGACTGTGTGGATCACAATAAACTGTGGAAAATTCTGAAAGAGATGGGAATACCAGACCACCTGACCTGCCTCTTGAGAAACCTGTATGCAGGTCAGGAAGCAACGGTTAGAACTGGACATGGAATAACAGACTGGTTCCAAACAAGAAAAGGAGGACGTCAAGGCTGTATATTGTCACCCTGCTTATTTAACTTATATGCAGAGTACATCATGAGAAACACTGGGCTGGAAGAAGCACAGGCTGGAATCAAGATTGCTGGGAGAAATATCAATAACCTCAGATATGCAGATGTCACCACCCTTATGGCAGAGAGTGAAGAGGAACTGAAAAGCCTCTTGATGAAAGTGAAAGAGGAGAGTGAAAAAGTTGGCTTAAAGTTTAACATTCAGAAAAAGAAGATCATGGCATCTGGTCCCATCACTTCATGGCAAATAGATGGGGAGACAGTGGAAACAGTGTCAGACTTTATTTTTTTGGGCTCCAAAATCACTGAGGATGGTGACTGCAGCCATGAAATTAAAAGACGTTTACTCCTTGGAAGGAAAATTATGACCAACCTAGATAGCATATTAAAAAGCAGAGACATTACTTTGCCAACAAAGGTCCATCTGGTCAAGGCTATGGTTTTTCCAGTGGTCATGTATGGATGTGAGAGTTGGACTGTGAAGAAAGCTGAGCGCCGAAAAATTGATGCTTCTGAACTGTGGTGTTGAAGACTCTTGAGAGTCCCTTGGACTGCAAGGAGATCCAACCAGTCCATCCTAAAGGAGATCAGTCCTGGGTGTTCATTGGATGGACTGATGCTGAAGCTGAAACTCCAATACTTTGGCCACCTCATGCGAAGAGTTGACTTATTGGAAAAGACCCTGATGCTGGGAGGGATTGGGGGCAGGAGGAGAAGGGGACGACAGAGGATGAGATGGCTGGATGGCATCACCGACTCGATGGGCATGAGTTTGAGTAAACTCCGGGAGTTTGTGATGGACAGGGAGGCCTGGCGTGCTGCGATTCATGGGGTCACAAAGAGTCGGACACGGCTGAGTGACTGAACTGAACTGACTGAACTGACTGACTGAGATTTAAAAAAAAAAAGTTTGCTTTGGAGTTGGGAATTTCTTTAAAAAAATTAAATTTATTGAGGTATAATTTGCTTAGAATAAAATGCACCAGCTTAAAGCATACAGTTTGATGAGGTTTGACAAGGAACACACCTGTGAAAATTCTAACATGATCAAAATTAAACATTTCCATCATCCCAAAGTCTCATCGCTCTAAACAGTCAATCCTTACCTCACTCTAAACAACCTCTGATCTACTCTAGACAGCGCTTCTCCAAGTGTGATCTAGGGGATCTGAGAAGTCAAAACTCTTTTCACAATAAAATTAAGGTTCTTTTTCACCCGTTTCGTTCTCATTCTCTCTCTCCTGAGTGTACAGTGGAGTTTTCCAAAGGCTGGCTACATGATGTCAGATACTGCAGCAGACTGAGCTCAGAAACAGATGAGAAGCTAGCTACCTTCTATGAAGCCAGACATTAAGAGACTGCAAAAATGTAAAACAATGTCACCCTTCTTACTGAAATACTTTTGTTTTTAAAAAATGTTTTAAAAAATAAAAGCATGTTATTTATGTTAACATGTAATGGGTTATTGTTATTTTAAATTCAATTAATAAATATTAAAAACTTCCCCTTCAGTTTCAATTTCTAATATAGTTAATATCTATAGATATGGCCCATAAGAGTCCATAATATTTGTTTTGTTGTTGTTCAGTCACTAAGTCATATCTGGTTCTTTGTGACCCCATGGACTGTAGCTCGCCAGGATTCCCTGTCCTTCACTATCTTTCAGAGTATGTTCAAATTCATGTGCATTGAGTCGGTGATGCCTTCCAACCATCTCATTCTCTGTCGTCCCCTTCTCTTCCTGACCTCAATCTTTCCCGGCATCAGGGTTTTTCCTAATGAGTCAGCTCTTTGCATCAAGTGGCCAAAGCACTGGAGCTTCAGCAGGAATCCTTCCAATGAATATTCAGCATTGATTTCCTTTAGGATTGACTGGTTTGATAATATTTAAGAGTATTAAAAAGTCTGTGACTAAAATGTTGGGCTAGATGACGATTCCGAACCTTAAAATGCTCTGATCCCAGAGTGTCTATGTGAAGAATTTTCCATCAAGTATTCACTTGTAACAATGAAACAGTGGTCTGAATGTTCTGATGTATCTTTCAGCATCATTTAAGGCAAATATAACCAATTTAACCATTTAAAACAGAGGAAAACAAGATTAAAACTTTCTCTTAAAAGGGATCATGATATATAATTTTTTGTACTTTGTGCATTTAACTCAATGTATGGCTATAAGAATCTTTTCCACTAAAATTAATAAAAAATATCATTACCTTTTACCAAATACAGAGGTTTTTCTTTCAGATGTGGGTCTGTTTATATTCAATTTTCCAAAGGTTGATCTCTCTTTGCTTTAAGAAAAGGAGAAAAACAAACTCTTCAAATGAATGGAAAAATATTAGTTCAAGAGACTTTTGGAAATACGTTACCCATTTCCTACAAAAATAATCCAAAAGCATGAAAATTTTCAGCAGCAATTACAGTTGTTATAAATGGGATAAGCTTACAATATAGTATATATTTGCTTAACTAAAGTGTTAAGAAGTGGGAAAAAATCCACATCTACCTTGTTACTTTAATTATCTTAAAATATGTACATTTATGGATAACAACTTCAAAGGAAAATGAATAATTTAAAAATAGGTATTTTCAATCATAGACTGATAGTCACACTTAAATTTTGTTCTTTTGAGGCTTACTCTTTATTAGAACGTGGCTATACTCAAGAACATACATTCTGTCAATTACTGACCAAAAATATTGACAAAAAAGCAGTCTTTTACCTTCTGACACAATTTAAGGCACAAATCTTTTGCAGTAGTAATGTACAAAAGTACAAAAAATTTGATTTCAGAAGAAAAAAATGTATAAATATTTCAGATTTCTAAAAGTAGCAGAGGCTCATACAATGTAAATCTAAGTAATTTAAGAGCAATTAGCAAGTAACTTGTACCTTGGTAATATAAGATTGATACAACTCACATAGATTACAAATAGCCTTCTCTTAATTTTAAGAAAATCATTCATAGGGAAAAATTAGCTTATGATTGAAAGTTCTCCCCCCACAGTTGATTTTTTATTTAAAATTTAAAAAAAAAATTTGAATCATAGTTGATTTACGATGTTACAGGTATACACCAAACTGAGTGTTTATTATATAGGGTTGGCCAAAAAGTTTGTTGGGATTCCTGTAATATCTTGCATATATATACGTATATATATATATATATATACATGCATGTACTTTTTCAGATTTTTTTCCATTACAATTATTATACATTATTAGAGGATATTGAACACAGTGATAGCAAGTTCTTCTGGACACCTTTTTTGGACACCAATGAATCTCCAGGAAATAGTTCAGAGAAGCAGTGTTCTATAGGTGGCTCCTAAACTGCAGTTAATTGTCAGAGCAAGTAATGGTTTTGATTGAGAACTGTGCTAGTTGAATAAACTGCAGTAAACTGAAAATTATAGCACAGAACCTGCTAAAACAAGCAGCTCTGAGGAAAGCAGGAAAATAAAAATGAAAGAGCACTGAAGGGGAATTGGCAGTCCCTTAGGGATTGCCTTACAAAGGATGTGGCTTTTGAGATTTAAGTATCAAATGAGATAAGACACAACACAAGTGTCGGGCCCACTCTCAGCCTTCATTGACTCCGAATCAGGTACTGCTGACAACAGACAAGATTCATCACAATATTACACTACATCTTTGCATTAACCACCTTTACAGATTTCTCTGCCAAGACAATAAGGCATGTGGTACTCACGTTTGAGGGGTATGGAGACCTGGTTTATTTAAGTCCTGGGATCTTAATTCCTGCATAGACAGGCGGCCAGCACCACCGGTGGAAACTGAACTGCGTTTCATGCTTATGACCTGCATTCATGAATTTGGTATTAAACAAGTCTTTCCAGATGTAGATGGTACATTAAACCTCAACTATTATCTTCATCCTCAAACAGAAAGGCAGCAAGTTTCATTGTTCCTTCCTGGGTTATCTTGTTCATGTAAGGTGAGGTCCTCATTTACAGGGAATATTTATCTATTTGATTTCCTTTAAAAATACTCAACACACGAAAATACTTACTAACTGCCTACCATGTACAAGGGAGTGTGCAAAGCAGTGCAAACAATAGAAAGGTGAAAAAGGTATGATTCCTCTTCACAAGGGAATTTATGGTAGTTAAAACCCTGAATCCTAACTCAGATCACATCACCACTGTTGGCTGTGCCTATTTAGATGGGAAGTCAGGCCACCTGACAACAACTACCTTTGATGTTTCCTTTGGTCTCAAAGGAAACCATCCTGTTTTCTTTTCCTAATGTCCATCCTCTTTAGCTCTGTCCTTAACCTTCTCTTTCTCATTTATATTCTTCATTTACTGGCCCTCTTGCTTCAATCTCCCTTTTATCAAGGATAAATTATCTGGCCTACAGGCCACTTCCACTTCCTCAGACTACATTCACCTCTCACTCCCTTTCCACCTCCTGGAGTATCTTTCACTGACAAATCTTCGGATCCTATTGTTACTGAGTCCAACCTCACTTGATTGCTGCAGGACAGGCCAATTAATCTGAGACATGGTGTTGAAAGAGCTAACTGAAATGCCAGGTTCTTTTATAGATCAGAGATGCCAGGGAGGTGAGGAAATAAAGTAAAATGGCCATTAATCTTGAAAATATCTCTTAGAATGGCAAGCCTTAGGCAGGGGACGTGTTAATTTCTTCCCTCCTGTTATTTACAGGGGGACAGGGTTCTGAACAAAGGCACTTTTACAGTCAGACAGAGGGGCAGGATTCTGAGGTTGGCCATAATGTATGATTATAATAACAAAAGCAACAGAAAACAAGTCAAAGAAACAGTTCTAACTAGAGTCAGAATTGGCTTTTCTCTGCAACAGGATCTTGTCTTTGAGGCATTAGACACTGTACTCCTCATCTTTCCAGGTCCTGCCCTGGTTTCCAGGACAATGGACATCTGTGGTTATCCTTTTCTCTAAGCTCTCCTTTGTCTTTGAAACTGATACACTCTTTCCTTCTTTGTGTGGACACCCATTTCTTCTTCAGTATACACTTCTGTATCTATTAAACTTTTCCACTCTCATCTATATGTTCCCTCCCAATCTCCACTTAAAATGTACTCTCAGAATCTGAGATTAATACTTCTGGATGTACTCCGTACACGGCAATCGGGATGCTACACCAATAGCTCAAACGCAAAAACAGCAAACAGTTCCTCATCTTGTCTTCCTCTGTGTGCTGTCATGAATTCTTCCCTTTTTCCTCTCTCCAGGCCCTCTTCTTCCCATCAGTGTCCGCTTGGCCCTCCCCTTCTCCCTCGGAAAATCACTGCCGTAAGAAATTTACTGGACTCCGGGAAACTAGCGCCTCGTACCGACTGGCTCGAGAGGTCTGTTACAACAACAAACATCAAAACGTCGCCTCCCAGGGTTTGTGAATCTAACTTGGCGACCTGGCGTTCTCTCTCCCGCTGCCCAGAGCAAAATTAACCCAAAATCATTAGTTACCTTTCTCCCAGCTTCCCGACACGATCCAGGGACCGAATTACTGTAAACCCTGCAACTGCCCGCTGGACAGGACAGCAGCCGCCAAAACACAAACTCCTTCCACCCGCCGCCGCCTTTCGAATTTTAAAATCTCCGCCAGCGTGTACGTCATCGTGCAGGACGTGAGCGCGCGTGCGCAATTTTCGTGCGCAACTCTCGTACGCAATTCTCGCGCGCTGCTCCTCGTCGCCGGAAGTTTTGCGTGTTGCTGGGGCGCCGCCACCTCACCGGCTGCACTGGCATTTCCTGGCCACTGTAAGCGTCCTCTGCAAAGTTAGGTCCGACCTTTGAATTTAACGGTGAATGTCGGAGCGCTGTACATCACTGAGTAGCGAGCAGAGCGCTCCAGGCCTGGAAACACGTTTTTTTTTTTTTTCTTTTTCCGTACAGCAACATGGCCGCTCCCATCGACTCTTAGAAAAGGAGAAATTTTGTTTACCACCCCCCTCCCCCACTTTGTTCTGAAAAGCGTGTCTTTCAGGATCTCTGGGTTAGACGCGTGCTGTTTCATGAAGCAAGTCTGGGAAGGCGGCGAGGTAGGCGTTAGTGACGGCGGAATGTGGGCGCAGTCGGCCTCAGGGTCGCGCTGCTGATGTAGACAGATTCTTTACGGTTGAGCTAGCAGGGAAGCCCAGTAAGCTACTTTGCTAAAACGGGACATCACCCGCTTCCCTGAGTTTGAACTCAGAGGCAAACACAGCCCCAAACCTGAAAAGTGGTGGGAGTGACAGGGGAGCTCAGAGCTCCAGGACTGGATACCTGGGTCTTGTAGCAGTTGTGCCATCAACGAGTTGTACATACTGTCGTGGTCCGCGTGCGGGTTGGAAAAGGATTTCCAGACATGAGACAGAATGAGAGGGAAATACAGTTTATTAGAATGGGAGACGCTGTTAAAACAGCGGGCCAGCTCAAGGGAAAACCGACGTTGAACAGGGGTCCTTAGTCCACTTTTATCCCCAGGGTACAAGGAGTGGAATAGGGGTCTTGCGGGTCATTTGCTGATTGGATGAGGCATGTATACCGGGTGGGGGGAGAGTAGGGCAAATACCTTCTCTTTATGGAGTAGGAGGGGAGACAGGTTATACTGTTCCATTAATAGTTAGAACATGGGGAGGGAAGGACCATAAGGGTCTGGTTTTTCTGTTCCTGCATTTCAAGACCCTCCTTGGTTTTATCTGCTCTTTCGTCCTAGGGTCACCACATACTTTAGGGCAAGTCACCTTTCCTGTGTGAGTTTCAGCCTTCCCATCTACACTTCTAGCGTGCACTATCCGTTTTAAGATCGCTTCACCACAAGTGATGACTCTGATGCTCAGTTGCCTCCACTCTTGATACCCCATGGGCTGTAGCCCGCCAGGCTCCTCTGCTCATGGGATTTTCCAGGCAAGAATACTGGGGTGAGTTGCCATTTCTTCCTCCAGGGGATCTTCCTGATCCAGGGATAAAATCCCCGTCTCCTGTGTCTCCTTTGGCAGAAGGATTACTTTACCACTGAGCCACCTGGGAAGCCTGATGACTCTGAAGGGAGGACCAGTAACAGAATTACTGTCACCAGTAGTAGTTATTGATTGCTTTGTGTGAAACAGGAGCACACACTTAAAGTTAGTTACCTCAAATAATTCCCTAAACTGCCCCCTAAGATGTCCTAAAATGATAAAATCGAAGCTCAGTGAAATCAAATGACTGGTCCGTGGTCATAATGCTAATGCAAATGGTGTTAGAAATTTCAATCTATATACATTGCTACTGTTATTAACTGCGCTATTAACCGCTTAATGTATTTCTTATTTTATTTTATTTCTTATTCTATATCCCCTTTTAAGTTCTCCACTACACAATGTTTAGTAAGGAAAATCCAGAACTTAACGCCTTTTTTGGTCTTTTTTTTTTTTTTTTTTTTGGCTGTGCCATTTGGCCTGTGGGATCTTAGTTCCCTGCCTGGGACTGGAACCAAGAACCTGGAATCCAGACTCTGTGAAAGCCCAGAGTCCTAATCACTGGACTACCAGGGAATTCCCTAAAAACTGTCTTTTAGGAAAAGATAAGTTCTGAAAAAACCTAGTTGCCAGAAGAGGACTGCTTAGAACCAATTGCAGATCCGGACTCTTTACCTTGCAGTTTTACTAGGGGTTAGTGCTTCTGATAGCCTGTTAAAATTGCATTTTGCTCTGTTTTGACTCTTTCTGCACTCCATTGGTAACAGTAATTAGTAAAGCAGTTGTGCTGGAGGGGCTTACTGTAGTAAGTGTGGTTTAAAAACGAGCTGACACCCCAACAGCTCCTATGGAAATTCTGTGGTCTTCTCTAGGCTTATGTCATTTAACAGGCTGAATTCTCATAGGTAATGCAATATTCTTTGGTTTGACAGGACACTCACCATTTGAGGATTCAGTGTCTTCGTGACTTGTAGCTGTAGACCTACTGGCTAGAGCCAAGTGCCAAGCAGGAGGTTGTAGGGAGGCTCGAGAAACAGGAGGATCTCATTGGGATTCCAGAAATAAGGTCAGGTTTTCACCCTCTTTGGTCAAGTTGGCTGAAATTTTTGAATTATCAACCCTGAAATTAAAAGTTTACATTGTTTTAGACATAGAGAATAGACTTATGGACACGGGGAGCTGGGAGGAGAGGGTGAGATGTATGGAGAGAGTAACATGCAAACTTACATCACCGAATGTAAAATAGATAACCAACGGGAATTTGCTATATGTCTCAGGAACCTCCAACAAGGGCTCTGTGTCAACCTGGAGGGGTGGGATGGGGAGGGAGACGGGAGGGAGGTTCAAGAGGGAGGGGATGTGTGTATATCTATGGCTGATTCATTTTGAGGTTTGACAGAAAACAGCAAAATTCTGTAAACTAATTATCCTTCAATTAAAAAATAAATATTGAAAGAAGTTTATATTGTTTTAATGTTTCATTGCAATGTTTTATTTTAGTTTTTCTTAGTCCTACTATACATATTAACAACTCAAAACATTTTAAATTCGCGTCTGTGTACATTCAGCTTTATATACTTGCACATAAAATCTATGTGTGTATGAAGTATATTTTTATTGAAAAATAGGACATTTAAGAATTTCTCAGGGAAGTTTTATTTCTAGTCAAACTAGCGTTTTACTTCTAGTCTCTAATTCCAAGAGGTGTTTGGATGTTTTAAAGGAAGAGAATGTCTGTGGTGCATGAGCTGTTACCCGGATGGCTGCTGGATCACCTCGCTTTCATTAACAAGATAAGCTATGAACTTCACCAGCATCATGAGCCTTGCTGTAGTAAAAGCCAGCCTACTTCTTCTGTTCACCTTGATTCTCTTCACATGGATTCTGTGTCCTCTTTTGGAGCCTCTGCTACATTTGTTGCTTCCACCAATAAGCCAAAGAATGATGATAGAGGAAATTGTGAAATGTTCATACAGAAATACGTATTTCGATCTGAACTGTTTGATGTCAGCAAACCTTATATAACTTCAGCTAGTCACAAAGAGTGCCAAGAAAGTAATGAAAAGGAAGATCTAGTAGATGATGTTAAGAAAGAAATCTCCATTTCTGTTAATGGCAAGGTAATAACTCTTAAGAAATTTTTATTTTTCTACAGAGAACACAAATGTATTATTCCAGTGTCTCAAATATCTTGTGATTTACTAATTATAAAGAATAGTCAATAAATCATAGTGATACTTTAGCATATCCAGAGTAATTTTAATTTTTTTGCTAACATTCTACCATTTTTAGAAAGCCAAATTTGCATATTTCAAAAGTAAGCAAAGTTGATTCAAAAGTGAATGCTTTGTAAATTAACAAAGCTACACACACACAAAAACCCTGTTTGCTTAGGTTTCTGTATTATGCATGTTTTTACATATATTTTTGCTCAAAAACATGTTTTGTTCTCTATAAAATTCTAAAGCAGTGTATAGATTTGGGGGGAATTTTAGAGATTTTTCCTTTGGGGATAAACTGGTATAATAAATGTTTGGAAGAAGGGTAATATTTTTGAAAGATTTCTAGTAATAAAAGTAGAAAGTTACTATGGAAAATGTGTATATTCTTAAAGTATATATATTTGTAGACACATCGGTGTTATCAGAAGTTTTGAGAATGCCATTAGGGTCAAATTAATTATGCTTTAATACTTTTTATGTACTTGAAGAATTCAGAGATAATTATACCAAGTCCATTTCAGATAGATTATATTAATATTTTTTTTTGTTGTTAGAGATAGGAGTTACATTCATTATTCAACCAATAAATGTTTCTATATGCTGTTGCAAACAGAGTAAGGAAACAAGATAGATATAATCTGCTTTTTGGATCTTATAATTGAGTGGGGAAGAAAGATAACAAATAAAGCATGTTGAGAAGTATAATAAGGAAAGTAATAGAGATTCCATTTATTTATTCAGCCAGCAAACTTTTGTTGTTAGCCTGCTAGAAGTTTGCAACCATGTAGGCATTGAGATTTCAGGAACAAAAAGTAGAAAGTCCCTGCTGTGTGTTGTACTCACATGTTCTTTGGAGTTGTTAGATGTAGGACAGATATATCTTATTTGTACCCAATCTTCAGATTGTGCATAAAGATCTATTAAAAGTACATTGCAGATTTTTTTCTTTGGTGTAGAAATTAAGAAATTTCAGAATAATTACCCCATATAGCAACTGATAAATTACACTGGTGACTCTTTATTACAGTATCAGTTTCCTTGTGTCTATGGATGTCAGTGCTGCATTTTATTATATTGTTCTAGTTCTTTCTAATAGGAGATGAGGCCTAGGTGGCCTTTTATCACCCATTAAGTTTGCAGTAATAGTAATAATAATTATGATTATTTGAGAAAGTTTACCTCCCTAGTCCATACTCTTTGCACTTCTTTCAATCTCAGTAGTTAATTATTAAGTCTTAAAGAATGTGATAGACAGTATGGAAAATGTGAAAAATAAAAAAGAAATATTAATGTATTTCAAAATATCAATATTGTGATGGATGGCCATAAAGTTTTTTCCCTGTAATTTACTCTTTAGAAGCGAAAGAGATGTGTTGCTTTCAATCAAGGTGAACTGGATGCTATGGAATACCATAGAAAGGTACGGTGTAAAATGTTCATTGATGACATTGAAAGGTTAATGTGAACTAGTATAAGTAAAAGGACAATGTGAATAAGGGTGGTCTTAAAAATCAAGCAACCATTTTGATCAAGGTTAGAATTTAACAGTGGAGTGGTTTACTGTTACTTTTATAGTAATTAACAATTTAAACCAATTTTTATTAAAACTCCATATACTTAACATACATTTAACATACATAAACTTATGCTATATTGGTAAAGTCTAGAAATTTTTTAAGTTATAAAAGTGTACTGTCAGTAGGTAAAAGATAGCATAAACTTCTGCTACATTGCTTAAGCATATATTTCACATAAATAAACTTATGTTGTATGAGTGTGGTGATATCTTATTGAGGATTTTAGCTTGCATTTCCCTAGTGACTAATAATGTTGAGAGTCTTTTCATTGCTGTACATCTATATACATTGTTTGTTAAAGTTGTTTAGGATTAATGTTGATTCATCTTTGAATATTTTATGTGATTCACCAGTGAGATTATCTAGGCCTGGAGTTTCCTTTTGGGGAAGGTTTTTAGTAATAATATCAGGTTCTTTAGTAGAGCACAGGGATTTTCAGATTTTCTGCTTTTGCTTATGGCAATTTTGGCAAGTTGTATTTTCCAAGAAACTTGTCCATTTTATCCAAGTTGTCAAATTTATTGGCATGATGTTGTTCATAGTATTCTTTTTCCATACTTTTAATGTTTATAGGATTTGTGATGATAAATGATCACCCTTTTCATTGCTATGTTGGTGATTTGTATTCTTTCTTTTCTAGCGTGGGTCTTGTTTTTTGGTTGTATTTTTCAAAGAACCAGTCTTGTAAAAAAATTTTTTTGGTAGCTTTTTTTCTTTTTTGTGGCTATATATAACATAAAATTTACCACTTTAACCACTTTTAGGTGTACATGTTAGTGGCACTGAGTACATTCACATTGTTTTCTAATCATCACCATTATTTATATCCAGAATGATTTTGCCATCCCAACTGAAATTCTACCCATTAAACAGTAACTCCTCATTTCCTCTTCCCCCTACATGCCACATTTTATTTATCTGTTCTTCTGTTCATCCACATTTGGGATGTTTCTGCCTTTTGGCTGTAGTGAATAATGCTGCAGATATAACATGTATATATAAACATGTGTAAACACATACATGTTTATACACTCACACATAAACATGAGTGTCCCTACTTTCAGTTTTTTTGGGGAGTATACCCAGAAGTGGCCTTACTGGATCATATGATAATTCTGTTTCTAATTCTTTGACGAACTGCCTTAGTGTGTTCCACAGTGGTAGTACCATTCTGCCTTACCACCAGCAGTGCATAAGCATTTCCAGTTTCTCCATATCCATTTCAGCACTTATTTTCTGTTTTTATTTTTTTTCAGTTGCCATCCTAATGGGTAAGAATGGTGTCTCATTGTGGTTTTGATTTACATTTTTCTGATGATCTTTGATGTCGAGCATATTTGTATGTGCTGTTGGCCGTTTGTATGTCTTCTTTGGAGAAATGGCTGTTCATGTCCTTTGCTCATTTTTAAATTGGGTTTTTGTTGTTTTTGGAGTTCTTTTATATTCTGAATATTAATCCTTTATCAGACACATAAAGTGATGTCAAGTATATTCAAAGAACCAGCTTTTAACTTAGTTAATTTTCCTTACTGTCTGTTTTCTATTCTGATGATACTTGTTCTCTATTATTTTCTTCCTTTTGGTTTACTTTGCTCTTTTTCTGTTAATAACATCTTAAAGTAGAGCCTTTTGTCAGTGAATTTAGATCATTTTTCTTTTCTAATATAAGCATGTAAAGCTGTAAGTTTCCCTTGAATTGCTGCTTTAGTTGCATTCCACGTATTTGGATATGTTGTATTTTCACTTTCATTCACTTCAAAATATTTTCTAATTTCCCTTGTGATTTTATCTTTGACCTATATGAATTATTTAGAAGTCTGCTATTTCATTCTCAGATATTTGATGTTTATCTTAATATCTTCTTGTTATTGATTTCTAGCTTAAATCCATTGGAGTATAAGAATATACTCTGATGTCAGTCCTTTTAAATTTATTGAGTTTTATTTTACAGTCCAGCATGTGAATTATCTTTGTGACTGTATTGTGTGCTATTTTTTATGTATTTTTGAATATGTATTCTTTAGTTGTTGGATACAGTGTTCTATGAATGTCAGGTTAAGTGGATTGATAGTGTTGTTCAGAACTTCTGTCTTTAGAGATTTTTGGTTTATTGGTCTATCTTTTGTTGGGTCGATTTTGCTTGGGTGAGTTTAAAATGAGGATTTAAGTCTAAGGCTGATGATTATTCCCTTTTACTGACACAAAACCTGTTATGCACCCAGTACCCCTGTCAAGAACAATGATGAACTGTCTGAGATCTTACTTTATTTGGAGGCTAACAGGTTAGCAAGATTTTATTAAAACAGATTTAGATCAAAGTAATAAAGTAACGAGTTTATTAAATTAAGAAGTCACATGTATGTACTGGTCACTGCTCAGCTGGAGACTTGACCTTCTGCAACTCTCAAGAGCTCTCCGTCTGTGCAGCTCTCTGCTCTGGTGTCCTCCCTGCAAACTCTCGCCGCCTTGGCCTTTCCAGACTCCCAGCTCTGGTTCCTTGGCTCCGAGAGACTGCTGGTCTCTGAACGAGTCTCCTCCCTGTCCTGCTACATGAAAACTTTCTCAAGGCAGTAAGCTGGAGCAATTGGGTTTCATTTTATTTAGGGAGTACAATTCTGGGGCTTCCCAATGGTGCAATGGTGAAGAATCCGCCTGCCAATGCAGAAGATGCAAGAGATGCAGGTTCAGTCCCTGGGTTGGGAAGATCCCCTGGAGGAGGACATGGCTGGAGAATGTCAGCCATGAAGAATTTCTGCCTGGAGAATCCCATGGGCAGAGGAGGAGCCTGGTGGGCTACAGTTCATGGGGCCACAAAGAGTTGGACATGGCTGAGTACATGTGTAATTGTATTAATAATAATATTCTGCAGTGCTTGACATCCACCCGAGGTCTGAAAGCCTTTTTTCTGAAAATAACTTTTTAAAAGTAATTTCAGATGAAAAGTACTCCATCTTATCCAGAAGCAGTACTGGCTTTTAATTTTATAATTATTTTGGTTCTGTTATTGCAAAACTTTTAAAATTATATTCATTTTATAGAGTTGACTTTTTCTTCTTTAACAATTCAAGCTATATTTTTATGAAATCAAAGATATGTTTATTTTAAAATTAAATTACTAGAAAAATTAAGATTAAATGTGATTAAAACTTAATTCTTTTTATAGACTAGAATTTTCACTGCTAGAAACATTATCAAATTCATCTTATAAATTTTTAAGGCTTTTTTAAAATATATATTGTTTGGTTATTTAGTTTCCAGTGAGTTTATGAGATTTATATTATTCCACAGTTAGGAAATAGCCGTTCAAAGGTATAGTCACACTTTCTTTTTCTTGTAGTATAAAATTATTTTATTGTAGGCATTAAGAATGTTGGTTTTAATCCATAAGTTGAAATATTCAAAGCATAGTAGGAAACTTTATTATTTAGAAAATTGTTTTAATGTCAGTGATGTTTTAATATACTTAAATTCTATTACAGATCAGGGGGCTGATTTTGGATGGATCCTCACAGTTAATCCAAGAAGGTCTCACAAGTGGCTTTCTTCATTCATGTTCTGAAAAATGGAACAAGTGCAGTGAGCCAATTACTCTACCACTTGATACCTGTAATTTGTCAGAATTGTGTGAAATGGCAAAGCATTTGCCTTCTCTGAATGAAATGGAACTTCAGACGTTACAGTTGATGGAAGATGATGCCTCTGTTACAGAGCAGGATTTATTTTCACGGGTTGTTGAAAATACCTCTAGCTTTACAAAAATGATTACTTTAATGGGACAGAAATACCTGCTGCCACCAAAAAGCAGTTTTCTTTTGTCTGACATTTCTTGTATGCACCCACTTCTGAACTGTAAGTAGTTATTATGTTTATTATTAGATAATTTTTCTGTGGCCTCAAAAGTCAAGAGCAAGTCTGAATGTTGAGTGAGCATCAGCATTTTGTGATAGGGTGAATAATTTTCTCTGTTTTTTTTTTTTTTTAATTTAAAACTTTAAATTCAGTTTTAAAGTGCTGACTTATGCTTTAAAAATTAAAAAAATAAATCTTATTACAAGCAAGCTATCAAAAACTTAACTAGTCCCCAAGAGAATAAATATATTTACTGCTCTATACTTAGGAATTCAGGGTACAATTGTGTTTGACCAAATAATTTTTTTTTTTGACCAACTAATTTTAACTTTTATTCATAGCAAAGTAGAAATGCTTCAAATATGAATGTTAATTCCGAAACTATTCTTAGACTTTTAGGTTACATTTTAAGCTATTTTCAAGTTTATTATCTAAAGTTTCTCAAAAGTATTTTCCCGTGTAAAGTTGAAAATTTAGGTATTGATGTTCAGAGTTATCTACACGTAAATTTGAATTTGGATTTCTGAAGCTTAACTATGAGTCTTTACACACTTCACAAAACTGAGCCTCAGTTTCCTAATCTATAAAATGGATATGATGATACCTACTTCTGAGGGTAATTTTGAGGATTAGTTGAGATAATTTGCACCACAAGCTTAGCTCAGTGATATGTTTCCAATAAATTATAACTATCATAATATTCTAAGGGATGAGATAAGAGATATATTGGTTAAATTGAATTTAATCTGCTCTATACTGTTATTTGTACATTTTGTAGCAAAATTTTAGGTTATTAAAGTAACATAGCTTATTAATGATAAGCTTCTTTTAATTACTTTCAAGCCGTTTTAAACATGAGTGGTTATTCATGTCACAGTGTCATAAAATTCTTCAGGGTAAATGACAAGATAACAAAATAATGAGAAAATCATGCAATATTTGAACATTTTTTTCCCCATTCTTTCTCATCTTTGTTACTCTAATCGTTTAAAAACCATTACATCCTTATTTTAATTTGCATTCTTTTGATTACTTATGAGATTGTCCACTTTAAAAAATATACCTTTGTGTATAAAAGGGAAAGGGACAGCTTTTCCTTATAGTAAAATCCCAATTAATAAATGTAGGTGGAAAAAAAAATAAATGTAGATGGAATGATGTAACTAGGAAATTTCTGTTTGACACATAGCTTAGTACTTGGGTGTCAAAATAGTGGGTGAAAAGATGAGATGCAGGCTATTTGCAGAGTCTTCAAGTATGTCCCTACCAGATAGTTAATAATTACTGAGGTAGAACTGGAGAAACCTGGCTGACAGCACTTTAACCAAACAAAAGACTCAAGGTGGTATCACTGATCATGAGACACTCTGACACCCTGTGCTTCCTGCTGATGACCAGCCAGTAGTAGTCTTCAAAAGTATCAAGGTCAAAAAAGATAAAAACTGAGAAACTTTTCCACATTGGAAGAAATTTATGAGACATAGCAATTAAGTGTGATTTTGCTGGGGATCCTGGACCAGGGAAAAGGATACTCATAGACAATTGGGGACATTTTATCAATGTTAAGGTCAGTATGTCAGTTAAAAAATTGAAGTTTTATTTCATGTAAAAAGTGAAAAAAAAAAAAGGCAAAAAACCCCACATCCATCCTGTGTTTGAAAGGACCATTTTAATACGGCTGCCAAGACTTACATAGGGCATTTACAAATCCTCGATGTCTAGCTAGGGGCTTCCCAGGTGGCACTAGTGGTAAAGAAGTGAAGTGAAGTGAAGTCGCTCAGTTGTTTCTGACTCTTTGCAACCCCATGGACTGTATCTCACCAGGCTCTTCTGTCCCTGGGATTTTCCAGGCAAGAGTACTGGAGTGGGTTGCCATTTCCTTCTCCAAGTGGTAAAGAACCCACCTGCAAATGCAAGAGACAGAAGAGATGAGGGTTCGATCCCTGGGTTGGGAAGATCCCTGGGTTGGGAATATCCTCTGGAGGAGGGCGTGGCAGCCCATTTCAGTATTCTTGCCTGGAGAATCCTATGGACAGAGGAGCCTGGCGGACTACAGTCCATAAGTTTATAGAATCGGACATTACTGAAGCGACAGCACAGTGTCTAGCTAAGGGAGCTGTAGTTATTTTTAGGAATGGTGCAGCAGGTGCAATTACATTAAAATCCCAGAGGTACTAAATTATAAGGGGAATCTCAGTTTTTTTGGATGAATTATTCTATTTGAATAAATGCCACAAATCCTTTTTTTTGCCAGCATATTAAATATATTTGCCAGCATATTTATGTCCGTAGTGAATGCACTTCATTGTTGAAGAACATGTTTAGTTTTTAAAGTGGTACAAGTAGAAGGTATTTTCTGAAATCCTTTCTTTGTTTTCAGGTAAGAAAACATATGATGTGATTGTGATAGATCCACCATGGCAGAACAAATCAGTTAAAAGAAGTAACAGGTAAGTGTGTCTGTTACATATGCTTTCTGAAAGCTATAGTTGTTTGTACATTATAGTTACATAAACTGAAAGTGTTACTTTATGGTACACAGTGTCTGAAAAACTAAAACACTTTAGTTTTAAAATTTTAATTCCATTAAGTGAGTAGGTTAAGTAGGTAATTCTCTTAAACTAGAACTATATATAGATATAAGAATGTTAAAAGTAAAAAAAAAAAGAATGTTAAAAGTAATGTTTATTAAAGATGAAGGTTGCTGACTGAATTAGTTCAGAAATATTCCTATAACACCAAAAGACAACATTTTTGCCTTCTTTGAGGCTTCCCTGGTGGCTCAGATGGTAAAGCGTCTGCCTGCAATGCGGGAGACTTGGGTTCGATCCCTAGGTCAGGAATATCCCTTGGAGAAGGAAATGGCAACCCACTTCAGTACTCTTGCCTGGAAAATTTCATGGACAGAGGAGCCTGGTAGGCTACAGTCCATGGGGTTGCAAAGAGTCGGAGACGACTGAGCAACTTCACCTTTCACTTTGCCTTCTTTGATATCAAACTCTAAAGTTTTGAAATATGTGCCAAAATATAGTGTATTCCTTAGTAATCTGCTGTGAATGAAATTGTCTAATTCATTCTGAAATTTGTTTTAATTTATGCCACTGTTCAGTTTATGTAACCTTTTAGAGTGATAAGTTCAGTTAGTAAATAAGAAGAAGTTAAATAGCTTTTCAAAAAACTAAAAATTTCCCTCTAGTTCCGGTGAATATCTTCAGTTATATTTCGTCTCACTCTTCAGTCTTCTAGACTGAACAATTTCTGTTACCTTGACTTAAACTTCGTGTGAAATTTCTTCTCCTCCACAGTTATCTTCAGTTTCCTTATGTTTTTTGTTTATGAGCTGTACCAATAATTGGATTTTTCCCTCTTAAAAGTTGCAAGGATCATACAAAAAATTCATCTATCTATCCTCTATATGTGTGTATTTGTGTGTGTGTGTGTAGATATCTGTATATATATATAATTTTTTTCTGAACAGTTTGAGAATAAGTTATTTAGGAGAAAGAGTAAGTTACTCTGAAATATCTATTCTGTATTTCTTGAAAACAAAGATATTTTCTTATATAATCATAGTGCAGTAATCAAAATAGGTAATTAAGTTTCCTTTTCAATTTTCTAGTTTTCCTTTATTAATAAGAATCATACAGGGAGTTACTGTGATATATGCATTGTTCCCAGTTTTACCATCTGTGATAGGCAAAATAGTGTTCTTTCCGTCCCCACCCCCTACCCCTGTTCCACACTCCCTTCCATGTCCTTATCTTAATCTCTGGAATTTATGAGTATGTTAGGATACATGGCAAAAAGAAATTAAAATTCCAAATGGAATTAAGGCTGCCAAGGAAAGGAGATTACTATGCATTATGTGGATAGGCCAGTCCATAGCTAATCACAGCTAGTGACCGAGAGGAGATCCCCCACGTACAAGGTCAGGAGCAGCGGCTGCGCTTTGCTGGACTGGCCGTGAGGAGATTCCCCACTTCCAAGGTCAGAGAAACCCCAGTAAGGTGGTAGGTGCTGGAGTGGCTGTGAGGAGATACCCCATGTCCAAGGGCAAAGGAGAAGTCCCAGCAAGACTGTAGGAGGGGTGAATTCGCGTTTAGAATCAAACCCCATTCTCGCCAGAGACGCTCAGAGGGCATAAACAAACCCTGTGTGCACCAGGACCCAGAGACCCCACAGAGACTGAGACAGAACTGTGATTGAGCGTCTCTGTGGAGGTTCGGGTCAGCAGTGGCCTGCCGCAGGGACAGGGGCTCTGGGTGCAGCAGACCTGGGTGTGGTGTAAGCCCTCTAGGAGGAGGTCTCCATTTACCCCACCATAGAGCTGCCAGAACTTACACAGGCCTGGGAAATAGACTCTTGGAGGCCACAAACAGAACTCTGTGCACCAGGACCCAGGAGAAAGGAGCAGTGACCCCACAGGAGACTGACCCAGACTTGCTTGTGAGTGTCCAGGAGTCTCCAGCGGAGGCGTGGGTCGGCGGTGGCCTGCTGAAGGGCTGGGGGCACTGAGTGTAGCAGTACATGCGTGGGATCTTCTGAAGGAGGTCGCCATTCTCTTCATTACCTCCACCATAGTTTGGCCCTAGGTAAATAGCAGGGGTATCTCCTCTCAGCTGCTCGTTGCTCCAGCGCCATGCATTCAGGTATGACCTAAATCAAATCCCTTATGATTATACAGTGGAAGTGAGAAATAGATTTAAGGGACTAGATCTGATACACAGAGTGCCTGATGAACTATGGATGGAGGTTCGTGACACTGTACAGGAGAAAGGGATCAAAACCATTCCAAAGAAAAAGAAATGCAACAAAGCAAAATTGCTCTCTGAGGAGGCCTTACAAGTAGCTGTGAAAAGAAGAGATGCGAAAAGCAAAGGAGAAAAGGAAAGATACCCATTTAAATGCAGAGTTCCAAAGAATAGCAAGGAGAGATAAGAAAGCCTTCTCAGTGATCAGTGCAAAGAAATAGAGGAAAATAATAGAATGGGAAAGACTAGAGATCTCGTCAAGAAAATTAGAGATACCAAGGGAACACTTCATACAAAGATGGGCTCAATAAAGTACAGAAATGGTTTGGACCTAACAGAAGCAGAAGATGTTAAGAAGAGGTGGCAAGAATACACAGAAGAACTGTACAAAAAAGATCTTCATGATGCAGATAATCACGATGGTGTGATCACTCACCTAGAGCCAGACAACCTGGAATGTGAAGTCAAGTGGGCCTTAGGAAGCATCACTACGAACAAAGCTAGTGGAGGTGATGGAATTCCAGTTGAGCTATTTCAAATCCTTAAAGATGATGCTGTGAAAGTGCTGCACTCAACATGCCAGCACATTTGGAAAACTGAGCAGTGGCCACGGGACTGGAAAAGGTCAGTTTTCATTCCAGTCCCCAAGAAAGGCAATGCCAAAGAATGTTCAAACTACTGCACACTTGCACTCATCTCACACGCTAGCAAAGTAATCCTCAAAATTCTCCAAGCCAGGCTTCAGCAATACATGAACTGTGAACTTCCAGATGTTCAAGCTGGTTTTAGAAAAGGCAGAGGGACCAGAGATCAAATTGCCAACATCCGCTGGATTATCGAAAAAACAAGAGAGTTCCAGAAAAACATCTATTTCTGCTTTATTGACTATGCCAAAGCCTTTGGCTATGTGGATCACAATAAACTGGAAAATTCTGAAAGAGATGGGAATACCAGACCACCTGACCTGCCTCTTGAGAAACCTGTATGCAGGTCAGGAAGCAATGGTTAGAACTGGACATGGAACAACAGACTGGTTCCAAATAGGAAAAGGAGTACGTCAAGGCTGTATATTGTCACCCTGCTTATTTAACTAATATGCAGACTATATCATGAGAAACCCTGGGCTGAATGAAGCACAAGCTGGAATCAATATTGCTAGGAGAAATATCAATAACCTCAGATATGCAGATGACACCACCCTTATGGCAGAAAGTGAAGGAGAACTAAAGAGCCTCTTGATGAAAGTGAAAGAGGAGAGTGAAAAAGTTGGCCTAAAGCTCAACATTCAGAAAATTAAGATCATGGCATCTGATCCCATCACTTCATAGGAAATAGATAGGGAAACAGTGGAAATGGGCTGACTTTATTTTTCTGGGTTCCAAAATCACTGCATATGGTGATTTCAGCCATGAAATTAAAAGATGCTCACTCCTTGGATGGAAAGTTATGACCAACCTAGATAGCATATTAAAAAGCAGAGACATTACTTTGCCAACAAAGGTCCGTCTGGTCAAGGCTATTTTTCCAGCAGTCATGTATGGATGTGAGAGTTGGACTGTAAAGAAAGCTGAGCACTGAAGAATTGGTGCTTTTGAACTGTGCTGTTGGAGAAGACTCTTGAGAATCCCTTGGACTGCACGGAGATCCAACCAGTCCATCCTAAAGGAAATGAGTCCTGAATATTCATTGGAAGGACTGGTGCTGAAGCTGAAACTCCAATAGTTTGGTCACCTGATGCGAAGAGCTGACTCATTTGAAAAGACCCTGATGCTGGGAAAGATTGAAGGCGGGAGGAGAAGGGGACAACAGAGGATGAGATGGTGGGATATCATCACCGACTCAATGGACATGAGTTTCAGTAAACTCCAGGAGTTGGGGATGGACAGGGAGGCCTGGCATGCTGCGATCACGGGGTTGCAAAGAGTCGGACACGACTGAGCCACTGGACTGAACTAGCATATCTGTAGATAGGAGACCTAACTGAGGGCATTTCTTTTTTCTTTTCTTTTATTTTTCTCTTCTCCTCTTTTCTTTTTCCCTCTTCTTCACCCATTTCCCCCCAGTCTTTTCTCCTCTTTCTTCCTTTAAAAGGGTATAGTATGTAGAAAAACAATAATGAAAAAGAAAATAAAAAGTAAAAGTGTATAGTATAAGCATATTTATAGGCTGATGGTAAGAAACTACTAGAGAGGTTGAAAATACAGAAGGAGGAGAGTACTTAGCATTACTCATAGACTAGAAGATGGGAATAAAAGAACATAGCTGTAGGGATAAGCTTTAAACACATGAAACCATGCTGTTTCCTTTAAGAGAAAATTAAGAGAAATAGGTAAGTGAAGGTGTATAATGAGGGTTATTATACACACCTGGCAGAGGGTTAGGTGGTTGAAGGAGTCTGAAGACCTTTATTTTGACTGATATTTGGCATATTTCATCTGCCAAGAGTGTGTTTGGGCAAAGGACTTAAGAAGAGATGAGAGTTTGTAGTAGTTGACCAAGGGTAAGTAAAATAATTGATGAGTAGTTTTGAGAGCCTGAGAATGGATTGCCAATTTTCAGTTTAGCATTTTTCTCCATCTGATTTTTTTCTATATGAAGTTGAATAGAATTGTGTTGAAGTTGAATAGAATTTAAGATTGGAGGTTTGCAGGAGTTGTAAAGTAAAGGAGTAAGGGGGTGGTGATCATAGTGCATACAATTGTATTTATTTAGGGGAAGAATAGTTGAGCGTGCACCTCATTTAGATTGTCCTTTGACATCACCCAGGATACTGGCAAGATTTACTTTGGCTAGGCATAAAGATCTTAGAACTTAAGTCTTCATTGAGTATGAAGAGTGAGGATGTAATGGGTTCCATAAGAAGGCTGGAGGCTAGATAGCATAATTCTCAAAGAGAAGGGGGTTTCACACAAAGGTAGATGACTGACAGCCTGGAACTGGAGGGGAGCCAGGAGAATACCGACCTCTCCTCTCATGGCAGTGTATGTTGGGATTGGACAAATGACCACATTGGTTTGATGGGGAGTTATGGAACAAGTAGAGTTCTAACAAGAGAAACCAGGCTTTGTACTACTGATGGCCGGGAGGTTCAGGGCTGTAGAATTTTTTTGTAATGAAAGCATGAGTGTTTCAGAGAGCCCAGTAGAATTGACTGAAGGATGAAAGAAGCAGGATGATAGATTGAGTGTTGGAAATGTGGTGGGATATTGAGACAGTTTCCAGAGTGTTAACGGGGTCTCTGGGCTTCCCAGGTTGTGCTAGTGGTAAAGAACCTGCCTGCCAATGCAGGAAATGTAAGAGACACGGATTCAGTCCCTGGGTTGGGTTGGGAAGATCCCCTGGAGGAGGGCATGGCAACCCACTCCAGTATTCTTGCCTGGAGAATCCCATGGACAGGGGAGCCTGGTGGACTACAGTCCATCAGGTCCCAAAAGATTTGGACATGACTTAGCAAATTCACAAGCGCATGTGTAGTGTACAGATCATCACAAGATTATATTTGCTTAATTTTAAATGGTATAAAAGCATATAGAAAATATTAGTAAAATTACTGAAATGTAATACATTCAGAAGTGATAAAGAAATTTGGCCTGATCATTTTGAGTTAGTATAAATGAAAAGTGGTTATTTCCAACTTACCTGTAACAATGTGTCCACTGGGTGTCACTGTGGCTTTGTATTTAGTTACACAAATAAATAATTGTAGCTTTGTGTTTGTGGAATCAGTATTATACAGGTCTTCTCCTTGCTTATTTTTCTCTTTTGCAGTGAATTTTGCTAATATTTTTTTCTGTTTATTTTTAGATATAGTTATTTATCACCACTGCAGATAAAGCAGATACCTGTCCCTAAGCTGGCTGCTCCAAGCTGTCTCATTGTTACGTGGGTGACAAATAGACAGAAGCACCTGCGTTTTGTCAAGGAAGAGCTTTACCCGTCTTGGTCTGTGGAGGTAGTTGCTGAATGGCACTGGGTAAAAGTAAGTCCCAAAGTTAACGTATTCGTTAACTTTATTTGTTCATAAGGTGCAATGTACAAGTCACATAAAGGTAGCACCTACTTTTTAATGTTTAACATGGCATCACTCTACTTCTTCAACATGGTCTAATTAAAACATTTACTTTGCTGCTAAATACCTTTGTCTTCTTATTCTCAATGCTTTTTGCCTATTTGTTTTGTATCTTTTTGGAGTAGAACCCCAAACTCCTGGTCGTAGGAAATCACTCAGATGGATATCAGGATGATACTTTAAAAAGCTCTGATGGTCTGTAGTTTGAGAGATAGTAAGCAAAAACCTTGGGGGATTTGTCCACCACTAAACATAGAAATTGTCTTACTGTTCATCTTTTTCCTCTTTACTCATCCAAAACTTCAGCTGCCCTTTGTGACTTCTTTTTCTTTTTTCTTTTCTTTGTCATTTCCCACTCCCCCCACCCCCCCCTTATGTTGCTGGGGATGGAAGGGAAAATAGCAAAGAAACCTAGTGTGGAAAAGTTGGGAAAATGCTAGCAGCAAGGCCTTTTATACTGTGAATCTTAACTGTGTTCCTCAGTGCTTGTTTTTGAAAGAAATGATTCCAACTCCTTGATGAGTTGAAAGGTCTTTAATATTAATCTTTGCTTGGTTTCAAGAATACCAAAAAATATAGAAAAGTCATGTGTCATTCAAAGTTCATTGGCTATCCTTTTAAAGGTACGCTGTCTACTTAAATGAATTCCACAAAAGCCATCCTAAATTTTAAAAAGACAAACCAGGTTTTATGGACTGAATGTTTAACATTTATGTTACTGGTCTGTTCATTTTAGACACAGGAGAGGGCTATTTTTAATGTGCTCTGTAGTGTACTGGAGCATCTTCTGAAAGCTGTGTGCATTGTTTGTTTGTACCTATTTTATGACACTTGGCAAACAAGTGCTTATGATTGTTTGTTTGCTTTTGCAGTTGTACTCTGGGCTTAGCTGTGGTTGATTTGCTATAGGATCGTTACGGGCATGTAAAACTCCATTCTACTCTCTCTGTTACGACAGTCCTTTCATAATCAGAAACTGGGACCAAAGTCAGGAAAAGGTTACCTTCTGAAATTAAAACCAGTAAAATGTTAATACATGAAAACTAAGACTGTTTATTTCTAGTAGTAATCAGTTCTAAGAGGTGGTATGATAGTTTAAAAGAAAAATATGTTTTGCTTATTTATGAAATATGTACAATATGTAAACATATGAAATACTTATTAGGTGTTTGCATATGTTGTTACATTAGAGGGAGTAATCTGTGTTGAGTGTAAAGGAATCTAAAGCGTCAGAGTTCGCCAGTGTTTATACAGTGCTGTGTGGAATAGCTGCTGCTATTCGCAGGCCCTAGAGGTGATAAAAGGACTTCACTGGTTTGGTTTTTAGGTACCTTGATATACGCTAAAGGATTCCATAGAGGATATATATGAATATTATGATAGTGCAAATATCTGCCTCCATGCTTAATTAACGAATTGAATATTGTTTTAAATTGTGTTATGAGTTTGATTAGTTAGAGTGAGTCTCTGGGAGTCTGATCAATCACTCCAGGATGAAATGATGAGATTGAATTTCTGGATTTATAATGCCAAGAGGTTAGAACTTGCATTGTCTGTCTCATCAGTTCCCAAGCTACTTTCATTATTAATTTTGACTCTTGACAGTATTTAATGACACTGTTTCCTATAAATAAAGGAAAATACTTTATGGCAATGTGCTTAGTCACATTGCCAGTAATGTAGGTAAATGTTATTTGAATGAACAAATGAATAAATGATGGCATGGTTTCTAGTAACATATTTTAATGAAAAATCAAGAGTTTTATGTGCAAGATGACAGAAATTTAAAATAATGTTTTAGTCATGTAATGCTGCCCTGCCCACTATGGTATGGTATGGTATGGTAGGTGTCACCAGCTATGTGTAGCTCTTTAGCACTTGAAAGGTGACTGGTCCACATTGAGATGAGGTAATAAATGTCACATGTAAGTCTTTTGAATTTAAAATACTTAATATGAAAGACTGTAATATACCTCAGTAATTTTTTGAATTGGCTACATACTAAAATGATAATATTTTAGATATGTTAGATTAAATTAAAAATAATTTAAAATTAAAATATAGTTAAAATGAATTTTACCTCATTCTTCTTGCTTTTTTAAAATGTTGGTACTGGAAATTTTAAATTACATGGGTGGCTTCCATCTGTGGCCCACATTACATTTTTATTGGATAGCAGTAGCCTTGAGGTTTAATAATTCTTTTTCTTTGGTAGAAACTGTATACTGGAAGGAAAAAAAAACCCAATCCTTTTCCTGGATATTTATGGGTGTATGGGTTGTTTTTGTTTGTGTCTCCTTTTTGTCAGATCACCAGTTCAGGAGAGTTTGTGTTCCCATTAGATTCTCCACACAAAAAGCCTTATGAAGGTCTTATACTGGGAAGAGTTCGAGAAAAAGCTGCTTCACTGTTAAGGTAGGAAGGATGATTTTTCAAAGTTGTATAAATGTATTAATTTTCAGACTTTCAAAAATTAACACAGTAATCATTGGTTTTCCTGAATTTTTACATTTTTGAAAATCTGGAAATGGCCCAGACAAGAAAAGTGTGAATGCTAATGGCACATGAAATTGTATATTATCATTTGCTTTATCTAATGTGTAATAGTCATGATTGTAGAAGAGGAAACTATCTGAAATTTCTTAATACTTAAATTGTTGATTTCCACTATTCTCTTCTTAAATTTATTATAAATGAAGATGCTATTTGAAAGATGAAAAGACATCAAGACAACTGTGGCTTAAATGTAATAAATTTTCCTTTAAAATACAATTACGTTGTTGTTCTGTTTCAGTAGGAATGCAGATGTGAAAGAGCTGCCCATTCCAGACCACAAGTTAATTGTCAGTGTGCCCTGTACGCTCCATTCACATAAGCCACCTCTTGCTGGTATGTTTCTATAAAATAGAATTGTTCTGACTTCTATGAAATTGACAAAAGGATTGATTATTGCATTTGAATGGTCTAGAGATTTGGAAATTCAATCAGATATGTGTTATTTTAATTAATATTCTAAAATCATATAGCAGAATTTGGGCATTAGAGAATAGATTGTTGTTTTTTTGTCTTCTTTTTTTGCTCCAGAAACCTTTTATTGTTTGCATTTGGTCCCTGGCTTTGGGGAAAGGGCTCCAGATGGTTAACCAGCTGCTGGTTAACCTGGGAGAGGCTCGGCCAGAGGCCCTGACATCAGGTAGGGGAGCCTGGCCTCCGAGGGGGAGCTGGGCTCGCTGGCCTCTTGTGCTCTGGGAGCGTCAGCCTTCCCAGGAGGTACCAACCTGGCTGGCCTGCAGAGGTTGGTCAGGTGGCCACCACATCCAGGAGGTGGCGCTTCAGGAAGGCACAGAGATGGGGGATCTATGCGAGCAGAACCCAGGGCGTGCAGATCCAGAGCGGCCTGGTTCAGGTCCTTCTCCAGGCCCGTGGTGGCATCCAGTGCTTGTCCCACTTGTCTGGGGGCGGCTCGGGCCTCAGGGAAGGGGGGGATGCTGCCGCTGCCGCTGCGCTGGCTCTGCATCTTCAGAGGCTGCCGGGCCAGCGCATGGGAGGAGCGGGGTCGGGAGCCCTCCAGGGGCACATCATGGCCTCGAATCAAAGCCCACAGAGAGGTGGGTGTCGGAGACCCGCCCACCAGTGGCTGACCACTTCCTCCGCTGGGTGGAATAATTCCCATGGGTCTGGGAGCACATCATCATGGTCGGCAGTAAGGAGCTCACAGCAAAAATGGTGCTGAATGGTCTTGGAGGTTGTGATCTGAAAGAAGTCTGGAGGGTGGCTGGAAAAGGGGTCTGTTAGGTCCAAACTCTGTTGAAGCAGAGATGGATCCGTGGGAACACCCAGGGGACAGTATAGAGTCGTCTTACCTTACCTCAGTCTTTCCTCTCCCACTGTGTTTTAGGGTCCCCTGACTAATGGGGCTCATTGGCGCAACCCAGTGAAGACTGGTGGTACTTCTGAGGACTGTAGTTCGGGGGCTTTATTGTACTGTCAGGGCTTCACCCCTTGCTTGTTCTAAAGCCCAGAGCTTAGAAAGCAGTCTGAGAGATGCTTTGGAGAAGGCAATGGCAACCCACTCCAGTGCTCTTGCCTGGAAAATTTCATGGATGGAGGAGCCTGGTGGGCTGCAGTCCATGGAGTCGCTAAGAGTCAGACAAGACTGAATGGCTTCACTTTCCCTTTTCACTTTCATGCATTGGAGAAGGAAATGGCAACCCACTCCAGTGTTCTTGCCTGGAGAATCCCAGGGACGGGGGAGCCTGGTGGGCTGTTGTCTCTGGGGTCGCGCAGAGTCGGACACGACTGAAGGGACTTAGCAGCAGCAGTAGCAGCAGAGAGATGCTTACAATTCCCTTGATATATAGTAGACAGTCTCAGTTTTATGTTGAGTAGTGTTACTCTTCTGAGCCGTTGGAAAGGTAGTTGCTGTATCTTGCAGTTCTTACTAGTCTTAATGTTTTAGCATGATGTTCATCATTTAATGAAACTAAACAGCAAGGAATAGTGGAAAGTTTTGGCTTTTCAGGTTGACCTAAAGGACCTTGAATCCTGGCTTTGCTACTTGAGCAAGTTACTGATAATTTTCCACCTCAGAGTTGTCGTTTGAAGAGTGAATAATGATATTTAGTCTTTCAGAGTTGTGAGGATTGGTTGCATTTGAAAGTCTGTCACATATAGTAGAAGATCAGTAAATGCTAACTTTTTCAACTGAAAGAATAAAAAAATAGGAAGGAATATAAGTACTTGAGAAATACTGAATTTGACATTCAAAGTTCATGAGCTAGGATACATAGGAAGGTGAATTCACATTCCCAAAAGTATGTTTACTGGTAGCACTCCAGATTTCTCGTATCTTAGATTGCTTATGCAGAAGAATCTTTAGTGTTAATTCATTTGAGAAATATTCCGATGTCTACCTGTTGATCCATTTTTTGACCTAGAGGGATTCTCAGTGAGTAATTGCCTTTAAACTTTGGACTGTGATAGATTCTTTAACGCAAGTAAACATTTGACTTAAATGGAAAGTCTGTACTGTTCTTTGAGAAAAAAATTATGTTTGCTACCAGTTATACTCAGTGGAGGAAATCTAAGGTGTGTTCTTCTCATTTGAATTTTCATTATCATTTGGTGAGTATCAAAGTTTAATAAAAGGTTTGTCTTTAGGGCTTATTTTTTTTACTTTGAAAAATTCAAAAGCCAGACCCAAAAAACCTTTCATTCCCAAATGATAGTTAAACTATTTCTCACTTCATTTTACATAGATTATGTTTAAAGATGAGTCTTAAGATACAAGGTTTTATAAAATAGTGATTAAAATTAGTGTTTTATTACTATTAATAAAAATTAGCACTACATTTTATAGCTTGTATTTATGAAGTGCAGTTCTTCTGTATACCCAGTAGAGAGCAACACAAACACATTTTTAGGATTGAGAATATTTAAAAAGAAAAGTTAGATTTTGAGGGGAAAATTTTTGCATGATTCAATATATGTAATCCTTATGTTTTGGTTAAGTACTGGTAGACAAGAAGTATTTATAATCCTTTATTTTTGAGTTCATGTTTCTGTATAGTAAGTGTCTGTGTTTTGAATGTAGAGCTACATAAGGCCATCAGAAAGAAACTTTCAGATTTCTGCAATATATTTTATTCTGAAATTAGAACTCTAGGATTTGGTTTAATACATGCTGTCTATGTAATGCTTAAAACTTTTACATGTAAATGTTCTTAAAGTGCTTTTTGCAAATTCACAGAATGAAGTGTTCTCTCCTTAACTTCTAAAAACACCAAGGTGTTTTTTTTAAACAAATTTTAGTTTGTTATTTGTACTGCAAAATTTAAAGAACACCAAATTGGCAGCATATTCCATTTCAAAATGATGCATTTACTCTTTTTAAGTTTTGAAATTTCTTCCTGTGGATTGAAACATAAGCCAACAATAGCTATGGCTTTCTAGCCTAATGTAAATTTATAATCTTTTAAGTTTAAAGATTTAAGGTATGAATATAATGAAATAAAAGTATTTGAATCAAAATTTTGGTTTTCATATTGCTCCTTAGAGGAGTTTCTGCTTCTTTTCAGTGCTTTACTCACTAACAGTTTGTATCTGGAGAGTTAAATACAGTTTGATGAGATTCTATGCACTGACATTTGAGTACTTTTCCCCCAGCTGCCTCTTGCTCCCAAGCAGAAGGGGAATGAACTAGCTATATATGAACTATTTCCTCTCCATTGGTTAGAAGTATGTTTTACTAATGCCAGATGTTATGTAATTATTTATATATATGTCATATTTAAATTTATACATGTGAATTTACTTTTAAAAATTGGGATATAAATGCCATATGACATCATATTAGTTTCAGGTGTGTAATATATGATTCAAGGTATATATACATTTTCACTGATCACAATAAGTCTACACATAATTATAATATTTTTTCCTGTGATGAGAACTTTTAAGATCTTACATTTTCATTTAAATTGATATTTAAAATTAGTAAGAATAAAACATTTCCATTAATTTGCCTCTGTTTCTTTTGCTTTGTTTTGAAATTAAACATATGTAGTTAACATTGTAAAAACTTGACTCCTTGATTTTCTGTGTTTTGCAACTAAAAAGGAAAAAAGTGATGCCAAAATGTGTTCCATTGATAAAGTGGGAGAGGATAAATGGGTTTAGGTTTTATGTATTTTTTTCACTTCAAATACTTGGCCATCTTTTTCTGTTAGTTTGTGAAGTCTTAGAAAACATGGATATCTGTTTCTTTTATTAAGTCCCATAGTGCTTATAATGGGTGCTCAGAAATAGTAAACAGTTTTGATTGGCTGATTTCAGTTTGGATTCTAGTTTAAAATGCCAAAGTAGAGTTATTAACATCTTTGTACTGAAGAACTGAACAAACAAGCAGAAGCAAGAAAACAAAACCTTACTACAGTATAATGTTGCTGCTGCTGCTGCTGCTAAGTCGCTTCAGTTGTGTCTGACTCTGTGCAACCCCATAGATGGCAGCCCACCAGGCTCCTCTGTCCCTGGGATTCTCCAGGCAAGAATACTGGAGTGGGTCAGTATAATGTTAGACCACTTTAAAAGTGAGTTGAGGCTGGTGAGGCATTGAATTCATGGGGCAAAATATGGAAAAGTGATATAAAAGTTTATTGTCCTTTAAGACTCTGGGGAAATGTTTCTCACTCAAGGTTAGTAGCATTTAGTTATACACTTTTGAAAGGACTAGAGGTCTCATGTCAGCATCTCCTGCTGCTACTGCTGCTGAGTTGCTTCAGTCGTGTCCAATTCTATGCGACCCCATAGACGGCAGCCCACCAGGCTCCCCTGTCCCTGGGACTCTCCAGGCAAGAACACTGGAGTGGGTTGCCATTTCCTTCTCTAATGCATGAAAGTGAAAAGTGAAAGTGAAGTCACTCAGTTGTGTCCGACTCATAGCGACCCCATGGACTGCAGCCTACCAGGCTCCTCCGTCCAGGGGATTTTCCAGGCAAGAGTACTGGAGTGGGTTGCCATTGCCTTCTCCGTCAGCATCTCCTAGAAGCTATCAAAGCCCAGATTTGAGTTTGTTTGAGTTGTAGGCAATGAATACTTTTGATTCTTTGATAGATAGGATCAGTGTTTTTAGACAAACAATTATTTTGCTGTGAGAGCAACTAAAGAACTTCATGAAATATAAAATTTTTCATATATTACCTTTTAAATCTAACCTCTATGAAGTATTTCTAAGGAACCCTTATCATTCCTAAAGAGAATTTGATGGATTTCTTTGAAGCTCAATCCTATAAAGCTATTAGGAACTATATTTTGCCTGTTCTAATGACTTTTCATACTTGAATTGTTATTTTCATACTAAGTTCCTGTTGAAGAATAAATATACACCAAAAAATATATAGCTCACCAGCAACATGATCAAGGTTAAACCGACTTAAATATTTGTCATTCAAATGAGCATGTGCTAAAAAAAAAAGCTTCTGTTAGTGTAGATTACAGCTATGAGATGCCATTTTCCGAACAAAATACAATGCTCAGTAGTTATGAATATATTGAACAAGGAATGTTTAACTGTGGAAATAATATAGTGAAGTTTTAGGTAAAGAAGTATCTGTAATTTGGAATTGAAGGAATGTTCTCAGTACTGCCAAATTATAGCTGAGGAGGTAAGAGTTATTTGTTAGGAATATGTTCTGAATGTTTATCTGTGTGTCAAACTCTTAACACTAAAGTATGTTTTTGTGGAAACTTACCCTGATATTTATCTTAGTTTGTAAAGTGGATTGTCTTTGTATTATTCCTATATATTTTTGTCCATGCATGGATTACATTTATTAAAAAATAAATTAAGCTAGTACTTGGGAGCTATGTCAGCATTATTGGAAAACTGAAAAGTCACCGGTGTGGGTGTTAAAATCCTCATTTCTCCTCTACAAATGAAAACTGATAAATCAGGACTATTGAAAGTTCTGATGGTATTGTTCTCAATCTCAAGGGTGCTTATTTCAAATGACTTTCTAATTATAAATAGTGAAGTCTATGATGAAATCCTTGAAATTAACTTGCTGTTTTTCTTTTTTAAGGAAACATCTCTGCTTTTCTCCTCTTAACTACTAAAGGAGGTTGATTCCTTCCTTAATAATAATTTTTGTGGTTTTTTTTTTTTTTTTTTTCTTTTCTCTTTTTTGGACAGAGGTTCTAAAAGACTATATCAAGCCAGAGGGAGAATGTTTGGAATTGTTTGCTCGAAATTTACAGCCAGGTTGGACTAGTTGGGGCAATGAAGTTCTCAAATTTCAACACATGGATTATTTTGTTGCTCTGGAGTCTAAAAGCTGACGAGGCTCTTAAAATTGTGCTTTTCTTCGGTTTTTCCTTACTCCTTTCATTCAGATTGATGTTTCCCTTTTTTTTTTTTAACCAACAAGTATGCTTAGAGATGTAAACAGAACTTTGTTTTTCAGCAAAGTGACTAGAAGTGACTGACCGTCATATAATTTCAAGATGAATTTTACTTCAGGTGCACTAGTATTCCACATTATTCTGGACTCTCTACAAATAAAAGAGGTAAGCAGTTTGAAAGAAGGCAAGACTTTGTTATTGAAAAAGTTCAGAAAGCATGCATTATGGACCTGAAGTCATAATTCTGCATATAGGTGTGTTTGTTTAGCCCACGTGGTGTTGTTAAAAAAAAATTTTGAACCATAAGAGAATTTCAGGAAATCAGGAAATTTCACATACTAAGTCTTTAATCATCAGAAGCTCTGGCTAGACAGTCTGTACTGTACTGGCTATACAGTCTGTAGTTTTTGCTGACATCAGTCTGTGGGACCCAGTGATGCCAACATTTGGGAAGGGCCGTGTACTCTTCAGTTTACTAAAGTAACCTTGCCCCATGCCAATCAGTTATATGTTCTACTTGACCCCTGTACAACCTGAATTTAGAAGTTCTTGTTTAGTGTTACATTCTGGAATACATTCAAAGGCCTGTCAAGTACCACATCATTGTACTGAGTTCATGAGACTTTTTTTGGAGGGTTTTAAATTGCATTCATGGTCACTTTTCAAGTATTTTTTAGTTTTGCTTGTTCCTCTAGAAGGAAAAAAAAATTCTTACAATGTTAGAGAGTAAACATTGCTTGGACTTAATTGATATTTATAGACTATTCCATCTGAAAGCAGCAGAATACACATTCTTCTCTAGTGCACTTGGAGCATTCTGTAGGGTGGATCACATGCTGGGTCTCAAAACAAAGCTCAGTAAATTTTAAAAAGTTGAAATCACATCAAACATATTTTCCAACCACAATACTATGAGATTAGAAATCAACTACAGGAAAAAGCTAGTAAAAACTCTAAAAACTGTGACATGCTGATGAAAGAAATGGAATATGACACAAACAGATGGAAAAACACACTGTTCTTGGATTGGAAGAATCAATATTGCTAAAATTACTATACTACCCAAGGCAATGTACAGATCCAGTGCAATCCCTAACAGATTACCAATAGAATTTTTCACAGAGCTGGAACAAAAATTTAAAAATTTGTATGGAAACGTGAAAAACTCAGGATATCCAAAGCAATTCTGACAAAGAAAAATGGAGTTGGAGAAATCGGGCTCCCTGACTTTGAACTGTATTACAAAGCTACAGTAATCAAAGCAGTATTGTACTGGAACAGAAACAGAAATATAGATCAATGGAACAAGATAGAATGCCTAGATAGAAACCCACGCACCTATGGTTAGCTAATCTCCAATAAAGGAGGCAAGAATATACAATGGAGAAAAGACAGTCTCTTCAGTAAGTGACACTGGGAACACAGATATATATTAAAGAATGAACTTAGAATATTCTCTAACACTGTACACAAAAGTAAACTCAAAATGGATTAAAGGCCTAAATGTAAGACCAGATACTATAAAACTCTTATAGGAAAACATAGGCAGAACAGTCTTTGACATAAATTGCCTCAATATCTTTTTGGATCTGCCTCATAGACCAATGAAATTAAAACAAAAATACAGAAATGGGACCCAGTTAAGCTTAAAAGCTTTTGCACAGTAAAGGCAACCGTAAGCAAAGTGAAAAGACAACTCACAGAATGGAAGAATATATTAATATTTGCAAATGAGGTGACCAACAAAGATTAATCTCCAAAATAATACAAATAGCTCTTGCAGCTCAATATAAAAAAACCCAAAAATAACCCAGTTTAAAAAAAAAAGGGCAGATCTAAATAGGCATTTCTCCAAAAAAATACATACAGATGGCCAAAAAACACACGTAAAGATGCTCAGCATTGCTAATATTTAGAGAAATGAGGTATCATCCCACACTGGTCAGAATGACCATCATCAAAAATCTACAAACAATAGAAGAGGGTGTGGAGAAAAGGGAACCCTCCTGCAGTGTTGGGAATGTAAATTGGTACAACCACTATGGAGAGGAGTATGGACATTCCTTAAAAAAACAAAATCAGCCATATGATCCAACAATCCCACTCCTGGGCTCATATCCAGAGAAAACCATAGTTCGAAAAGATATGTGCACCCCTGTGTTCATTGCAGCACTAGTCACAGCAGACAAAATATGAAGCAGCCTAAATGTCCATTGAGAGAGGAATGGATAAAGAAGATGTGATATATGTACAGTGGACTGTTAGCGATAAAAAAAGAAATAATACCATTTGCAGCAATGTGGATGGACCTAGAGATTATCATACTAAGTGAAATAAGTCAGAGAAAGACAAATAGCATGTGATACCACTTACATGAAAAACTAAAAAGTTGATGCAAATGAATTTATTTACAAAACAGAAACAGACTTATAGTCTTTGAAAACAAATATATGGTTAGCAAAGGAGAAAGGCTGAGAGGGGGGAGGAATAAATTAGGAGTTTGGGATTAACAGATGCACAAACAGATAATCAACAAAGACCTACTGCATAGACAGGGAACTGCACTCAGTGTTCTATAATAACCTGTATGGGAAAAGAATCTGAAAAAGTGGATGTTTATTTGTGTATAATTGACTCACTTTGCTATACACCTGAGACTAACAACATTGTAAATCCACTATACCCCAATATAAAATTTAAATTAGAAAATAAAAGTAAAAAAAGCCCCCCCCCAAAAAAAAAGTAAAAAAAAAGTAACCACTGCTTATGATTGTGAAAAAGTTTTTATATATTATTTCCAGATTTTCTACAAATAAGTGTTTACTAAGTAAAATATTTTTACTGGAATTATTCTTTGAAAAGCATGCTGACTTATTATGTGTAACCTGTAAAAATTTTTTTGAGGTATATTTTTTCATAGAATAATGTTCTCCAGTTTTCAGTGTAGAATTCAGTGAGTTTTGAAGATGTATATATAGGTGTCTGTCTACAGCCATAAACATTATATAGAACATTTCCTTCATCCCCTGAAATTCATGTGTCCATTTGCGTCAGTCATATTCTCCCACCTTTGCCATTGTCAAATAATGATTTGTTTTGTATCATTAGTTTTGCATTTTTTAGAATTTCATATAAATGGAAACATAGACTATGTAATCTATTGTGTTTGGCCTTTTAGCATTTTGAGAAAAGTGTTTATACTATTTACAGATTTTCTACAAATGTTTATCTACTAAGTAAAATGTTAGATTGAAATGACTGACTGACTGTCAGGATTGCCAATTTACTTGCTGATTTTGCCAAATAAAAATGCTGTTTTTGAAGTTTGTTAATTCTTTGAGTATGTGAGTTTCAGAGGCTTAACTTTGAGCCTTACTTTAGTTGCTGCCTTTGTTCTGACCTTGTAGACTCTATCTGCCTTGTCCTGTTCTAGTCATCAAGATTCTGGACTCAAACTCACTCTCACCAGAAAACCCTAGGCCCCCAAATCTTACCTTTCCAGGCTTGGAACTCTAGAGACCTATCTTCAGCGATTTTTATGTATTCAGCTTCAGAGAGACATTGGATTTTTTACTGACTGTGATTCAGAGGAAGATTATAATCACCTTAAAGGGCTTTCCCTTCCTTACAGATGCTGCTTAATTCACTTCATTTGACTCACATCATGTCCTGTTGGGTTACCACATGCTGGGAAGCACCACAACACTTTTGGCATAGTTTTTGGGTTATCAGAGTTCTTTTACTTCAAGTTATGTCACTTTATCCTCAAAGCAGTCTTATGAAGTTGAAGTTATAATGAGGGAACAGTTTCATAGAGGTGAGCCGACATGGTTAATAAATGATAACCAAGATGTGAATTCTATTCTGTTTCCTCAGTTAGGACACTTCATGTTGTACCATGTTTCCTAATGAACTTGAGGTCTTATTAGTAAGCATATCAGCTACTAATCAGAGGATCCACCATGTGGCCTGAAGCAAATTTAGAATGGTTCATAGGTAGTCATCCAAAATAACTTTCTCAATATATGATGCCATCAGTCTTGGATTAGGAACACAACATTTTTTTGTTAGGGATTTTAGTGACATTAGTTGGAGTGACAGCCTGTGTGTGACTCAAGAGTCAGACGGGCTGTTAAACCCTTTGACATAGGCTGTTAGCACATTTACCATGCAATTGTATTTCCTCAATCAGAATAGCCATTTTTTAATTCACATTTTTAAGGAAGCTCTTCTGCAAGAGGTAGACTTGGCCTGGAAGGTGGCGGTTCTGCTTATTAGAATAAGTGACAGAAGTACAGGTGCAGATAATTTGATGCACCATGGTTATCTGCCATCAGTGTTCGGTTGTGTAGACCAATCCCAAACTCCATTGAGAATCTTAATCAAATTCATGACTCTGTTGATCAATCTGATCCAGGTTGAAAGCAAGTCAGAATACCAGAATACCATGATAATTTCACGGAATATTTTTTTCTAAATATTCCTAGGAGTTAACATAGATTTTCTACGGCTTCTGTGAACTTGAGTGAAAACTACTGGACTTTTTCAGTATCAGTGCAAGTACTTGGGGCTATATAAAAATGAATTGATCTCTAGGAGTGGAGAGCATGAGGAAAACTTTTTTCCAACCACTTTTACTGATTAAATTTTGGCCTGGTCATCAGATAACTGTGACACAGCAGTGGGGTAGCTTTGGATGACAGCTAAGGTGAGTGAATGGTCATTTGTAGCATTGAGGTCAGGCCACAGCTGTGAAAGCGAGTCCTAAGTACTAGACCACCAGGGAACTCCCTGGAAGAATCCACTTTCAAGTTCATTCAGATTGATAGCAGAATTCAGTTGTTTCCTTGCGGGCCATTGGCTAGGAGTCAACTCAGCTTCTAGAGGCTGTTCTCTGGTCTTTGCACATGACTCCTTCCATCTTCAAGGTCACAGAAGTGCACTGAGTGCTTTTTACCCTTTGATTCTCTGACTTTGCCTTGTATTGTCATCTAGAGAAAATTCTGTTTTTAAAGTGCTTTTGTGATTAGATTGGACCCACCTGGTTAATCTCCCTTTTTTAATAGATGAAATAGTCATGGGCGTGATAATTCATCATGTCACAGGTCCCCACCAAACTCAAAGGGGAGAGGGTTATACAAGCAAGAAGGTCAATGGGAGTCATTCTTAAGATTTTGCCTAACACAACACAACCCCTGACCCCCAATAATCCATGTCTGTCCCACAAGTGAAATACATTTACCCTATCCTCAGGTTCAAAATGGAATCTTTCTATTACAGCGTCACATTCAAGTCCAGAGTCTATTATAAATTCTACCAGCTTAAAAGTCCCATATCTCATCATCTAAATCAGATTAGAACAGGCTCTGGTGTAATCCATTAAGTACAGCTCCTGGGCAAAGTTCTACATCTGTGGACCTGTGAAACTAAAGAAAATGTGACCTGCCTCCAACACTTCCACAGTAGTTGAATGGGCTTGGCATAAGAGTTACAGCTTTTCCAGTTAAAAAATAGGGGAGAATGGGAAACAAATAGCATTTTTACTTGTCTGCTTGTCCAAAGCAGTTTAAAAATCCAGCTAGGTAAACTCCAGGCAGAGTTCCTTGATTAGAGCTTCAAGGCTGGGCAGTAATGGGTGGTTTTCAGCTCTGCATTTTGGGTTCTTGGCTCCATCCTCTGAGCTCTAATTCTGCTCTCTGCTTTTGTTTCCATCTTTTGAATCATTCTTTTTTGAAACATTGAAGTATAGTTGATGTACAGTAATTTACTGGTGTACAACATGGTGATTCACAGTTTATAAAATGCTATACCACATTTATGGGCTGCCCAGGTGGCGCTAATAAAAGAACCAACCCTCATGCCAATGCAGGAGATGTAAGAGAGATGTAAGAGACGCAGGTTCAATCCCTGGGTAGGGAAGATCCCCTGGAGGAGGGCATGGCAACTCACTCCAGTATTATTATTTTTTTAAATTAATTTAATTGGAGGCTAATTACTCTACAATATTGTAGTGGTTTTTGCCATACATTGGCATGAATCAGCCATGTGTGTACATGTGTTCCCCATCCTGAACCCTCCTCCCAGCTCCCTCCCCATTCCATCCCTCTGGGTCATCCCAGTGCACCAGCCCTGAGCACCTTGTCTCATGCATCGAACCTGGGCTGGTGATCTGTTTCACATATGATAATATACATGTTTCAGTGCTGTTCTCTCAAATCATCCCACCCTTGCCTTCTCCTACAGAGTCCAAAAGTCTGTTCTTTACATCTGTGTCTCTTTTGCTGTCTCGCATATAGGGTCATCATTACCATCTTTCTAAATTCCATATATATGTGTTAATATACTGTATTGGTGTTTTTCTTTCTGACTTACTTCACTGTGTATAATAGGTAGGTTCCAGTTTCATCCACCTCATAAGAACTGATTCAAATGCATTCTTTTTAATAGCTGAGTTATTCCATTGTGTATATATACCACAGCTTTCTTATCCATTTGTCTGCCAGTGCACATCTAGGTTGCTTCCATGTCCTGGCTATTGTAAACAGTGCTGCATTGAACATTGGGGTACACGTGTCTCTTTAAATTCTGGTTTCCTCGGTGTGTATGCCCAGCAGTGGGATTGCTGGGTTGTATGCAGTTCTATTTACAGTTTTTTAAGGAATCTTCACACTGTTCTCCATAGTGGCTGTACTAGTTTGCATTCCCACCAACAGTATAAGAGGGTTCCTTTTTCTCCACATCCTCTCCAGCATTAATTGTTTGTAGACTTTTTGATAGCAGTCATTCTGACCAGCGTGAGATGGTACCTCATTGTGGTTTTGATTTGCATTTCTCTGATGGTGCCACTCCAATATTCTTGCCTGGAAAATCCCTAACCCTAACAGAGGAGCCTGGTGGGCTATGGTCCATAGTGTCGCAAAGACTTGGACATGACCAAAGCAACTTTGCATGCACATGTCATGTTTATAGTTATTACAAAATATTGGCTATATCCTCCATATTGTATAATAAATCCTTGTAGCTTATACCTAATAGTTTGAGTTCTCCTTTTCTATGAAAGGTAGCATGTATTTACAGTTGAATTATTTTATCAGCCTGCTTCCTGTCCGTAGAATTTGGGAGATTTGACAGCCTTTTCTTTTTTCATTTTATATCCTCTCCTGTTCAGTCCACATTAGTCTTGTGTCTGCTGATGTAAGATTCTGAAGAACCAATGGATCTTGTTTGAAATTCCCATTCACTCCCATCAGACAAGACCCAAATCCACAAATCTTTTTTTTAACAATAGAAAAATGAACATATAAATATACACACATGTATATATGTCTCATTTACACGAGATGCCCAGAGGAAAAAGAGAACTCCTCTAGGTGGTTTAGAATTCCAGCTTATATAGTATCTTCAACAAACAATAATAACTTTGTGGAGAAATAGCAGGACAAAGAAAAGCAGTTTCAGGCTTCCAGGGGTGGAGATAAAAGGCTAGTTAGTAAAGTTTGTTATGTGGATTCCTCTGGTGCCTTCTCCAGGCTGATAGGGTCTAAAATTGTCTCTGAGGACTAACCTTTGTCCTTCCAGATAAAGAGAAGGGACCCTGTTTTTAGGCAGACTGAGAGAGGTCACAGAGATTTTCTTCTATCTACTTCTTTTCAGTTGTGAAGTTTTCTTCCTATTGATTTCATCTTGGTAGCAATTATTCTCCAAATACTAATCTTTACATGTATATTGACCTAATTCAACTAATTAAAGTGGAGTTTCAGAGGTACTCAGGCCACTTGACAGGGAGAGATTTGTGTTCTCTTAGCTCACCAAAAATGAAACTAAAACCAAAAGCTTAATAGACATAGCAGATATGGGCAGATCCAAATAAATCTTGTATTCCCAGGAGGCTCAGTGGTAAAGAATCTGCCTGTCCATGCAGGAGACACTAGAGAAATGGGTTTAATCCCTGGATCAGGAAGATCCCCTGGAGTAGGAAATGGCAACCTGTGCCAGTATTCTTGCCTGGGAAATCCCATGGACAGAGGAGCCAGGCCAGTTACAGTCCATGGGGTGGAAAAAGAGTCAGACAGGACTGAGCGACTGACTACACACACACATACACACCCACAGATAAATGCTGCATACAAAAAAAAAAAAAAAAAAAAAAGCCACTTAGGTTTCCTCCTTTGTGAATTTTTTTTTTTTTTTTTTTTTTTACCATTTTGACAAATTCAGTACTGAGCTTCATAAAAGAAAACATGATTGAACTGGTTAAATTGATAATGTAGAGGCTTCCTCTTTACTCTGTGTGGGCTCTGGAACCATGCTTGTCCCTCCCTTTTAGGGAAAAGTAATTTAGATGTTTAAAGAAGTCCTCAGGTGCATACAACTAGACTGTGGTGTAGAACTTGACATAAAGAGGGAAGTCAGAGAGAAGTATAAGGAGGTTAAAAGTACTTTTTCTGCATGATTTGTTGGGGAGCAAGCATTTATTTTGGATCTCCTCCTCTCCCTTTTCCTTCCTTTTCACTGCTCTTCTCTCCAGTGTGGCCCAGGGCTCCCTCCCCTTTCACTTTCGCCCTTGGAAAGCCTAGAAGGACTAGGGTGGAGTACAGAGGATGAGTGGAGGGTATGATTCTAGCCTTGAAAGGGGTTTTGCATCACTCATGGTCCATCCGAGCTCATCTGGGTAGGAGAGGTCTCAGGCTTAGGACCAGGAACATGCTTTTGTGGATCTCTGCTGAGGTTAGGCAGTCAATGGAGGAATCAAGGACTCAGAGCTTCTGTCAACCTTTCCATTGGTGAAGACTAAGAAATGTTATATTTTTGTTATTACATCACATTTTTATTTTAAATGTACTGATGGAAAAGATGGTTCATTGTCTCCAAGGGCACATTGTTCTATAGCATGTTCAGCTCTGAAAATTTTTAATGAGATAAAAGGTATGTTTCCTTTCTTGACATTCTTAAAAGTTAGCAAGCGAAAGAGCAGAAAGAAAGGAAAATGAGAAAAAAAGCTTTGGTTAAAAAAAATGTCAAGCTTTTTGATTATTCTGTACATGATATGTCTCAAGGTTGTTCTATTCTTTCAAATACAATGGGACCGCTGAGCCCATACGATTTTCTCCTTCCTCTTGACTGTTCCTTCTTTTGATCTTTAGCTCTTAGCATAGTACTTTATTGCACAGTGGGAACTCAATAAATGTATGTTAAATGTTGGATTGGAGATACTTGTGTTAAAGTTGAAGGTGAATGGAGTGGGGAGAGAACTTGGACAGGGCGAGCTGAAATTTTACATGCCAAATACAATACATTATTGTGTCTCTAAAACTTTGCAGTTTACAAAGGGCTGCTACGTACAGGGTCTTAGTTTTCCTCACAACAACCCTGTAGGATATTCCTGTATTCCTCTTTTATTTATGCATCCCAGAGAGGTTAAGTGTCTTGTCTTACCTACAGGCAGAGTTAGGTCTCACACCCAGTTCTCCTTTCTCCCCAGCTGTAAGAGAGAAAGTTTTCCAGAAGCAGGGGATTAGCAGAGGATTCAGAGATGCAGAAATTTTAAAGAAGATATAATTTTGCCATAGTCTTCATGGTTTTGCTGAGAAAAATCCATTTCGGAAGAGTTAAGGATGGGAAGAAGACTATAAGAGTGGATGCCCTTACTTTCTTCAAGGGGAAAATCCTTTCTAAGTAAAATTGTTTTCTCCCATATTTAATAACTGAAAAAGTCAATGATTTGAATAACTCCACAAGATGTCCTATAATATTAGCCCAATTGTAAATGTATAGTTTATGAATGATTTCAAGTTGCTAAAGTGAAAAAAAAATTTACAAAGTAAGAGAGTATTGGTCAATTTGTTTTGCACTTAGAAGCAACTATTTTCTGAAATATTTAAGGGCTACCAATCTGTACCCTGTTTCTTTAAGTATTCATAAATATTTGCTAAAAGACATATGTTGGTAAGGATTGTTACTATGCACAATATACTTTAGGATTTTACTGTATTTCTTATGTCATTCAGGTTTTTCATGTCATTTTTTTTTCAGTGTTCCACAGTTGATTGCTGAAATATCTGTGGAACTCAATATTTTAGAAAACTCTCTTCTATACATGTCAAGACATTTCTGTGTAAAATTATACAAATGCTGCTGTCTGGTAGTCATGAGCCCACTACCGCCCCATGTCTAAATAGAGTAGCGCATGCTCTCACCTGTAGGGATGAAATGAATATATGGAGCTTGTCCCCAAAGCAGTGAAACCTAGAAGGTATCATGTGTTGATATACTTTATTTTTATAATATTCTTAGCATTCTATGTGCAATTTCTTTTTTTGCTTTAAGTTTGCTTTAAGTCCTTAATCTGTGAACTAATGCTTTTGCTCATACCCGAGAAAAAGGGCCTAAAAAATGACACGAGAATATTTTAGACATTTTCTCTTGAGTTTTTTGGTACATCTTGAAAAAGTGGGAGATAGACGATAGAGTGTTTGGCCCCTGGGTCAACAATGTAATTCATTTACTAGCTCAAATATTTATTGTATACCTACCTATCAGGAACTGTGCTGGGGAGATAGTGTGGAAAAAGACAGACACTGTCCTTGGCCTCCTGGGCTTACAGTTTATAATTAATTACCAGATAGCATATAGAATAGAAGCAAAGTGATTGAAAATTTGTGTAAAGATGAAAGTAGAACAGGAGTCCTGTGAGTTTGTGGGTGAGGACAGAGGATTGCCTTGATGCCCGTTATTCTGCTTCCTTAAAAGGTCATCAGAATGCTGGTCACTTCTCTTGTGATATGGGCCTCTCTCTCACTTGGCAACTCAGTCCACTAGCAGCTATAATTTGCTAAAGCATAAAAGTTTTTTTATTTTTTTAAAACTGATGTTCAATTCAGAGCACAGATCAGATCAGTCCTCTACACATTAGAGATTTCTGCCTGCACTGCAGTTAACAAAGGCGACACGCAATAATCCATTCTGTCCCAGTGCAGTAACCTGTGATGACTAGTTAACCTCACTCTGCCTCCAAGCCCTGGCATCTTCCATGTCCCTGAAACGTCAGCCCCTTTCGGCCTGTGCCCTTTCCAGTGTGGCTATTCCAGCCTGGCTCTGTGCTGCAACCCTTTCCTCTCAAACTGTCCCCTTCACTGCCCTCTTTGCCAGCTTTTCCACCTGCCATTTGGACCTCCTATGTGCTGGAATCATCCAGATTAACAGGGCTGCCTATCATGGAAAAGGATTCTGTAGTTTCAAAACTGAGTTCATTGAAGTGTACCATATCAGTTTTGATTATGTGATATATAAGTTTACTGCCATGGAAGTGAAGCTGAATCCAACAGTTAAGAGCCCAAGGAGCAGAGACAAAGTGATTTTATATGGATTGGAAGAACATCGGGACCTTTCTTCCGTGAGACCTAATGCCTGTGAAATAGTTTTTCCTTCTCATGGGAAGCAGATGGGAGACTATAGAGTGTGACCATAACCTGCTGTGTGTAAGTGAGATGACCCTCATTTTTGTGTCCTTCCCAGAGGTGGGCTATGTGATCATCACAAGAAAACATGGAAGGGCTACTCATCTGCTAGAAACCTTTTCAGTTAGCAATCATGGTTGTTTGCCTTACAAGTGTTTCTTTCAGTAGCCCCCATAAGGTAAAGGGAAATTATAACTAGATATGCAGTTGGAATTGTAACTTCTTGCCCGAGTGAAACAACTAGTGGGATGGGAACATGATCCTCTTCCTACTTCTCCCTCCATCCTCTGCCCTGCCTTGAAAAGACTGTAGACACATCAATGGAGGCTTCACTGTCAAGGTCAAGGAACATCATCTAAGGAACTCATTGCCAAGGATGTTTCACAATCTTTCAAATCCAGAAATGCCTACCTAATTGTGGAATCTCACCTCCAGGCAGCATGTAGGAATTGTGCAAGCAGTACTACAAGGCTCCACATTTGATGAGAAATAGAGACTAAAATCTTTTGACAAGTTTTGTCTCATATAATTTCTTTCTTATGGGGATCAAAACAACCAACACATGGTCTTGATGAGAGAAGAGAAATATTCCTAATTTTGGAAAGCTGTAGGACACCTCAACATTTTCTCATGTACTTTTGATTTGCCTTTTAATTTTAGCTATGGTGTATTTGGACATGGAACTACTTTAATTTTTCCTTTGTCACATCACTTTTCTCCTTTGAACTTTTGCTTTTATGTCTAGCAACTCTGTGACGCTTCTAATATTACAGTTTAGAGCTCTCAGGAGAGCCAGGGACTTTAGCATAGTGCATCCTTCATTCTGCCTCTGAAAGTAACTTGTCATCTGTACCCGTTAGAGTTGCTTGTTGCAAACAAGAGAAACCAACTTTGGTTAACTTAAGAAGAAAAAGAATTCATTGTGAAGATGTCTAATAATGGGAAGGATTGAGAACCAGGCTCAGGAGAAGAAGGTAGGTGATAGGGTGGTGAGTCTCTGGGGGAGGAGAACCAGACATAAGTGGAGTAAAACCTTAAAGCAAAGTTAGGACTCTCCTCGAAACAACAATCCCCCATGCGACCTAAACCATGGAGAATTTCTCAGGTTGGCTGCACTCTTGTGTGACTGCCTCTGGGGTGGGGTGGTGTCAACCATGGAACTGGCCAAACCTGGACACAAGTTCTCTTTTCACTGGGCAAGGGGAACGGAGACTGCTTCTTCTTTGGCTTCTTTTCTTTTTTATTCCCAAGGCCAAGGTCTGGTTTGGATACTGGGGGGCCAGAAAAAGAAAGAAATCTAAACCTGAGCACTTGGCTTTCCTCCAGAATCCCCACTCCCTTCAGTGCTACAAACTATAGACCTGGGAACGGGTGAGGTGAAGTCGGTATTCATTTGTCCTCGCTAACCCTTCAAAATCTTTGTCTCTCCTCTCTCGTTGGACCTCCCTTGGGGCTTATGCCGTCAGCTAGAATACCCTTTACACCATTCTGGTTGGGATTATATGCTACCCCCGCCCCCCACTCCTTATTTGTTAAAAATACATGGTACCCCATTCTGCTAACTGCTCCTGCTTCTGCCTGTGTCCTGAGAAGTGACCGTCAGTGGAGTTATGCACAAATCATCTAACACCATGACTTTACAATTAAGGTTGATCTTTAGGCTGAATGTACGGTACAAATTGATCTCCATTTGGATCCTATAGATAAATCTACTTTAATATGTTAAACAGAATTTATAATCTCCTTCCAAATCTGCCTCTATTCCTGAATTCTCTTAGGGGATAGCATCACTATCTTCCAAGTTTCTCAAGCCAGAAATCACTGAGTCATCCTGTACCCTCTCCCTTTCTGAGTACTCCGTACACCATTTCGTTTGATGTAGATAACCACTTCCTTAAACTCTCTTGAGTCCATTTCCTGTTTTGGGTTTGTTTTACTATTGCCTTAGTATGAGTTTAGATGTCCTTTCATGCAGAAAGCTGAAATATCTTTCTAATGGATTTCTATTTTTAAAATGCTTTCTGTTCAGTCTATTCCCACATGCCAAAGTAATCTTCCTAAAACAAATCTGATCATCTCATTCTTCCGCTGAAATCCTTTTGTGGCCCTCTCAGCTCTCAGAATAAAAATCAAGTTCATCGCTTTAAGATAAAAGTCTGTTTTTGATATGACCTTTGACTATTTCTGTAAATCAACTATTGTATCTCCTGTAACATGTTATTTTGTTTCAGACAAACAGAGTTCTCCTGATTGGTCTTTTAATCCCTACTTCTTTCCTATGCCCATTCCTATTAATGTTTTAAAACTCAGTTTGGCTTTCAAGTGATATATTTTTAGATAGGTAATATGTTGACATTTTTAGCATGGACCTGTGATAACAGCTTGTGTCAATCAGAGTCACTGTCTGGGACTTTTCTTCTGGAGGGGCAGGAAAGATCAGATCTTGCCTTTTAGGTAAGGTTGCTGCAAAGATGCGAACTTGGGGCCCCTGTCACTTGCAGGATATTCATTGACGGAGAGAATGAGGCCAACATCCACAGAGAAGCAGAACTAAAATTGGAAGCACGGTAGTACTAGGGGAGTGAGAAAGCAGGTCTTGGTAACATTGGGCCCTGGATCTAATGTGGGTAATGTGGATCTGTGACGATTCTTTGCAGTTTTTAGCTGATTCATCCACTCCCCCCTTTTCTTTCATTTAAACTAGGCTGATTTCAGTTTTATCACTTTAGACCAAAAGAGTCCATGTAGATACAAAAGAATAAAAGAGTTAACTAACATTATTTATAAACTTAGTTTTTACAATTTTGGCTCTAGCTACACACAGAATAATTTTGATGATGGTTTTCAAGGGAAACCTACAGGTTTATGTGTGTGTGTGTGTATGTTGATTTTTATTTCTACATAAAGCAAGTTCTTCTTAAAGGACAGTTCTAACTTTGCCTGAATTGGCACTGGAAGTAGACAGAGGGAAAAATGTAAGAATTTTTTTTTTTTTTTAAAGAAGGTTTATGTGTAATCTTGTATCATTTAATGATTCTCAACTCCAGCTGTACATCAGAATCACTGGAGGGACTTTCTTTTTTTTTTTTTTTTAATTTTAAATGCTTCAATTAATTTTATCTTTTTTTCCTTTCTTTTATTATTATTATTATTATTTTTTTTTCCAGTGGGTTTTGTCATACATTGATATGAATCAGCCATGGATTTACATGTATTCCCAATCCCGATCCCCCCTCCCACCTCCCAAGCAATAAATGCTGGAGAGGGTGTGGAGAAAAGGGAACCCTCTTACACTGTTGGTGGGAATGCAAACTAGTACAGCCGCTATGGAAAACAGTGTGGAGATTTCTTAAAAAACTGGAAATAGAACTGCCATATGACCCAGCAATCCCACTTCTGGGCATACACACTGAGGAAACCAGATCTGAAAGAGACACGTGCACCCCAATGTTCATCGCAGCACTGTTTATAATAGCCAGGACATGGAAGCAACCTAGATGCCCATCAGCAGACGAATGGATAAGGAAGCTGTGGTACATATATACCATGGAATATTACTCAGCCATTAAAAAGAATTCATTTGAACCAGTCCTAATGAGATGGATGAAGCTGGAGCCCATTATACAGAGTGAAGTAAGCCAGAAAGATAAAGAACATTACAGCATACTAACACACATATATGGAATTTAGAAAGATGGTAACGATAACCCTATATGCAGAACAGAAAAAGAGACACAGAAATACAGAACAGACTTTTGAACTTTGTGGGAGAATGTGAGGGTGGGATATTTCAAAAGAACAGCATGTATACTATCTATGGTGAAACAGATCACCAGCCCAGGTGGGATGCATGAGACCCCTGGAGGGACTTTCAAAACTACAAATGCCTGGGACTCTACCAGACAAATTAGAATCTCTGGGGCTGGGGCCCGAGCATTGGTATTTTTTAGAAGCTTGCAGAGAAGGCAGTGGCACCCCACTCCAGTACTCTTGCCTGGAAAACCCCATGAACGGAGGAGCCTGGTAGGTTGCAGTCCATGGGCTAAGAGTCGGGCATGACTGAGCGACTTCACTTTCACTTTTCACTTTCATGCATTGGAGAAGGAAATGGCAACCCACTCCAGTATTCTTGCCTGGAGAATCCCAGGAACAGAGTAGCCTAGTGGGCTGCCGTCTGTGGGGTCGCACAGAGTCGGACACAACTGAAGTGACTTAGCAGCAGCAGCAGCAGCAGTTTTCAGCTTTCAGCACAGGGTGAGAATCAGTGATCTGACCTAATATTTTCCCTCTGTTCCTTGAGGAATTCAAGTTCCTTACACATGACTTTTTGTTGATCTCTTTCCCTCATTGTAATTTTCTCTGTAATGAACAGAACATGAGAAATCAAATCATTGACTTTTGTGCTGTCTTCTAGATTGGGCTTTCCGTAAAACTGGCCAGGGACATACGATTAGGCAGTGCTCACCTTTAATTTTGAATTTAATAATGTGGCTGTAAATGCAAATCTCTATAAATTAAGTTATTCTAAGTTGTCTTGCTTAGATTTATATTTTCTCAGACTTATTGAGATAAAAGTTATCTTTAGGGAAGTGACTCTGGAAGTAAGATGGTAACTTTCAATAGTAAAATTAATGCAAAAGAACCTATTAGAATAAAATAAAAAACAACTTATGTTATTAGGAGTTTAATATGTAGGACAAAACGTTCCTTATTAATCAGATATACATTTTGGTCTATTTCTTCTAAGAGCTCACCATTATTCTCTTGCTAAAACTAGGTGCTGTTCAATAATAAAAGTATTTTTATTTTTGAGACTTCCCTTGTGGTTCAGTAGTTAAGAGTCCACCTTCTAATGCAGGGGATGCAGGTTTGATCCCTGATTGGGGAACTAAGATCCCACATGTGTCAGGACAACTAAGCCTGCATACCATGAGGAAGAGCCTTCATGCTGCAACTAAGACCTGAGAATATATAAATACATAAAAAGTATGTTTAAATTTTTGATGATGTGTCTGATTAAAGGCAGACATATTTTTCTTACTTTTAAGTTTATGACATCTGCCATAAACTTATTTTATTTACTTTAATTGCAATTACATTTAAAACCACAAAAAATAATAGATTGCAAGAAAACAATGTTAGAGAAATGTAGGGATTAATTAAATTTGCTTAATTAATTAATCATATAAGAATTTAGTAGGAAGACTTCTTGGTGTCTAGCATTGCTGGAAGGGCTGAGAGAAGTACAGTCCTGATCACCTGAAATTTGCAATTTAACTGTAGCGATAAGACAAAGCAGAAACAGTAAATAAACTTGCTGGGAGTATGTGGGTTGATGCATCTGAAGAGGGATAACAATAAGTACTGCATCTTCGAAAGGGTGAGAAGTAAGCTTTCTGAAAGACGTGGAAGATTGTTTTGACTTTTCTCTGTATATTTCAATACCCTGTGGTGGGTTTTTATTTTTTAAAAAATTTACTTATTTTTTTGACCATGCTGCACAGCTTGTGGAATCTTAGTTTCTCAACCAGGGATTGAACCCAGACCCTGGCAGTGAAAGCTCCTAGTCCTAACCACTGGCCCTCCAGGGAATCCCCCAGTTTCATACTTTAACCGGGTTTCTCAGGTGGTGCTAGTGGTCAAAAATCCGCGTGCCAATGCAGGAGACTCAGGAGATGCAGGTTCAATCCTTGGGTTTGGAAGATCCCCTGGAGGAGGAAATGGCAACCCACTCCAGTATTCTTGCCTGGAGAATCCCACAAACAGAGAAGCCTGGCAGGCTATAGTCCATAGGATCACAAATAGTCGGACACAACTAAAGCGGCTTAACATGCGTACTTTCAACCAGTTCCAAATCACAGGTAAATTCCCTGGGTGGCCAACATTTTGTTTTCACAATCTATTCTTTACCTAGTATTTTAAAGAAAATTCTATGATGGTGTGATGTGGGGTAGTTGTGAGCTTTTAGACTGGATTTTGTTAATTCTGATTTCCTACCCTCAAAACGGGCTTACCACATGACACAGTGGTAAAGAATCTTCCAATGCAGGAGATGCAAGAGATGTGGTTTTGATCGCTGGTTTGGGCAACCCATTCCAGTATTCTTGCCTGGAAAATCCCATGGACAGAGGAGCCTGGTGGGCTACAGTCCATGGGGTCACAAAGAGATGTTCATGACTGAGCATGCATTATTGATTACCCTCAAAGTATAAGGCAGTGTGACTTGTGTAGAGATGTCTTGGCTCCTGGTGTGGAGGACTGGTTGTGAGTGGCTGGTTTCAGATCCAGAAAATCTTTTAACCTGTGGGCTTCCATGAACTTGTTGACAAGTGGACAGATACGTTGGCCTTCTCTAGAAGCTCCAGTTGCCCTTCCTAGTTTGTCTCACTCTCTGCTTGGTAGGGCAACAACCTGAGTTGTCTAAATCGTGAGATATATTCCATGTAATGAATAATTTAACTTTCCCCATATAGTACCTACCCCACAAAGATGGTACAGTCGCACATTAACAATTCTAGAGTTGAAGAAACAGGATGAAATATGGTGAAAAATTGCAAATCTACATCCTAGCTTTTTTAAAAAATTGCTTGTGGGAGATACCTCTTAAAGGGAAACATCATTTGGTCATCTGTCATGTGTCTTGGAAAAAAAGGATATGAAACAGTCACTCTAGTATAAGGACAGAGCTATTTCTCCCTGGTCTCATCCTTCCTTTTGGGGAGAGAAAGTTTTTTTTGTTTTTCTTTTATCTGCGTCTCAAAACCACTTTTTGGTGGCTGGTCAAAATTGCTTTCCTTTCAACCACTTGAACGCCGATTCAATTAGACCCTCTCTCCTCAGGACACCTAGCCCTTATTATAAAAAATCACCTATGATGTCCTCAATGTCTAACACCACCATCCAATTCTAACAACCTCTTACTTTAGTTTTTCTCCTGAAGTTCTCTAGCTTTCTGTACAAGTTTGCCTCTCTGGCTTTTTACTTTAGCTCCTCACCTGAGAATCAAATTCTGGTCCATTGTCTCAAATAAATATTAGTGTATCCACCAACTAATTGCATTTCAAACCCTCTAGGCTCAGGTAGCTTGGGATTTCTTGAATCTCTTTTGATTTGGTAAAAGATTTTTTTCTTTTAAATGTTTCCACTGCAATTGTTTAATGATTCAATATTCATAGAAACCCAGACTTCAGAGGAGCACATAGCCTCAACATAAATCTAATTAAGCTCATGTTACTCTAATGAAGTAGGGAGAATAAGTAAGCAGGGAGGCTGTAGTTTCCTTGGAAGCCCATTTAAAAACAAAGTTTTAAAAATGTTAAACCGGTGCTAATCTGCGTGACTGCTTCAGGTTTCATTGGAGAAAGAATTGTGGCTGCTAATATTATCATTAAAATATGTGTATCTATTTCCATAATCAGAGCCCTGTGGGATGGCGCATAGATTTAATGTGGCTTTGGTGCTTGCGTGTTTTCCAGTGCATCGATTAATACTGTCCTCTCAAGTGGAACCCAATCAGGGGTAACCTGCCAGAGGACTGTTTTCTAAAAATTTCAGCTGAACTAATATCTGCAGAAACCTTAAGACTAAAGGAGAGTTGATGAATAGACCACAATTAAACTTGCCTTGTGAATTGAAGAATGGGGTAGAGGATAATGAACATGTTGAAAAGATTCCACATGTTTTATGCATGACACATTTGTAATTAAAACAGATCCTGAAGGTAAGTTTGCGTATACTAATATGATGATTTCAGAAAAGCAGAATGTGTTATTAAATATCTACAGGGCATATTTTCCAAGCAGGGAATGTGAAAATTTGGCTCATTTTGCTTCTTCAAGAGTTGTTTATCAGAAATTAGAAAAAAAAAAAAAAAGAAATTAGAGATTGAGTGTACCAGCGAACCACACTTGTTAGGAAATTTGTTTATATTGATTAACTATATGCTTATTGTATAAATCTGTCAGTTTACCCTCAATATATAGTTTTCTAAACAATGTTTTATGAATAACTTTAATTTTAATTACTCAACTAAACTTGAATGTTTGTCAAAATTCCTTGGGCTTCCAGAAGCCTTTGAAACCCTTAACAGTTCAACAGTGACTATACATAGCAACTCAAGGTTGCATGGCTATTGTAGCCAGAGTCATTTTAGGATTTAATAACAAAAATTTATACCTGCAAACTATATCAACCCCATTGCAGTTTATAAAATATTATTACAAACTTTTAAATCATTTGATCCTTAAAGTAATCTTGTAAGGTAGAAATAAATATTGTTACTGTTTTATAAATGAGGAAAACAGAGGCAAATAATATATTCTATACTTTGATTTTTAGGTTATGAATAAGTGCTAGTCACCAATAATCTGTTAAAAGAGTTATTAAAGTTAACTACAATTTGGTCTTCATGGGCTTCCCTGCTGGCTTAGTTGGTAAAGAATCTGCCTGCCAATGCAGGAGACTCTAGAGACACAGGTTCAATCCCTGGGTCTGGAAGATCCCTTGGAAAAGGAAATGGCTACCCACCCCAGTTTTATTCTTGCCTGAAAAATCTCATGGACAGAGGAGCCTGGTAGGCTACAGTCCATGGGGTTGCAAGAGTCGGACATGACTTAGCAATTAAACCCCAACACAGAGGCCTTTCATTTAGCATTTTAGTGTTAGTTGCTCAGTTGAGCCTGACTCTTGGTGATCCTATGGGCTATAGCCCACCAGGCTCCTCTGGCCATGGAGATTCTCCAGGTAAGAATACTGAAGAGGATTGCCATGCCCTTCTCCAGAGGATCTTCCAGACCCAGGGATTGAGCCTGGGTCTCCTGCATTGTAGGCAGATTCTTTACCTTTTGAGCTACAGGGAAGACCTCATTTAGTACATTAGTCAGGCTACTATGTAGTGCTTGGCAAGTTTATAAAACTTCTGTTGCACTTGTTCACATGTGGATAGTTGCAGTTGCCATGGTATCAAGGAGAAACTGTCATCCCTATATCACCCATGAATGATATCATCTTGAGTATGGGATGATTTTTAGCGTTCTTTTGCTTTGGAATTATAAATAAATTACTGTTAGAGTGTGCTGAGTTGTTTGGTTAATCTTACAGTATAAAGTGTTGCATCTTTGCAGCAAATGTATTCTTGGTCCTTACTTTTCATCTTAAGTAGACTTTAAGGTGAATTGTTATCTTAAGGTAATGTAATATGTATACATTATATATACAAGTTTACCTTAAGGTAAGTATATATAACATGTATTAGTACATACACGTGTGTATTATATGTACATGACATAGCTTTATATCTATACATAGTTGTGTATGCCAACCACTGAGTTGTATGTGCCCCACTGAGTTGTGTATGCACAGATATAAACCAGCATACTTCTATTAATATATTTAATGAAGCAGTTGTTCCTTGCAGTGAGAGTGGATGAAGTGGATGGGTCTGGGCTTGCTAGGTGGCGCTAGTGGTAAAGAACCTGCTTGCCAATGCACAAGACATAAGAGATGCAGATTTGATCCCTGGGTTGGGAAGATTCCCTGGAGAAGGGCATGGCAAACCACTCCAGTATTCTTGCCTGGAGAATCCCACAGACAGAGGAGCCTGATGGGCTACAGTCCATTGGGTTGCCAAGAGTCAGACAGGACTGAAGCAACTCAGTACATATGCATGAATGGTCTAGGGGTCTTTGACATTCCTCAAGTGGGCTGCATTGGGAAGTGAAAGCTACCTGTCTTCAGGAGTTGGAGAGTGACAGGCACCTGCTTACTTGACATGTGGTCACAGGAACTCAGGATGGATACTTCCAATTTCCATAAAGACCATGTTGATGCCATCTGTTTGTAGAAGAGATCAGGATGGTTTGCTTAGAATCTGGGCTTTTACTTTGTGATTGTGACAAAGTGAATCACAGTTGTGTGGGTTGGAGTCACCATTAAGCTTCATATGTGAAATACAGAGAAGTATTTTTTTATTTTTTCTTCTGAAGCTACGGTTTCTTACAAATGCCTAAAACTCTACACTTAGAGGAGACCTTAGAGATTTGCCACTCTAACTTCTGTATTCTTTGAAGGGAAAAATGAGCCACAGAGGAGATGGAATAAGAGCGCAGGACTGAGATGGAACCAGTGATCAGAGTTTCCTGATGCTCAGCTTAGAGTGTCTTTTTCTTTTTTAATCTAAATTTTATTTATGTATATTTTTGTATAGGAAATACATACATATGATTAAAAAATTCAAAAATTACAAAAAGGCTTATAATGAAACTCTCTCCCATTCCATTCCTCCACCATCCAATTCTTCTCTTTGGAAGCAAACAGTGCTATCAGTTTGTAAATGTATGCAAATGTCAATAAATAAATAGGTAGATATTCCCCTCCTCTGATATACATGATAAAATACTCTTCATACAATTTTGCACCTTGTGTGGTTTTAAGACTCAACGTTTGAAAGCCTTCCATATTGTTACAAAAAGAGAATCCTTATTAGTTTTTATAACTCCAGCATATTTCATTGAGTGGATATATCACAGTTTATTTAACCCAGTCATCTATTGATGAACATGTAGTTTGTTTCCAGTCTTTGCTATATCAAGCAATGTTGCAGTAAGATATCTTGTGTGTAATTTTGTACAAATTTTGTACATGTTTGAATATGATTTGATAAATTCCTCGAAAACGACTTTTCTTTGTTAAAGATGTAGCACAGGCAGCTGTATTGACTATCTTGTAATAACCCTATAATGGAAAAGAATCTGAAAGAGAATATATATATGTATGTATATTATATGTATATATATATATCTGATTCACTTTGTTGTACATCTGAAACTAACATAACATTTTAAATCAACTATACATCCATAACAAAAAATATAAGGGAAACTGCTCTGGGGACTTAAAAAAAAATAACAGAAAAAGAGTAGATTATCTGATACATATTGCAAAATTGCTCTTCATAGAAGTTGGATCTATACAACTTCCACCAGCAGTGTATGATACTGCCTATTTCCCCATACACTTACCAACACAGAGTGTTAAACTTTTTAGTTATTTCCTATCTAATAGTTGACAAAAGGTGGCTGAGTGTTGTTAAAATTTTCACTTCTCTTATTTTGAGGAGAGTTGTGTATTACTTCCTATTACTCCAGAGACATTCTGTCTTTCCTTTTATGCCAACTGTTCATATGTTTTGTTTTCCTACTAGTTTATTGGTCTTTTCCCTATCAATTTTTTTGGAAGTTCTTTCCAAATTAGTGAACTTGATACACTGTTTTTTTCTCAGTTAATCCTATTATGTGCCAGCATTTGACTAGGATATGCTGCTTACATTTGAGAGAGATAATAGGACTTTTGTTTTGAATATTTATATATTCAGAGGTTAAGAATCTTTTTTCCTTGGCTGCATGATAAGAATTGAAGGGTCACTGAAAGGAAATCTGTATAACAGTACGGTATATTTAGAAGCTCTGAATATTTTTTTTTCATTTATTTTTATTAGTTGGAGGCTAATTACTTTACAATATTGTAGTGGTTTTTGCCATACATTGACATGAATCAGCCATGGATTTACATGTGTTCCCCATCCTGAACCCCCTCCCACCTCCCTCCCCATCCCTCTGGGTCATCCCAGTGCACCAGCCCCGAGCACTTGTCTCATGCATCCAACCTGGACTGGCGATCTGTTTCACACTTGATAAATATACATGTTTCGATGCTGTTCTCTCAGATCATCCCACCCTCGCCTTCTCCCACAGAGTCCAAAAGTCTGTTCTGTACATCTGTGTCTCTTTTTCTGTCTTGCATATAGGGTTATCGTTACCATCTTTCTAAATTCCATATATATGCGTTAGTATACTGTAGTGGTGTTTATCTTTCTGGCTTACTTCACTCTGTATGATGGGCTCCAGTTTTATCCATCTCATTAGAACTGATTCAAATGAATTCTTTTTAATGGCTGAGTAATATTCCATGGTGTATATGTACCACAGCTTCCTTATCCATTCGTCTGCTGATGGGCATCTAGGTTGCTTCCATGTCCTGGCTATTATAAACAGTGCTGTGATGAACATTGGGGTGCACATGTCTCTTTCAGATCTGGTTTCCTCAGTGTGTATGCCCAGAAGTGGGATTGCTGGGTCATATGGCAGTTCTGTTTCCAGTTTTTTAAGGAATCTCCACACTGTTCTCCATAGTGGCTGTACTAGTTTGCATTCCCACCAACAGTGTAAGAGGGTTCCCTTTTCTCCACACCCTCTCCAGCATTTATTGCTTGTAGACTTTTGGATAGCAGCCATTCTGACAGGCGTGTAATGGTATCTCATTGAGGTTTTGATTTGCATTTCTCTGATGATGAGTGATGTTGAGCATCTTTTCATGTGTTTGTTAGCCATCTGTATGTCTTCTTTGGAGAAATGTCTGTTTAGTTCTTTAGCCCATTTTTTTGACTGGGTCATTTATTTTTCTGGAGTTGAGAAGCTCTGAATATACTGAAACTGCTGTGAGTCCTCATCAGGGAAGCCTTCAATTGTGCTACAGTGAATGGAGACAAGTGAAAGCTGAAAAGTTTCTAGCTACCTGGAAAAATAAACTCTATCTTCTAGGAAACTGCTAATTTCTTAAAGGCCTTCATTTGCATTTAGTTTTGGGAATTCATATTAATTAAAAATTATGATTTAGTTTGGGCTTTGCTCTGTGTTTCATCCTTATTTATGTGAATCAGTAAGCTCACTTAAATACTTAACACCAGGCACTCTTCATTGGTTAAGAATGTAGAGTAGGCATTATTCTCCCCACTTGAGCAGCAAGGAAACCTAAACCTGGAAACCTAAAACACGGAGAGGTTATGAAAAATGAAAACTGAAAAAGGTGTCATTCTGTAATATATAGATCTGAGTAAAATCTATACGCATTCTTTATTTGAAAAAAGCTAGATAATCCTAATGTTCAGCTTTTAAATTCACTCTTCAAACCCTCTGTGGTTGTGGATTTCAGTGGTAACTCATAGAATGAGAGCAATGCAATTTTCTGCTGATACCTCAGAAACTGAAAATGGTGAAAGTATATATAAGAAAGAAATTCAATTTGGTATTACAGTGTTATTTAAAATATGCTGCATTGAGACAAAAGATCAATTATCATCATTGTTTAAGAGGCATAGATGGAAAAATTATTGAAACTATTTTCTGCAAATGCCATAAGATATGAATGGGCTTCCCGGGTGGCCCTGTGGTAAAGAATACACCTGCCAATGCAGGAGACACAAGAGATACAGGTTTAATCCTTGGGTCAGGAAGATCCCCTAAAGGAGGAAATGGAAACCTACTCCCCCATTCTTCCCTGGAGAATCCCATGGACAGAGGATCCTGGCGGGCTACAGTTCATGGGGTTGTAAAGAGTCGGACATGACTGAGCGTGTACGTAGATACTATGCATCCTAATCTCCTGCAGTGAATTATCTAATATACTAATGATAGTATCCTGTGAAAAATCAAACTAATATTTATACCATTTATGGGTATTGATTTACTAGTTTATTGATAGTCCACTGTATTTAGCAGTTTCTAGAATATACTTTCCTGTTATGTCAACTACTTATAGTACTATACTTTCATAATAAAATATCAAAGTATGTTATTGCACATTTGATGATGAGAACTGAGATATATTTTGGTATCTGGTATCAACAGTGTAATACTCAGTAGTATAGAAAAATTCAGTACTCATGTTGGTACATTACCAGTCTGGACTCTGGATTATTGGGTTTTTACTGAAACTTGCCTATGAGTGGGCATCTATGAGGTGACAGAACCCAGATGGAGGGTCAGCCATTCTGGTCTGTCAAAGTTATTTTGCTATTTTGTATCATTTTCCTGTTCTAATATGGCTCCTTAGGTTATTGAATAACTGTGATGATGAGTAAAAGACATGAAAGGAAGATACTATCTCGAGAGAACAAAGTATAATACTATAACATATCATTTAATATATAATAAAATATATAATATTTTTTATAGTTATCAGAATATAGTTATCAGTAAAGTATATAATAATTTTTCTAGTTATCAGAATGTGCTTCTTAGGTAGCCAAGAATCCAATTGTCTTTTATTCTTTTAAAGTGGTGTTTTGAGAGTACTTTACTTCCTTTAAATTAGTTTATTGCACTGTTGGTAAAATAACAAATTTTGTTCTTCTTCCTCATTGAGAGCTTGAGTCATGATTGTGTTTTCTCTTCCAGTGAGATTATTACAGGACCAAGGCCAGATGAATGTCAGGAAAAACAGGACTTCAGTAAATAGAATTTCTAGAATCTTGTTATAAGGAGTAACCAGATGGGTTTTAAAGAAAATATGAGTATCTGTGTTGAGACACAGGGTGGATGGTTGGGAAGAGGAGTGAACTGAGACGATGGATGAGTGGGATGAGCATAAAGTCTTCTTTCAGCTTTCTTCTTCAGGACCCTGGGAAAAATTTGTTCATCACTTCTCTTTTCTGGTCACTGACTCTTGAAACTCAGAAGGGCAGAGAGAGAGAGCTTTGATGAGCCACATCTCGATAAAGCGCTTTAGCAAAGGTGTGCCTTTGTCTCAGCCTGGGAGCAGAATCTGAGATAAGACTTGTGTGTGGGTGAGGGAAGGAGGGAAAGCTGATCCATCACTTGGCTGTTTACCACAGCGACAGCTTGATAGCTAAAGACAAATCCTACTGGACTCTCCGAGGAGCCGTGTACACTGCACCTGTGAATTGTCTACCTGAGTGGCAGAGGAGGGTAGTGCTTACTTGTGGGCTGCCATCCTCCATGGCTCCAGGGTTGCTCCATGGCTGGTAGTTCATTCAAGCTTTCGGAGGGCACACCTGTGAGTGTCTTAGTGTCACAGAGGCCCTGGGGCAGGAGGGGGGAGATGCCTGGTCCAGCAGACAGGAGGACCAGCAGGACTGGCTGCAAGGGCAACCTGTGCTAGTGTACAGGGCACTGGGCTTGGTTTAGTTCACTCATGTCATGTCTTGAAAAGCTTAATTGTTGAAGAAGGAGCCTTTCCTTTTAATTTTGCTGTCAGCTTTAAGCCCACCTATCCATACACAGAAGCTGGAAAAATGTGTTCTTTAAGTGAATCTTACAGTGAACACATTTGTAAAATAAATAAATTCCTCTAATTTATAATTTTGTAGTGTTTTTTTTTTAAATGCCCTCGTTAATGGGTCTGAAATTGTTCAACAATAAGTGTGAAGGGTGAGAGTGTTTGATAGAAAGAATTCCTAAAGTAACTTTTATTTTGAGTCATAAGAAAAGAGACCTTGAGGTAGCACTTAGTCCAGAAGCTGTTTAGTTCTCACTAGTGGTGAGAGGAGTCGTGGTCCTTGAGATCACCTGCATGAAGGGTGAATTTAAAACAGGCCGTGTTGTTATGAGCAGTAGAATAAAGGCTGTAACAACTGAAACGTTTATGAATCTGAGCTTTGGGAAATTTCTGACAGAGAAAATTAATCAGCTTTGGTGAAAGGACTGACCAGAGCAGACGGGACAAGTTTCTATGTGACCATAAAAGAGGATCAACAGATTAGATACATTGGACAATGAAAGAAAAATGGATCTGTCCAGAACGAGAACAGGCATTGTTCCCTCAGCTGCCCCGGGCTAGCGCTTTTACCAGTGCTCAGCAGAGAGGCGCTCGGGTGAACACCAGAATGACTGTTATGTTGTGGTGTGGGGTCTGTGTATGCTAGGCTTATGTTTCTCCGTATTCCTGTATTCTTTGTGATACGTTCCATTAGGTATGTCCGGTCAACATTGCTTCCTGTGCTGTGTTCGTTCACGTCCAACTGTTTGGGATCCCATGGACTGTGGCCCACCAGGCTCCTCTGTCTGTGAGATTTTCCAGGCAAGAATGCTGGAGTGGGTTGCCATTTCCTTCTCCAGGGAATCTTCCTGATCCAGGGACCGAACCTGCATCTCTTGCATTGGCAGGTGGATTCTTTACCACTGCACCACCTGGGATGCCTCAACATTGCTTAAACTTGTATTTTTAGGATGCTGAACCAACTAACTGATCAATTAGCCAACCAACAAAATCAAACAAAAACACTTAAGCCTTCTGAAATGATTCGGGACAGAGACCTGAATCGGATCAACAACTGTGGATGATGTTTGTGTTTTGCCATGTGGGCTTCCTTACTGGCTCAGTGGTTAAGTATCTACCTGCAATGCAGGAACCATGGGTTTGATCCCTGGGTCAGGAAGATCTCCTGGGGAAGGAAATGACAACCCACTCCAATATTCTTGCCTGGAAAATCTCACAGACAGAGTAGCCTGGCGGGCCACAGTCCATGGGGTCGCAGAGTGGGACATAACTTAGTGGCTAAATCACTGAATCATGTGGGTGGACAGATATGCAGCACCGCCCCGCTGGCCGTCCCCCGCCCCGCCCCTTCACAGAAGAATCTGGTTAGGCTTGTTTCTATCTCCATGTAGTTTTGCTTGGATCAGCAATGTGAATGTTTCTATAACAAGTACAGTACAAGTGACTAGAGTGCAAAGCTCCTTCAACTGCTGATGGGACTCTATTTCAGGCAGTACACCTTCTGTTTAAAATCTTCTCTGGACAAGTTCCACTTGATCGCCCAGTATGAAAAGAGTGGCAAGCTTATTGAAGCAATCATCCCCTTAAAAAGGATAAGAAAAGATGAGCCTGGGTGTGATTACTCCAGCTCAAAACCCATCTAAACAGTCTCTTTCTCTGCAGTAAGCTTATTTCCTTTTTGGTCCCTTGTGTTATCCTCCCACACAGATATCTAACAAGGCATGGGAATGAGGCCCTTTTTTGATAGGGAGGGTGTTTAAAAAAGTAGCTGGATGCTCTCTCTCCTTTCTGGTAATTATGTTGTTGTTATTTAGTTGTCCAGTTGTGTCCAACTCTTTTGTGACCCCATGGATTGTAGCCTGCCAGGCTCCTCTGTCCATGGGATTGCCCAGGTAAGAATTCCTCCTCCGGGGGATCTGCCTGACCCAGGGATCGAACCTGAGTCTCCTGCTTGGCAGGTGGATTCCGTACTGCTGAGCCACTTGGGAAACCCTCCTGGTAATTTACCAGCAATGAAAACCCCAGCAGTGGCCCTGGAGCTTCCTATTCTAAACAACGAGATCTTTCTGGTCAGAAACTATCCAGAAGTCATAGCTGACTCTTTCTTCCCTTCTTGGAAAATGTGATTTGTGGTAGTGAAGATGCTTCTGACAGAAGTGAATGCCCTGAGGTATGTGGCATGTGTAGCGAGAAGCGGGACAGTTACCTTTATGTGATGGTTATTGTTACATATAAATCTCAACCGTCTAAAGATGGATATTGACTGGTTTTGCTTCCTTTTCATATTTTTCTGCTCCACACTGTTACTGCTTTCTATTTTAAGATCAAAACAAGCAAGAAAGACTTGGAGGCAGTAACTTAGATAAAAACCTAAAGGGTTTGATTTCATACCATATATGAGAGAGATTTGCTAATAGGCAAAATAGCTATATTTCAGTTCACATTTGCTTTAATTGCATAAAAGATACAAGGATCCTGTCCTTTGTGTTTCATGTGTGTGTAATTAAAATTTTCTTTAACATTTCCTTTGAACATTTGTGTATATTACTGATATCGTAAAAATATTATGTGTGTATTTACATGTTAAGGCCTGATGGAGCTAAGAAAATGTTACTGTGAGAAATTGTGTCTTTTAATTTACTGTGTTATAACATATCCTAACCCCAGTCTGTTGTCACCTGTTTTTCTTCTTGAAAAAACCAGAAAACAGAAATGGCATAATATGCTACTTGATGACTAAGGAGGAAATGATTAGTATTTGGCTTTGAACTGTTTCTCACATTGAAAGTAATTCAGTATTTGGCTTTGTAGCACTGAAAGTTGGTGACTATTTCTCACTCCTGAACCAGCTGGAATGGAGACTTAGATGCTTCAGTATTTTCCACATAAAGTCTGAACTGGACATTCAGTGTTTTATGTGTCAAAACGTCTCCCCTTTTTTTGGACCAGTGCTTCCACTGTCATGCAATCGAAGCTGCCATCTTTTTGGCCACAGTGATAGCCTGGGGTGGATGTTGGAGCCATGCTGGGCCATGGATAGAGTTGCTTCTGGCCTCAGTGACGTGGTGCAGTGTGGGATGTGGGGCCTGGAGTGGCTGAGGCTCATATTCCCTGCCCCTGGCAAGGAGAAGAGATGAGGTTGACACCTATAGACAGCCGAGATGAGAGATGGAGAAAATCAATGCCCTCCAGTCTCTGGTTTCCAGCCCTGTACCTTCTTCCTACCCCTGTCTTTCCTAGACCAGTTAGGGTTAGGATTTTTTTTTTTTCACTTGCACCCTAAAGAGTCTGTAAAGGAAGAAAATTCAGGCACATGCAGAATTTTCTGGATTTTGATAGACTTTGTGTTTTTTTTTTTTTTTGAGGGAAGTTATCCCACTCAACGTTTCCCTTAAGTCATCTCCCTCCAGCATCTTATTGCCCCAATTTCTTCTTCCCTTGAGCCCAGTGTCTTTCTCTAGACTCTCCTCCTCATCAGCATTGGGCTGCTTAGGTTTTCCTCTTTTCCCCTCACTCAAGCAGAACATTTCTCTCTCTCTCTTTTCAATGCTAACTACTATCTCTCTTATCATTCTGTGCATGGGATTCTCCAGGCAAGAGTACTGGAGTGGGTTGCCATTTCCTTCTCCAGTGGATCGTGTTTTGTCAGAACTCTTCATTATGACCCATCCATCTTGGGTGGTCCTGCATGGCATGGTTCATAGCTTCATTGAGTTATGTAAGCCCCTTCACAATGACAAGGCTGTGATCCAAGAAGGGAGACTAGGGGAGGTAGTGGAGTACAGAGGAGTCTGTTGGACCATATTCCACGGGGTCGCAGAGGGTTGGACATGACTTAGCAACTGAACAACAGTAACAACAACATTTTCTCTCTTCCTCAAGAAACCAAAGCCTAGCCAATTTGTTTCTGTTGCAAAAGAACGCATCACAGCTTCTTCTTAATAAAGGTGGTGCTCTCCCTACAAAAAAGTTTTGTATCGACTGCTAAGAGAATACAGTTTCCTACAAGTTAGAACACATGCAATGTATTTAGAGTGTTCTCCTCATTAACCAAGAGCTTCCCTGGTAGTTCAGAGGTAAAGAATCTGCCTGGCAGTGTAGGAGATGTGGGTTTGATCTCTGGGTCAGGAAGATTCCCTGAAGAAGGCAGTGCCAACCCACTCCAGGATTCTTGCCTGATAAATCCCATGGACAGAGGAGTCTGGCAAGCTACAGTCTACAGTCTCAAAAGAGTTAGACCTGACTTAGCAACTAAATGACAGCAAAAGCCTCATTAACTGAACTCCCTATGGTCATTCTCAAGGCTCAGCAGCAGCACATTTTATTTAAATAACTGATGTATATCTATTACCTTTCTTTTTCCACCCAACATTCCATGCAAACTTTAGATACATGTCTCATCAGAATCTATCATTTACTTCCCAAGCTGACTAATATAATCTAAATATTCAGTTTTTTTTTTTTCCCATTGAAGACCTTTTGAAATTCTACCATCTCCTCATATTTTATGATTTGAGTAATGAAGTATTTGAAATGACTTGTTCTTTAACTCAAAATAAAAGCATATACTATATATAACAACTCCTCCCTCACTCTCACCTTTCTCTGCCTCCCCCAACTGTTCTTGGCAACCACTTTGCCCAAAGCAAGCTACAAAGCCTGCCCAGATTCAGAGAGGAGTAGAGACTCCATCTCTTATTAGGAGGGGCTGAAGGTAATTTATAACCATGTTTTAATCCAACACAATCAAAGTAACTGAGGAAATATCAATGCCTCATTTGTTGAAAGCAAAAAGAAGCCTTCTTAAACACCATCCCAACATCTTCAAATGTTCTTATTAATCTTTCAGAGAGGGAATTATGCTCCAGGCTGGAGCTATATTAATCATCTTCTTCCAAAATTTCCCCTCTCATCTCAGTAACACTGAAAATAACTTTATAAAGTTGTTCTTTCTTCCTTTCACATCTCCTACCCTCTCAGACACACCCCTATTTTATATTAAAGTGGTTGCCAAGAATGGTTCTTCGCATCAGGTGGCCAAAGTATTGGAGCTTCAGCTTCAGCACCAGTCCTTCCAGTGAATACTCAGAATTGATTTCCTTTAGGATTGACTGGTTTGATCTTGCTGTCTAAGGGACTGTACCTCGTGTTATTGAAATTTCCTCAAATTTGTCTCCTTCCTTCCCTTGTCTCCTGCTATAGTTTATTTACCAGGAGTCATCTTTTTAAAAATGTAATTCAGGTAATTGTATTCCTCTCTTTGAAATCTTCCATTGGTTTCCCATTAGCTTTAGAATAATATCTAGACTCTTACTTTTTGTCTTCAGGATCTTATAGGAACTGGCCCATACTTTCTCTCTGATTTAATCCTGAACCATTTTCTGCTTCATACATTGTACTCCAGGTACACTGGCCTTTTCCTATTTCAAATACATGTAGAATTTGTTTCTATCTCAGGACTTCGCAGTAGTGGGTCCCATTACTTGGAAAACTGTTTTGGACCTGAATTTATTTATTTTTTGTTCACTTTTTGGCTTCTTGCCCCCCTTGAACTAGATACAAATGTTTGATATGTCTGATCTATCTCATTGGCTGAGTGTGCTAGGAGAGCTCTGGATAGGTGCTCAAGAAACATTTTTTTTCATGGGAAAAAGAGATACCTCAAAAGTAGATAGCGTAGAATGTAGTTTGTCTATGGTTGGTTGAGAAGGCTTAAGGCTGGGCTTATTCCAAATTACTGACCCAGGTCTAATAAAGTATTACTTCTTTAAAAAATTTTTTTTTTAATTGGAGTATAATTGCTTTACAACGTTCTGTTAGTTTCTGTTGTACAATGAATTGTATCAGCCATAGGTATACATATATCCTTTCCTCTTGAACCTCTCTCCCACCAAATCCTATCTACACATCTAGTTCAGTCTTGAAAGACTCATAGCCTTTAAGATTCCTCTCTTAAAATGCAGATAACCTTATGAGTTTATTTCCCAAATCAGTATCAACTGATGTTTTGGTTCTTAGTCACCACCTAGGAAGAAGCTGACATAGGATGTGCAAATGACAGAGTGTCAGGAGTGGGGGAATTAAAAATAGAGCCCAAAGGCAAAGGGCCATCAGAGGGGATAAATAGGGATAAAGAGATGAATGGCGGTAGGATGAGAATTATATCAGAATTTTACCGAGAGTGGAAACATTCTTGTTTCCCAATCTGCAAGACAGGGGCACACTGTTGGCAGCTGGTACTATATATTTCCAAGTATCATAAAAACTTTTTAAAAAAGCCAAGTCTTGATAGGTTTTCATGGTTGCAAATAAAGAAGGGAAAGCTGTGCATTCTTAGTTAAAAAAAAATAAAAGGTAGAAGCAACCATTACAAAAGACAATGTATGCAGCTCAGCATGAGTATTTCAGGGAGAGATTTGGTGTCTTGTAATGTTGCGGTTACTATGGTGACAATGCATTTTTAATGGTACCGTTAAATGGTAGTATAACTACTTGTAACTAAGGAGTGCTGAGGAGTCACAGCTGTGATGTTAGGGGTTTATGTTTCTTTTCTCCAGGATGGTTTTTTTTTTTTTTTTTTTCTTTTTAGTGACTTCAGAGTAAAAGTGTTGTATAACAGAATCTTTTGGTGTGAAATATATGTTCTTTTTAGAAATAAAAAAGACTTTAGAGAATAATTCTCTCACTACACCTTACACACTCACATGAACACACACACATACATGTGCATATTTATTGTTGAAGATTGACAAAGATTGACAAAGATTAAGTAACTTTTCCGAGCTCATTTATTTGGTGACAGAATTAGGATGAGAGCTCAGGTTTTCTGGCCCCTAAGACACTTTCTTCTTACAATTGCACATTGCCTTTCTCCAAGACAGTACACACAGTGAATTCTACATTTTTTTCACACATCAAAATTAGCAAGATGTTGCAATGAGTTTCTATCACCCTGAAGGGTTTTTAAGATGGTTAGGACCCAGATGAAAGAGTAATGAATGAGTGTTGTAATTAAAGAGTCTATAGATGGAATTCCAGAGGTCTATAAGCCCTTTAAAATTGTTTGCAGATGTGTATGTGTGTGTTCATTTTCTGATGAGAGACTTCATCAGATTCTTGAGCTGGTGACCTCTCCCCAAATAAGTAATGAGTTACAGCTCTTTCCCCATTTAGGTTATCAAAACATGATAAGCAGAATGGAAAAGTAAATGGTATATTGAGAAAAATATTTGTTATGATATGATAAAAGATTAATACCCTAATTTACAAAGAGAGGATACACATCAACAAAACAGAAAAACCTGGCTGAAATTGGAATAAAGGAGATGAATGCAAATATGCAGAAAGGAAGTATAAATAGCTAAGGGAAATGAAAATTATTCTTCCTCTTTAGTCATCAATGAAATGCAAATTAAAACAATAAAAATTTTGCCAGTTTCACCCAACAAATTAGCACAGATTAAAAGCAACCATGACAACATACTAAGTGGTGAAGAGGCGGTGGGATAAGCAGGTTTCTCTGCCATTTCTAGGAATATAAATCTGGACAAAGGTTTTTGGAAATCAAATTAATAATTTAAATTTTGCTGTCACATCTCAAACTGCAAAATTTTGGTATTAGTGCATGATTGACTCTTGGCAACCCCATGAATCACAGCATGTCAGGCCTCCCTGTCCATCACCAACTCTCAGAGTTTACTCAAACTCATGCCCATTGAGTCGGTGATGCCATCCAACCATCTCATCCTCTGTTGTCCCTTTCTCCTCCTGCCCCCAATCACTCCCAGCATGAGAGTCTTTTCCAATGAGTCAACTCTTCACATGAGGTGGCCAAGTACTGGAGTTTCAGCTTCAGCATCAGTCCTTCCAATGAACACCCAGGACTGATCTCCTTTAGGATGGACTGTTTGGATCTCCTTGCAGTCCAAGGGACTCTCAAGAGTCTTTCCCAACACCATGAACTGAAGGGCTTAGTTAAGATGATGAAGGCATTACATTTCTGTAGTAAGACAAGTGTCCCCAATCCCCGGGCCACAAACTGTTATTAGCCTGTAGCTTGTTAGGAACTGGGTCAGACTACGGGAGGTGAGTGGCAGGTGAAATCGAAACCATACCCCTACATTCCTGGGTCCATGGAAAAATTATCTTCTGGGTACCGGTTAGTTCAGTTCAGTTCAGTTGCTCTGTCGTGTCCGACTATTGGCGACCCCACAGACTGCAGCACGCCAGAATTCCCTATCCATCACCAACTCCTGGAGTTTGCTCAAGCTCATGTTTTTCCAGTACACGACTATTGGAAAAACCATAGCTTTGACTAGATGGACCTTTGTTGGCAAAGTAATGTCTCTGCTTTTTAATATGCTGTCTAGGTTGGTCATAGCTTTTCTTTCAAGGAGCAAGCATCTTTTAATTTCATGGCTGCAGTCACCATCTGAAGTGATTTTAGAGCCCCCCAAAATAAAGTCTGTCTCTATTTCCATTGTTTCCTCATCTATTTGCCATGAAGTGATGGGACCAGATGCTATTCTTTGTTTTCTGAATGTTGAGTTTTAAGCCAACTTTTTCACTCTCCTCTTTCATGTTCATCAAGAGGCTCTTTAGTTCTTCTTCACTTTCTGCCATAAGGGTGGTATCATCTGTGTACCTGAGATTATTGATATTTCTCCCGGCAGTCTTGATTCTTCCACTAGTCATGTATGGATGTGAGAGTTGGACTATAAAGAAAGCTGAGTGCGGAAGAACTGTGGTGTTGGAGAAGACTCTTGAGGGTCCCTTGAACTGCAAGGAGATCCAACCAGTCCATCCTAAAGGAAATCAGTCCTGAATATTCATTGGAAGCTGAAACTCCAATACTTTGGCCACCTGATGTGAAGAGCTGACTCATTTGAAAAGACCCTGATGCTGGGAAAGATTGAAGGTGGAAGGAGAAGGGGGCAACAGAGGATGAAATGGTTGGATGGCATCACTGACTCAATGGACATGAGTTTGAGTAATCTCCTGGAATTGGTGATGGACAGGGAAACCTGGCCTGCTGCGGACCATGGGGTCACAAAGAGTCAGACATGACTGAGCAACTGAACTGAATTGAACTGTACTTCATCCAGCCCAGCATATTGCATGATGTAATCTGCATTTAAGTTAAATAAGCAGGGTGACAATATACAGCTTTGATGTACTCTTTTCTCGATTTGGAACCAGTCTGTTGTTCCATGTTCAGTTCTAACTGTTGCATCTTGACCTGCATACAGATTTCTCAGGAGGCAGGTAAAGTCATCTGGTATTCCCATCTCTTGAAGAATTTTCCACAGTTCGCTGTGATCCACACAGTCAAAGGCTTTGGCATAGTCAATAAAGCAGAAGTAGATTTTTTTTTTTTCTGGAACTCTCTTGCTTTTTCAGTGATCCAACAGACGTTGCCAATTTGATCCCTGGTTCCTCTGCCTTTTCTAAATCTAGCTTGAATATCTAGAAGTTTACAGTTCACATACTGTTGAAGCCTGGCTTGGAGGATTTTGATCATTACTTTGCTGGTGTGTGAGATGAGTGCAATTGTGCAGTAGTTTAAACCTTCTTTGGCATTGCCTTTCTTTGGGATTGGAATGAAAACTGACCTTTTCCAGTCCTGTGGCCACTGCTGAGTTTTCCAAATGTGCTGGCATATTGAGTGCAACACTTTGACGGCATCATCTTTTAGGATTTGAAATAGTTCAACTGGAATTTCATCACCTCCTCTAGTTTTGTTCATAGTGATGCTTCCTAGGGCCCAGACATCACATTCCAGGATATCTGGCTCTAGGTGGGTGATCACACCATATTGGTTATCTGGGTCATGAAGATCTTTTTGTATAGTTCTTCTGTGTATTCTTGCAACCTCTTCTTAATATCTTCTGCTTCTGTGAGGTCCATAGCATTTCTGTTCTTTATTGTGCCCATCTTTGCATGAAATATTCCCTTGGTATCTCTAATTTTATTGAAGAGATCTTTAGTCTTTCCCATTCTATTATTTCCCCCTATTTGTTTGCATGATCACTGAGGAAGGCTTTCTTATCTCTCCTTGCTATTCTTTGGAACTCTGCATTCAAATGGATATATCTTTCCTTTTCTCCTTTGCCTTTCGCTTCTATTCTTTCCTCAGCTAACTGTAAGCCCTCCTCAAACAACCATTTTGCCTTTTTACATTTCTTTTTCTTGGGGATGGTCTTGATCCCTGCCTCCTGTACAATGTCACGAACCTCTGTCCATAGTTTTTCAGGCACTCTGTCTATCAGATCTAATCCCTTGAATCTATTTCTCACTTCCACTGTATAATCGTAAGGGATTTGATTTAGGTCATACCTGAATGGTCTAGTGGTTTTCCCTACTTTCTTCAATTTAAGTCTGAATTTGGCAATAAGGAGTTCTTGATCTGAGCCACATTCAGCTCTTGGTCTTGTTTTTGCTGACTGTATAGAGCTTCTCTATCTTTGGTTGCAAAAAATATAATCAATCTGATTTTGGTATTGACCATCTGGTGATGTCCATGTGTAGAGCCTTCTCTTGTGTTGTTGAAAGAGGGTGTTTGCTATGACCAGTGCCTTTTCTTGGCAAAACTCTGTTAGCCTTTGCCCTGCCTCATTTTATATTCCAAGGTCAAATTTGCCCATTACTCCAGGTATCTCTTGACTTCCTACTTTCGCATTCCAGTACCCTATAATGAAAAGGACATCTTTTTTTGGTGTTAGTTCTAGAAGGTCTTGTAGGTCTTCATAGAATCATTCAACTTCAGCTTCTTCAGCATTACCAGATATTGATCCTTTTGCCAAAAAGTTTGGGGACTGCTTCAGTATGAATTTTTAAAAATTCTTTTTATTTATTTATTGGCTGTTGATCGAATGACAGCCAATAAATTGTTAATCTCTTCCTGTGCTTATTTTATAAATTAAACTTTATCATAGGTATGTATGTGTAGGAATAAACATAGTACATGTAGGATTTGATGGTGTCTGTGGTTTCAGGCATCCATTGGGGGGCCTTGGGCATTATCCCCTACAGATAAGGTGGGACTGTGTGTGTGTGTGTGTGTATTAATTGCTCAGTCATGTCTGACTCTTTGCAACCCCAGGACTGTAGCTCACCAGGCTCCTCTGTCCATGAAATTCTCCAGACAAGGATACTGGGTGGGTTACCTTTCCCTTCTTGACGTGATCTTCTTGACCCAGGGATTGAACCTGGGTCTCTTGCTTTGCAGGCAGATTCTTTACTATCTTACTGACCAGGGAAGCCCAGGGTGGGACTGTAGTATTAATTTAATTTATACTTGAAATATGTAGCTCCAGACAAGAAGTTTTAGTTTTTGCTCCTGGATACTAGTGGTCATTATGAATAAATATTATTTCAGCATTTCTGATAGCCAGCTTTCTCCTCTCTGCTGTGTGTTGTGAGAGCAGATGCATGCTATTCTTCTTCTTTAAGATGGTAATGCTGTCCAGTGGAGGAGGATTAGATTGAAATAAAGAATACACAGTGTAATTTCAACCTCAAAGTTACACACTCTGTGATCTTCAGCCAAGAATCACTTAATCTCACTGTAATTCATTTTCCCTATATTTTAAAATTTCTTAGTCATATGTTAACCCCAGTCAGTTCTCTGAGACTTGCTTGATGAACCAACACCTTCAGAGAATTCATGAAATATAGAAAGAGTTCAGGAAAGGATTCGAAAACTAGGAGTAATTTATGGAAGATAGGATCGAGATTGCAAGGAAGATAACGAGGCATGAAATTCAGGGAATCTCTGTGAGATGCTGAGATGTGCAAGAAAATCTTGGGACTAAGAGAATATGGGGCTTCCGCAATGGCTCAGCAGGTAAGGAATCCACCTGCTAACGCAGGAGACAGAGGAGATGCTGGTTCGATCTCTGAGTTGGGAAGATCTGCTGGAGGAGGAAATAGCAGCCCACTCCAGTATTCTTGCCTGGAAAATTGCATGGACAGAGGAGCCTGGAGGGCTACAGTCCATAGTGTTGCAGAGTTGGACACAATGGAGCACATGGCACTTGAAGAGAACATGAACTTTGTTTTGTTGAAGGAAAGTAGAAGGATGATACCAAATAACAACAACAAAAGTAAGAGAATAAATGTCACATAGGAAAGGGCTTTAAGATGTCGGATGTAGAAGGTTCTGGAGACATAAAGAAGTAATTCAGTGAAATAACCATGGGGAATATTTTTCTATTTTGTAGAAAATAGGCCAGGATGAATCACAAGCTATATACCAAACTTGGCTTATTTACTTGGAGTCTGAGAAAAGAGCTTAGGGCTATTTACTGAAAAACACCCTTGTAAAATTACATATAGATACCGCTTTGTTTTGGTAAAGCACTCTCTACTTTTGCTTTGAGATTTTCAATGTGAAAGCAGTACTGTTTGTTCAGAGATTAAAAAATTTTAATAGACTTTACTTTTCAGAACAGTTTCAGGTTTATAGAAAAACTGCCCAAACTACAGAGTTCTCATAGATCCTCTTTTCTGCTGCACAGTTCCTCCTATTATTTATAGTTTCTCTTATCATTTACATTTTGTTTTAGTGTGGTACATTTGATACTTAACAAGCCAATATCAATAAATTATTATTAACTGAAGATGATAGTTTACATAAGTGCTTCCCAGATGGGTGGTAAAGAATCCACCTGCCAATGATGGAGATGAGGGTCCCATCCCTGGGTTGGGAAGATCCTCTGGAGAAGGAAATGGCTACCCACTCCAGTGTTCTTGCTCGGAAATTCCATGGACAGAGGAGCCTGGCGGACCACAGCCCATGGGGTTGCAGAGAGTTGGACATGACTGGGCAACTGAGCACAGGCCCACTGAAGTCGGAGAAGTGCTTGTCCATGTAGCATATCCATACCTGCAGGCATTCCAGCCTCTATAGCTGTAGGTAGCTCAGCTTCACCTCCAAATCAACAGGGTGGAGGAGGCCCACAACTAAGAAGGGGTTCAACTGTCTAGTAGCAAAAAGGAAGGACACTTTTCCAGGACAGTTTTTGTTCTTGATATGTTGTGGCTGGACCTCCCGCAGGCTGGAATGATTAACCAGAAGAGTTTTTACTCTTTGCTTTGTTAGGGGGCATCTTGGAGTTTGTTCCCCTCCCCAAACCCTAACCATGATTGCCCTGTGGATCCTGCTCTGCCGTGACTCGCCTTGTCTTTCTTCACCTCCTGCCCTCTTTCTCCTTTTCCCTCCTCCCCTCTCCTCTTGGCCTCTCTCCTACCCCGCCCATTTTTCCTCCAGACATTTCGAAAGTTGATTTGAGTTTTCTTCCCTTAAGGTTTCTGTGAAAAGGGAAGTCATTCTTCCTCTATTAGAGGCTGCTATAATCACTGGCTTATGGAGTTAATGAAGCTTTCAGGGGAAGTTCTTTTTCATTTTTTAGGCAGGCTAAGAAATCAAACACCCTGGGCTTGCTCTAGGCAAAATGTTGAAGCTGAGAAGTTGATTTTTCATGCCTCCAGGCTCTCTTCTGGTCCTTCCCCCTCCCTCACAGCTTCCTTTCTTATTTCACTTTCACCTCTGTCACTCACTGCCCTCCTTCCTCTCACCCCCAATTCAAAATGGTCCTTAGGAAAAAGTGAAATGCTTAATGATGCCTGCAGTCAATAATACACAGAATCACCGCTCAGGGAGTATTTACATTTAAAGGCTTTTTTTTTTTTTTTTTTAATTTAAAAAATTCTGATAGAGGAATCAAAGGTTTTGTTCTAAGAAAAAATTTCGAAAAACATCAGTCAATTGGAGAAGTTATGATTTTGTATCTGCTCACTTGGTGAATTAAAGGGTCTTACTCAAAGACTTTTCCCACTTTTCTACTGATTGTAGTTGTCTACTCTCCACTGTTACAATTGGAGAATGTATCAGTGTTTTCCCATCTCTACCTATGTCTCATGACATGTGAATGACCCCAGAAGTGATGGGCTGCTGGAATGCCCTGGCCTTCATGAGCCAACACAGGAATGATGTGTTCCCCTCAATCCCGCTGCTCCTGAGCACTCCTTTTTTCCTGAATCAGAAAGAGCCCTTTTTAGAGTTGCCAGCTTCTGTACACTCTCCTTGCAGGAGCCAATGCCCCCTAGGGTTTTGGCTTCCTGACTCTAAATCATTCAGGATCAAGGTCCCAAATAAATCCCTTGTTTACAACACATTTAAATATCTTTTTAGAAAAATGAAATGTGGCCCTTCTACTTTTCATAGCTAATAACTTAAGGGGCTGATGTTTAGGCTGATTGGACTACCTTAGCTTGGTAGAAAAAGGTATTTCTCTTCCCTGGGAGATGGATGAGGACAGGGAACTGTGTTCTACAATAGTGATCTTGAATTTGACCCTAAGCACTTGTGGTAGAAGGTAAACAGCAGGCTTATGTGAAAGATCAAAGCAGAAATTGAATGCGGAGAATAGAAAATGAAAGAACATTTCACAGTGCTATAAATGCTCTGAGGCCAGTGTTTGGTTTTCTCTGTGGTTGGAATTAACTTTTAATAACAACTCACTGGCATTTATGTGATGTAGTTACTAGGGGAAAATAATTTGAATAAATTTAATTTCAATAAATTGAATAATTTTAAATAATTTGAAACATTTGTGAGAAACAAGATAAACTGGGAAAAATATACTAGACATATCACAGACGAAAGGTTAATACTTCCCTGATGATCCAGAGGTTAAGACTCTGTGCTCCCAGTGCAGGGAGCATAGGTTTTATCCTTGATCAGGAAACTAACATCCTTCACGCCACATGGAGTGAAGTGAAATGAAGGTTGCTCAGTCATGTCCGACTTTGTGCGGCCCCATGGCATGGCCTAAAAATAAATAAGAACAAAACCAAAAAAACCTACCACCACCACCACCACCAAAAATGCCATAAAAAGTAAAAGGGGAAGAAAATGTAAGTACTTAACAAATACTAAAAAATATATGAGGGCTTTTAAAAATAGAGAAGAAAAATTCTAAAACTCTATAGAAAAATTGGCACAAGATTTGAACATGCAGTGAATAGGAAAAGAAGTAAAAAATTCCTATAATATGTAAACAAATATTCAACCTTGCTCACCTTGAGAGACAAAAATCAAAATTATACTGATACCTTTTCTTACCTATCAAAAGTACCTGCCCTTGTAAATAGAATCGTTTGATACTCATATTCTGTTGGGGAGTCTAGGTAGAAATAGGCACTGTCATATATTGTTGTGATGTGCTCAGTCACTCAGTTGTGTCCAACTCTTTGTGACCCCATGGACTGTAGCCTGCCAGGCTCCTCTGCCCATGGGATTATCCTGGCAAGAATACTGGAGTGGGTTGCCATTTCCTTCTCCAGGGGCCCTTCCCCACTCAGGGATTGAGCCCATCTTCTGCAGCTCCTACATTGGCAGGCAGATTCTTTGCCACCAAGCCACCTGGGATGCCCCTTCATATATTGCTGGTGGAATGCAGAGCTGTATGACTCTTGTGAGGGTGGATATGATAATATCTAGCAAAATTATATATGCATTTCTTTTTGACCAAGCAATCCTACTTCTAAAATTTATTAAGATTCACTGGCAAAAAAACAAAATGACTGATGCACAAGGTAATTTATTGGAGCACCATCTGTAACAGAAAAGATTGGAAACAGCCCAATAATTCATCAATAGAGGACTGGTGAATAAATATTGATGCAGTTACCTGAGGGACTACTAGGTAGATGTAGACAGATCTCATCCAAAAACTCTCTTACAGAAGCATCCAGAATGGTGTTTGGCCAAAACTCTGGGCACTGTGGACCAACCAAGTTGGCACATTAAATTAACCATCACAACTATAAAGAATATTATACAGAATGTACTTGCTTTTATTTAAAAAATTAAATTAATGAAAAAAAACACAAAAATGATTCTAAATAAATTGGTTTTCTATAAGGGAATGGAGGTAACAGATATAGAAACTTGAATTCTCTGAATGTACCTTGATTTACTTTTGAATTGGGAATTATGTAAATTTTTAGTAATTATACAACAAAATTAAATCAACATTAAAAAGCAATTCTAAATAGCTGAAAGGAAAATGAAACAAATAAACTTGTGTTTACAGTTGGTAGCTTACCCACATTGAGAAAAAATATTTCAAGTGAATTTATGACACATCAATTTGAAACTGGTGGGATGTAACCTAAAGACATAAATCAAACTTTTTTTTTTTCAGGATTCATACCATTGCTGATAATACTGGTATTCTTATTTTGAAAATATACTATACATGGGGTTGGCTAAAATGAGTAATTTTCATGATGTCATGAAAATTTTTTTTTTTCCAGCGTGAGGGAAAATAGATACAAATATAAAATCAAGTAGTTACATGAATCTCCTAAATTTGAGTTGGAAATTTCAATGTGGACTCATGATATATTTTTATATCTGCTCCACAAAACATCTAGAAACAATGATCAACCCAGTAGCTAAGAGTACCTTGTTGTGGTACCTTGTTGTGTAGATATTTGGTCTACGAATATCTCCTAAAAGGCTGTGTCTCCTAAAAGGATCCAAGGTTCCTTGGATGAAAAGCTAATTTCAGATCTTAGGGAGAAAATGCTCAAGATGACAGGGATCATTTTGTATCAAACAGCAGAGTGACTCTCAAGACAACTGGGGTCATGTCAAAAGGACCCACTTGAAGGGCTTTCCACTAATGATGAACAATTTGAATATTGGAAAGAATAATTACTACAGTCTACTGAAACACATAGAAAATGTTTAAAAACTCATGATTCCATAAGGATAATAATGGAAAAAAAGCACTTATTGGTCATCATATTATTATTCTGAAAGCAGATGGATGGGGGGAAAACTCAAACTACTGCAGAGTGCTTCCTGAGTAACACTATTTCAGGGTAACCACATAGTTCATGTAGGAAAAACTTTTTAAAGGAATATTGCCTAACAAATGAAAAGAGTAATACACAATTAAACTATCTTCATTTTGTGCCCCTAATTTAATTATGTAATGCATCTAGGCAATGCTCACCACTGCTGCTGCTAAGTCATTGCAGTTGTGTCTGACTCTGTGCGACCCCATAGATGGCAGCCCACCAGACTCCTCTGTCCCTGGGATTCTCCAGGCAAGAATACTGGAGCAGGTTGCCATTTCCTTCTCCAATGTATGAAAGTGAAAAGTGAAAGTGAAGTCGCTCAGTCATATTCGACTCTTCGCAACCCCATGGACTGTAGCCTACCAGGCTCCTCCGTCCATGGGATTTTCCAGGCAAGAGTACTGCTAAAATCATTAGCATTAGAGAAAGCCTGATGGGGACTGTGTCAGGTGTCTCTGAAGCTCATGCAGCATCCTCTGGGACCACCTCTTATTTTAGCCTCAGCTCTGGTAGACAGATATGCTGCCCTCAGATTCCTCACCCACTATCCTATCAGTGTCCCTCAGTGCACATGGAGTCTTTTTACTTCCTGCTCCAGAGCCTTCTCTGGGTTACCCTACAGGTTTCCCTGGCTCCAGCTGTCAGTCAGTCCTGAGTGTAGAAGAGTTAGTGTCTCTAGAAGCAACCCTTATCCCAGAGATGGGACCTAAAGGACAAACGCTCCTGCCTCCTGTTTTCTAGATGGACCACTCTTGGAGGTCTTTTGCGGGTGCCTCAGTGGAATTGCAAATATCCACTTTCATTGCTTTTTCCTTCCTCTTCTGTGTCACTGGCCTTGCTTGCTCACTGCTGCTTTCTGAGATCACCTCCCCAATAAACCTGCTGCATTCATGTTCTCACTCCAACCTCTACTTGGAGGAAGAGATAGTAGGGCAGAAGCTCTCATGGATTGACAGGCTGACAACATACGAGCTAGCTGGTTCATGCCATTGTCTCAGAGAGGCAATCAGACAGTGTGTATCCTGCACCATTTATAAAGCATTCTTGTTAAGTGTTGGGCTTGAATCTAATCAGCTCAGTTCAGTTCAGTTCAGTTGCTCAGTCGTGTCCGACTCTTTGCGACCCCGTGAATCGCAGCATGCCAGGCCTCCCTGTCCATCACCATCTCCCAGAGTTTACTCAAACTCATGCCCATCGAATCGGTGATGCCATCCAGCCATCTCATACTCTGTTGTCCCCTTCTCCTCCTGCTCACAATCCCTCCCAGCATCAGGGTCTTTTCCAATGAGTCAACTCTTCGCATGAGATGACCAAGGTACTGGAGTTTCAGCTTCAGCATCAGTCCTTCCAATGAACACCCAGGACTGATCTCCTTTAGGATGGACTGGTTGGATCTCCTTGCAGTCCAAGGGACTCTCAAGAGTCTTCTCCAACACCACAGTTCAAAAGCATCAATTTTTCAGCACTCAGCTTTCTTCACAGTCCAACTCTCAAATCCATACATGACCACTGGAAAAACCATAACCTTGACCAGACGGACCTTTGTTGGCAAAGTAATGTCTCTGCTTTTTAATATGCTATCTAGGTTGGTCATAACTTTGATTCCAAGGAGTAAGCGTCTTTTAATTTCATGGCTGCAGTCACCATCTGCAGTGATTTTGGAGCCCAGAAAAATAAAGTCTGACACTGTTTCCACTGATTCCCCATCTATTTCCCATGAAGTGATGGGACCAGATGCCATGATCTTAGTTTTCTGAATGTTAAGCTTTAAGCCAACTTTTTCACTCTCCTCTTTCACTTTCATCAAGAGGCTTTTTAGTTCATCTTCAGTTTCTGCCATAAAGGTGGTGTCATATGCCTATCTGAGGTTATTGATATTTCTCCCGGCAATCTTGATTCCAGCTTGTGCTTCTTCCAGCCCAGAGTTTCTCATGATGTATTCTGCATATAAGTTAAATAAGCAGGGTGAATCTAATCATGCCTTTATATTTAACTACTGTTCATAGAAACATGTTAAATTATTCCTTAGGGATGTAATCAGTAACCCAGAATGTGGGAAATTAGTCGGGACAAATGGCTCAATTTCTGCCATGACTAAATGATACAGGAAAAAAATGGGAGGAGAAAACTGGATGAAAAGGGCACTTAAGAGAACTGTCAACCAAATCTATGGTTTAGAACCAAGTATGAAAATGATAAAATATAAAAGTTATAAAACAATTAGAAAAGATTTTTGATATTAAGGAGCTGCTATTAATTTTAAGTGTGACATTTGAAGTACATGTGAATGAAATGATGTGTTTGGGATCTGTTTTATTTATTTATTTATTTCCTTTATTTATTTATTTTTTTCAGTGGGTTTTGTCATACATTGACATGAATCAGCCATAGATTTACATGTATTCCCCATCCCGATCCCCCCTCCCACCTCCCTCTCCACCCGATTAGTGGGTGGGGAGGAGGTTGGGGAACAGATGAAATAGACTCCTGAAAATGACATGCAGCCAGGTGTTGTATACATGGGGACTGGGGAGTCTGCTGTACCCTTCTCTTTTCTATTGAATGGGCTTCCCCGGTGGCTCAGACAGTAAAGGATCTGCCTGCAATGTGGGAGACCAGAGTTCGATCCCCGGGGTTGGGAAGATTCCCCTGGAGAAGGAAATGGCTACCACCTGCTCCAATATTCTTGCCTGGAGAATTCCATGGACAGAGGAGCCTGATGTGCTACAGCCATGGGGTCACAGAGTCGGACACGACTGAGCGACTTTCACACTTTACTATTGAATATGTCTGAAAATGTGTGTAATGTTTTTATTTCAAGAAGGTGTTTCTCAGAATACAGAAATGAGAAACTAATGTACTAGAACTTCCAAAACAGACATATGCTACGACCTTATGCCGAGCCATGTGGCTTCTTTGTCCCTCTGGGATTGTTATTTGTGAAGCAGGAGCACATGCAGATTAACACCATGCTCTCTTGCAGGAAGTGCTGGGCTCCTAGCAAGCAAGGATGCTCTCTGAGTCGTCTTCTCGGTAACTCTTGGGAGTTGAAAGTGATGTTTTTGTGAAGTATCTGCATGTGCTCAGTGCATGGTAATGAACCTACGGATTCATTTCCCCAGATGGTTTCTCGTTTGATGATATCTCGGAACCTGTTCTCTTTGAAGGGAGGAATTTATCTTGTTGATTTTGTCTGTCCCATAATATCCATCCCAGTGTCTTCATTAAGTGATGTTTCTTTATATTTGATGGTGTGAACTGAAGGTCTCGGGTCTTTTCTCACCTGGTAGGAGAGACTTAATGGGTGGTCTGTGCAGCCCACCCCAGGCCCCCTGTCTGGGTGGATGAGCCCATCAGTCACCTCATGGGGCAATAAGAGTGGAGTTTATGTCTATGGGTCCTGGAATGGTGGTGAGAGCCCATGTGTTCTGATGGAACGTCAGCACTGCTGTGTGCTTTGTAGATGTGATCCCGTGTCTTCATCTTCCACTGGAGCTGGAATGTTCCAGATGGCCCACCTGCCCCTGGGACCCTGCCGTTCTATCCTTTCCAAGTTTGTTTCTATCTAACAAACTTTCTATATAAGTTTGTTAGAGCTGTGATGGCAGAAAATCCCACAGCCTGAGTAGTTAAAACAACAGCAGTTTGTCGCCTCACCATCTGGAGGTTGGAAGTCTCAGAGCGGGGTATGGCAGGTTCCTTCTGAGGGCCGTGAGGGGAAGGCCGTTCCAGGCTCCCTCCCTGCTGTGTGCATGGCTCTTTTCGCCCTATGCCTCCTCCTCCCCTTGCTTTTTTTCCTCTCTACATATCTCCCTGTCCATGTTTCCTGTTTTCATTTTCATCGTTTTTTAAAAATTTTACTTGTGGTTAAAAAAAGCACAGCATAAAAAGTACCATCTTAACTGTTTTTTTTTTTTTTAATTGCACAGTTCAGCGGTGTTAAGCATATTCACTCTGCTGTGCCGCAAATCTCCAGAACTCAATCCCCAGCAACTCCTGCTTCCCCATCCCCCTGCCCCAGAAAATCTCCATTCCACTTTCTCCTTTTATGAATTTGATTACTTTAGATACCTAATACAAGGGTAATCATACAGTCAAAAAAAATTTTTTTTTTTATTGTTTTTTGGTCTCACCACTTGGCAGGCGAGATCCTTGTTGTTCAACCAGGGATTGAACCAGGCCCCCCTGCAGGGGAAGCATGGAGTCTCAACCATTGGACTGCCAAGGAAGTACCAAATTTCCCATTTTTAAAAGAACATCAGTTGTATTGGACTCACCCTAGTGCCCTCATTTTTTTTTTTTTTTGTGACCTCATTTTAACTTGATTACCACTGTAAAGAACTTATTCCCAAATATAGTTACATCATATAAATTTGTGGGGGGAGTGTGGCACAATTTAACTGATAAGCCTCCAAAAGACACAATTCCATATGCTTCTAGAATAGCTTTTTACTTTGTTGAAAATTTGGTTTGTTCCTTGCTCAAAGGTGGGCACAAGTATGGACGTTTTAGGGATGAAAAAGGTTAAGAATGTTGGAGTTGCTCTTTTGGGAGTTCTTAGACGTAGACAAGGATGAGGCTGCGGGCAAACTGTGAAGTACTTGAAAAATCTAGCTGTGGAGAAAAATGGGGAAATAATTCCTGTAACAATAACTAGAACCAGAAAGGAAATAGCAGAGAGGGTGAAATATTTCTGTTTGCAAATCTCGGTGAAGTCTTATGAAAATGGCGAGAAGAAAAAGATGTGCTGTGGGAAGGAAATAGCGAAAGGAGCATTTTCAGAAGTGAGTGCGCTGCAGGGAACAGGAGAGCCAACTGACATTCCAGTTCCTGCAGGGCCTGGCTCAGCTCTGGCCCCACATTGTCATTCCATTCAGTCCTTTGCACCCTGCTGCCTATCCACCCGCTGCTCTGCAGTCGCTCCCTATCTGATTCCCTGGGTCCTAAATGTGAACTCTCTGTGCTTCTCTGTCTTACCATCCGTGCAGTCTTTGCTACACAGACTTCCTTGCCCTTAGAGCTCATGTCAGCATTGGATAGATAAATTGCTCTGCTAACTCAGTAGTGCCACAAACCCCAACCACAGATTCTTGCGTTTTCCTCTCTTCTGACTGAAGAAATGAATTTGCAACTAGAATATAGAGTGTGTGATCAGTCGTGTCCAACTCTTTGTGACCCCCATGGACTGTATCCCGCCAGGCTCCTCTGTCCAGGAATTCTCCAGGCAAGAAAACTGGGATGGTTGCCATTTCCTCCTCCAGGGGATCTTTCTGACCCAGGAATTGAACCTGTGTCTCTTGGTCTCTTGCATTGGCAGTCGAGTTCTTTACCACTAGTGCCACCTGGGAAACAGCTAGTATGATTGACCCCGATTCTGCTCCCTAACTGCTTGAGGAGAATGAAATCAGAAAGCTGCCTATGAAAACTTCCTAGAGATATAAAAAGATACATATTTTATAGTTTTAAAGACTATACAGCTTAAGTGTGTTTGCTCTGGGGATGAAAAACAAATTCAGTGTGAAGTGGGGTTACTCACTAGTTGCTTTTATATTAGGATGCTTCAGCCTGCCATGCCTTCTGGCTGGAACGTGACATATAAACGTCGTTAGAAAATGTTTCTTCAGGGTTGTCAGAGGTTGGAAAGAGGAACACGGAGACTGGAGGATCACAAAGACAGGATCTGAGGTGGGGGGTATGCTAAGGGGATGCTTAGGGAGAAGAGGAGAAATGAAAAGGTCTTTGTTGTTATAGACAAGCCCTGGGTTTGCTTCCAGAAGACAGTGCAGTGGCTGTGGTTTCTCTGATTTGTTGAGACTGGTTTGTAGAGACAGGCTCTGGAGATTCCTTGAGGGCAATCTTTCTTCCCTTGACTTCCAGACTCCATGTCCTTCTTCTCTCCCTGCTTGAAACCTCAGTTTCTCTGCCTCTTCTTGCTCTCTGGTTCTTCTTTCCTGTCCCATGTCATGTTTGCAATTGTCTCAACACTCCCAGTCTTCAGATTACTTGTCTGTTGTTCTTTCTTTAGAAGGCCCCAGGACAAAGAGTATAAAGGTTTTTTGTGGGGAGGGAAGGAGATGAGGCAGGCTCTTGATGAAAAATAAGGACAACAGGCCTTGAAACTCTAGTGGAATTCATTGAACTTCTAGACATAATATTAATGGAATAATGTCTCTGTTTTATTTTCAAGCTAATCTTAACAGTCAGGTCAGGACCCAAACTTTCACTGTAATTCTTAACAGTTTCTCATCTCAAAATGAGGGAAAAACCTTGAGTTCTCATGGTGAATGACAATAACAACTCCTCTGGAAGAGGTTTTTCTTGGCACTTTGGTTAAAAAAGGCTCTTATACGACTATATCGTGTGGTGTAAGAAGCTAACAATTTGTGCTTCTATCTATCTGTCTAATACTATTTATCTATCAAGAGTTAATCATGTGGTCTTACCTCCTTTGATTTGGCAGTGGGCAGATGTCCTGGCCAGTGGAACTCAAGGGTCAGTCTGCTGGGGAGGTTCTGGGAAAGGTTTCTTTAACTCAAAAAGAAAACAACAAAAAACAAGCAAGAACAGACACCAGTATGCAGTGCCCCTCTTCTCCTCTGGATGTTGTCTGACAGCTGTGATGCTTAGAATTGCAGCCTCTGGGGACCATGAAGAGAGGCAATACTAGTACATCAGAGTGGAAGGGGGAATGAACTCAGGTCCTTGTGATCATCCTACCAGCAAAACAACCCTGTTTATTGTCTGTTTTGTCATGCCTCTTATTGGTTAAGCTATTTGTCAGTGCAGCTTGGTCTAAAATGCTGTCATATGGTTTACTCATGTAATTCTTTTTTTAAAAAATTAAATATATTTATTTTTAATTGAACAATAATTGCCTTAAGTATTGTGTTGGTTTCTGCCAAACATCAACATGAATCAGCCATAAGTTAATTCTTTCAAACATACCCTGGACATATACAAGGTAAGCCTATAGATGTAGATTGAAATATGAGCAGCGACAAAGATGAAATATAGGGGGGAGTTGAGAACTTAGACTCCGAAACCAGTTGCCTCCGTGTGCTTCTCTCTTCTATCCCTTAGTGCCTGGCTGAAACTGGGAAAATTGTTTAGCCCTTTTGGGTCTCAGTTGCCTGATGTTAAATGCGAATAATAATAGGACTTGCCTAGGGCTAAATGAGTAATGGAGGCAAAGCAATGAGCACAGTGGCTGGCACAGATTACATATGCAGTAAATATTAGCTGGGCTTCCCTGGTGACGCAGTGGTAAAGCATCTGCCTGCCAATGCAGGAGATGCAAGAGGCGCGAATTCAATCCCTGGGTTGGGAAGATCCCGTGGAGTAGGAAGTGGCAAACCACTGCAGTATTGGGTTGTCCAACTGGAAAATCCCACAGAAAGAGGAGCCTGGTGGGCTACAGTCCATGGGGTCACAAAAGAGTCAGATGCAACCGGGCACTCACACACCAGATGTGATGCTTCCTTCAAGTAGCAGTGGATGGTTGGGACTTAACTATTGACTAATATAAATTTGGGCTTTATCTAATTACTTATATCAAATCATCATTGAGAATTGGGAGTTAGCTGCATTGTAGGATATTCCTACATTGTAGGAATAACGTGACTGGTTTAGATTGTTCTCAACTGAAACAAAGTGTTATGTCCTTCCCCAAGCTGAATACTTAACTATTAGCTGTTCAAACACCCAATGGCATGTTTACTCCCAATACATGTTTGTGTTAACCTTACGATGTAGTTGTGTTCACTTGCAAATTGTTTTGTGGAAATAAACAGTGTGAGATAGATAAACATTCTTCACTTAAGAATATGAAGCTAACTTCATCAAAAACCCTGGGTACCATCCTAGCATTTCCTGTAGAATTCTGTAATAGTTTAAGTGTCATGCAAAACATTTTGCCATTTATCATTATAATGTAATAGAGAGGTACCTTATGGGGATGAGGGTAGAAGAAAAGGCTTTTATATGATTACATCGTATGGTGATAAATGCTAACAATTTGTGCTTATTATGAGAGCAGTTTTCTGAAGAGAATTCTTGATAAATTTTGCAATTGCTCTTCCCTAGATGTATATAGATATAACATATTATATCATAAATATAGATAACAAAGTTAGATATAGGCAAGAGGAATTGAGAATTTGTCTGGATAGAACAAATGAGAATTTGTGCATGTCTGCTCAGGTCTCGTTTTGATCAAAGGATGACTGGGAAGAATGGGGAAAAAGAACAATTCAAAGAAAATATTTACTGGAATGCTAATCCACGCCTTTGCAATCCATGACCTTTGGAATAAATTATTGAAGGGCACATAAGCAGAGGTCAGAAAGAATATTCCTTAGATAGCTGAGCTGGAGCAATACCTAGACTGAGAATTATTAGATGTCCAGAGATAAATTTATCTGTATTCTTGAGGCTCAGCTCACAAGATAAGTGAGAGGCCTCCTACTGCCCCTTGGAGTTCATTTTGGAGTAGCTGAGCTGACAATGTATGTGCTTCAGAAAGGTGGTGGTCCCTGGTGGTCCAGTGTCTAAGACCCGGCACTCCCAATACAGGAGGCCTGAGTTCCATCCCTGCCCAGGGAACTAGATCCCATATACTGCAACTAAGACCCAGCATAGCCAAATAAATAAGTATTAAAAAAAAAGTGGAAGTGGTCTTTCTGACTCCAGTAACTTTAGAGCCGATGTTACCAGGCTAGAAAGAGCTCAAAGGCTCTAGTAGATCCTACCTGTTACTGTATATCTGGAAAGAGGTAAAGCGGCTGTGTATTTTACTTGACTGATGAATAAGTCAATGTCAGTCAACCAAAACTTAGTGTTTACTGTATACTTAGCATTGTGAAAGGTACTATGAGATGTCAGGAAAGCATAATCCATGGCTCCTCCTCACTAAATGCCATAATCAGGATTTATATCCAGGTCTGCTGCTAAGTCACTTCAGTTGTGTCCGACCCTGTGCGACCCCATAGACAGCAGCCCACCAGGCTCCCCTGTCCCTGGGATTCTCCAGGCAAGAACACTGGAGTGGGTTGCCATTTCCTTCTCTAATGTGTGAAAGTGAAAAGTGAAAGTGAAGTTGCTCAGTCGTGTCTGACTCGGAGCGACCCGATGGACTGCAGCCTACCAGGCTCCTCCGTCCATGGGATTTTCCAGGCAAGAGTACTGGAGTGGAGTGCCATTGCCTTCTCTAAATCCTATATATCTTACTATGCTATACCATTGGCTAGGCATTTCTCTTACATTATTTTGTTTAATATTTACTGTAAGCTTGCAAAGAAATGATAATTATTTATAATTTATGAATAAACCAGCCATTTCAGCAGAAGGAACCCAGTTAGGGATCTGGGACAACCTGGAGGGAGGGAGTAGGGAGGGAGGTGGGAGGGGGGTTCCGAAGGGTGGGGACACATGTATGCCTATGGCCAGTTCATGTTGATGTATGGCAGAAACCATCACAATATTGTAGTTATCCTCCAATTAAAATAAATAAATACATTTAAAAAAGAAAAAAAAGAGAGAAATGAAAAAGCATTTTTCATAATCAAAGGAACGAAGCCAATTGCACCCTATATATGTGCTCTGCTTATGCTGCCGTGAAAGCCTTATCATTCTCACCTGATATGAGGATGTGAAGGTCCAGAGGAGGTAAATAACTGCCGAAGTTTTTACCGCTAGAGCAGTATATGCAGAGCTCATGTATAAACCTAAGCCTGCTGATTTTCCCTTATCTCATGCTGCCTTCCTCTAGACTGGGAATTGAAACTTAGCCAAGGCAGACAGAATTTTTATGGACAGACAGAAGGAGAGTATGTAGGAATGATAGCTACCTACTTCTTCAGGTGATTAGAGAGGTGCCCCTACAACTCTAAACAAGGCTAACCCTCCTTGGAGTACTTTGGTATGTAATACCCTTTAGTTGAAAGAGGGAAGAGCTGAAACTTCTGATCCCGATTCTTAAACATGCTCGGAAGAGACTTTTTCATGAACAGAAATTTGTCTTCAAAGGGTGTTCAACACACTGTATTAGCCCAGTTTTCTTGTGACACATGCTTTGTTGGTCAGTTGCTCAGTCGTGTCCGATCTTTGCAACCCCATGGACTGCAGCATGCCAGGCCTCCCTGTCCATCATCAACTCCCAGAGTTTGCTCAAACTCATGTGCATTGAATCACTGATGCCGTCTAACTATCTTATCCTCAGCCATCCCCTTCCGCTCCTGCCTTCAGTCTTTCTCAGCATCAGGGCCTTTTCCAATGAGTCGGCTCTTTGCATCAGGTGGCCAAAGTATTGAAGCTTCAGCTGTAGCATCAGTCTTTCCAATGAATATCCAGGGTTGATTTTGTTTAGGGTTGACTGGTTTTGATCTCCTTGCAGTCCAAGGGACTCTCAAGAGTCTTCTCCAGCAGATGATCACTAATTTTAAAATGACTGGAGGTGAAAAAGAAAGTCTGAATTGGAACCCACACTAGAGCCCTCAATGCATGTGGAATCGGTGCCCTTATTCCATCCGCTTCTGGAGGATGTAGAAGCCCCAGGCCAACAGCACACATCTTCATGTTACCGTTTATCAGGGCCCAGTGGTGCTCTCTCACCAGCTGGGATTTTATGAGCAGTAGAGTTGTTTTTCTTTTTACACAGCTTACCTACATCCCTTTTAAATTGTAACTCGGCTCTGAAGTACCAGGAAAATGAACTGCTTGGCATAACCACTAGTTTGAAAAGCTTAAATATCACCCATTTTGTGCAAGTTGTATTTTGAGATTTAGAAAAAGTTCATCTGAAGGGTGAAAAAAAGTAGTCAAAGCAGTCTTTTCCCAGAAACATCAGGTTTCCCATTGTTAATTAGTTGATATAATACTTGTAATGTGCTTAGAAGATGAAAAGCACTGTGTAATTAAGTGTCGTCTTTCTTATCAGTACCAATAGACTTTAATCACATTATTAGGTCATAGTCTATCTATTTTGCTCCACTAGAGAGTTTCTTTCTTTTCCCTTTCTTATATTGTAGGTATTTCTTTAGAAGAGAATAAAGAAATTATTCTCTCTCAGTGTTTCCTGCCCTTAAACCAGTTGGGACTTCTGTAGTTTTTGTGAGTTTTGTAATCCAGTCATAGGTACATAGGGGCTTCTCCGGTGGCACTAGTGGCCAAGAATCTGCCTGCAATGCCAGAGACATAATGAGACGTGGGTTTGATCCGCGTCGGGTCGGGAAGATGCCCTGGAGGAGGAGATGGCAACTGACTTCATTATTCTTGCCTGGAGATTCCTATAGACAAAGGAGCCTGAAGGGCTACAGCCCATAGGGTTGCAAAGAGTGGAACATGACTGAAGTGAGTTGACACACATGCATGCATAGATCTGTAATGCTTGGGAGTGGGGGGTGTCCTGTGGGGGGTCTGCAGTGGCAATGGATGTCAGTGCACCCCTGTAATCCTGACCTCCGTCCTCTTCTGAGTCTTCTACCTATTGCTGTTTATTGGACAGCTGTCCTCAGATGTTGACTGACCCCCAAAACAAAACGTGATTTGAACCAAGCTGCCCCTAACTTTATTCTGATTTAAGTATTGTCATCCTTCTTTACTCTCAGGATTGTAAATTTGTAGTTACCATTTATTGCTCCTCTCTTCAGTCTCAGTTGTTCCAGTCAGTTATTAAGTCTCAGACTTATTGGCCTTGTCTCCTCTTTACCAAGACCCCAGTGACAGCTTTGGTTTAGGTCTTCTACATACTTGTCACTTTTTTGCTTCCTCTTGTTTATAATATAAGCACATTCTTAGATTTTGAGAGAGTCCTTGAGCATCCCAGATGAGAGGCTTTTTTCCTTTAAGCAAAGAATTTCAACTATGAACAACAGTCTCATGCACTATGGATAGCATTTGTTATTATTATCTTCTGATGTTAGTAACTTACAATTCTAGAAGTCCTGTTTAGGAAAGTCCTAACAGTTTGTTGGGGAGAGATAACTAAGTAGATTTTTTCCATTAGTGAATTGTTTATTTCACAATTGATCAAAGTTAACATTCTCTTTAAACTTTTATATTGAAACTCATAATTAAAAATTATTTATTTATAATGCCAACACCCAACTATGTAGGGAGAAACAAAGCAATGGATTCATAATCACAAAGAGCTATTTATGTAGGGAGGAAAAACTCTCTTCTACCCTCTTGAATGTCTGGGCCTAAGAATTACACTGATTCCGGATCTGGAAGATCCTCTGGAGGAGGGCACGGCAACCCACTCCAGTATTCTAGCCTGGAGAATCCCATGGACAAGAGGAGCCTGACAGGCTACATTCCATAGGGTCGCAAAGAGGCAGACACGACTGAATGACTGAGCAGGCAAGACAGATTTACAGGAGAAATGTATTTATATATATTTTGTTGAATTTTTACATACACAGGGAAGCCTTCACAAGGGAATGAAGACATGAAGTGACCAGAGCTGGAAGCTTTTATATCTTTTAGACAAAGAAGTAATAAATTTGTGAAGAATTCACATAACAAAGGAGTTTGGGCTATGGATAGTGAATAGTGAAAAAGCAGTGACTAGACACTACCATGTGTAAAATAGCTAGCTAGTGGGAAGCTGCTGCATCGCATGGGGAGCCCAGCGTGGTGCTCTGTGATGATCTAGAGGGGTAGGATGGGGGAGATGGGAGGGAGGCTCCAGAGGGAGGGGTAGGCGTATACATGTAGCTGATTCTCATTGTTGTAGAGCAGAAACCAAAACAACATTGTAAAGCAATTATCCTCCAATTAAAAAATGTAGTAACTAGAAAGATAAGTGTTAACCTAACAGGTCTGTTTATACAGCCTCCTTGGCCCTGAATCCCCAGTCTCTGGTGATAAGGATGTCTTCTATCCTCCTGGTAGAGAGAAGGTGCCTTTCACATGGAGCCATAATCCCTATGGTCACAATCCCTATGGCCTTTGGTCTCTATTTACTCAAACAATTTCAAAGCTTCCCACTATCATCATTTTACCTTGGCTTCTCTGTTTCAGAGTTCTTTGTTTTGATTTACTTTGTCTTTGATTGGAATTACCATTCAGTAGTTTTTCAAAGAAGGATTGCGTTCACGTGCTTTCCTTTAAATAATGTCTTATTTGCTTTTTTTTTTTCTCCTGAGCTCATTAAACATAATTTTAAATCTCTTTTTGAACAAAAACCCAGTATATTTCACAAATTTGTCATCCTTTCTCAAGGCCCATGCTCAGATAACCTCAGTCTTTAAAATTATACAACATGTACTGCAGTCTTTGGCTGAGTAATGTCACTATCATTTAACTCATCAACATTAGCCATATTTTGAGTAATGCAATTGTGCAGTTATGAGCAAAGTCTTGACATTGCCCCTGTTATAATTTTTACATTTAAAAGTTTTTATTGTATTTTATCATATGCACAGATAACAGACTCTTAAGTGTTGATAATCCCTTAGAGATCCTCTAATCAACCTTGAACTCCATGAATTTTGTGTTTTCTTACAGTATCATTGAGAGATTACCCAACCCCTGCTTGAATTCTTCCCGGAGCTTGCTATTTTAGCTGAAGCTCTTTTCATTGTTGAAAATTCTTCTTACGTTGAATAGAAAGCTCTGTCATTGTCATTTCTGATCATTAGTTGATATAATGAGAGTATGTCCATCTTCTCTTCCTTGAGAGTCTTTCAACAGTTTGAAGAATATGTTTAACCTGATTCTTCTCCACTCACACTTTCTTCCTTTGTTGTCTCTATTCTGAAGACAGATTTTCAGGGAGAATTTTACTTGTAACCTCCCCTTCTTTTTGATTTACCTGATACCCTTTTAAATTACTTTACTTCCTTTTGAGAACTCTGTGAAAATATAGTTTATGAGGATGGATTGTTTAGTGAGTAAGATTATAAAGTCATTTGTATTTAAGAATATACATGATATCTGTGTAGTATAAATTCACATCTACTCACAAGTATTGATTTAACAAAATAAACAAGCATTTAACAATTTAACAAAATTTATTTTAGCAATTTTATTTTAACAAAATTAAAATATTACACATATATTGAAGATTGATGTTGTGTGCCCCAAATAAAAACAATCTGTGATAACACATAAAAAGCATCCATTTGGACAGGAGGCCTAGAGTACAAGATGTGGGGGAATAAGGTTCCCTCCACACTGGGTGAGGGGAAGACAGCACAGGTTGCTCCCTCCATCCAGTGTAGGAGATGAAATTCTCTAAAAAGCCGTTCCAGGATGGAGCCTATTTGAAGGTGGTTTTCATCTCCAATTTCTGTGGACTTGTCTGACCTTTAATATTACTAAATAAGTTAAGACCAAGAGGAAACACCAGTGCCCTTTCTCTCCCTCTTCTGCATTTCTTTCTCTCTTTTTCTTTTCAGGACAAACAGAAGATGGAGGAGAGGTGGACTGCTGCTGTTGTTAGTTTCTCAGAAGCACTGGGAAAAACTCTCTGTGGCAGAGTAAATGATAGAGAACCTAGTCCAGTTTCTGAAATGTAAATCCAAGTACACTTGGTGGTCAGTCTTCCTCTTAATGACCTCGTGATAATTATCCAAATATTTTTGAAACCCAAACCACAGCACCATGAGCACATAGTGTTTTCAGATTCTTGATCTGGACTGCTTTTTTGACTAATGCAAATCGTTTTCATCATCCTATTTAAGCTAGTTTATACTGTTGGCTCATATTGATTTTATCCTAAAACAAATTAGCAGGTAATTTTCATAAGAAATGCAGTTAAAGCAGATCTCCTTATGCTATTCTTGTGCAATTAAAAAAAAATTTAAATGTAGAATTTTACTTTTACTTTTGTCTAATTTTGTTTGATGTAGTTTCAAACACCAAGGTTATTTTGAAATTGGGTCCATCAATCATCACCCTAGTGCTTTATTTGGCTTTCTATGAGACTCAGATAAGGATATCTTCATTTAGATAAAAATGACACAGCTGTTGACTGAAACAGGAGCAAGGTCAGAGTCCTATGGCATGGCACAGATCTTCCAGGTGGGTGTTTAGCCATGAGTCAACATTCTGGATACTTCATGCAGGTTAGCTGGCCTTGGATCCATGCAACTCATACAGCCAAAATTTCAGTGTTTTAGCCATGCGAACCAGTAAGCTCACATTTTAATGGAAAAGATGTCTAACATTAAGATATATGGCATAGACAGCATTCTCCAATATAATACTCCCTTCTTAAATATTTGACTTTCCCCCTAATTTTTTCTCTATTATTTTCATTTATGTTTAATTAAGCTATTTGGTCATTTTTCCCCCCAAAGTACTTTTTAAATCCATTCTCATTACTCTGCTCTGTTATCAATATGAGGCTTTCTGAATGAACCACATAACTGAAGCTGTGCTGGCACATAGATATATACTCAAAGGAAATGATATGCTTGGTTACTTGCTGATTATTTATATGAGGATTAAGAATCATGCCTCTTCTGCATTAAGCTCGAGTGGTTCTTGCCATTTGAATGTTAGCTTTCTAAAGAAACCAAAACAAAGCATTTTATCTTCCAGAAACTGATCTATAGAAATGGAGAAATTGATTTAATTTTCTCCCATCCAGATGTAGCTTGTGGGATTCTAGCCTACAGGTGAAATAATAAGAAAAAATCTGAGGCAAAGAGATGGCGGATGCTAGAAATTTTAAATGGTTTTAATGAAATTTTATGATCTGTCACATCAACTGCTTTGAACCAGTTCCAGACCAAAAAAAGATGAGTGAAAGACAAACAGAGGATATGTAATAATAAAGGATGAGTTTGGCAGAAGATAGGTTTCCTTCTCTGTTCCCAAATGGAGGTGGATAAAGTAGACTTTCCTCTGTAGAAAAGAGAAAATAGCTCTTTCCCACCTTGATAGACACCTGCAGATCTGGGTATATCCTCAATCTTTGTCTCATATCTCGGCAATATGGTTCTGAAATAGAGTCTGTCTGGGACATATTGGCACAGATTATTTCTTCATATTCAAATAACAATGGTGAAAAATCAGTTTTGAAGCACTGTGTTACATGATCTCTTGCAATGAGTTGACAGTATCAGAGAAATGAAAGGAATATATAAGAACATCATAACAGTTAGGCTACATAGTTAGAACTCGTTTAGCTGTCAAGAGGCCAGTTATATAATCATAACGTTTCTGAGTTGTAAGAGTCCTTAAGATTGTTTACTCCAACCCTCTTATTTTGGAACTCAATGATTTATTTGCTTTTGGGAAAAGATTTCCAACTTTAAAGATAATTAGGTATACATTAAGGCCCTTTGTGCCAAGATAAAACAATTAGTAAAAAGTGTTCTATAGTTCTGGTATAGTAACAACAATAAAAGTGAACATTTACTGAGTTCCAGGTACCATTCTAAAAACTTTGTCTGTATTAGCACTTTTATTCCTTACAATCACCATAGGAGATGGGTGTAATTTTTATGTCTCATTTTTTCTGTTCGGGAGGCAGAAGTACACAAAGGTAATTTGCCTAAGAACTGAGATGTGACAGAGTCCTGGATTTGAGCCCAAGAAATCTAGTTCTGTAGCTTATAACACTTACCCATGATACTGTCCTGCCTGTCAGGATTATGGATGCATAAAGCAACTACAAGCTTGAAGTATTAACTATAGTATTTGCTGAAAGTTGATTAATCAATGGGATAGATATTCAAGGGTGCTATGTTGGTAGCTCAGGTGGCAAAGAATCCACCTGCAGTGCAGGAGACCTGGGTTCAATCCCTGGGTCAGGAAGATCCCCTGGAGAAGAGAATGGCTCCCCACTCCAGTGTTCTTGCCTAGGGAATTCCATGGACAGAGAAGCCTGGTGTGCTACAGCCCGTGGGGTTGCGAAGAGTTGGACATGACTGAGTGATTAACACACGTGTTGGCAGTTCTAGATTGATAATGTAAAAATGCTGAATCTGCCAAATTTAAGTACTGTCCCCAGTACTTAAATTGCTTTGTTTATAATAAATTTTCTCTTCTTTGTCCCAGGTTCCTTGCTGGGGATTTCTGAAACCCTTGGAACTTCTTAAGTGATAGAAGTGTTTTTGTTATTCATGAGCCCCTTGGATCACATCTGAGTTTATAATAATGAGGTGGGGCTGGCTGTCAGAAAAACCAACCATATGATTATGAAATTGAAACTTTGAGACAGCCTGAACTCTGGGGAGGGACAGAGGCTGGAGACTGAGTTAAATCATGTGACCAATGATTCAACCAGTCATGCTTATGTAATGAAACCCAAGTAAAAACTAGGTTTAATTTAATTTCATTAATTAATGAAACCCAAGTTAAAATTCTGGACACTGAACTCGGTGATAGTTCCTGGTTGGTGAACGTTTTGATGTGCTGGGAGGGTGATGTACCTCGATTTCATGAAGACAGGGGACAGAAGCTCTGAGTCTGGGACCATCTTTGACCTCGTCCTGTGTGTCTCTTTATTTGGCTGTTCTTGAGTTACAACTCCTTTTTAATAAAACTGTCATCATAAAGATAGCATTTTCCTGAATTCTCTGGATCATTCTAGTGAATTATCAAACATTAGGGGGCTTGTGGGAACCCCCCACGTTTGTAGCTCACTGGTCTGAAGTGAGGCAATCTTCTTGTAGGCTGGGCCCTTTAATTGGTGGGGTCTGTGTTAACCCCATGTGGTTCATACCAGAATTGAATTGAAGTATACCAGATGGAATTGAAGCATAATGTGGTGAACAAAGATAAGCACTAATCTAGCATTGAAACATATGTATTGCCGTTTGTAAAATAGATAGCCAGTGGGAATTTGGTGTATGATGCAGGGAGCTCAACCTGGTCCTCTGTGACAACATAGAAGGATGGGATGGGGTGGGAGGTGGGAGAGAGGTTCAGGAGGGGGCGTATGTACTGACTCATGTTGATGTATGGCAGAAACCGGCACAACACTGTGAAGCAATTATCCTCTAACTCAAAATAAACAAATTAAAAAAGATAAGCACAAATCACTACTTCCTCATATTTTGTAACAAAGCTAAGACTTCATTTCATTAAGTTCTGAAGTCAAGGTTGCAGAGAAGTACAAAAGATGACTTTGGTTTTGAGCTCTTCTTGAAGGCTGTTTGTGCATATATAAATTCATGGTATGAATAGGTACATAAAATAGGAACTTTTGAAAAAAATGAAGTGTACTTGGTTTTATGTTAGTTTCAGGTATATAGAAAAGTGATTCAGTTATATATATAGATACACACACACACACACACACACACACACATATATATATATATATATATACACACACTTTGGATTCTTTTCTATTGTGGATTTATTATAATATTACAATATATTGAATATATGCCCTGTGCTATACATTAGGTTCTTATTGTTTATTTTATATACAGTAGTGTGTATCTGTTAATCCCAAACTCCTAATGTATCCCTTCCCTTCTGGTAACCATAAGTTTGTTTTCTATGTCTGTGAGTCTGTTTTGTAAATAAATTCTTTGTAAATAATGAACTTTTTGTAAATAAATCAGTTTTTTCATCCCACATGTAAGTGATGTCATATGATATTTGTCTTTCTCTGTCTGACTTATTTCACTTAGTATGATGCTCACTAGGTCCATCCATATTGCTGTAAGTGGCATTATTTGATTCTTTTTAATGGCTGAGTAATATTTCATTGTGTATATATACCACATCTTCTTTATCCATTCATCTGCAATGGATGCTTAGGTTATTTCCATGGGGGTGCATGTATCTTTTCAAATTAGAAGTTTTCATCTTTTATGCTTTTGTGAACTTTTTTCTCCCTTAATTACAGGTCACATTTTCATACTCAGCCCATGTCTCATAATTTTTTATTATATTCTGGATATTGTATGTAAAAAACAGCAATAGTTGAACAAGATATTTTTTAAAGATAGACGACCTGCCTTTCCCATTGTGAGGAAGGCACATGGTGTGGACCATTTCAAACACAAGTGCTAGTGAACTTGGCATTATGCTATATTCAAATAGACTATGATGGAGAATGGAGAAAATATAGTGATGATTCACACGTGTCAAAAACTTTTCTTTAACAACATAAATCTTATTTATTCAGTCACTGGCAAACTGACTAATCACAAGGGCCTGTGTAAAACCACAATGAGGTACCATTACACGCCAGTCAGGATGGCTGCTATCCAAAAGTCTACAAGCAATAAATGCTGGAGAGGGTGTGGAGAAAAGGGAACCCTCTTACACTGTTGGTGGGAATGCAAACTAGTACAGCCGCTATGGAAAACAGTGTGGAGATTTCTTAAAAAACTGGAAATAGAACTGCCATATGACCCAGCAATCCCACTTCTGGGCATACACACTGAGGAAACCAGATCTGAAAGAGACACGTGTACCCCAATGTTCATCGCAGCACTGTTTATAATAGCCAGGACATGGAAGCAACCTAGATGCCCATCAGCAGATGAATGGATAAGGAAGCTGTGGTACATATACACCATGGAATATTACTCAGCCATTAAAAAGAATTCATTTGAACCAGTCCTAATGAGATGGATGAAGCTGGAGCCCATTATACAGAGTGAAGTAAGCCAGAAATATTTACATTAAATTTTTAAAAATTATTAAAGCATGTATGTATGTGTCTATGTGTGTTTTGCTATTGTGCTTGCTTATTTGAATTTCATGTCATACTTATGTAATGGAAACAATGCTTCTACTTTGATCCTATTGACAAGCTATCTGAAACTTGCTTATCTTTCGACTCTAAAGAACTAATCCAATCTACCATATAAACTTCAGAGGCTATAATTTATGCAATAAGGTATCTATCACCATCAGTAAGAACAAGTTTTCATTTTCAACCAAATTGAGCTCTAGGCAGTCTTCATCAGAATGAAACAAATATGGGAAACAAGAATTAGGGGACAAACTCCATCAAGAAAGCATGATTAAACCAAGAAGAAATGTGTGAATGTGTTTCAGTCATTGAGCTCCTCCTTAATTTCTAATCTTCCCTAGAGAGAACAACCACTTAATATTATAAATTTGTACTAAGAACATTTAATAAACAATGCAGAGAAGGTCTGATGCTATGTTGACTCAAGCACATAGAAAAAGTGTTTTAAGTATTTATACATACTTGAAGCATGCAGCACTTTCTTCTGCTTCATTTGTTTGCAACTCTTCAATAATTTCTGATCTATGAAGATAAATCCCCTTCTTATCACAGCACCTAAAGAATTAGATGATTTACAGTTAATCACATGATGAAGTACTGAAATGAGCTAAATTTAGAAAAATGTTACAAAATGCAACTATTGTAAATATATTTTTCAAGGAAAGAGAAAGGCATGACAGACATTTGCATGAAACAGTTTAATTTCAGGGAACAAGGACAACACCGGAAGCAAAAAATAATAAAGGGAAAGCGCTGAAAGTCCAAAAAATAAAACTGAAGCTCCTTTAGCTTTCTTTCAATCAGGGGATGTGGATATATCTTTTTTTAAACTTTTTTTACACACAATTGAATAGGTACAATCCATGTAGGAGTTAGAAGAATGGATTAGAGCTACAATGCTGACATAGAAATATGACTAATACCTTATTATATGTGAAAAGAAAGCTAAAGAGCAATATGTATTCATGAACTCTTTTATGAAAAATCACTTTTAACCAAGCCAATATATCACATCATGTATGAAAATGCATAGAGAAATGTTTGGAGGAATATACCCCAAGTGATAAAAACCGTTCCTCTGGGAGAAAATTGTGATGGATGTAGGGAAAAGGAGTCTTGATATTAATTCTAGGTATTTCTGTATTGTTGAAATGTTCGATAAGAATGAATCTATGTATTACTTGCCAATTTACATAAACAGTTGTTGTTTTAGTCACTAAGCCATGTCCGACACTTTGCAACCCCATGGACTATAGCCTGCCAGGCTCCTCTTTCCATGGGATTTCCCAGGCAAGAATACTGGAGGGGGTTTCCATTTCCTTCCTCAGGGGATCTTTCCAACCCAGAGATTGAACAGGCATTTCCTGCATTGGTAGGTGGATTCTTTACCACTGAACCACCAGGGAAGCCCTACTAATTATTAGAAAAGTGCAAGTCAAAGCTACAACGAGGTATCATCTTGAATTGGTCAGAATGGCCGTGAAAAAAGTCTGCAAATAATAAATGGTGGAGAGGGTGTAGAGAAAAGGGAACCCTGCTATACGGTTGGTGGGAATGTAGATTGGTGCAGCCACTATGGAGAACAGTATGGAATGCCTTTAAAAACTAAAATTAAGAGTTACCATATGATCCAGAAATCTCACTCCTGGGCATATATCTGGAAAAGAAGGGTGCTTTCTTTCACCCCAGTTTACTACTTCCTCCTGACATCCGTATCCTCCCAATTTTAGAATATCTCAGGTCTGAGTCCTTAGACTTCTTAATTTTTCTCTCCACCCTTTCTCCTAAGTAAACTTAACCCAGTCTCGTAGCTTTAAATAACGTCTGTGTCCTGAGGATTCCAAAATGTATGTTTCCAGTCTAGATCTCTTTATTAAATTGTCTTTACTTGGGTATCAGATAGATACCTCAAACTTAACATATCTGAGAATGAGTTCTTGATTTTTTTCTCCAAACTTGCTCTTTCCATTTTTCCATTTTTTCTCCGTTCTCTAAATATTTACAATAGATATTTTAAAATCTAAGTCTGTTAATAACATCATCTTTATTAACTGTGGATCTGCTTCTGTGGACTCTTTTCTGCCTTGATTATGGGTCACATTTTCATATTTCAGCCCGTCTCATAACTTTTTATTGTACACTGGATATTGTATGTAAAAAACAGAAATAGTTGAAATAGACTTTTCAAAAAATAGAGGACATGCCTTTTCCTTTGTGAAAAAGCTAGGGTGAAGGGTCGATATTTTTTGCTTTGTTAGAATTGAGCTGGATCAATGCTAGGTTGAAGCTTTAATTAATTTCAGATCATCTCTGTTTTAAAATATCTTATGAGTGAGTTCCCTCCCACTTCACAAGCACAAATTTGTGACTTGGGAATTAGAAATCTATATCTCTCTCTACCTTTGAACCCTGACCTCAGTTGCTACTTGAGTAGCTAGATTGGGGAAGAATTGTTGAATTAGGATAATCAGCATTACATTTAGGACTCCTTTTAGATTTTACATTATATTTCTAGATCATACAGTCTTGTGGTTTTTTTTTTTTTGGTTTTCTTCTTGTCCCAACAAATAATGTTTATGGCAGCCCAGCTCCTCCATCTATTGATAGCTCCAGATGTGACATAGCCAAGGTATGAAAGCAGTCACCATTTACTCACCTAGAAGGGGCTTACTCCTCTCTGTAAATATGATTTCTTTGTGTTTAATGTTCTTTGATGGTTTTAGAGGAAAACATACTTTATAGTTTATCTGGTGTTTTCTTATTGTGGCAGGAGCAATATTATGATTTTCTACACTCTAAGTAGAAATAGAGCTGTGGAATTTGATCTGATACCTTTAACAATGAAATAGGTTGATAAAAATTCTTCATTAAAGCTACTTTGAGAATACTGACACTCAGGGTGCTATTCAAGTCAGTATAGTAAAGGACCAGTTAAGATAGACATTGGCCAGTACAGCTGCTGTTGAGGGAACTGACATATTTTAAAGTAGCACTGTTATGGGAAAAGTTAAAGTGTCAGTCGCTCAGTTATGTCCGACTCTTTGTGACTCTATGGACAGTAGCCCACCAGGCTCCTCTGTCCAAGGGATTCTCCAGGCAAGAATACTGGAGTGGGTTGCCATTCTTTTCTCCAGGGGATCTTCCCAACCCAGGGACTGAACGTGGGTCTCCTAAACAGGGGTATAAGTAGGTTGGTTATAAAAGTCTCGTGAAATAGTGAATGCGATAAGCGTTTAAAATTTTGCACTTCAGGTGAAAGTTTAAACAATATGGCTATTGTTCTGAATGGTGTTTGCAATATCCAACTCTAAATAACAGCCATTTCCTCACCGCCCCCCCTCCCCCCAACACCTGTTACCTGTCTAGTATTTGAGAGAGGTCACACCATGAATCTTTATTTCCTTTCTTTTGACTAGTTATAGTATAAACCAATTAGAGGGACTTTCTTGTTTAACCAGCTGAAATTCTGCTTTTGAAAATGCTGTCAGTTGGCATGGTGTAAAATGGGTGCCCTGGTGGGAAGAATTGAGGCTCAGCTTCCTTTATAGATCTTGTTCACAACGGGAGGCAGGGGCTAAGATCTCTGTCCTGCTGGCAGCCCCAGTGATGCAAATCAGGTTCTCTCACTTCAGCCAAATTTACCCACAGTGAATGATACCCAAGCCTTCAAATAACACACGGCCAGACTGCGGTTTCATTGCTCTCTCGGAACGTGATCTAAGCTGTCAGCCTCTAATCTAAGGAAAGATAGGGAAAATGAGGAGGAAATGACAATGAAACCTTTCATTTCTTTTCAAGAGAAGGCAGGATGTAGTGCTCCAGTTGTTCAATCGTTCAGTCGTATCTGACTCTTTGCGACCCCATGGACTGCAGCACGCCAGGCTTCCCTGTCCTTCACTATCTCCCGGAGTTTGCTCAAATTTATGTCCCTTGAGTCGGTGATGCCATCCAACCATCTCATCCTCTGCTGCCCTCTTCTTCTCCTGCCCTCAATCTTTTCCGGCACCAGCATCTTTTCCAAGGAGTCGGCTCTTCCCACCGGTGGCCAAAGCATTGGAGCTTCTGCTTCAGCATCAGTAAATATACGAATAAACAAAATAACTATATTTTAGAGTTACTATTTTGATTTTAGAGTTCTTGTCCACCTGGCCCTACCTAGAATCTGTGTGGCCCATTGCACTTTGCTGTTTTTACCATAAACTTGAATATACTCAATAGGAGAATGCGGTGCATTTTTAAAAAACATTTTGCATTCATGACAATGCATATTGTTAAAACAAAACTTCAGTCATAATCTCACAGTTAAGAGTGCATTTCTGAATGCATACTTTGAAAAAATTACTGTGTCTTCAAGAGAGGAACAAATGAGAGCAACAGTTACCTACTACCATTACACTAACTTTATCTATGCACGACTAAGTGACATGCTTTGCAATAAACATATCAGGTACTTCAAGAAAATGCTAGATGGAAATCTAATGCCTTGAACATATTGTATTATGATAATAAGCAGATGTATTGTATTATGATAGCAAATGGACATACAAGATAAAGTTTTGTATTATTGGTAATCAGTAGAAATCAGTAACAAAAACGATATTTTTTTGAATTGAAACAGTACTTTTTAAGAAAGTATCTAAGCATTTAGATAAAAGGACTGTTGAAGTACAGTTCCACAAGTGAGGGGATTTTAAATCTCCAAAAAGAGATAAAAGAAAGATGCTTTTAGCTCCAATCTAACAATCCTGATATGTGTGTTTATGGCCATCTGACACAAACTATGAAACCATCCCTAAATTCTAAAGACTTTCTAAACAATTCTAAAGACTTTTTTTCTGATGTGTAAATGTTCATTTATGGTTTTACTGTGTGTTTTGCTTTGTACTTTCTCTGTACTTATTTCCCCAATGTTCTATAATTACACTCATCTTTTAGATTTTCTGCTTGCCATGCTGGAGGAACACAAGATTTTTGATAACTGTTTACTTAGAAGTTTAATGTTAACCCAGGAAAATTTCTCCTTTGCAAGAGGAGGTGATAGATAACATTTTAGACCCTGGGTAATCTTTTCTAGGCAGAAAATCTCAGATGAGTAACTCTGAGTTGATATTTTCTCTTTGCCCCTCCAGATCCACTTTCCACCTTTTTCTACCCTGTTCTCTGCTCCAGGAGGCTGACTGGGATGGCTCACATTTCCTTGGTCTTCAGAGGGGTCTTCAGGAGGGGAGGTCTCGTAGAAGATCAGAGGGAAGGAGGAGAGAGCTGCCTGGGTGTTCATTCCTGTGGATTCCCCACTGTGAAGTTGATTGTGTGTCTTCCAACAGAAGTCTCTGGTCTTCTCGAAGGTTCTTCTCTTCTTGATTCTCTCTGCAGATTCAGTAGTCCCTGAGCTCCTCCTTCATTCTGGCACAGCCGTGGACACAGGCTGCTTCCAGCCCTTGGTGATTCTCCTGTATATTGTGGTTCCCCAAACAGCATTGCTGTTATAATTCATCTCTGTGAATAAGCTCTCAAATTAGCCTATTTGAAGCATGCCACCTGTTTCCTGTTGGGACTCTGGTAAAAATTCTGTTAATCCACAAGAAATCAAAGTTATTAACAATGTGTATATTAAGCATAGAACGTTGTTATATTTATGTTGGATCAGTGTTTAATGCTTAACCTCACAAAAAAGAAAGTATTATTTTCTATTACCTAGAAGAATATTAAATCAAGATGGTTAGGGTTTCAAAGACCATGTAACTATCATGCTTTTATGAGTTTATTCTTAAGGAAAATAAAATCGTGTGTAGCCAAAAACTTGGTACTTGAGTACTAGCTTTTACTTGCGTTTCTTTGAGGTATGTCTCCTTTCAATCTTTGTTGATTCCTGCGATGAGACAGCTTTAAAAAGGATAACCTGTTTATCTCACGAAATGAATTTTGGTATAAATGGAAACATGTTGATTTTGTACCATATTCTAGGAAGATGTTTTTGACAGTGAGTTCTGCTTAACTATGGAAGTGTTAAATTAGAGAGACTGTGGAAATTTTATTTTTGGAGGGAATGATACTCAAAACAGAATGCATTTCTTTCTCTTGAAGTTGATGTGGGTAGGCTCAGAGGTAAAAGTGGCTTTTTCCCCAAACATTCTTTTTCCTAGATATATAGGAGTCACCTCAAATCAATATGCTGATGTTAATTCAAGGAGTGTTTAGTAAATGTCTAGAATGTCTTGGAACTTGTACCTGGTGATAGAGACAGTGTTAACACTGTCAGTGACAGTGTGGTTCAGGACCTCTTGCAGAGTGTAGGCTGGTATTAATAATAAAGACTTATGGGCTTCCCAGGTGGCTCAGTTGTAAAGGATCCACCTGCCAAAGAGAAGATGCGGGTTTGATCCCTGGGTTGGGAATATCCCCTGGAGAAGGAAATGGCAACCTGTTCCAGCATTCTTACCTGGGAAGTTCTATGCATAGAGGAGCCTGTCAGGCTACCATCCATGGGGTTTCAGAGAGTCGGACATGGCTTAGTGACTGAGCGTGAGCACACAGTGAAGACATACATGACATTTCCAGGGTGATGTGTGTTATGAAAGAAGAATGAGAAAAATCTAGAGTTATTTTTGGAAGTGAAGCTAATTATATTTTCCTAAGCCATTTCCACCTAGTCACCCAAGGTAGAGATTTGACTGTCATTCTTGAATTTTGACCTCTAAAGCTCATCAAATTGTATTTATTTTGTGTCTTACACCTCTTCCCATTTGTACATCCTTGTGACTATTGTAGTTGAAGTCCTCATCATTTCTCTCCTGATGTCCTCCACCATACCTGCTTCCAGTTCTGCCCTTCAAAGCCATTTTCACATGGTCAGCAGAGGATGAAGCAAAACTGACCATTTTATGCAGTGCATAAAATTCCTTATAAAGGGGCTTCCCTGGTGGCTAAAATGTTAAAGAGTCTGCCTGCAATATAGGAGACTTGGGTTTGACCTCTGGGTTGGGAAGATCCCCTGGAGAAGGGAATGACTATCACCCCACTCCAGTATTCTTGCTGGAGAATTCCATGGATGGAGGGTCTTATAGTCAGCTATAGTCGACGAGGTCACAAAGGATTGGACGTGACTGAGCGACTAACACTTTGACTTTTCAAAATTCCTCAGTGACTTTCTGACTTCTAATAAGTTACGAGGGTCTCCGTGACCTGAACTCTGCCTGTATCTTCCATGGCATCCTTCCCCTTGAAGGGCAGGCACTGCATGCTGAATGAATGAATTAAAAACATTTAAAATGGTTTCATGATCAGAGATGAACATCTAAAGACATTTCACTGAACTGCACAGAGATGTTGAGAAAAGTTCTATGCTAGTTAAAAGTCACCCTCTCCCAAATACCTTGATTCATTCGTTTGATGTTGATTTAATACATGCATGTGTTGGACTTGAAAAGGATATATAAGACATTATTTGCTGATGTGGAGATAGGAGTTCACAGTTTCTCTGACAAGATATTGCTCAGTTAGGCATTAATGCAAGGTAGGTTTAACAAGGGCCAACATTTGCACTTTGCGATCACTTGCTGAAGAAATTTATAGAAAGAGAAGTTTCCCTGTGGGGCGGAGGTTGAGCTGGACAGGCTGTGTAAGTGAGTTCTGCCCTGAGAGCATCTGTTTTGGGGGGGACTGGCCACACTATTCTGGAAAATCAGGGAGTTTTCAAGCAGAACTTTACTGCCCTAACTCTGTAGAGCTCAGACCTCCCACTGCATTGCAGAAAAGTGCCTGATAAAGCGATCCTCCCTCCGCCGCCGTCCTTCTGAGATGGACTGGGGCCCAGAATCCTGCCTCTCCGTGGGTTCTTTCAAGGGACTGTTTTCTCTGGGAAGTCATGTCCAGGACCACAGTGGGAGCTGGAAGAAAGGATGAGACTGGTCAGTGGATCCCAGACACCTGAAGGAGAGGTTCAGACAAGTGAGTCACTGAACATGAGGGGAACAGAACTAAGTCTGCGTGTTTTTGTGTTCTGACAGCTGAAAATGCTGTGAATTCAAATCCACCCTCTGCACTGACTCAGGAATTACGCGACCAGATACTCTTTTTATACAAGAAGGCATTTTATACAAGATGGTTTTTTATTGTCTCTCACTTCAAGAGAGGGATCTGGGACATCTCTGATAATGTCTTTCCCCTTTGTCCCTTCTCTCTAAATGTGGTGTGTTCTTAAAGAGCCAAGGAAAACAATAAACCACATAAAGTTTTGTTATACTGCGTACACACTAAGTTGCTTCAGTCATGTCTGACTCTTTGTGACTCTATGGACTGTAGCCTGACAGGCTCCTCTGTTCATGGAATTCTCCAGGCAAGAATACTGGAGTGGGTTGCTATGTCTTCCTCCAGAGATCTTTCCAACCCAGGGATCGAACCCGCATCTCTGGTGTCTCCTGCATTGGCAGACAGGTTCTTTACCACTAGCACCAGTGGCAAGCCCCTTTGTTATACTTTCTAAACCCAAATGCTAATGTGTTTATTGTATGAGTAGCCTGTCTCTGGAATTCTCTGTGTGATTAACATTCGAGGGTTTGACCAAAATGTTCTTTTTATAACTGCATGTTTTATTGATACCCATTTACTGGAATGTACTTTTAATAGCAGGATAAAAAAAGTTATGCTTCTGGTTTTAGAGAGAGTAACCTATCTGGAATACAGCAAAAGCTCTATTTCTCCCAATGTTAATTTCTGGTCTGAAAGGAAAGGAACCTTTACACTGCAATTTCTGGGTGATTTCAGTGAAAATTTAAGTTCCTAGGATGGCTCAAAGATTGTCATCCCAGACTGGATGTAAAGCAAAGCAAAAATTCAAGAGATGCTGCAGAAAAGATATGCAGGATGGATGTGGTGCTAAAATTAGAGATGCTATTTTGTTGTAGAAGAATGGAGGGGATTCTAAAATGTAATTTGAGGACTGAAATATTTCACTTATCACCAGCATATTAAGATAGAGATATCCAATAGGCTTCTGGCCACAGAACAGACTAACTGTAGGTGTGATTGTCAGTTGCACAAACGTAGCATTTATTACACAGATTATCACACCGCCTCCTGGCCAGTCTTACTGTTTTCACTCTTCTCCTTCCTTGGTTCATTCTCCACTCAATAGCTAGAGTGATCTGTTAAGGCAGTAATTGGAACATTGATTCCTACTTGAATTTATTTAATACACTACTTCTAAGTGGGAAGACATGGATGTGTAGAGGCATTTTCAAAAGGAGAAAGAGGTGTTTTGAGTGATCACAATGAAAGTGGGGCTACTATTATTTAGTGGGTGTGAGTCAGGATTTCTCCATATCCTGAAACGCCACAATGCTTGAGCATTCGTATGTGAAAATTCATATTGTTCCATTAAGAATTATCGTTTCTCCTTTATGATACTGTTAGAATGGTTTATTGATTTAAAAAAAAAAAGATTATGTGTATGTAAGTAAGTTATATATTATCTCTGGAATTCATTTTAGGTAAAGAAGGGAGTTTTATATAATATTTCTTATAAAGTATTACTTTCCTATTTTATTCAATTCTGAAGGAAAGTGAATAAGAAATAATAAGTATTAGTTCCAAAGAATATACTGGGATGTGGTGAGGCATTCTAAATGTAGATGAGTCTAAATTTAAATATAATTACTTTTAAGCCTTGGGCTCCTCTCATCATGGCTAACAAGAACGCATACAGTTCTCAGTGCCACCCTGAAGTAAATTTGAGTTAAGAACCCAAGAGCTGTCTTCCTGGGTCAGGCCTGGGACACATAGTCTGGAACCCTACCCCAGAGAGGGGCACGGAGTGGTAGGGTAGAAGCTGGGTAAGTGACATTTGCCTGGACATTAGGTTGCATCATTGCTAGTCTCCCTCGGTAAGCCATGATAAATGTGCCCTTCACAAATTTGTTCTGAGCTGCTTCTGAATCTATTTATATTTTCATTCTATACCAAATTTTGGAAGGGAATGAATTCTCTAAGTTTACTTCCAACTGTCCTACACAGTGTATTTTCAAGCTATGAGAGATGCTCCCGAGAACGCGCTTTCCAAAATTTCGTTAGTTGCAGGATTCGTAAGAACGGTAGCTCCCCATGAGAATCCAAGGGACACTCATCTGTCTGGTTACTCGATAAAGTGGGTTCTGTGGTGAAATATACCTGGAAAACATGTTGTATTAGACCCTTTTCCAGGAGCATCATTGTGCCCATTAGCACACTGATGAACCTGGAGGGAATGGAAATGTGATCACAAAACCTCTCTGTGTGCAACACCCTGCAGAGCTGACGCCCCACAGGGAAAACTGTCCTTGTGATTTAGGAACAAACTGTGGGAGCTTTTTATGTTTTTCTACTGACTCAGGGAAAGTTGTCAGATGATGGCAAGCAAATAATTTTTTGCTCTCCTCATCCATTTCTAATGCAAATTATTGACTCAGAGTGGTGAGAGAGTGGGTCACTGGTCTAATGAGTCTGTCACCAGCATCAGGGCAGCCAAACAACGACACCCAACTCATGGAAGAAACATGAGCTTTGGAATGATAAGACATGGCTTGGAGTCCCTGCATAGTTATCACTTGGAGCCGTGTGATCTTGGGAGGGTCATTTGGTTCTCTGAGTTGCTGCGTGTATGAAATGGGGACAATTGTTATAGCTATTTATTATTAGAATCACTTTGTGAATTGCGTGTGCAAACTTGGCAGAGTGTGTTAGTTATTTTTTATATATTTAAAGTATTTAATCAACTCTAAATGAGAATGAATTCTGCTGTTCTAATTAGTGAATTGAATTATTAAACATGTAGTAGGTGATGCTTTAGGTCGAAGGTTAAAATCATGTCTTGTATACTAATATATAAAGGGAAAAGAAATCCAACCCTTCCTCTGGCAAAAAGAGAAAAACTCATAGCAGTTAATAACTGTGCTCTTTCAGTGCCCCAGGTGCAGAAATCAGCCCATTAGGTGGGTAAGGCATATGCCCAATTTGGTGCTCAGCACCCGGCTTTGTTTTGCTCTGCTGGAACTCGAAATGCAAAGAGCAGCTTCTGCAAAACTGGTTTTAATATTTGCTAAGATAATATACCCAAGAGTTTAGGTCCACAAATAAATAATATCTTCCATCATTTCCTTTTTTTTTTTTCCAACCATCATTTCCTTTTATAGCAAAAAGAATTTCAATCTGGCTTTCATTAAAATGTCTTCTTACTTTCTGTAAAGAAAGCAAAAAAAAAAAAAAAAAAAAAATGGCTACACATAGAACTCAGATTTCTCCCGTCTAAATCCAAAATAGAGCCAGAATCATAGTGCCCTTCCTGATACTCAAGAAGCAGAAGCAGTTGGAGAAACACATTAGCTTCCTGATGTAGGTAATATAAGAAAATATTCTTAAGTCCTGAATGTCTAATTGGCGTGCAGTTAAGCAAGAGTTCAGAAGGCAATGCTTATCAGCAGTGGTTTGGCCATTTCCAAACAAAAATAACTTGAATCTACTCACACTTACAACACACGTATGTGTCGTAGGCTACTGCTCAGAGATGACTTATGACAACATCAAACAAATAATGAGATGAAGCCCCTCGTGGAGGTTGAGTCCTTCTGTCATGGGACATGCTCAGGGTACAGCTCTGTGCTTCCAGGCAAAAATCAAGCTTCCCCTACATTGTGGAAGTTAAATTGAAGCTAGGTTTGGAGAGGTAAATCTAGGTGATAATCTCAGACATTATGAATGACCACCACTGGGAAAAGTATTAAGGATGGAAAGAAAGGACAGCCTTGTTTTGTTTAATTTTTCCTGATGGCGGATTGGTGGTGTGTGTGTGTGCAAGAAATAAAATATGTGGTTCAGAAGCCTGTTAAAGATCATAGAAAGATGTATAGCACAGCAAGTGTCAACAACTCAAATGTACTCGGTATGCAGGCAAATTACATGCCAAGGAGGGAAGGATGAAGCCTGTAAGGACTAGTGCAGGCTGTGATGTAATGAACATACGTACCTCCTGAATACATTCAAAGTACATTTCTTTTTTGAAAACAGCTTGCAGCCCAAAGCCAAACAGCTATATGAGTTTAAATCCATTGCCTAGATTGGTGGCCAGTTTGCAAACTCTGGACAAAAGTTTAAAGAGTAGGGCTTCTGGAGTCAAACTGTCCAGGCTCAGTTCTTAACCAGCCTAGCTAATAAGTTTGGCAAGTTAGTTAACATCTGAAAGCCTCACTTTCCTTATCTCTAAAAGTGAATAATAATAGTGTTTACTTCATGTGATTATTATGAGATATTGTGATAATATCATTCTAAGTAGATATGACCAGCACTAGTAAGCACTTAATAAATATTAGCTGTGTTCACATACACACATGAAGTTATGTACAAAAATGACTGTTTCCCCCTTCATATGGTCATCTGAGAACACTATACATTTTTAGTGATGTCTTGTGGCATGTTGGCATTTTCTTTTTTTTACTTTACCTTTTTATTTTATATTGAAGTATAATTGATTAACAATGCTGTGAACAGCACAGGGACTCATGCATACATGTACATGTATCTATTCTCTCCCCAATTCCCCTCCTATCCAGGCTGTTGTGGCATATTTTTTTGAGTGTAATTGATGGCAGCAAATATTTTCTTCCGGAGAGTAGGAGAGTATGTGGGTTTTGGAAAATATCATAAGTCCATTGAAGTAAAGACTGATGAGTAAGATAAACAATCAAGTTGGATAATACAATAGTAAGCTAATAAAAGGGAACAGGAATTTAAGCATGAAAGGATATGTGGAGTGCAGATAGGGATTCAGAGAAAATTCGTCATAATTATTTTGCTGGGTTTCTAGCGCCCTGATATTCTCTTCTGGCACATCAGCTCAGTGTTTACATGTGGGAGAACCCTGGGGCTCGGTAATTGAGGCCGTCCTCCTTCTGTCCTCACTCTCCGTGGGTGATCTGATCCAGTCTCATGACTTTCAATATCTTCTACTTGCTTTACTCCTAAATTTGTATCTTCAACTAGGCTCTGTCTTCTGGACTCTAAACTGAAATACCCAACCACCCAGCTGACACCTCCATACAGACATCAAATAAGCTCTGCAGATTTATGTCAGGAACGGAGCCCCTGATATTCAGTACGTTTTTTCCAAACCAGTGTCTCTTGTATTCTTCCTTGTCTCTGCTCACGGCAACTCTTGTTCCAGTTGTCAGTGTGAAAACCCCGGCATCATGCTTGGCACCTCTCTTTTTCTCGCACTGCACATCTGGTCATCAGCAAACTCTGTCCACTCCACCACCCCCAGTGCTGCCATCTGGCCCAAACCACTCTCATCTCTCTGGATTATTATGATAATCCTTCCTGCCACTATTCTTGTTCTTAACCATATCCTCTCTGTAATTTTGTACAAATGAACACATGGTCATGGTGGTCCACCATGGCCCTCCCTCTGAGTCCACTGCTGTCCTTACCGTGACCTACGGTACCCTCCATCCACTTGTCCCCTGCTGAACCTCTTGGACTTCACTGACTCTCTCTTTCACTCACACCTGCCACACCAGCCTCCTTGATGTTCCTTGCACACACCAGGAGCCACTAACTCAAAACCTTTGCTCTTACATCTGTCTGAAATGCTTGTCTGGGATATATTTGTTTGGCTAATTTTCTCAATTCCTTCAGGTTTTACTTAAAAGTCACCTTCCCTGGCTACCTCATGTACAAATTTTATTTCTTCCCCCATACCTTCCTTTATTTATTTATTTTCTCCAAGAACTTGTTTTTCTGTCTCTTACTATAGAAGGTAAACTCCACGGAAACAGTGGCTTTGAGTAGAGTTCCCTATGTTATAAGGTCTGATTGATTATTTTGTATATGTATATGCTAATCCCAAACTCCTAATTTATCCCTCTCCCCCACCTTTCCTCTTTGGTCACCATACATTTGATTTCTATGTCTGTGAGTCTGTTTTGTAAATAAGTTCATCTGTATCATTTTTTAAAGATTCCACATGTAAGTGACATCATATGATTGTTTGTCTTTCTCTGACTTACTTCAGTTAGTATGATAATCTGTAGGTCCATCCATGTTGCAGCAAATGGCATTATTTCATTCTTTTTTATGGCTGAGTAATATTCCATTGCATGTATGTACCACATCTTTATCCATTCCTCTGCTGATGGACATTTGTGTTGCTTCCATGTCTTGGATGTTGTAACAGTGCTTCAGTGAACATGGTAGTGCATCTATCTTTTTGAATTGTGGTTTTATCCAGATATGTGCCCCAGAGTGGGATTGCTGGATTATATGGTAACTCTATTTTTGGCTTTTTAAGGAACTTCCATACTGTTCTCCACAGTGGCTGTACAAATTTACATTCCCACCAACAGTATAGGAGGGTTCCTTTTTTCTACCCCTTCTCCAGCATTTATTGTTTGCAGAATTCTTGATGGTGGCAATTGTGATTGCTGTGAGGTGATACCTCGTTGTAGTTTTGATTTGCATTTTTCAAATAATTAGAGATGTTGATCATCTTTTCATGTGCTTTTTGGCCATCTGTATTGGAGAAATGTCTGTTTAGATCTTTCACCCATTTTTTGATGGGTTGTTTGTTTGTTTTGATAGTGAGCTACGTGAGGTGTTTGAATATTTTGGAGATTAATCCCTTGTTGGTTGCATCATTTGTGAATATTTTCTTCCAGTCTGTATGTTGTCTTTCTGCTTTGTTTATGGTTTCCTTTGCTGAGCAAAAGCTTTTAAGTTTAATTAGGCCCCATTTGTTTATTTTTATTTTTTTCATTACTGTAGGAGGTGGATCCAAAAATATATTGTGATTTATGTCAAAGAGTTTTCTGCCTATGTTTTCCTATAACAGTTTTATAGTATCTGGTTTTAAATTTAGGTCTTTTAAAAAAAATTATTTATTTATTTTTAATTGGAAGATAATTGCTTTACAATATTGTGTTGGTTTTTGTCATATATCCATTTAGGTCTTTAGTCTATCTTGGGCTTATGTATTTATTTTTAAAAATATTTATTTTTAATTGATTGATAATTGTTTTATAATATTGGTGTGGTTTCTGTCATACATCAACATGAATTACCCAAAGATGTATATCTTGAGTTTATTTTTGTTTATGGTGTTATAAAATGTTCTAATTTCATTCTTTTATATGTAGCTATTCAGTTTTCCCAGCACCACTTATTGAAGAGACAAAGACAATGATTCTTGACTGTTTCATTTACTGTTACAATTCCAGTGCCTTCAGTATTCCTGGTCCAAAATAAGGACTCAGTAAATTTTTGTTGGATGAATGAATAAATGAATCAGTTGCCCTTTCTGCTACCTATTTCAAAATGATGCTGAACCATGGAAGCAGTAGGCGATGAGGTATAGAGGAGGAAGGACAGGGTCCAGGCACTGTGCTGCGAAGTGGCCATGTAGGTTTGGGTCATATGCCTTGGTGTCCTCATCTGAAAAATGAGGCAGCTAAATGAGATAGACGGTTACCTGAATCTCTTCCATCTCTGGGGTTATATGACTCTGATCTAACTAAGGAGATGCTGTAACAGCAAAGATCTATGCTCCATTTCAGACCAACTTAGAACTTTCTGTGATAGCCAGAAAGCATGCATTTCTGCATCTCTCCTTTCAAAATGATGCCTTTCATTAATCATCCCTGTCTTTGAGGGAGGACCAAAGCCAGGCAGTGGGTAGAGGAAGAGGTAATTCCCCAGGGTTGGTCCTCAGCTCTCACATTGCCTTAACACATTTCCTCACTAGGCTGGCAACGTAGTTTGTACTACATTGTACTTCATATACAGAAGATGAAAGGTAATTAATTAACATCATCACAGAGACAGTTTGCCACAAGTCAAGGCCAGAGCTCCGTAACAAGAAGGTTTTTTTTTTTTTTTTTTTTTTTTTAGGAATAGAGTGCCAGCATAAGAAGCTGAAGTCAGAACTGGTAGCATAGTTGCCAGTGTCTCCAAGCCTGGAGTGGTAAGTTGTTTAGAAACACATATATAAATGTTTCTGCAACTCACGGAGTTCCAGGAACACTATAGCATTTTGTTGGAGACATGAAGATTTTCAGTATCCTGTGGAGTTGAAAGAACATATCCTCTTGACTCTGGGCTTTATAGGATAAGTACTCCTTCCCTTCTCTCCTCTCAAATTATGTGACACTCATTGCCCTATCTAGGCATTTTTACCAGAGCAGCAATAGAATTCTCTCCCCTGAATTTCTGGTCAAAAAGGTGAATATGTGGAGGAAAATGTGCTTAATTATTAAGCAACCCAATATATCCCTCATGAGCTTCCCTGGTTGCTCAGACGGTAAAGAATCTGCTTGTGATGCAGGAGATGTGGGTTTGATCCCTGGGTGGGGAAGATCCCCTGGAGAAGGAAATGGCAACTCTCTCCAGTATTCTTGCCTGGAGAATCCTATGGACGAGGGAGCCTGGTGGGCTACAGTCCATGGGGTTGTAAAGAGTCTGAGATGATTGAGTGACTATCCCTCAGTTGAGAGCAGAAGTGAGCAGTGGCAGCTGTAACTATTTGGGGACAGAATAATTCCAAATCAAAGTTTGGAGAACTAGGAAGTTTATCACAGTATAGAAAGCATAAAAAACTACAAACTACAAAGACTTAGATCCAGGATCAGTATTTGGAAGACAACTGAGTACAAGATCAGCTATATTACTGAAACCAATTTGAATTAAGCCCATCCTGGGTAGATTTGGCTTCTGGTAAGATGGGGCCTAGAAACTGAGGCAGACTGCACAGAGTTCCATGATAAAATATATAAAAACTACAGTGTTGAACTATGTCTCTTTTCCCAGAAAAGCACGACAGTGGTTTCTAAAAGCTGGATTCCTCAGTTATATTTTTAAAATACAGTAATTTTTTGATAACAAGGTTAAATATGTCACACTGGGGAGAAAGTTGAGAATGCTGAATGTAGCAAGTACAGTATATGCAATACCGTTTCTGAGTTTTACTCTTGGAGACACAATGATTAAGGTAGAAAGTATCAAGGGCATATACATTGTAGGTTTGTTTGTAGCTGGAGCCCGACACCATAGAGACTCTTTTTGGCAAGGGAACAGATTAAACCTTCTTCTTGGCCCCAGCACCCTAGAGTTCTACACCTGTTAGAGACTTCAGCATGTGAAGTTCATGTTAGAGCTGCCTAAGTCAGTAGGCAAATAAAAGCTATTCCAAGAGACAATGAGTAAAGCACGCTGCAAGCATTTTGCAAAGCATATTAGTATGAAACAGTATAAATCAACAGGTGCAGAAGAACGATGAATATTTTCATGTACCAAGGCTGATCATACTGACAGGAAGTAGCCCCAGCCCTAGGGCAGCACAGCGCAGAGACACCCAGCACATCTGGGGCCATCCAGGAAGACGATGGTCCCTGCTGAACCAGCTGATGCTCTGCTGTTAGTCAGGCCAGCCACCTGTGCTTGCCTGTGTCTTCAGAGGACCTGAAAGTCAATTTCAGAACCTTATTGCCTTGCTATTTATATTTGTATTTTTTTTCTTTTTGGTCTTTGAGTGTGGGTTGAGTCATTCCCAATGAGTACTTCTAGCCAACTCATGTTCCTCAGCTGAGAGAACCCTTCAGGGGATTGTTATATTTAGACACCTGAACTGAGTGGACCCTGAACATTACTGATAATTGTGGAGATTCTGACCTCCAGTAACTACTGTATTAGCAGGCCTGGTTTCTGTCTCAGTAGCAGTTTATAGCTCACTGTTCTCTGAGTGATAGTGGTTAGAGTCCTTTCCATTCACTGCTTCCGGAATCATATGCTCTCAGAATTATAGTGTAAGCTAAGGTTTCATTGCTATCTTTGCCACATAATTCACAATAATATTTGTGCACTTTCTTGTAAAGGTGGCTTTTGAGAAACTGTTAGATACAGATTAATCAATCTCCCTGGCGCACACATATACAGGAAAGAACATGAACTTTTTTGGCCAGGAGACCACAGTAACACGCAAGCTCGTGGGCAGGATAATGTGTCTACAGGACTTCTTTTCTCTGGAGTAAGACCTATTAGTAAACTGTCACTGAGGGATCTCTTCTGCCCAGGTGACTGACAGTTCAGTGGGTAACAAATATGGTGCTTATTGGCGTAAAGCCTTCACTGATCCTCCTTAAAGTCCATCGTGGACCGTATGAAATGTCATCTTCTGCTGTCCCTGCCTCACATTTTATGCTGTAGTGGCTGCACACTGTTTCTGGTTCCTTGAACACAGCACACTGTTTATTGCCTTTTCCCCTTGGTTTGTACTCTCCCCTCTGGAATAACTTCACCTCATTTCCTTCTGACTATCCATGCTAAAGATTTTTTTTTTTCAACAATCTTCTCTTTTAGCAAGACTTGAAGATAATTTATCTCTCCTGGTCTTTTCCACTTCCATCAGGCCTTCTGTTCTCAGCTGGTTGGCCAAGATGCCTCTATGAGTTCCCACTGACCTCAGTGAAGATCACATTTATTTGTCTGTCTCCTTCGGTAGACTCCAAGTTCGTTGAAGGCAGAGGGTCCATTTTTATTCATCTTTGGCTTTCCCACTGTCTAGCTCAATGCTTGTTATATTGCAGCTGAAGTAAATACTATTTGTATAATTGAAATGATCTTATCATTCAAAAAATAGCAAGCAATTTTGAGAAACCCAACAGAACTTGTTGTGACAGAACACATAGTAAAGTTCAGTTTTGAAGTCTAGCGAGAATGATAGCTTAGATCTGCATTCATTTCCGCTTATGTGGGTTTACAACCAAATTGGCAAACAAGCAGTGTAAAGAAAGCAAGAAACAAGGAGTAAGGTGAATGAATGGTTCTCATATACTTCCTCTCCTTGGAAGGAAAACTATGACAAACTTACACGGAGTATTAAAAAGCAGAGACGTTGGTTTGCTGACAAAGGTCTATATAGTCAAAGCTATGGTTTTTCCAATAGTCATGTATGGATGTGAGAGTTGGACCATAAAGAAGGCTGAGCACTGAAAAATTGATGCTTTTGAACTATAGTGTTGGAGAAGACTCTTGAGAGTCCCTTGAACTGCAAGGAGATCAAACAAGTCAATCCTAAAGGAAATCAACCCTGAATATTCAGTAGAAGGACTGATGCTGAAACTCCAATACTTTGGCCACTTAAAGTGAAGAGCTGACTCATTGGAAAAGACTCTGATGCTAGGAAAGATTGAAGGTGAAAGGAGAAGGGGCGACAGGGGATGAGATGGTTGGAAGGCATCACTGACTCAGTGGACATGAATTTGAGCAAACTCCAGGAGATCGTGAAGGACAGGGGAGCCTGGTGTGCTGCAGTCAGTCTATGGGATCACATAGAGTTGGACACAACTTGACGACTGAATGACAACAAAATACTTCTTCAGATTCTCAAGACCTCCTCAGGTTCTGAATAACTCAATAATCTCCTCAGTTCTTCAAGCAATTGTGCTCAAAGTTCAGGTCAGGCTGGAAGCTAGAATCTAATGGTCTCCTTGCCTTGGACAGCAAGAGTCTGAGAAAGGCCACATCAACACATAGAGCTCTATCTGCCACCACTAATGGCAATTCTCTCTTTATCATACATTTCTTGGTTTGTCAGAATGCCATCAAGACAATAGCTGGCCATCAACTCTATCTTTTCACGTGCTGGGAAAAGTAGCCTCAGTGTGCCATTAAATTCCAGACCAAGTAATATCTGAAAATCAGTGATAATGTGTAAAGTCCTCTGTGGCTGTAGTTCTGCTACAAACCACACAGACATAGTTTCCTGAAGATTTTTCATAGCCCTATTCATGAGATTGACTATATATATTTAATTTGCTGGGATCATGTTCAAGTTACAAAAACCTAGAATTAAAATCACCTGCTAGATCCTAGCAACTAAGAGAAGTTTAATGAAGAAAAGAAAAGAAAAGAAAAGAAAAGACTGTCATGCTGGGAAAGATTGAAGGCAAAAGGAGAAGGGGGTGACAGAGCATGACATGATTGGATGGCATCACTGACTCAGTGGACAAGAATTTGAGCAAACTCCAGGAGATAGTGAAGGACAGGGAAGCCTGGGGTTCTGCAAAGCCTGGGGTGCTGCAAAGCCTGGGGTTGCTAAGAGTTGGACATAACTGAGTGACTGAACTGAATTGATAAAATAAAAATTTCAAGAAAATAATGAAAGTTCAGACTGAGGTTACAGAAAATTTGTTTGTATGCTTCATTAGTAAAAGCTGTAGAAATACAAAGAAGGGCTGATGGAAATTTCCACCTGCTATGAGACAGGGAACATTTCACATCTTAAGAAATGGTGTTGTTTTGTTTTCTCAGTTGATGTGTGCATGTGTTTGGTTGGGGAGGAAAAGTAGTGACCGCTGATTACAAATCTGTGCTTTTTGAATGTGTAGATCATCCTTCTTGGGCTACTTTAAATACATTGGAGTGCATCTTCTGGGTGATACAGAGTGATTCATGCTTCTCATTGGGATAGCACAGGCTTTTCCTGTTTTCAGGCACGTAGTTCTGGTCCAACCACTCACTGTACCATTTGTAATTATATTTTGGACTTCTGGAAGGTTAGCAAGATTGAGTAAAGTTAGCTCCAGAGTCAGTCTATAGGCTTTAATGTATGTTTAAAAATCCATGTCACAGTGTCCTGGAATTTCAAATTTTCCCATCTGCCATCCTACCAGTTTTATTTCCTCTTCCTCCCCAACCAGCACCCTCTGCTCTTGTTGTTCTTGTTGGTTCATTGCTAATTGTTGTGTCTGACTCTCTTGCAATCCCATGGACTGAAGCCTGCCAGGCTTCTCCATCCATGAAATTTCCCAGGCCAGAGTACTAGAGTGGGCCCTTTTTCTTCTCCAGGGGATCTTCCCTACTCAGAAATCGAACCCTTGTCTCCTACACTGACAGGCAGATTCTTTACCGCTGAGCCAAACTCTCTGCACTACTGGGCTTCCTATCCCCCAACCCCGTTGTCCTGAGATGTTGCTCTGCTTCTTTCTGCCTGTGTTCCTTTGCTCTTACTTTTCCCTGTAACTGGGATGTTCTTTTTTTTTTTTTCCCTGCTTTATCTGTTTAATGTCTGGGAATTCCTCAGGTTGCAATCATCTACCACCTCCTCCTCATCAATCTTCAAGTTTTCAAACATATTTATTTCTCTCTTTTTGAACTTTTCTAAAAATTTTTATTTTATCTTAAGTTGTTATTTTTATTTAGTGTTTCAGGTGTGTATTTTGGCCTTAACAAATCCTCATAGTAACTCCTGTCCTTGAGATCCTGACTCTTGATTGTCTCCTTATAACCAAACAGCAAACTCTATAAAGGGGGTGATTTTCTGAAGCCACTTATAATGTTTAGAGGCCTACTAAGATGCCTACTAAGTACAGTATTGCTGAGAAGAAATAAAAGTTGACATTAAAAAATGGAAAAAGATGTATTTCATGGAGAAGATGTAGATAGGTGAACAGAATGAAACCATTTGTGCTCAGTTGATAAAATTAAAAAATTTTCTAAATTTTTAAATTTTTCTAAATTACCTGCCATATGACCCAGCAATCCCACTTCTGGGCATACACACTGAGGAAACCAGATCTGAAAGAGACACGTGCACCCCAATGTTCATCGCAGCACTGTTTATAATAGCCAGGACATGGAAGCAACCTAGCTGCCCATCAGCAGATGAATGGATAAGGAAGCTGTGGTACATATACACCATGGAATATTACTCAGCCATTAAAAAGAATTCATTTGAACCAGTCCTAATGAGATGGATGAAGCTGGAGCCCCTTATACCGAGTGAAGTAAGCCAGAAAGATAAAGAACATTACAGCATACTGACACATGTATATGGAATTTAGAAAGGTGATAACGATAACCCTATATGCAGAACAGAAAAAGAGACACAGAAATACAGAACAGACTTTTGAACTTTGTGGGAGAATGTGAGGGTGGGATATTTCAAAAGAACAGCATGTATACTATCTATGGTGAAACAGATCACCAGCCCAGGTGGGATGCACGAGACAAGTGCTCCGGCCTGGTGCACTGGGAAGACCCAGAGGAATCGGGTGGAGAGGGAGGTGGGAGGGGGGATCGGGATGGGGAATACATGTAAATCCATGGCTGATTCATATCAATGTATGACAAAACCCACTGGAAAAAAATAATAATAATAATAATAAAAAAATAAATTATCTAAATTTTTTGCTCATCTGCTTATACTTTAATACCCATAAAACGACAAAATGACTAATTATATGGATTCACAAATTAAATCAGCAGCAGCGGCCTATATGGAGGCTGAATTCTGAAAGGTGCAGTTTTAATTAAACCAAAGCACCATAAAACCAAAAATCTTAGTTAGGCTAGCTATCACCTCTATATTTGACTTTGCTTATCTTTCCTTCTGAGGAATTTATCTGGGAAAGGATAGAAAGGTCACAAGGGCAGGACATGAGAGCGTGGGCACCAGCTGTCATAGAAGACGGTCGGCCTTTGGAAGCTGACGCTAAATCTTCTAATATGTTTGAATGGGCAGTCAATGGGCTTATTGGTTTCTCCTCCTAACCACATCCTTTGTTAAGCCCACTGCCCTCAGGGGAGCTGAGATTTCTTGTTAGAGAACAGTAGCCAACACACTGACACAAATTTAAAGACAGATTGAACAATGGGGACCATTCTAAGAACCAGCATGCTATCTTTTACTATGTATACATAACGTGCATATACTCTTTCCATCAAAAATGTAGTTCCATCAGTTCACTATTCCAGCCACACTCACTTCAGCTGTCCTCAGTGGCCCCTTGTCTGAGTTTCCCTAACATTTTTACCTGGCTTTAGTGCATCCTGTTTGTACCTGATCCATTGTGTGTACTTTTCCAGAGTCTCTTGGACTCATGTACTTCCCAGATCTTTCTCTGTGAGCTCTGCTTTACCTACCATGGTGGCAGGTCAACCAGCTGCGTGCCTGCCTCTGGCTTCCCGGGGGCTGCCTAAGGGCTTGATGGTGCAAACACTGGCATGGGAATCGATTCTCTACTGCGTCAAAGTCAACCAACGGAAACAGGCAGGAGGCAGCCAGGTAGGAAGGTCCTGTTGCTTTCCCACAGGCTTCTCTCTCTACGTGGAGTGTCTCTGTGCAGACATCTGAGTAGCTGAGCAAATGCACTTCCAGTGGCCCGCTGTGTCTTTTTAGGATTCTCTGAGAAGCAGTTGCCAGCCCAGTGAGGCATCCCTTTGCCTCGCTCCCCGTCTTCCCAGCTATTCTTACAGTTTTCCTTACTCTTGCTTTCTGGGGATCGTGAGTTGCAGATAAACCTTCAGAGTTCATCCTGCTCCAGGCTGTCTTTCCAGGGAACCCTTCTCAAAATGATACAATAATGATTTGTTTATATGCTTCTCATTTCCAGGAGACTATCAATCCCTTGAAAGCAGAAACCACTTTATACTTTTTTGTGGTATCTATCCCAATATTTGACATTAAATAGGCCAAAGGTTCATGTTCACGTAACAGACTTCTACAGGAAAATATAGGGAATCATTGAGTAAAAATATTCTTTGTAAAATGGGTACCTTCAAATATCATTATTAAATACATAATCTTATTGGCTAATATTTAAAAATCATCTCTTGTATATGAAATATAAGGAGATATTTGAATCATGGAGGAAGTAAGAAAAAGAAAGTTTTACGAAGCAGATGATTCAAAGCCCCAGTGGTATTTCTGCTATTTTGTTATTGCCACTGGCAAGATAATTGTAGCTAAAAGTGAGCCCTAAAAAAATTCAAAAATCTGTGCCGTATATTTAAACATCTTAGGATTTGACTGCCTCTGAAAGGTGAAGGATAAATAAATATCAAGTAATAAGTATGTAAGAAAGGAAATAAAGGCAGAAAGCCCATTATGGTCATAAAAAGGGAAGTCTGGATAAAACCTGATTGGGCATAAAGCAGATCTCAGCATCTTCTGTTGAATTCGTGATAAATTGCAGATGCTGACTGTTCATCTCATTTAACTTAGTCCGGCGCTAAGCTTGAACAGAAAACTTTTCAGTATTTCCCAAACTGAATAAATGATGGTGAAAGAAATCCTGCAACTTCAGATACAGAATGATGGGAAGATTGTAAACCCAGAGTAATTTATGATTGAGAATATATCTTAATCATGAATACCTCCTATCTGAGGCCGTTAAGACCAGGTGGGAGCCATCAGTGACCACATTCCAGTTTGGGCACAAATTAAATGATGTGCATGTTTTAGGAATTTACACCTTAATCTGAACCCTAAGTCTACCTTTTAAACTTTTGTTTTCAGCTTTGCTTTAAAGTATTTATTTGTTTATGTGTATTGAAGGGTTCTAGACCAAGAAAACCCTAATAATATTGCACTTAAAGAAAAAAGTATCACTTAAAGATCTGTATGGAAAATGTTCTAAATTTTAGAATCTCAAGTTTAAATATTTCAGGAAATTTATTTCTTAAATGAAAAATGGAAGTAAGAGAGATGCAGATGGGAAATAGGAGGAAAGAAAGATAGTAATTTTTATTGAGCTCGAAGCTTTGCCTGTATTATCTCACTAAATTTTGATAACAATCAGTCTTCTGGGGTAGGTGTGATTATTCCCATTGCATAGCTGACAGAGTTTAGTCTCACTCTCAGGGCCACCCAGTCAGTGAGCAGTCGAGCTAGAATACAAATCTAAGCCAGCTGATCCTAGAGCCTCTGACCTACTGGCCATGTCATGCTGCCTATTTATCACTAGCCACTGACAGAATTTAAGGTTCTTATGTTTCCTTATTTAGATGCCATATTCTCTTTAAAGGGCAGCTGTGACTTTGCCAGCCTTTTACTTCCTATCCTCAGGCCTTGGTCTTAGCATAAACTGGACTGACTTGGAGAACTGGCACAAAAAAATAAGATGTAGGGCTTGGATCCTGTGAGATCCAGAGTTCTCCAGAGAAATGAACAAAATGAACTGTTACGGATACAGTGGTCTCTCCCATCATTGGGTGGGCGTTGGGTAGAAAACCACTGGTGTCTTGAGTGTGACCCTGAGTTTTGTAATAAAGGTGAAGGTTTACTACTTGAAGTCATGCCTTCAAATTCTGACTCTAGTTTTTCCTTTTGGTTTTGGGTCTGGTAGGAATATTCTTGTGATTTTTATTTTGATACAGTATAATGTAAAGAATCATAGACCCATAACTCAATGAAAAAGTCCATGTCCAGTGACCACTGGTGAGCACAGTATTTTGTTTTCTAGGATGGGAGTTGTCTCATATATTGGAACTGGTCTGTTATAAAATCTCATAAGCAAACTAACACTGAGATGCTATTATTAAGTGTGTGTGTGTGTAAATGTCTTGACATTGGGACAAAAATCAGGATATCCTTTTTTCCATTTTATTTTAACATACGTTTTTTACTCTTTTCATTTCTTTCTGTAGAAACTGCAAATATCATCATGCAGAAATTTCACTTCTTCAGTTTCCTGAGCTCATAGGTCACATTGCTTTTTTTCTGAAATCTCTACCTGGCTCAGTAACCAAGGCAACAAATCCCTGGTTAATGATTCACTAGAAATTCACCGTGGAGGTGGCTTATTAGTTTTTTCCCCCAAGAGCTGGGATAAAAAGCTTGCTCGTGGTTTTTTTTTCATCTATTTCTCCTTTCTCTCTTACTTGCAATCCTGACAACTTAAATTTAATTAAAATCAATAGGTAAAAATATCCAGGACTTCACCTGACTATTTTGGGATTTATGATGTTTGTATATGTAAATACAAAATGTTAATAAGTTTAACAATATTTTATGACTTCTTTCAGTTTTCATTTTTGACAAGTGGATAATAAAACAGAAATAATTTTAGGATGGTGATTTTAGGTTTAAGCAGTATCCTAGTCCTTTGAAGAGCTGTTTGGAGAAGGCATCTTTAAGAAGGTACTAAGATGCCTTCAGGGAAAGAAGACAGGACAGATAAAAATCTGACAGAAATTTGAATGGAAAAAAGTCAACTTTATGAAAAGGAATAAATGTGGGATGAAATTGACAAGAGGCAAAAAAAAAAAAAAAAAGCCAAACAATCAAAAACTAAACTAAAAAAATGCTTGGCATTGCTTAAAAACTATTCCACAATATGCAAAGATACAGGTTTACTGGATGAATAAATCCAAATACATTTTTGGAAAAATAATTTTCTTCCAAAGTATTTAAAGGGAAGCAAGAAGGAGAGGAAATGATAGAATGACATTTGACTTGTTTCTCAAGTGTTTACAAAGGAGAAAAAGGCAGTGACACTGGTGAACACAGTTGCCTGGCCTGAAAGTGCTAAAAGGAATGGGCCTCTTAAGAAAGGCATCGAGGAACAAGGGAGAGACATTAGCCACAGACTTTTAACACCTTCCCTCTTGCCATGGGGAGCTTTTAGTGCCATGTTAGATATGACAAAAATAGCTAAAATCATGAGTCAAGACCTGTTAACTCAGGGAGATCTTTTAGGACCCTATTAAGAATTGCAGATGATTAATACAAAAATTAGACTTCATAAATTGATAGAAAGTATTTATCTATGGTGTTATAGTTGTTCGTATGTCAAAAGAAAGATAATGAAGGAAAACCACATGATTTTGTTATATTGAGATCTTGAGAAGAGCACACTAAAGTGCAGTGGAAGTCTGAGTACATCATTAGTGTATCTGTTATTTTATATCATACAAATCTGGAAATCATTTCTGGAAGGAAAAAAAATAAGAATTTCATTCAATAGTCCTGTGGAATGTGTTTGCCATTAGGGACATAATAGCAGCTCTATGGACTCCGCACAGGGTTACTATTCTGACAAAAATTTTTTTTTTTTTTATTCTGACAAAATTTATTGCTAAGGAAAATAATAGCAAATTACCTGAAAGGCAGAAGTGGATGCAGTCCCACAAGTGGCTATGGGTTGGTTTTGTTCCACTGTGTCCATGTTCCCCCACCACAGTTTTGCCCGGAGGCCATTCTGCCTCCCCTCCTGGCCCAGAAGCTTTGGGTTGGAGTTGCCTCCACCCTGGTCTCCAGCGCTGGGGCCCTTACCCAAGGTAAGCCAGTCAGAGCCACTCACCTGGCCAATCTCAACTACGAAGACTCAACCCGGGCTTCTGTGGGAGCTTTTGTTTGACTTTCGCTCTGGCTCTGGATTGTGTGTAAAGATAAGAGGAGCCTGAAGTTGCAGAACCCACTGCAGGGAGAGAAGCGAAGAACACTGCTGATATCATCTGAGTCCTGAATAAAGAATCTCTCAAGTTCCTACTTAGTGTGACCTTTCCTTTAAAGGAACAGTAAATGTTTTTTTGTGTACGTCAATGTGAGACTTTTCTCCTACTTCCAACTAGAAGATTCCTAAGAGAAGCAGAATTCTTAAAGCCATCCATAAGGCACAGAACTTCCGAGATGAACAGTAGGGCTGAGTAGTTCTGTTAAGGCAAGTGTCACTCATGCGGGGGACCTTCTTTTGGTTAATGACTGGAATATTAGAAAAGAATTTAAAGGCAGGTACTATGCTTTCAGGGCTTCCCTGGTGGCTCGTTGGTAAAGAATCCACCTGCAGTGCAGAAACTGGGGTTCGATTCCTGGATCAGGAAGTTCCCCTGGAGAAGGGCATGGCAACCCACTCCAGTATTCTTGCCTGGAGAATCCCCTGGACAGAAGAGCCTGGTGGGCTACAGTCCTTGGGGTTGCAAAGAGTTGGACATGACTGAAGCAACTGAGTATGCATGTACTATGCTTTCAGGAAGGCTGTATTTTAGTTAAGGAAAAAGAACAGTAGCAAAACCCCAAAGAACTATTAGGCATTGTGCTCTACTATTCTGATTTAGTAAATGTACAAAGAACACACCAGAGGGAGGAGATAATGATTAATCATGAGAAGGCTGTCAGAAGGAGATGGGCAGTATGTGGAGAATAACAGGGCTAAATGCCTATGATTCATGGGCCAAAATTTAAGTGCTTATTATGGTGGATAGTTTGGAAATTTTGAAAATTTCTTATAGTTTATTCCATGAGATCTGGCTAACATTTTAGTAGAAGGTAAATCACCAGGTCACTTTATGGTGTCTGAACAAATACTGGGAAGAAATATTTCAGTTTTTGCAAAATAAATTGGGAACCAGTTTAGCAACTGAGAGAATATTTTCAATGCCTTTCAAAGCAGATATGAACGCTTTTCATTAATTATGGATTCTCCTTGAAAGAATGAATACTCTCGCATTCCTATGTACTAACAATGAAAAAACAGAAAGAGAAATTAAGGAAACAATACCATTCACCATTGCAACAAAAAGAAGAAAATACTTAGGAGTATATCTACCTAAAGAAACAAAAGACCTATACATAGAAAACTATAAAACACTGATGAAAGAAATCAAAGAGGACACAAACAGATGGAGAAACATACCGTGTTCATGGATTGGAAGAATCAATATTGTCAAAATGGCTATTCTACCCAAAGCAGTCTATAGATTCAATGCAATCCCTATCAAGCTACCAATGGTATTTTTCACAGAACTAGACCAAAGAATTTCACAATTTGTATGGAAATACAAAAAACCTCGAATAGCCAAAGTAATCTTGAGAAAGAAGAATGGAACTGGAGGAATCAACCTGCCTGACTTCAGACTCTACTACAAAGCCACAGTCATCAAGACAGTATGGTACTGGCACAAAGACAGAAATATAGATCAATGGAACAGAATAGAAAGCCCAGAGATAAATCCACAAACCGATGGACACCTTATCTTCGACAAAGGAGGCAAGGATATATAGTGGAAAAAAGACAACCTCTTTAACAAGTGGTGCTGGGGAAACTGGTCAACCACTTGTAAAAGAATGAAACTAGAACACTTTCTAACACCATACACAAAAATAAACTCAAAATGGATTAAAGATCTAAATGTAAGACCAGAAACTATAAAACTCCTAGAGGAGAACATAGGCAAAACACTCTCCGACATAAATCACAGCAAGATCCTCTATGACCCACCTCCCAGAATATTGGAAATAAAAGCAAAACTAAACAAATGGGACCTAATGAAACTTAAAAGCTTTTGCACTACAAAGGAAACTATAAGTAAGGTGAAAAGACAGCCCTCAGATTGGGAGAAAATAATAGCAAATGAAGAAACAGACAAAGGATTAATCTCAAAAATATACAAGCAACTCCTGCAGCTCAATTCCAGAAAAATAAATGACCCAATCAAAAAATGGGCCAAAGAACTAAACAGACATTTCTCCAAAGAAGACATACAGATGGCTAACAAACACATGAAAAGATGCTCAACACCACTCATTATCAGAGAAATGCAAATCAAAACCTCAATGAGGTACCATTACACGCCAGTCAGGATGGCTGCTATCCAAAAGTCTACAAGCAATAAATGCTGGAGAGGGTGTGGAGAAAAGGGAACCCTCTTACACTGTTGGTGGGAATGCAAACTAGTACAGCCGCTATGGAAAACAGTGTGGAGATTTCTTTAAAAACTGGAAATAGAACTGCCATATGACCCAGCATTCCCACTTCTGGGCATACACACTGAGGAAACCAGATCTGAAAGAGACACGTGCACCCCAATGTTCATCGCAGCACTGTTTATAATAGCCAGGACATGGAAGCAACCTAGCTGCCCATCAGCAGATGAATGGATAAGGAAGCTGTGGTACATATACACCATGGAATATTACTCAGCCATTAAAAAGAATTCATTTGAACCAGTCCTAATGAGATGGATGAAGCTGGAGCCCCTTATACAGAGTGAAGTAAGCCAGAAAGATAAAGAACATTACAGCATACTAACACATATATATGGAATTTAGAAAGATGGTAACGATAACCCTATATGCAAAACAGAAAAAGAGACACAGAAATACAGAACAGACTTTTGAACTCTGTGGGAGAAGGCGAGGGTGGGATGTTTCGAGAGGAATCGGGTGGAGAGGGAGGTGGGAGCGGGGATTGGGATGGGGAAGACGTGCAAATCCATGGCTGATTCATATCAATGTATGACAAAACCCACTGAAATGTTGTGAAGTAATTAGCCTCCAACTAATAAAAAAATTAAAAAAAAAAAAAAAAGGATTAATACTCTCATTTTAGCCACCTGGAAGTGGTTTGATGCCTTCTAGACACTTTTTTCCTGTGCCTTGTGAGAACATACTGCAGATCTGTTGTTCAGTTATAAGAAATGCTTATTTTCCAACTAATTTTTTCTTATTCTCAAAAGGTAGCATTGGAATCAGTTGGAGATCAGTCAGAAATGATGTTTTGATATTTTCATGCATTTAGTACAGGTTGAGTACCTCTTTATTTTACACTTAATAGGAAGGGCCTAGGGCACTTCAGTGATGCAGATAAGTCAGCAAGTTAGTTAGAAGGGAGTGTAGTCTTCTCACTGGAATACTGAGAGTACAAGAAGTCCTGACATCATCACTGACCACCAGTGAAAAAGAGTGGGTAGATTTTTCAGGGGTGATAATAAAAAATAAGTGAAACATACATTGTGAGCCTACTGTGGACAGCAGTATAACTACAGGGTTTTAGTCTGAAATTCTGAATCTGTTTTGAGAAAGGAGGGAATTCAATTTGTAAATGAAAAGAACAGAAGAGGTGATGGAAATAGCAAAGTAGCATTTTTATCAGAAATACTGATTTATTGTGTGTCTGTTTGATTCATTTCTCTTGCAAAAAAAAAAAAACAAAACAAAACAAAAAACCCACTCAGAACATTTCAGATATTTAAGAGTTCTTTAGAATAGAGTAGACAGCCTTGTACATCAGGTCTGTGTTTGAACTTGCAACTGAAGTTAAATGCAAATAGGACATTGTGGCCAAGTTCACAGGGTAGGATACTGAAGTCTTTTTTTTTTTTTTTTTTTTTAAGCTGTCAAAAAAGGTGAAATTGTCTTCGCTTTTCTCATAAAATAATTGATTCTCAGAAAAGAAACAAAAATGAAGTTGATGTCAGCCTGCTGGTTTGTGTTACAAAGCATAAAGCAATGGTTCTTATAGATATGATATATTACAGCTGAAGAACAAAATTAACAGACTGTCAAATTAACTCAGTCTCATGGCATCATACATGTTTAAGAAGTTTGCCAGAATTTTCTTCCTTAAGTCTTAAAAGGAAACAAAGAGGCAAACAAAGCCCTGAAAACTAGTCCACTTCCCAATATAAGAAAGGAGAAGTCTAGGATAGACTAGAGGCCAGTCTGGCCTTTCTGAGGCAGATTAGATGTTTCTTTTTATTATGACCCATTGCTGATCATTGACCCCAAGTTGCTAAACGCCCACTGGGTAATAAATATTTTAATAAAAAAAAAAACAAGAAAATCTCTTAATGGGTTTGGGAGTTAAATGCTTTTCAAAGACACTGTGTTTTAAGGTAACTTGTAAATCCATGGCTGATTCATGTCAATGTATGGCAAAAACCACTACAATATTGTAGAGTAATTAGCCTCCAACTAATAAAAATAAAAGGAAAAAAAAAAAAAAGAAAATCCTGGCTGTGAAAGAGTTTTGATCAGAGATAATGAAAACACTATGTCATATTTAAAATACTGGTTTCTTTGCAAAAGGAGGTGGTGAAAAACATTTTAGACCCTGGAAAATGGACCAAGGTAGTCTTTTCTAGGCAGAAAAGCTCAGATGAGTAACTCTGAGCTGGTACTTTCTGTTTGCTTCTCCAGATCCACCTTCCACCTTTTTTACATTAGAGTTCACTCTCGGTGTTGTATATTCTGTGGTTTTAATGAAGGTATAATGACATGTATCCACCATTATAATGTCATACAGAGTAGTTTCAGTGCCCTGAAAAGTCTCTGTGTTCTATTTATTCCTTCTTCACTCCCTGCACGCCTGCCACTGCTTTTCCAGTCTCCTTGTATTAATATGTTTATGCTTTCTTGTAAAAACATCTCCTTCACAGGTTTGTTAGTGGGGATTTATGAGGGAGAAGAGGTAGGTGTGTGTGTTCAGTCCTGCCACAGGATAACTGGCCTGAAAAGAATATTTTCCCAAACAGAATGATGTACATTTTATTTTGTTTCTCAAGTCTAAGGATCTAAAAATAGTAAATCAGTATACTAATATAATAGTTAAAAACCACATCTCATGACATTTCATTTTTGCTTTGGATTAGACAGTGAAACACCTAAGTAATTTTTTTTTTGTCCTGAAGAATTTGGACATTGTCTTTCAGCAAAATCAATACAGTTGGTAGGATGTTTCACCCTTTCCCTTCACAAATACTACTGAAACCTCAACACTTAAAAATGATAAGACTTCAAAGTGATCGTTTTGCTCAACACCTAATTTCTAAGTAATTGAGACCAGGCAATCAGTGGCAGCTTGAAGCTATACCTTCTGTTGGAAGAAGTGAAGCTAGAGCCCAGGTGTTCTGAGGGAAGACTGATGATGATGGAAAAGGATAGGGGAAGGAGGTTGTAGGTTAGGGAAAAAAAATCAGTAAAATACCAGCCTGAAGAAAAATTGTCTCTTAACTGAAGTATGACTGGTGTTGGTGGCATTTATACTTCTTTAAACTCTCTCTTCATTGGGAGATGATGCTTCCCACATGTTCAGTTTTTCTCACGAAAAGGAAAGCAGCTCTTATAAATCACACACAGATTTTAATTATACGTGTCACTTGGCAAGGGTGGGATGGTAGGTGAAATAGGGGAAGGGAATAAAGAGGTTAGAAACTTCCAGGTATAAAATAAATAAGCCATGGGATGTAATATACAGCATAAGGAATATGGTCAATACTGTAAGAACTTTGTATGGGGACAGATGGTTACTAGACTTATCATGGTGACCATTTCATAATGTGTACATGTCAAATCACTATGTAGTATGCCTGACACTAATGTAATGTTGAATGTCAACCATACTTCAGTAAAAAATTTGTATATGTTACTTCTCTATGAAGGCATGAGAAGAGGCATTCATAGGTTGCTCTAATGATGAAATTTTAGATGTCTTGATTGTGTTATGTGGGCTGATTATTTTGTAACCATCATTCTTTGCAGATCATCTCGGTTAATCTTCTATCTCTGGCCACTTTGTGAGACCACCCTGACGTCCTTCCTCACTTCCCCCAAAGGGGAGATTTCTGGAAATCTTTCTTCTGATGAGATATTTAGCTCAGTTTGAACTTCTTTCCATCTATAGTAACTGTTGGATTCTTCATCAAATTCTGTTTTATTTAGCTAGCGATATTTGGAAATCTCTTACATAGTTGATATAATTTCATTATCATTTTTTAAACTGCTTAGTTATAAAGTTTGAGTATAAAGTAAACGATTATAATTAAATTTTAGAAAACATGAATTATCATTAAGTCCAAAATACTTTTCCTTTATACTAACAATAATTAATGATAAAATATATTAATAAAATGACCATAATAAAACACATGAATAACCTTAGCAAAAAACACTTGAGAAGTATATGAAGAAAGTTTATGTAAACTTACTTGTATTTGGTTGAAATAGAGTTAAATCTTTACATAAATTTGGAAGGAATTGATATCTATAGAAAAATTGATATCATAAAGGTATTTACTTTTCCTAATTTAACATATAGATTAATATAGTTTTGATTAAATACACTGACAGAGTTATTTTTTGAGTAGGACACTGCTTTTCTGAAATTTTTGTGGAAGAATAACTGGGCAAGATATGCAAAGACATTTTAAAAAGAAGCATTATGTATAATTGCCATGTAATAGAAGATATTATTAAATAATAGTACTTAAAAGTGTGTTTCTGATACAAAAATAGACAAAAAGTAATGGAAAAGGTTAGGCCAGAAACAGACTCTAATATATGATTAAGTAGGCATAATGAATAAATATAAAACTTGTAAGTTTTAAATAACCAATTAAGGAAACTTGGCTAGAAAAATTTATAAATCTAGTTCAAATTCTTATAATTTTAAAAAGAAATTTAGATGTCCTGATGAGTCAAATGAAAACTATCAGACTATAAAAAGTTAGATGAATATGTACAGAAATAGCTGATATCTCTATGTATAAGAACTTTCTAGGCTTAAATTGATAAAAGAAGTTACATAGAAAATTTAATAGGTTTTATCTAAAACAGAAAACCTTTCTGTAAGGCAATAAAACCCTAAAGTAAAAGGCAAATAAAAATTATATGAAACAATGGGCTTATATATATATGTTTATATGACTAAGAACTAGAGTCTTCACAATATATAAAAAAACCAATAGATACCAATAAAAAGCCACGAATCTGTTAAAATATCGTGGCAAGGAAGAAGACCATTTACAAAGTACTGGATAAGAAAATACTACTATAGAGATAATGTTTATCCTCTCCAGTAGAGAAATGTAAAGTGAAATAAGGAAGAAAAGTTGTATTTTTATTATTTTTTAAAAAAAGATAATTGGTGTTAGAATGAGGATTTGTTATTTCCTCTGATAGTATAAACTAGAAACTTATGCAGTTTAGCAATATGTAGCAAGAGCTTTAACAAAGAAGGTCTTTGAAGTAAGTATATGGCTTAAGGAAATCCAGCCAAAAGAAATAACCCTGACCCCAAATGTACAAGCAAAATAAGCAAAAGTAGACAAGTGGGACTACATCAACTAAAAAGCTTCTGCACAGTAAAGAAAACAGTCAACAGAATGAAAAGGAAACCTACAGAATTGGAGAAAATATTTACAAACCATATATATGACAAGGGGTTAATATGTCCAAAAAACATAAGGAACTCTTAAAACTCAACTAAAAGAATCAACAGATAACCCAACTAATAAAGGAGGAACAGACACTTCTTCAAAGATGTCCAAATAGCTCAACATCATTAATCATCAGGAAAATGCAAATCAAAACCACAATGAAATATCATATTGTGCCTGTTAGGATGTATATAGTATCAAAAAAATAAAAGATAATACATGCTGGCAAGGATGTGAAAAAATTGGAATCCTTGTACAATGTTGGTGGGAATGTAAATTGGTGAAGTCACTATGGAAAACAGTATGGAGGTTCCTCAAAAAATTAAAAATAGAACTGTCATATAATCCATCAATCTCACTTCTGGATAGTCATCCAAAAGAATTGAAGGTTTGAAGGTTGAGGAAACAAAAGGAGTTTCTGAATTCTGTAACGTTTCCCCTTTGTAGCTTCTTTTTGTATTTTGTTTCCATAAGGAAATATCAAGTGGACCTAAGAGATCAGGGATGGGGCAGTCAGGGCTTTTGTAAAATAAGATTCTGGGCTGTGGGTTTGAGAAGAGTGGCAAAGGCCACCATGCAGCCTGGCTGGTGACAGACACATGGACATGTGCTCCTCAGAGTGGAAACTTCCTGATTCTTGACCCACATGTGCACACTTGAACTCAGAGATAGAAAGTCACTCTTATGGTCCCCCTGAACGTCCTTCAGGGAAGGTCCCTGGGACAGTGCAGAGTCAAGCATTGGCAAAATTAAATTTTTTTTCCTTCTCTGTTTGGATTTGTTAATTGGAAGCTGATGAAACGACATCTTTGAGCTTGGGATCTACTGAAACACAGGCTATTTTCCTTGGAGGGATGTATAGGTTAGGTAAAAAAAAAATCTGAATTGAATTTATTTTGCTCGCACCTGCCAGGTTATAGCTACTGCTATTAAAGAAAGTTTTGCTAGATAATAGCCAGGGAAAATTCCTGTATCTTCAGGACCTGCTTCCAGCTGGTCTCTTGAGAGGGGCTGTTAATAAATTCTCAGATGGGGATGGGAAGGAGAGGACACTTTCGGCACATAAAATATTAATTTAAAAGTTTGACAGAAAAGAGCAAAATTCTGTAAAGCAATTATCCTTCAATAAAAAATAAATTAATATAAAAAAAAGTTGACTAAGGCAGTTCAGCAGTAAACCTGCACACTGTCTCCTGAAAAGTATGCCTCTGCTGCTGAAAATTTTTTTTAAGTCACAGAGAACTACAACAGGCTTGGCAGAATTCCTTTTTGTTTCTATTCGGTGGGGGTTCAAGCTTTAAAAAACCCAGAAATTCTGTCATCTATACTTTCCCATATATGTCACTACAAAGTTAAATTAAAGAAAATCAGACCACTAAAAATGACTTGTGACCATGCAGCCTTCCCAGGTGGTGCAAGTGGTAAAGACTCCACCCGTCAATGCAGGAGACACAAGAAACTTGGGTTCGATCCTTGGGTTGGGAAGATCCCCTGGAGCAGGAAATGGCAACCCACTCCAGTATTCTTGCCTGGAGAGTCTCATAGACAGAGGAGCCTGGCAGTCTGTAGTCCATGGAGTCACAGAGTCAGGCATAACTGAGCACACATGTACATACCGTATGCAGCCTTAGAGGGCATATGCCATCTGTCTGGATTGGGGTTCCTGAACTTTCTTTATTATCAGAGCGTTCCTTAAGTGGCATAGCTGGCTGTGAAATGTTGTTTTTTTCCACACCTTCCAGCCTCAAAAAAAATCTTCCTGGTCCCATGGGAGACATCAGCTCTGAAAGACGGAAAATGGTCTTTGGCTTTTTACCATCTTTTTTCTCTTGTTTCTGTTTCTTTGTCCTCCTGCACACCTCTCTTCTACATGGATACACACAGAAACATCACACATGCATGCAGACACAAACACACAGACACTATGCACACACAATATGATGCACACACACACACTTATAGACACATACAAACATGCTCACAAACACCATGTACACACACAGGTACCATACACCGACATCACACGCACATTCCCGGACATCCCGCCTTTCCACATATGCATGAATAGATCTTAGATTTAGGCTTCTGCTATATATTAGTGGCTTTTAGCGATATTTCTGTTTTCGTGGCTTTCAGTTCAGTTCAGTTCAGTTGCTCAGTCGTGTCCGACTCTTTGCAACCCCATGAATCGCAGCACGCCAGGCCTCCCTGTCCATCACAGACTCCCAGAGTTTACTCAAACTCATGCCCATCGAATCGGTGATGCCATCCAGCCATCTCATCCTCTGTCGTCCCCTTCTCCTCCTGACCCCGATCCCTCCCAGCATCAGGGTCTTTTCCAATGAGTCAACTCTTCGCATGAGGTGACCAAGGTACTGGAGTTTCAGCTTCAGCATCAGTCCTTCCAATGAACACCCAGGACTGATCTCCTTTAGGATGGACTGGTTGGATCTCCTTGCAGTCCAAGGGACTCTCAAGAGTCTTCTCCAACACCACAGTTCAAAAGCATCAATTTTTTGGCGCTCAGCTTTCTTCACAGTCCAACTCTCACATCCATACATGACCACTGGAAAAACCATAGCCTTGACCAGATGGACCTTTGTTGGCAAAGTAATGTCTCTGCTTTTTAATATGTTATCTAGGTTGGTCATAACTTTGATTCCAAGGAGTAAGCGTCTTTTAATTTCATGGCTGCAGTCACCATTTGCAGTGATTTTTGAGCCCCAAAAAATAAAGTCTGACACTGTTTCCACTGTCTCCCCATCTATTTCCCATGAAGTGATGGGACCAGATGCCATGATCTTAGTTTTCTGAATGTTAAGCTTTAAGCCAAGTTTTTCACTCTCCTCTTTCATCAAGAGGCTTTTCAGTTCCTCTTCACTTTCTGCCATAAGGGTGGTGTCATCTGCCTATCTGAGGTTATTGATATTTCTCCCGGCAATCTTGATTCCAGCTTGTGCTTCTTCCAGCCCAGTGTTTCTCATGATGTACTCTGCGTATAAGTTAAATAAGCAGGGTGACAATATACAGCCTTGATGTACTCCTTTTCCTATTTGGAACCAGTCTGTTGTTCCATGTCCAGTTCTAACTGTTGCCTCCTGACCTGCATACAGGTTTCTCAAGAGGCAGGTCAGGTGGTCTGGTATTCCCATCTCTTTCAGAATTTCCCACAGTTTATTGTGATCCACACAGTTGAAGGCTTTGGCGTAGTAAATAAAGAAGAAGTAGATGTTTTCTGGAACTCTCTTGCTTTTTTGATGATCCAGTGGATATTGGCAATTTGATCTCTGATTCCTCTGCCTTTTCTAAAACCAGTTTGAACATCTGGAAGTTCACGGTTCATGTATTGCTGAAGCCTGACTTGGAGAATTGTGAGCATTACTTTACTAACATGTGAGATGAGTGCAATTGTGTGGTAGTTTGAGCATTCTTTGGGATTGCCTTTCTTAGGGATTGGAATGAAAACTGACCTTTTCCAGTCCTGTGGCCACTGCTGAGTTTTCCAAATTTGCTGGCATATTGAGTGCAGCACTTTCACAGCATCATCTTTCAGGATTCGAAATAGCTCAACTGGAATTCCATCACATCCACTAGCTTTGTTCATAGTGATACTTTCTAAGGCCCACTTGGCTTCACATTCCAGGATGTCTGGCTCTAGGTGAGTGATCACAGCACTGTGATTATCTGGCACAGTAATATTGTTTGGCAGTATTTAATATCATCTGAGAGCCCCTATAGAGTTGGATCTTACTGTTTTCTTAAGACCTCTCTGGTTCTATATGACCTAAGGCAAACTGCTCTTCTTTATTGGGCTCTTGTAATTATTCATGTGAAAGTGAAATTGCTCAGTTGTGTCCCACTCTTTGTGACCCTGTGGACAGTAGCCTGCAACCAGTTTGCTCCGTCCATGGGATTTTCTAGGCAAGAGTACTGGAGTGGGTTGCCATTTCCTTCTCTAGGGAATCTTCCTGACCCAGGGATCGAACCCAGGTCTCTCGCATTGATAGACGGACACTTTACCGTCTGAGCCAGTTAATCATGAGGCAGGATTAAAAACAGGCAGGCAGGAGGAAATACGGAAAGATTAAAAAAGGAAGGCCTGACTGTATGGAGACTGTCTTGTTCTGCCTGCTGCTGCTCAGTCACTAAGTTGTGTCTGACTCTTTGTGACCCCACGGACTATAGCCCACCAGGCTCCTCTGTCCATGGGATTTTCCAGGCAAGAGTACTGGAGTGGTTTGCCATTTCTTTATTCAGGGGATCTTCCCAACCTAGGGCTCAAACATGGGTCTCCTGCATTGCAGGTGGATTCTTTACTACTGAGCCACCTGGGAAGACCTTTGTTTTGACTAAAGTCCAATAAAATCAGGGTTCTAGTGAATTTGCTAATTCTTTTTAGTTTATTTCAGTATAGGAAAATACATGCTGAACTTTAATCTTTACTGAAAAATGCAAAATATGTGAGTATACAGTTATTTGTGAAATTCAAACTCAGTATTAACTGATTATCACAAATGACATTAATAAAGGAGAATCATTTCACTTCTAATGTTAATCTTGGTTAAGAAAAGCTAAGAGGGAGCCTGAGAAAGGAATATGTTGATTGCAGGTTATAGTAAGAGGTGGTTAAAAAACCCAGCTTTTTCTCATAATAATAATTATAGATTCTTAAACTATAGGAAAAGTATAAAATGCAATGTAAAATTGATATCAGTAAAAATATTATTATCAGGGAAGAAAACATCAGGAAAAGAAAACTTCATAATATGTGAAGTCAAATATAAACTTTAGAAGAGCAAGAACTTGGTTGGGATTATTGTTAATTTATGTAAATAAAAGCAAACACAACTTTGTAAGTCATCATTTCTTTTTAATTGAATGGTAGTGGAATGAAGAGTAGTTTCCAATTTGAACTAGGAAGATTTTCCTAGATTTTATACAAAAGCAAGAAGTAATGCTTTCATATAATATAAACTCCTCAAAGAAATGTGATGGATTATTTTTAAGAAGGAACTGGATATTTCAAATTCATTGAGTTTTTACAGTCTATAAATGTACAGTTTTCTAAACTTAAAAATGTATTACAGGAAGTCTTTTAAATTTTCTCTCCAAAATGCTGAACTGTTGGGGTTTTATTTTTAGTCTTGGACTGTGCAAAGAGGCTGTTGACCTTCGCTGTCAATCCACAGAAATTTATGTAATTCTCCAAGTAGAATAATGAATGTCATTCACATGACAATGTTGAGATTCTTCTGTTTGATCACAGTGTTTTCAGAGTGAAAGAAACATTCAACAATTGGAGGTTCAAAGTTCTAAATGTGACCTTCAGTAAGATGTCTCATTCGGCTTTGTTGCACAAAATCTTTTCTTGTTGGCTTTAGGTAGGCTTGAAAAGAGTGAAAAGAGAGTTTTAATTATGAGCTAAATTGAAAACAGGATTTTTATTTTTGTTATTAATGCAAAAAGCTCTTTAAATCATACAGTGGAAAAAACCATGAAGAAATGCCTATTCCATATTGAGCAGATTTGTCTGTATGAGTACAAAGGCGGAGGCAATTCTTTTTGTTGTATTCTTTCACTGTTTTCAGGTTCTGACTCCATGTGTAGGACTTTGGATTACAATTGATTCTATACTGAATGGAGGGAAGAGTGTGTAACAGTGATGAATAATTTTTGTTGTATGATGTGCAAAGCCGCCCTCACAGGACCTAGAAAATGTTCTCCTACATCTTTGGGAGTTTTCTTTCAAAATATATTTGAAAAAAAAAAGATTAAAACTTTCCAAAAGGCCTTTCACTGATTGAAGAGAAGTTTGAGGACTGAGGAGGAGGATAGTAAGCAGAAGAGTATGAATCATGTACTGAATCGTGCATCAATGCAAAGGCATACAAAGCAGTGAGCACACATGTAGGCTACTCTTCAAGAAATTAGGAATACTGTATCCAGATCTTAAATCCTTTCTTGAACCTTTGGAGATATTTACAAAGTAATCTAACCTTTCAGTCTGAGTTGGGGATGATAGTGTGGGTGTTGGAGTGAGGGTGATTTAACTGTGACATTTACTGCTTCATTGATCACCAGGCTTTATTCAGAAGATGTGACATGCTTGGCAGTTGTTAACCAGGTACTATATGCCAGTCCCTCAGAATAGGTTAACTTGAAAGAAGAATAGGTTAACTTGAAAGAAGAATACCTACAGAGTCTCTTCACAGAGAGAATGAATCAGTTTAGGTTATGTTCTGGCAGCAAACAGTCCCGAATCATAGCACCCTAAAATGGTTCTAACCCTTCTACTGGGTTTGAGGATTATGGGGCAATCATTCACACACACACACACACACACACACACACACACTCCTTGTGGGAAAAAGGAGGGAATTTAAAAAATAAAAAGTATAATTTCATTTTATGTCCTCATTAGATTACTAAAAAAGTAATGTTTTGATTGATCCCTAGTGAGGTTTAATGGAGAACTTGGTGTTATCTGGAGAATAGCTTAATAATTTCTATTTTTTCTGAAACTAAACATCACTTGTGTGTGTGTGTGTGTGTGTGTGTGTATTAGTTGCTCAGTTGTGTCCAACTCTTTGCAACCCCATGGACTGTGGCCTGCCAGGCTCTTCTGTCAATGGAATTCTCCAGGCAAGAATACTGGAGAGGGTTGCCTTTTCCTCCCTCAGGGTATCTTCCCAGGCCAGGGATTGAACCCTAGTCTTCTGCATTGGTAGGTGGATTCTTCACCACTGTGCCACCTGGGAAGCCCAAAATTTAACTTACAGCATGTTAATTATGAACAAGTTCCGATCCTTTTTGGACCTCAGTGAGAGGCTAGAATGTCCTTTCTTATGTTTGCTTACTTCTCATTGTTCTTTTCTCTCCTATCTTTAACATGTAACTTATCTTAGGCTTGGTACAAATACTCTTTATCTTCTTAAGTATACACAGTCATAAATTAAATAATTTATTTACAATCTCAGCAGGAAATTCAAACCTTTACTTGATCATAGTAAATGATCAATGTTTTAGAATGTTCCCCATGTGTATTTTTAAAGCGTCTTATCTTTAAATGCTGTCTTTGATGTTATAGTCTTTGAAAAGAGATCCTCTTCTATTAACTCAAACCGCAGTATGACTAGTTCAATTCGCCAAGATCTCTAAGTGCCTGTGGATCATCCAGGAATGTACCAGAGGATTGTGTGTACATTTGCTGAGGCAGCTTAGTGGGGGCAGAGGAGGGACAAGCTTGGTCCTGTTTCAGCCCTTAGAGTTTCAACTTTGTAAAATCTAATTGAGATAACATATGCACAGTAGGGCTTCCCAGGTGGCTCAGTGGTAAAGAATCCTCCTACCAACGCAGGAGATGAAAAGATACGCAGGTCCAATCCCTGGGTCAGGAAGATTTCCTGGAGAAGGAAATGGCAACCCATTCCAGTATTCTTGCTTGAAGAATCCCATGGACAGAGGAGCCTGGCGGGATACAGTCCAGAGGGTTGCAAAGAGTCAGACATGACTAAGAGATTGAGCACAACAATACATTGACAGCTGGTAGTTATTCACTAATCTTCTTAAGCCTTATGGTGAGAACTAGAAAGTGGGGGCAAGAACTGTACCCACTCTCCCACATAGAATTATCGTAAAAAGTAAGTCAATTATAGCATAGAAGTGCTCAGATCAGGGGCTAACACAGTCAAGTAGTCTAGTCTATACCCACATGCAACAACATGAGAATATACACCCACATAGAAGTCTTTTCATATGAAAAACAGTTTTGGAAATTTCTCAAGGACTGAAAGTACTAGGAATATGAACTTATTGGAAAGTCTGGAAAAGATGAGGCAGTGTTTCTTTTATGAAACACTCAGGCAGATTTTGTGGAAAAGGAAACTCCTCTTGTCTGGTAACCTCACTGGCCACCGTCTGGCTTTCTTCATTAGAAGAATAATCCAAGCCTGAAACCTGCTGGTTGCAGTGAAGGTTGGAGCACAGTGGGTTTCAGGTGCTTAGCAGGAGATAAGCAGCCACATTCCGTGTTCCTGGACACTTTCGGTCAAGGAGGGGTGTGTTCTGTCGATATTATCTGGAAGATGCCTGCAGCCATGGAGTCAGACTCATGCTCTTGAGAAGTTTTTGTTTTCTTATAGAGAATCAAAATTTAAAAGAAGTTTGTGAAAGAACAGCTTTGACTGTAAGAGGCAAAAGATCAATATGAAGCTTGATCTGATCTGAGGGATTTAGGGAGTTCTCAATTTTATTATTTTAGTATTTGTATGGGAGTAGCTTGGTAGAAGAAATTATATGTATGTTTATTTCTGTCTGTCTTTGTCTATTAATATCTTTTTATCTATCATGTATCTATCTAGATGTATATGATATACTAGAACAATGAAATACTGATTTGAATGATGAATTTGAATTCTGATTTCATTTTTTAGTAACTGTCCTTTAGGTGTCAATAAATGTCTCTGAACTTGAGCTTTCTGCATCTTTGAAAGTTCTTATTTACTTCACAAAGTTTAGTGAGATATTTATGTAAAGGGATTTATAAACAATGAGAGTCACACATGTTAGTTATCCCTAATACAGTCTAGAGAATTTTACTACATGTTTATAGAAAGTAGAATTAGATTATCTGTTATTGTGCTCTAAAGTGGATGGCAATATTTTTCAGTTGTGTTATTGTAATTTTTGGTGATATGAAGATGAAACTTTAGTTATCGAATTTGCTTAATTGGTTCATACTTTGACATTCCCCATTTCACCAACAACACCCACTGGAGAATTATAGCAATAGAATAAGATATTTTCTTATTGGTAATTGGAGAAACACATAACGTTAACTTAATCTGGTTCAAATCAACATTTTCTCTTTCTAATGTAGTGTCACAAACTATACCATTAGTGAGTTAGCACTTTGAATTGAGACATTGTATATATAAGAGTTCATTATTAAAATTCAAATAATGCATCTTTAGAAAGAATGACAAAATAACCTGTGATTTGTTAATAATTAAATTGTATAGATAAGAAATAAGATTCAAGATGACACTATCCTTGTAATTTTAGGCATGTCTGTCATCCTATTTAGCTTTTATTAATCTAAGCCCTAATTTTGAGTTTCAGATTCATTAAAAAAATGATAACTTGATATGATTCTAATATGATCACTTTGGGTATCAAAGAATAATACACAGCAACTTAATATAATTTTATTTTAGCAGGTATCAGAGAAAAGTGGATCAATAGCAACAGTATCTAGAAAATATTTTATTTATTATAAAGAAAGGACGTTTCATCAAAGTGTTCCATCCAAAGGTCTAGTTCATAAACATTTTGTTTTATTTTTCTCACATAGTTTCTTAAAGTCTGTAATGAGATTTTTATAAGATCAGCAAGCCTCAGAGCAGTAATAATTAAGAATCTGAAGGTGCTAGGAAAAAACCAAAATTAAATTTAGTTTGATATTGACTGAACATGATGAAACAAATTTTTGTTAGCAATCTTAACAGAATATTGCAAGAAGAAAAATCCCTCTTAAACCTTTCTTATTCTAAACCTCCTATCAGCTTTACCTTCCTTCTCTCGCTTGATAGCAAAAATACTTGAAAATTGCCACTACCTATTTCTATCTTCATCTTTAATTTTGTCTTCAACCTTCTGCAATCTGGTTGATGTCTGCATTGTACTTACATTTTTTGAGAGATTAATATTTGTTAGGCATGGTCCATGGGCTTCCCTGGTGGCTCAGACGGTAAAGAATCCGCCTGCAATGCAGGAGACCTGGGTTCAATCCCTGAGTTGGGAAGATCCCCTGGAGGAGGAAATGGCAACCCACTCCAGTATTTTTACCTGGAGAATCCCCACGGACAGAGGACCCTGGTGGGCTGTACAGCCCATGGGGTCGCAAAGAGTTGCACACGACTGGTGCAACTGAGCACGCAAAAACAGGCGTGGTACTAACAGTTTACGTATACTATCATTCTTTTCTTAACAGCTATCCTGTGGCTAGGTATTAGGAATTTCATTCACTTTGGAGAAAAGAATGGCTACCCACTCCAGTGTTCTTGCCTGGGAAATCCCAGGGACAGAGGAGCCTGGCAGGCTACACTCCATGGGGTCTCAGAGTCAGACACGATCAAGAGACTAAACAGCAGCAAACAAGGCATGATGCTAACAATTTACATTTATTATTAGTCTTTTCTTGACAACAGCCTTGTGGTTACGTATTAGGAATTTCATTTGCTTATACTGAAATGGCTCCAGACAACCACTCTGATTTCATCAGGATTGTTTGATTACTAATGAGAGAAACAGACTCAAACTTCCTTAAGTAAAGAGGAAGTGTTGGGTCGTACGATTGAAAAGTGCAAGACTTAATGCTGGCCAGAAATGTCCTCTCTTCCTCTCTTGGGTCTGCTTTCTTTCTCAGGCAGGAACATGCCACACAGTAACAAAGATGGCCAATATCTGATGTAAGCTCACATTTTACCAGTTTATCAAAATGCTAATGAAATGAAATAGAAATGAAAACAGTGACTCGATCCCAGAAAAGAGGCCAGAGCTGACTTCTATAGGTCAAACTTGGATTATGTGCTCATCTGAGAAGACAGAAGAAAACCCTTGTAACATTAGGCTAAGAAAAATTTCTCAAATAGGACTCCAAAAGCCTGATCCACTAAAGAAAAAATGAGCACATCAGAGCGTTTGCTGCCTTTATTGAATCTTACATCCATGCAGTGTTTGCCATTGATCACAATTCCTACTTTGTTGTGACTTTTTCCTCTTTCCTTATTAGTTCAGTTTTTTTTTTTTTAAAACATTTATTGGGATTTGCTGGGTCTTAGTTGCAGTATGTGGGATCTAGTTCTCGGACCAGGGATTGAATGTGGACCTCTTGCATTGGGAGTGTGGAGTCTTAGCCACTGGACCAGGGAAGTCCCACCAGTTCAGTTAGGAGGAATTGTTGTTTATGAATGTATGTATTTATTTAGCATGCCAGACACTGTACTGGATACTGGGTAGACACTAAGTAGGACAGAGTAATGTTCCATTCCCACCACTGGTTGTTATATTTAGTTTAAAAAATGTTAGCTGTTCTAGTGGATGCATAATGGTTTCTTACTGTAGTCTTAATTTGTCTTTCCCTGAGATATTGAACTGGTGTGCTGGGATTCATGGGGTCACAAAGAGTCGGACACAACCGAGCAACTGAACTGAACTGAACTGAACTGAAGATATTGAACATCTTTTCATATGCTTATTCAACATCCATATGCCTTCTTTGGTGGGCTCTCCTGGTGGCTCAGCAGAAATAATCCACCTGCCAATGCAGCAGATACAGATTCGATCCCTGGGTCAGAAAGCTCCCCTGGAGGAGGAAATGGCAAATCCACTCCAGTATTCTTGCCTGGAGAATCCCACGGACAGAGGAGCCTGGAGGGCTACAGTCCATGGAGTTGCACGGAGTCGGACATGACTGAAGCGTCTTAGCATACAGCACAAACTAGGGATACATAACCATATATTTTGACAGCCTGGAATAAAATTTTTCCTAGTGTAAATGTCTACTGCAAAAGAGTTGAGCAATTAAAAGATGAACTTTAGAGGTGCTTCCACCTGTCACTCCTCATAACCACTCTCCCTTCAGTGGCAATGTAGAAGAAACGCTCTCATTTGTTGGGCCAGCCTTCTTCTGAGGAGGCATCTAGGGTAGACAGGTGTGGTTCTGTGACTTGGGGCAGGTACAGCCATAGACATGTGTTCAAAGGAATCAGTTTTATCAACAGTGCTCAGAGACGTCCTGCCTACAAACTCGCCTAAGAGAGGTCATTCAGGATACATTCAGCTTAAAGCAACATGTACCTCCGATGTCAAGTCCCACTTTTCTTCAGAGAAATAGCAGCTATGGCTATTAGGGAAGGAATTATGATACTTTTTAGAATGGAAAAAAGAACCCAATAAACCCTGTGGTACTACATATTATAAGAGAAATTTAAAAATTGATGGAAGAGCATTATTCCTGTATTTATAATGTTTTGACGTCAGACATACAAGAGGAATAAAGAATATAGATTAGGGGGAAAGAATGAACGTGTGAGGTTATAAATGGAAGAAAGGGTCACAGGTGGATTTTTAAAGTAGAGTTTCAGTAAATATTGTGTTAGAAAAGCAGAAGTAAATAAGGAGAAATATATGCACATTTAGATGTGTCTCCTTCTTCTAGTAATAATAAAAATTATAGTTTCTTTGTCTCTGAATCTCTTTGTGAGAAGTAAATATTAAAGCAGTGATGGTTTTTGGTAGTTGATATTCACTTTTCTGAATATATAGATTTGCAAAATAGCTTGAGATGTCTTCTTGCTGTGATTTCTGTGTTTTGAAATGTAGCAAAGAATGTTCAAAGTCTGTATAAATATGTATGACAAAACCCACTGGGAAAAAAAAAAAAAAAAAGAATAAGAACAAGTTAAACCTAAAAAAAAAAAAAAAGAAAAGGAGAAATGTGTGCTTAAGGGCTGGTTCTAGGAAGGAAAAAAACTGGAAACTCAAGCTTCATAGAACTATCTACACTTTCAAGTCTGTATCTCAGAATTTGTTTTGTAATATTACAAAGTTCTAGTGGCGCCTGATGTAAGTTCAGCCCAGGGTTCCTGCATGTATATTTTATTTCCATGATAAAGAGATGAAAAAAGGTCCAATAAAGGAGTCAGTGATATTTAGGAAAAGAGTAAATGAAACTGAAGTGAGGGAAATGTCTTCAAATCTGAAGCACCTTTGTTTTGTTGTATCAAAAACACTGTGTGTTCAAAATAGGAGAGATTATTTGTGAGTCTGAATAGTTCTCTGATTTTTATCCTTCTTGCAGGTCTTATTTGGAAGGTGATATTAGAGAATACCCTCTGGTGAAATGAGTATGAAATCCTTCAGTTACAGTATCTCCCACCAAAGCTATTCTTCTCCTTTATTCTGTTGCTGTAGTGATTATATTTCCTTTCTCATTAGAGTGGATATTCAGAAGCTCTCTTTGCAATTTATAATGCTGATTACTTAATTGATAATTCCTATTAGGTGTGGGGCTTCCCAGGTGGCTCAGACGGTAAAGAATCTGCTTTCAATGCAGGAGACCCGGGTTTGATCCCTAGGTCAGGAATATCCCCTGCAGAAGGAAATGGCAACCCACTCCAGTATTCTTGCCTGGAAAATTCCATGGACAGAGGAGCCTGGTGGGCTACAGCCGTGGGGTTGCAAGGAGTTGGACATGACTGAGCGACTGACACTTTCAGCTCATTAGGTGTTTTCTCGCTAGAATGTAGGATCTTAGGGCACTTTTCTGATTCTTGTTTCTTTATGGAACAGAGAAACCTGATGTCAACCTAGAATTCAGGTAAATCTCAAAATTTGTTTCTATAATGAAGTGGGTGAAGATAGTTATAATGTTCTTGCTACTGCTATACAAGCTTATCACCTAGAACTTCCAGGAGCCTCCTTGAACCATGAGGAGGATTTTGAGAGGGTAATAGTCACCTTCCTCCAGCATCCTCCTTAATTTCTATCATGTGGAAAGGAAGATAAACTCATTTTAGATATTGTCCACCATCGCAGCATCCCAGGTGGCACTAGTGGTAAAGAAAATTCTGCCTGCCAATGCAGGAAATGCAGGAGATGCAGATTTGATCCCTGCGTCAGGAAGATCCCTTGGAGGAGGGTATGACAACCCTCTCCAGTATTCTTGCTGGGAGAATCCCACGGACAGAGGAACCTGGAGGGCTATACCCCATGGGGTCACAAAGAGTCAGACACAACTGAATGTCTGAGCACCTGAGCACTATTGCTTATATTCTTTCACTGATTATTTTTTAAATAATAAAATTGACATGTTTTTTGTAATGTTTCTTAAAGGAAGCAAAAATTTAGGTCCACGTATTCCACAATTGTCTTTATCATGTTATATTAAATAATTTTTGACTTCTAAATTATTAACTGTTTGTAGTTTAATTTGCTTCTTTAAATTGTTACGTTTGCTGTCAACTGCATCCGTTCATTAAGATACTTCTAGCCTGTTGAAAGCAGGAGGATAAGGGGATGACAGAGGATGAGGTAGTTGGATGGCATCACCGACTCAATGGACATGAGCTTGAGCAAACTCCAGGAGATGGTGAAGGAAGGAAAGCCTGGCATGTTGTGGTCCATGGGGTCACAGAGGCAGACACAGTTGAGCAACTGAACAACAACAAAAGAATGCTGACCTTATGTATCTTCTAATTTGGGATAGAGATTACACCTCTCTTAAGTGAGATCTATCTGTCAATTATAAAGAAGACCATATAAGAAATGCTCATCCTTGGAGTGTGCTGCATGTGGAAGGAGGTAGACAGTAATGACTTTGTGCCATATTAACATATGTTGTGTATGTATTTTGAAATTGTTCTCTACTTTTTCCTTTTAATAGTTCTCTCAGTCCTTGAATGAAAACTCTTTATGGGCAAAGGTTGTGTATTTTACTTCTTAATACTGCATTCTTTAAAAATTTTAAATCCCTTTACTAGTTATTTGTGAGACATTTGATAAGGGCTTCTTATATAGATGGTGTTATCAGTGCATCCATACAGCTGCAAAAACCCTGGTGCACAGGTAGGTTTTCCAGGCTCAACATTTCCAGGGGCTGGTAGTACTTAACCTCCTCCTCTTTGGTTTTCTCGTTTATAAAAAAGATATGACAGTTTCTGCCCTACCTAACAAAGGATTGCTGAAAGAGTCAAATTGACTTGATATTAAATTGTAAAATACTATAAAATATTAAATAATAAAAGCATGGGCAGGTGGTTTTTCATAATTTCATAATACCGCTTGAAAGTTAAGTTAAACTGTTCCATTCCAAATAAGCTAGGGTTAAAATTGAGTGTAACTGATAAAAATGAATGTGAAACCCAACAACAAATGACTTAAACTTTACCACACTTTATTTTTAATGTTTTGGAGATAACTAGAGGTCTCATAGCAGGATGCTTCATCCTATGCTTTGATGAAGTACATGCCTTAAAACCTTTCAGCATGAAAGTATAGAGAAGAACTCTTATCTTGGGTCATGATGGGATTAAATATAATGACAACCTCTTCAGTAGAAAAGCAGTGAAATAGGGATAAATAAATATACATTTTTTGACAGCTGGGAATAGAATTCTTTCTAGTGTAAATACAGCCTCTACTGCAAAAGAGAGCTGGGAGATTAAAAGATTAACTTTAATGTTTATGAACTAATCTGAGTTTTTTTAGGAAAAGACACTTTGTTGAGCAAGTTTGCAATAATAGATAACTTTTTATGGAGTAATTTTGGTTAACAATTTGAACTTTGACATAGCTTACTAAGAAACCAAGATAAATCATGAAGGCAGATTTAAAATGTCTATTTCCATTCCTAACCTTGTATTAATAAAACTCTAGCGCTTCAAGACAAGAGAGATATTTACATATGCTTAAAGTTAATCTTGAGAGTCCCTTGGACTGCAAGGAGATCCAACCAGTCCATCCTAAAGGAGATCAGTCCTGGGTGTTCATTGGAAGGACTGATGCTGAAGCTGAAACTCCAGTACTTTGGCTACCTCATGCGAAGAGCTGATTCATTGGAAAAGACCCTGATGCAGGGAGGGATTAGGGGCAGGAGGAGAAGGGGACGACAGAGGACGAGATGTCTGGATGGCATCACCGACTCGATGGGCATGAGTTTGAGTAAACTCTGGGAGTTGGTGATGGACAGGGAGGCCTGGCATGCTGCGATTCATGGGGTCGCAAAGAGTCGGACACGACTGAACGACTGAACTGACTGAACTGAACTGAATGAAAGTTAGTTTGACGCAATTAATCAAATATAGAAGCAGAACTTTACACTTCACTAGGGAAGGACATCCAGAAATGCTGTCTTCTAAATGTAACTTTGTATTTTTCTGTCCAAAGGTAAGGAATTATGTCTTCTGTGGAAATATAGTGGTTTGTATAAAAAAAAGAAAACCCATACAAAGAAATATAAAAATGACACTGCAGAGAGGTTATTATAGGGAATGGGAATACTTTTATTGCTCTCACTATCTATATCACTAAAATGAGCTCAGTTTGATCATTCTTAATTTAGTATCTGCAATAATGGAAGATGATAGAATCTTTCCTACAACAAAGCTCTAGCTATTAAGAAATACATAAAAAGAAAGCTCCCACTTTCAGTGTTGAAAACAGGAATTATATTATTCTTGGATCTGAGAATGAAAAAGTGAAAGTGTTAGTCACTCAGTTGTGTCTGACACTTTGCGACCCAATGGACTGTAGCCTGCCCTGCTCTCTGTCCATGGAATTCTTCAGGCAAGAATGCTGGAGTGGGTAGCCATTCCTTTCTCCAAGAGATTTTCCTGACCCAGGGATTGAACCCAGGTCTCCTACATTGCAGACAGATTATTTTTTACCATTGTGGCCATGGATTTGAAAATGGGATATTCTTATTAGTTGAAGCTTGCTTTAATAAGTTGCTTCAATAAGTTTATCTTGATGCCCTTCATTCTCTCTCTTTTTAAATATAGGATATATGGAAAGAATGTGGATGAGGTCAGAAATGTAGAATTTGACTGAAAAAAAACTGTGGTGCTATAAGGAACCTAGAATCCTAGTTATAAATGAATTTATTTAAGTGTGTTAAAGTTTTAGGTAAAGCAGAACCCAGTCACCCAGCTAAACAGTATCCAACACATTAAATTCTTCCTTCAAAGATGTATCAAGTTGATAAAAATTTGAGTTCGAATGAGATTGATCAGGCATTAGGTCATGAAAACTGAATATATCTCAAAAGTCTAAATCCCTAAAACAAACAAACAAAACCAAATTAAGCTGCTGTTTTATCTCCTAGTACAAAGCATTCAAAATCCATGGACAACTAAAATAATTATTTAAGAAAAAACTTTGAAGCTTAATGAAGGTAAAAGAACTGTGTATGAACCAGCGATGAAACAGTAGGGAAGGATTAGAAGTATTTTAGAATAATCTCTTGAGATCTCATTAGTGTTTAAAGAGTCTGAAATTCCTCTTAGTCCTCAGAAATTATATAACATTTTGAAATAGCTTAACTGAGTATAAAATATGTATTATCAAAGCTTTAGGAGGATTGTTTTCACTTTTATAGAAATATATTAAAAATATTATGTTTATTTACCTGGACCCAAAGGAGTACTTGTTATCTAATTGATCCTATTTTCTGGAAGGATGACCCAGAGACAGAAGTTTACATTTTATGATTATCTCTCATATCACAAATATTTTCTTCATGGTATGTATCATTACCCAAAACCGATGTCCTCTTCATTATAGGGGACTGGAATGCAAAAGTAGGAAGTCAACAGAAAACTGGAATAACAGGCAAATTTGGCCTTGGAGTACAAAATGAAGCAGGGCAAAGGCTAACAGAGTTTTGCCAAGAAAAGGCACTGGTCATAGCAAACACCCTCTTTCAACTACACAAGAGAAGGCTCTACACATGTACATCATCAGATGGTCAATACTGAAATCAGATTGGTTATATTCTTTGCAACCAAAGATGGAGAAGCTCTATACAGTCAGCTAAAACAAGACTAGGAGCTGACTATGGCTCAGATCATGAACTCCTTATTGCCAAATTCAGACTTAAATTCAAGAAAGTAGGGAAAATGACTAGACCATTCAGGTATGACTTAAATCAAATCCCTTATGATTATACAGTGGAAGTGACAAATAGATTCAAGGGATTAGATCTGATAGACAGAGTGCCTAAAGAACTATGGACGGAGGTTTGTGACATTGTACAGGAGGCAGGGATCAAGACCATCCCCAAGAAAAAGAAATGCAAAAAGACAAAATGGTTGTTTGAGGAGGCCTTACAAATAGCTGTGAAAAGAAGAGAAGCGAAAGGCAAAGGAGAAAAGGAAAGATATACCCATTTGAATGCAGAGTTCCAAAGAATAGCAAGGAGAGATAAGAAAGCCTTCCTCAATGATCAATGAAAACAATAGAATGGGAAAGACTAGAGATCTCTTCAAGAAAATTAGAGATATCAAGGGAACATTTCATGCAAAGATGGGCACAACAGAGGACAGAAATGTTATGGACCTAACAGAAGCAGAAGATATTAAGAAGAGGTGGAAAGAATACACAGAAGAACTGTACAAAAAAGATCTTCATGACCCAGATAACCAATATGGTGTGATCATCCACTTAGAGCCAGACATCCTGGACTGCGATGTCTGGACCTTATGAAGCATAACTATGAACAACGTTAGCGGAGGTGATGAAATTCCAGTTGAGCTATTTCAAATCCTAAAAGATGATGCTGTGAAAGTGTTGCACTCAATATGCCAGCACATATGGCAAACTCAGCAGTGGCCACAGGACTGGAGAAGGTCAGTTTTGATTCCAATCCCAAAGAAAGACAATGCTGAAGAATGTTCAAACTACCTCACAATTGCACTCATCTCACAACTCATCTCACATGCTAGCAAAGTAGTGCTCAAAATTCTCCAAGCCAGGCTTCAACAGTACATTAACTGTGAACTTCCAGATGTTCAAGCTGGATTTAGAAAAGGCAGAGGAAGCAGAGATTAAATTGCCAACATCCAAGGGATCATTGAAAAAGCAAGAGAGTTCCAGAAAAACATCTATTTCTGCTTTATTGACTATGCCAAAGCCTTTGACTGTGTAGATCACAACAAACTGTGGAAAATTCTTCAAAAGATGGGAATACCAGATGACCTTACCTGCCTCCTGAGAAATCTCTATGCAGGTCAAGAAGCAACAGTTAGAACTGGACATGGAACAATAGACTAGTTCCAAATCGGGAAAGGAGTGTGTCAAGGCTGTATATTGTCACCCTGCTTATTTAACTTATATGCAGAGTATATCATGTGAAATGCCGGGCTGGATGAAGCACATGCTGGAATCAAGATTGCCGGGAGATATATCAATAACCTCAGATACACAGATGACACCACCATTATGGCAGAAAGTGAAGAGGAACTAAAGAGCCTTTTGATGAAGGTGAAAGAGGAGAGTGAAAAAGCTGGCTTAAAACTCAACATTCAGAAAATGAAGATCATGGCATCCAGTCCCATCACTTCATGGCAAATAGATGGGGAGACAATGGAAACAGTGACAGACTTTATTTTCATGGGCTCCAAAATCACTGCAAATGGTGACTGCAGCCATGAAATTAATGAGTTTTCTCCTTGGAAGAAAAGCTATGATCAACCTAGACAGCATATTAAAAAACAGAGACATTATTTTGCCAACAATGGTCCATCTAGTCAAGGCTATAGTTTATCCAGTGGTCATGTATGGATGTGAGAGTTGGACCATAAAGAAAGCTGAGCACTGAAGAAGTGATGCTTTTGAACTGTGGTGTTGGAGAAGACTCTTGAGAGTCCCTTGGACTGCAAGGAGATCCAGCCAGTCCATCTTAAAGGAAATCAGTCCTGGGTGTTCATTGGAAGGACTGATGTTGAAGCTGAAACTGCAGTACTTTGGCCACCTGATGTGAAGAGCTGACTTATTTGAAAAGACCCTGAAGCTGGGAAAGATTGAAGGCGGGAGGAGAAGGGTATGACAGAGGATGAGATGGTTGGATGGCATCACTGACTCGATGGACATGGGTTTGAGCAAGCTTTGGGAGTTGATGATGGACAGGGAGGCCTGGCGTGCTGCAGTCCTTGGGGTCGCAAAGAGTTGGACACGACTGAGTGACTTACTGATGTATCAGTACTGCTTAGTGCCCAGTTGTCATTGTTTAGTTGTTGTGTCCAACTCTTGCGATCCCATGGACTGTAGCCTGCCAGGCTCCTCTGCCCATAGGATTGTCCAAGCAAGAATACTAGAGTGGGTTGCCACTTCCTTTTCCAGTGGATCTTCCTGACCCAGAAATTGAACCCATGTCTTTGCCTCCATGGGTCCTGCACTGCAGGTAGATTCTTTACTGCTGAGCCACTGGTGAAATCCTAGGGCCCAGAAAAATTGCCATACCATATGCAAGTGTTTGGAGAAAGATTGTTAAGAATTCATGTATAGGCTGGGTGGGATCTAATCAATACCTGGTATTAGAAACCTCCAGATGCAAGGAAAGAGAGGCTTCTGCTGACCTGTGTACATCAGCAGAAGTCATTCTTAAATTAGAAATAGGTGATATTTTGGAGTTCAATAGATGCACATCTGTAAATAGCATGCACCCATACACACATTTTTTGGCTAATGTTTTCCAGTATTTTTTCTTCTTTTAAATTGCTGAACCATGGATTTCTTTGTTGTTTTCTAGAGGGAGAGAGAATTCTTTTTTTCAAATATGTGATTTTTTGGTGTGAGTCAAGAATGATTCCAAAACTCCTGATTATCAAGATGCAAAGATAAAACCTGGAATCTCATGACAATTTTATTAAATAGCAATGCTGAGTTCTTGAACATAATGCCTATCTAAAGGGTTGTGTAACAGGAATGCATATTTTTCCCCTTGCATAGTGTTTTCATTCTGTATCATCTAAAGTTGCCATCATAATCACGCAACATTAGTTTATGATGCTATATTGAAATAGCCAAAGTTGTAGTTTTTCCAGGAATCATGTATGGATGTGAGATTTGGACCATAAAAAAGGCTGAATGCCGAAGAACTGATGCTTTCAAATTTTGATGCTGGCAAAGGCTCTTGAGAGTCCCTTGGACTGAAAGGAGATAAACCAGTCAATTCTAAAGGAAATCACTCCTAAATATTCACAGAAAGGACTGATGCTGCAGCTGAAGTTCCAACACTTTGGCCAAGAGCCAACTCACTTTAAAAGACCCTGATGCTGGGAAAGATTGAAGGGAAAAGGGGGCGGCAGAGGTTGAAATGGTTAGATAGCATCACTTACTCAATGGGCGTGAATTTGAGCAAACTCCGGGAGATAGTGGAGGAGAGAGGAGCCTGGCGTGCTGCAGTTCATGGGGTTGCAGAGTTGGACATGACTCAGTGACTAAACAACAGCAACAAATTGAAATAGTACAGTAACTTTATGAAAACACCAGCCCCTGTTTTCTTTACAGAACCATAGAATCATGAGAAACAACAGTGAATTTTTTTTTTTTTTTGAGCATATCTATTTTGCTATTAGGTTTTGGAATGTTTTTTAATATACCCATTAAAGATTTTCAAGTTTTATTTATCTCTGCCTCAAGGCTTCTGCTGCCTCTGTTCTATTGTGGCTTAGATGTATATATGGAAAACAAGGGAAGTGCTTCATTTTGTCTTTTTTGCAGGCAGAAAAATACTCATGTGTCATCTAAATACAATGAAAGATGAAAACCGGTTACACATTTGTTCAGTGTGGTCATAAACCTGCTGTGAAATGTTTGATGATTCAAATGTCTCAATATTCTGTACAGTCAAAAAAAGAATTATACAGTCCCCCATTTTTGCTTTTCAATTTGATGTTGTTTTTCTTCCATTTCTGATTCAATTTCCTTTAATGCTTTCTAGCCTTTTGTAGGCCATTGCTTTAAGTGTTTCTATATGGGAATAAAATATCTTTTAAATTACATTTATGTTCCAGCTGAAAAAGTAATACATTCTCATAACTTTGGGAAAAAACATAACTTTTAAGAAGAAAATTATGGTTGTACTCCTTCCACTAGCTAGAGATAATCTTTGTAGTAGTTTACCCTTTGACTTTTAATTCATATGTAAAATATAGATCTATGTGTAACATGCTTTTTAATTTATAGAATATAGATAAATATGTAGGAATATTACATATCAGAGTTGAGTTCATATTGTTATACATATATTAATCCTTTTTTATTGACTTATTGTCATATGGGCTTCAACTGGTGGCTTGGTGGTAAAGAATTTGTCTGCCAGTGTAAGAGACACAGGTTCGATCTCTGCTTTGGGAAGATCCCCAGGAGAGGGAAATGGCAACCCACTCCAGTATTTGTGCCTGAAAATTCCATGGACAGAGGAGCCCGAGGGGCTACAGTCCATGGGCTCGCATAGAGTCAGACATGACTGAGTGACTAATCAATAACATTGTCATGTTACTGGAGTTGATTAAAATGGTCACAGATTCTTTGCTGCTTCTCCCATTGAGAGATGCAGTCTGTTTTCCCTTCTCTTGAATTGGGTACTGGCCCTGGGACATGTTTTGACCAATAAAATGGAGCAGAAGAGACATTGTATAACTTTTGAGGCTGGGCCTTAAGAGACCTACTTTCTTCTTAGATTCCAGTCCCCATTCTCTGAGAAAGTTCACGAAATCCTATGGAGTGGGTCATGGGGAGGAAAACCAAAGACTGGGCTCATGAGAGGGGCCCCTTTGTCCCTTCCAGCTGTCTCAGGATCCCAGCCAAATTTAACCTAGAACTGTGAGGAATATAAGCTGTTGCTGTAAGGCATTAAGTTTTGGGGTGGTTTGTTATAGAGTGACCTAACTGAAAAGATCATAAATATTTTCATGCATTTACAAACTGTATAAACTGTGATGACTTCACAATATTGCATCTTCTATCACTGGATTTTCCTGACCCAGGGATCAAATCCAGGTCTCCTGCATTGCAGGCAAATTCTTTACCATCTGAGCCACCAGGGAAGCCTAACATTGCATTACATATGCACTGTAGTTTATCACATCCCTCTTGCTGGACATTTAAATGATTTTTATTCTTTGCTAGTATAAATGATGCTTTGAAATAATATTTTAATGCACAAATCTGAGGAAGCAATTGGGAATACTTCCTTGAGCTGAATCTCTGGAGAGGGAATTGTCACTTCAAATACAGACTTTCTCAATTTATGCTGGGATTATGTCCCAATAACCCCATCATCAATAACCCCATCATATGTTGAAGATATCTTAAATCCAAAAGAAAAAAGTACATTTAATCCACCTTACCTACCAAACATCATTGCTTAACCTATGTTTAATCTACCTTAAACGGGCTCAGACCACTTACATCAGCCTATGGTTGGGCAAAATCTCCTAACACAGTCTATTTATAATAAAGTATTGAATATCTCATGTAATTTATTGAATTGTATACTGAACATGAACATGAAAATGGTCTTATGGGTACAGAATGGTTGTAAGCATATGAGATTCCACCCTCATGCTCCCATGACTGACTGGGAGCTGTGGCTCCCTCCCCTGTCCAGCATCACAAGAGAGCTCCATACTGCATATCAGTAGCCTGGGAAAGATCAGAATTCAAAGTATGAAGCATGCCTTCTATTGTACGTGTATCACTTTCAAACCATTGCAAAGTTGAAAAATTGTAAGTTGAACCATTTAAGTCAGAGACCATCTATAATGTAAACTGTTATAAAACCATCCCTGAAGAGTTCTAAGCTGTTTTCCAATAAACATTGAACAAATTGACACTGTTTTAAACAGAAGGCTTAGTGTATGTCTTTCACTATATCTTATCAGCACTGAACACAAGCATTTAAGAAGCAAAATGATAAGGACAAAGCAATAAAAAAGTTGAGACTTTGATAGGAAAATTTGATAGGCTAGTTTGACAGGCAAAAATGATATTTTGCTTTAAATTACAGTTATTTCTTGGTGAAGTTAAACTATTTGAATATTTAATAACCTCTTTAAATTCAATTGGGCTTCCCTGTGGCTCACCTGGTAAAGAATCTGCTTGCAATGCAGGAGACCTGGGTTCGATCCCTAGGTTGGGAAGATCCCCTGGAGAAAGGAAAGGCTACCCACTCCAGTGTTCTGGCCTGGAAAATTCCTTGGACTGTATAATCCATGGGGTGACAAAGAGTCGGACACAACTGAGCAACTTTCACTTTTTTTTTTTTTTGAGATGTTTCAGTGTTTTTTTTTTTTTTTTTTTTCCATTTATTTTTATTAGTTGGAGGCTGATTACTTTACAATATTGTAGTGGTTTTTGCCATACATTGACATGAATCAGCCATGGATTTAGTTGTATTCCCCATTCCGATTCCCCCTCCCACCTCCCTCTCCACCTGATTCCTCTGGGTCTTCCCAGTGCACCAGCCCCGAGCACTTGTCTCATGCATCCAACCTGGGCTGGTGATCTGTTTCACCCTTGATAGTATACATGTTTCAATGCTGTTCTCTTGAAACATCCCACCCTCGCCTTCTCCCACAGAGTCCAAAAGTCTGTTCTGTATATCTGTGTCTCTTTTTCTGTTTTGCATATAGGGTTATCGTTACCATCTTTCTAAATTCCATATATATGCGTTAGTATACTGTATTGGTGTTTATCTTTCTGGCTTACTTCACTCTGTATAGTGGGCTCCAGTTTCATCCATCTCATTAGAACTGATTCAAATGAATTCTTTTTAATGGCTGAGTAATATTCCATGGTGTATATGTTCCACAGCTTCCTTATCCATTCTTCTGCTGATGGGGATCTAGGTTGCTTCCATGTCCTGGCTATTATAAACAGTGCTGCAATGAACATTGGGGTGCACGTGTCTCTTTCAGATCTGGTTTCCTCGGTGTGTATGCCCAGGAGTGGGATTGCTGGGTCATATGGCAGTTCTATTTCCAGTTTTTTAAGAAATCTCCACACTGTTCTCCATAGCAGCTGTACTAGTTTGCATTCCCACCAACAGTGTAAGAGGGTTCCCTTTTCTCCACACCCTCTCCAGCATTTATTGCTTGTAGACTTTTGGATAGCAGCCATCCTGACTGGCGTGTAATGGTACCTCGTTGTGGTTTTGATTTGCATTTCTCTGATAATGAGTGATGTTGAGCATCTTTTCATGTGTTTGTTAGCCATCTGTATGTCTTCTTTGGAGAAATGTCTGTTTAGTTCTTTGGCCCATTTTTTGATTGGGTCATTTATTTTTCTGGAATTGAGCTGCAGGAGTTGCTTGTGTATTTTTGAGATTAATCCTTTGTCTGTTGCTTTGTTTGCTATTATTTTCTCCCAATCTGAGGGCTGTCTTTTCACCTTGCTTATAGTTTCCTTTGTAGTGCAAAAGCTTTTAAGTTTCATTAGGTCCCATTTGTTTAGTTTTGCTTTTATTTCCAATATTCTGGGAGGTGGGTCATAGAGGATCTTGCTGTGATTTATGTCAGAGAGTGTTCTACCTATGTTCTCCTCTAGGAGTTTTATAGTTTCTGGTCTTACATTTAGATCTTTAATCCATTTTGAGTTTATTTTTGTGTATGGTGTTAGAAAGTGTTCTAGTTTCATTCTTTTACAAGTAGTTGACCAGTTTCCCCAGCACCACTTGTTAAAGAGGTTGTCTTTTTTCCATTGTATATTCTTGCCTCCTTTGTCGAAGATAAGGTGTCCATAGGTTTGTGGATTTATCTCTGGGCTTTCTATTCTGTTCCATTGATCTATGTTTCTGTCTTTGTGCCAGTACCATACTGTCTTGATGACTGTGGCTTTGTAGTAGAGTCTGAAGTCAGGCAGGTTGATTCCTCCAGTTCCATTCTTCTTTCTCAAGATTACTTTGGCTATTTGAGGTTTTTTTGTATTTCCATGCAAATTGTGAAACTATTTGTTCTAGTTCTGTGAAAAATACTGTTGGTAGCTTGATAGGGATTGCATTGAATCTATAGATTGCTTTGGGTAGAATAGCCATTTTGACCATATTGATTCTTCCAATCCATGAACACGGTATGTTTCTCCATCTGTTTGTGTCCTCTTTGATTTCTTTCATCAGTGTTTTATAGTTTTCTATGTATAGGTCTTTTGTTTCTTTAGGTAGATATACTCCTAAGTATCTTATTCTTTTTGTTGCAATGGTGAATGGTATTGTTTCCTTAATTTCTCTTTCTGTTTTCTCATTGTTAGTGTATAGGAATGCAAGGGATTTCTGTGTGTTAATTTTATATCCTGCAACTTTACTATATTTGTTGATGAGCTCTAGTAATTTTCTGGAAAAGTCTTTAGGGTTTTCTATGTAGAGGATCATGCCATCTGCAAACAGAATTTCACTTCTTCTTTTCCTATCTGGATTCCTTTTACTTCTTTTTCTGCTCTGATTGCTGTGGCCAAAACTTCCAACACTATGTTGAATAGTAGTGGTGAGAGTGGGCACCTTTGTCTTATTCCTGATTTTAGGGGAAATGCTTTCAATTTTTCACCATTGAGGGTAATGCTTGCTGTGGGTTTGTCATATATAGCTTTTATTATGTTGAGGTATGTTCCTTCTATTCCTGCTTTCTGAAGAGTTTTAATCATAAATGGATGTTGAATTTTGTCAAAGACTTTTTCTGCATCTGCTGAGATAATCATATGGTTTTTATCTTTCAAGTTGTTAATGTGGTGTATTACATTGATTGATTTGCGGATATTCAAGAATCCTTGCATTCCTGGGATAAAGCCCACTTGGTCGTGGTGTATGATTTTTTTAATATGTTGTCGGATTCTGTTTGCTAGAAGTTTGTTAAGGATTTTTGCATCTATGTTCATCAGTGATATTGGCCTGTAGTTTTCTTTTTTTGTGGCATCTTTGTCTGGTTTTGGAATTAGGGTGATGGTGGCCTCATAGAATGAGTTTGGAAGTTTACCTTCTTCTGCAATTTTCTGGAAGAGTTTGAGTAAGACAGGTGTTAGCTCTTCTCTAAATTTTTGGTAGAATTCAGCTGTGAAGCCATCTGGTCCTGGGCTTTTGTTTGCTGGAAGATTTCTGATTACAGTTTTGATTTCCATGCTTGTGATGGGTCTGTTAAGATCTTCTATTTCTTCCTGGTTCAGTTTTGGAAAGTTATACTTTTCTAAGAATTTGTCCATTTCATCCAAGTTGTCCATTTTATTGGCATAGAGCTGCTGGTAGTAGTCTCTTATGATCCTTTGTATTTCAGTGTTGTCTGTTGTGATCTCTCCATTTTCATTTCTAATTTTGTTAATTTGGTTCTTCTCCCTTTGTTTCTTAATGAGTCTTGCTAATGGTTTGTCAATTTTGTTTATTTTTTGAAAAAACCAGCTTTTAGCTTTGTTGATTTTTGCTATGGTCTCTTTAGTTTCTATTGCATTTATTTCTGCCCTAATTTTTAAGATTTCTTTCCTTCTACTAACCCTGCAACTTTCACTTTAAATTTACTTTATTAAATTGTATATTAATATCATTTACTATTAAAATTGTAGAAAAGGTATTTTTCTCACTAATTTTTTTTACTTCTTTCTTTCTTTCTTTTTTTTTTTTTTTTTTTTTACCAACTGAGCTATCAGGGAAGCCCCTTTTTACCTTTTTTAACTTTTTATTTTATACTGGAATGTAGTTGATTAACAATGTTCTGTTAGCCTCAGGTGTATAGCAAAGAGATTCAGTTACACATATACATGTATCTACTCTTTTTCAGTGGTTGGGGCTTCCTTGGTGACTCAGACAGTAGAGAATCTGCATGCAATGTGGGAGACCCAGGTTTGAACCCTGAGTCAGGAAGATCCCTTGAAGGGAATGGCAACCCACTCCAGAATTCTTGCTTGGAGAATTCCATGGACAGAGGAGCCTGGTGGGATACCGTCCATAGAGTCGCAAAGAGTAGGACACAACTGAGTAATTAGCACTTGCTTCCTCATTCTTTTTCAAATTGTTTCCCATTTAGGTTGTTACATAATATTGAGCAGAGTTTCCTGTGCTCTACAATAGTTCCTTGCTGGTTTTCCATTTTATTTATGTATCTATTTTTATTTTTCAATCAGAGGATGATTGCTTTACAATGTTGCATTGGTTTCTGCTGTACCACAGTGTGAATCAATCACAACTATACGTATGCGTGTGTCTGTGTAGGGCTTCCCTGGTGGCTCAGATGGTAAAGACTCTGCCTGCAATGCAGGAGACCCAGGTTTGATCCCTGGGTTGAGAAGATCCCCTGGAGAAGGGAATGCGACCCACTCCAGTATTCTTGCCTAGAGAATTCCGTGGACAGAGGACCCCGGTGGACTACAGTCCATGGGATCACAAAGAGTTGGACACAACTGAGCAACTAACACAACACAACATACTTTTCGTTTTTAGCCTCCCTCTCATCCTCACCCTCTACCCTACCCTTCTAGGTCATCACAGAACACCAGCCTGGGTTCCCTGCACTAGGCAGCAGCTTCCCACTAGCTAGCTATTTCACGCATATAGTGTATACATGTCAATGCTACCTTCTCAGTTCGTCCCACCCTCTCCTTCCTCTGCTGCATCCACAGGTCTGTTCTCTACATTTGTGTCTCCATTCCTTCCCTGCAGACAGGTTTATTAGTACCATTTTTCTAGATTCCATATATATGCATTAATATGCCAATTTGTAACAGCTCTTTAAAGATGTTAATTTTTTATGTTTCTGGCAAATATTTTGAAAGAGCTTATTCCTTGCCATTTTAATTTTGTTACATTTTTGATTTATGTAACTTTAAAATTTTTATTTACTCATATTTATCCACTTGCTTTTATGTAAGTTCCATAGCCTTTAAACTTAAATATTCCTTCTAGTACAACATTTTAATCATTTAGGGAAATAGTGTTTATATTCCAAGTGGCTGGATATTTTAAAATTTCTGCTATTTCTCTTTTTTCCTTTTTTCATTCCTTTTTATTTTTATATTTCCTTCAGGAACTTGGTGTATATAATTTGAGCTGTGTGGACTGAGTTTAAGTTTTCTTTGTGGCCAAGTCATGATTCATTTTAGTAAATGTTTGATTTATAGAAGCATTCCCCATTTCTGGGGTTACAAAGTTCAGCATATATTAATGTAACCTTGTTATATAGTTCAATTCTTCTATGCCCTTATTTATTTTTTATTAAATTGACTTGTCATAGATGGATAGTAGTGAGTTAAAATATCTCATGATTGCGTGACTATCCTTCCTACTTTCATTTACAACCATTTTCCTTCGTATATTTTGATGTCATGTTATTTAGTGGAAAAGATTTGTGACTGTGTCTTATTCATTCAACATTTATCAAGAGTTAGAGATAAAAACATAAATAAGATGTAGCCACTCCTCTCAAAGAACTCCCAGAATAGTCTATAAGTACACCACGAGATGTGAGGACAGTGCAGTTAGAGAGGGTTGCAAGAGACCTGAGGTGGTTGGGGAGAAACCTAATCCAGTCTCAATGGAAGGAGGGTAGGAGGGCATTATTTAGACAAATGCAGTGATGCTCTGCTTTGTTTAATGCTTTCATCCTGAGTTCTTAATTTCATAATTGTGCCGTTCCTACATTTCCATTCTTTTGTTAGCTGCTGTAACCAAACTTTAAAATTTAATCTGAAAGTCTGACTCATAGTAAAAGAGATACCGAATCCCTTTAACAAAACATACGTTGAGCTCCTATTATGCCAGGTACAGGGCTATGCCTGGGAATAAAATGGCAAAGGCATTCAGAGCTCAAAGTGCTTGCAGTTCACTACAGGCGTGGCAAATAAATAAACTGACAAAGCACTAATGGTATCCAGAGAGGGGTGTTGCCAATCTAGATGTAGTCTTGAGTCCTGAAAGGTAGATTGGTATCTATTAAGAATGAAAACAGGAATGGGTGTCTCAGACAGAAAATATTAATAATATGTGTAAAGGCTGGGGAATGAGAGAGAATGATCCATTCTAGAAAGTGCAAGTAGTTGTGTACAGGTGCATCACTGAGGCTGAGGGATGGAAGTGGTGGGAATTGTGAGGGGGAAGCTAGAGAGACAGATGATGCAGTCATGATAGATCCTATAAGGAGGTTCACTTTCATTTAGAAGATTCTCAACAGTCATATTAAGTTGTTGAGTGATGTGACTGGATCTGCTTTTGAGTGATTCCTTTGGTGATAGCATGAGGAATGGGTAGGATCTGGGCTAGCCTAGAGGCAGAGGGACCGATAGAGTTTATTACAGTATTTCACTAGGAGAGAATGATGGAGTGGCGTTTAAGATGAAAAAAACTGAACTGATTCTAAAGACACCAATAAAGTAAGATTATCAGGACTTTATGATTGACTGGATGTGAGAGATGAAGGAGACTGCATCCAGGCAGCTTCCTCTTTGCTTGCTCATTCTCTGTCCTCAAAGGAGGGAAACTGGAAGGATGGTGGGTTCCATTTGTTGACATGAGAAATACTGTCAGGGAAACTGACCTTGGACATTTTGGAGAGGTTGTGTTTGAAGTGTTTGGAGAATATCTAGCTGGGGTTGTTTGACCAGCAATTAGATCTAGAGTCTGGGACACAGGATGGATCTTCAACGAGGCACCATGGGGCTGCTGATTGGTAACTCAAGGCTTGGAGCTAAATTCTTGAAGGAGGAGATAGTCATCCGCATTCAGTCATGCAGAGAGAAAAAAGGGCCAAGAAAGAGTTCTCAACCACTTCTGCCTTTGTCTTCTATCATCTTTCTTTATATTATGCTTCCTTCCTGGTTTATTTGCTTTTTAGTATTTTTATATGGATATTTAAGATATTTCAGTTGCACAGTGGACACACACACACACTGGTCTTTCTTTCACCTGCTTGTCTCAGAAACCCTTTCTACAGAGAGCATTTCTTTCTAAATTTTGATAATGTGCCATCATTTTTAAGGCCTGAGGAGATCGTTGTAAAATAGTTTCGTATCTCTTAGAAAAGAGAAGATAGAGGAAAGATAGGTAAAGAAAGAAAGAAAAAAAGTCTTCCCAAAGTGCACAGAATCAATGCAGGAAATAACAGGAAGGAAAATTTTTTAGTCTTGATTAGCTTTTCTCCAGTTCCTTGGTGGCTCAGCAGTAAAGAATCTGCCTGCCAGTGTAGGAGATATGGGTTCGATCCCTAGGTTGGGAAGATCCCCTGAAGGAAGAAATGGCAACTTACTCCAGTGTTCTTGCTTGGAAAATCCCATGGACAGAGAAGCTTAGTGGACTACAGTCCATGGGGGTTCCAGAGAGTTGGACACGACTCAGTGCAAAACAACAATGACAGCAAAAGCATTCTAAGCTTTGGGTTCATAGATGAAACAAGCTTATAAAGTACTATTTTTTAAGCGAAATTGGAGGCATTTTCATCTTTATTACTGTACTTTTGGTTATGCAAACACTTTGACAGTATAAATGCTCATGTCCTCCATAAATCTGGCCAGAAATCATTTTTGATTTTGTTGATTAAGTTCAACAGTCTATAGTGGGATAGAGTACTGGGTACAAGTGGTCCAAAATAAGATAAAAGACTACGATAAAAATGCTAGATCTTGAAAAAAAGAAGCTGGTTTGTGCACTAAATGTTCTGTGACTTGGTCTAATATTAAAATGATGTCTGTAAAATGACAAAAAGAACAATTGTTGAATCATTTGATATTTCCTGTAATTCTGCATCATCCCAGATTGCTAAATGTGTCTTTTCCAAGAAGTTTGATTGAATTACTATACATTTACTGTCCTATGTGACAGTTTTGTCATTGTGAGAGATTTCAGTAATTAAAATAGGATACAATAGCTTCCTAATGTCTCTTTTACCTGATGTCTCTTCTTTCCCATCACTCATTACGTTGCTAAAATGCAAGCCTGAAGATGACACTCCCCTTTTGAAATGGTCCCCCAAAATCCCATCACTTTACAGATAAATTGTCTATTCAGTTTAGCATGTGAGTGTCTTTATTCTCTGACTCCTAGTTTCTGCTTTTGCCTTATCTTCATGTGTCTGAGATGTAGTGTCAAGAATAAGTCATATTCTGTCATGCCGTCCTCTCTTCTGAATTGCGTTCCCTTCTGCTTGGAATATCTTGCCTCCACCTGTTCTTCTAATTAATATCTACTCTACCATCAAATCCCAACTCAGTATTACTCCCTTGAAAGGAGTCCTGGGACTCTTAATTTGACTTACATACATTTTGCTAACCCTAGCAAGTACTGAAACCTTACCATCTGCCTACCCCAATAGAGTGTGAGATTCTTGAAGTTAAGGACTCTCGATTGTACGAACTATGCATTTGATGAGTTATTAATATTAGTCATCAATGGATTTGTACTTAATCATTAAAATAGAATTTTAAAATTTTATGATTAAAAATAATTAAATAAATTAATTAAAATATATATCTTTTAATTTTCTCCCTTAAACATTAACCTTTTTCTTTTGTATTGCGATATAGCCAATTAACAATGTTGTGGTAGTTTCAGGTGAACAACAAAGGGACTCAGCTGTACATATACATGTATCCATTCTCCCCCAAACCCTCTTCCCATCCAGGCTGGCGCACAACATTGAGCAGAGTTTCATGTGCTCTATAATAGGTCTTTGTTGGTTATCCATTTTAAATACAGCAGTGTGTACATGACCCTCTCAAAGTCCCTATCGTTCTCCCTGACAACCATAAGTTCGTTTTTCTAAGTCTGTATTTTTCTGTTTTAAAAGTTCTTGTATCATTTTGTTTTAGATTCCATGTATAACGGATGTCATATTATATTTCTCCTTCTCTGACTTACTTCACTCAGTATGACACTCTTTGGGTCATCTGTGTTGCTGCAAATTGCTTTATTTCATTCTTTTTAAATGGCTGAGTAATATTCCATTGTAGATATGTACCACATCCTCTTTATCCATCCTCTGTCGATGGACGTTTAGGTTGCTTCCATGTCTTGGCCATTGTAAACAGTGCTGTAGTGAACATAGGGGTGCATGTATCCTTTTGGATCATGGTTTTCTCCAGCTATATGCCCAAGAGAGGGATTGTAGGGTCCTATGGTACTCTTATTTTTAGTTTTTAAAGAAACTTCTGTACTGTTCTCCATAGTGGCTGTACCAATTTACATTCCCAGCAACAGTATAGGAGGGTTCCTTCTCTCCACACCCTCTCCATCATTTGTTGTTTGTGGAATTTTTGATGATAGCTATTCTGACTGGTGTGAGGTGATATCTCACTGTGATTTTGATTTGCATTTCTCTAAAACTAGCAATGTTGAACATCTTTTCATTTGCCTATTGGCCATCTGTATGTCCTCTTTTGAGAAATATCTATTTAGGTCTGCCCATTTCTTGAGTGAGTTGTTTGTTTTGAGGCATGATGTGTCATAAACTGTTTGTAAATTTTGGAGACTAAACCCTTATTGGTTGCGTCATTTGCAAATATTTTTCCCCAATCTGTGGGTTGTCTTTTGTTTTGTTTATTTCCTTTGCTGTGCAAAAAACTTTTGAGTTTAAGTAGGTCCCATTTGTTTATCTTTGCTTTTATTTTCATTATTCTGGGATATGGATCAAAAAAGATGTTGCTTTGATTTATGTCAGAGAATGTTCTGCCTATGTTTTCCTCTAGGAGTTTTATCATGTCTGGTCTCACATTTAGGTCTTTAATCCATTTTGAACTTATTTTTGTGTATGGAGTTAAGGAATGATCTTAAAATATATATCTTTTAATTTTTAAATGTAGTACTTTGGTGTAAATAATTTACAGTTATTTCTAAAGTGTTAATTCCTGCCTGGCTTCCTGATTCCTTGGTTGCTCAGTCCATTTTGTAGACATTGTCTCTCACTTTCTCTTGGCACAAGTGCTGGACATCTTGGAAACATGAACTGATGCTGTGAAAACACAGGACAAATGACCACAATAATAAATTACCTTATTTGCCTCTAATGCTTTTGTGAAATTAGTACCCAAGTGGGAACTAAAGGGGGCGTTCCAGGCGGCGCAGTGGTAAAGAATCCACTTGCCAATGCAGGAGACGCAGATGCAAGAGATGTGGGTTCAATGAATCTTAAGCTCATCTAGCAATAGACAATATAGTAAAAGCTGTTTTCTTTCATACTTTGACAGAAAGTTTCTGTTGTCATTTTTGGTTATAATCATTATAGATATTTCTAATATTCATTATGGTAAATTCTTAATCAAGTAATTTGCACCAATTTGGAGATAAATCTGAATAGGTCTATTAGAGTCTTAGGATTATCAATGGGGTTGCAAGAAGTTTATTTCTAAGTTATGACTTTTTGTTTTTTTGGTGAGGTGAGCAAAATGAAATTTCTGCTCATAGATATCTTTACCAGAGTTGCAGTGAATGGCATGTAAATTTTAATCAGATGGCTAAGCTGTAAACAGTGCAGGTGGAATTTTGTAGTGTAAAGTGATTATTTGGTTTCTATTTCATATTTGAGGTGTTTATCAATGTTTGGCCAAATGTGACCCACCCTGGCTTGTGAAGCTGTTGAGTTCTGACACAGTGCCCTCTCACAGCAATATTAATGGAGTTCAGGTTCCACTGGTTGAGCAAGACAGTAGTAATTTCTCATTTTCCTAGGTAAAATCACACTTACTCTTTTAAAAAATTTACTCCATTATTTTTACATAAATCTAAACATTATCCATATTGTAATATTGCTCTTTCTTCTCTCGAGAGGACCTTTTTATTTTTAAAATTTTTCATTAATTTATTTAGAATAATATTAATAACCCATGCATTTAATATGAAAAATAATTATTTCCCAAAATAAACACAATGGTGGGAAAAGTGGAGCCTTTTACATTTTCATAGTTTTCCAAGTCTATTTCTTGTCTGTCTCATTAGATGACCACAGGATTTTCATGTTTGCTTCTGCATTAAATATCTTTTCCCCTCGTTTTTCACAATTTATTTTTTAAATTGGAGTATCAATGCATAGGAGTGGGATTTCTGGACAATATGGCGACTCTATTTTTAGTTTTTTTAAGGAAACTCCATACTGTTTTCCATTCCCACAACAGTATAGGAAGGTTCCCTTTTGTTGATGTGGTGTATCACATTGATTGATGAGTCCAGTTTTTAACTCTATCAACAATGAAACAATTAGACCTGCTCCCAGCAGCTAACATATTGAATCCAAGAACTTTGTTAGATTCACCTATATCAGTAAATTCAGTCCTAACTAAAATCATGTTTGTCTTCCCTTGATTCATCCACACCCTAACTCTGTCTGCTGAGAGGGACCAAAACACCACTTACTACGGCTTTGAGTTCTCCCTTGGTGGGCTTCCCAGGTGACGCTAGTGGTAAAGAACCCACCTGCCAATACATGAGACATAAGAGATGTGGATTCACTCCCTGGGTTGGGAAAATCCCCCGGAGAAGGGAATGGCAGCCCACTCCAGTTTTCTTGCCTGGAAAATTCCATGGACAGAGGAGCCTGGTGGGCTACAGTCCATGAGGTCATAAAGAGTCGGACATGACTGAAGTGACTTAGCATGTGATACCTTGGTGAGAGATACTTGTCCCCTGGGGGAGAGTGCAGAGCAGCAGTCTGGCTCCAGTTATGCGGGGCCAAATCTCTGACTGGGAAATGGGGAGAGAGGTGCTGGGCAATATTAGCTCTCCCTGGTGATTATGGGGCAACTCTGTGACTGAGCACTGGGCGTTGGATACTTACAGCAGCAGCGAGCCCGGCTGTAGTGGGTTGAAGCCCCTACTTGGTACAGCGCAGGGCAGTGACAGCTGAGCACCAGTAATGACCAGTCAAAGCATGACTTGGGGCCCAGGGGTGGGACACAGAGCAGCAGTTGGCCCCTGTTACGGCGGGTCAGAGCCCTGACTGAAGACCCTGGAGTGGGTGCAGAACCGTGGCAGCTCCAGTCCCCTGTATGGCAAGGTGCAGTGGCATCCTGGCCGTGTAGAGCTGGCGTGGGGGCAGCGGCAGGTCTTACTGCAGAGGCAGCTCCGCCCTTGAGGAGGAGAGTCAGCAGTGGGGACTCGGGGTGGCTCCGTCAGTTGAGCTCAGTTTTGACGAAGACTGTGGGAGTCCTTGACAGCACAGGCCGCAAACCTCTGCCGTGGTGAGACTGCTGGGGTCTCCTGCTCTCCTTTTCCCTGCAGGGTAAGATCCCTCTGCGGGATCCTTCCTGATGCTGAGCTGCTCTGGACTGGGGTAGGGGCAAGGGAGGTAAATGCTTCCTATGCTCTTCGAGAGGGCCGTCCTTTGTTTTAGCCCCACCAGGTTTCTCTTGTTTCCTCACTATAGTTTAGAGCTCTCCCAGAGCTAGTTTCATCAGTTTTTAGTTGTTTATTTATTGTTCTTGTTGCTTTTGTGGAAGTGATGGGTGTTGGGACTTCTTGGGATATCCCAAGATATCTTGCTAATGTCACCTCCAGGAATCATTGGTTTTTTTCCTTCGTAGTTTTGCCTTTTCAGGAATGTCATATATTTGCAATCATACAGTATGCACCCTTTTAATGTGGCTTCTTTCACTTAATAATATGCATTTATGTTTCCTCTATCTTCCCATGGCTTGACATCTCATTTCTTTTTAGTACTTAGTAACATTCATTCCAGTGTTTGGGTGTATGAATCCATTCAGTTGATTGATCCATTCACTTACTGAAGGACATCTTGGTTGCTTCCAAGTTTTGGCAATTATGAATGAAGCTGATATAAGCACCATGTTCAGGTCTCTGAGTGGATTTAATATTCCAACTTCTGTGGGTAAATACCAAGGAACACATTACTGTGTCACATGGTAAAAGTATGCTTAGTTTTGTAAAAAATAATCTGCCAGCATGTCTTCTAAAATGGCTGTACCATTTTGCATGCCCACAAGCAATGAATGAAAGCTCTCGTTGTTCCACATTCTTACCAGCATTTGGGGTATCAGTGTTTTGGTGTCTGGAAATTCTAATAGGTGCGTAGTGGTATCTCATTTTAATTTGCAATTCCCCAATGATATATGATGTAGAACATCTTTTAAATTAAAAACTGTCGAGTCTTAGAGTTGCTCGTCTATTTTGGATCACAGTTCTTTATCAAATATGTCTTTTGCAAATATTTTCTCCCAGTGTGTCTCATTTTCTCATTCCCTTGATAGTGTCTTTTTCAGTGTGTTTTGGATCTCTACTTTAAGACAGCCACAAGATAGAGTAAGTTTTCTGCACGTTTAACCTCTCAATGATTGATACTCTGTGTTAAGGATTAAGGGATACCTGGCAGGTCTCCTTTGAGGAAGAACTCAAGGAGGAGACAATAGAGATGCAGACTTTTACCTTTGCATCATGCAAGTGACATATATCTGACACGTATCTTTTTAGTGGTTAGGGTTGAGAAAGGAGAAGGAACAGGTCAACAGAACAAGACACCAGCCACCAGCATAGTTGGTTCCATATCAGTATTTATTGTGTGACTTTACTGTGTAACCTTGAGCAAGTCACTTACTCTTTTTTGAGCCACAACTTCTTTATCTCTGAAATAGGTGGGATGTTGCTTACTTGTAATGTTTCTGTGAGGATCAGTGACACAGCATAGCACCTAGTACAGCCCCTTGTTTGTGATATGAGCTCCCCACATTAGCCACTGCTCACCTTTCCTTCTTCCCTTAGCACTGCCTTTTTTTTTTTTTTTTTTTTTAATTTTTCTATTAGTTGGAGGCTAATTACTTCACAACATTTCAGTGGGTTTTGTCATAGATTGATATGAATCAGCCATGGATTTACACGTATTCCCCATCCCAATCCCCGCTCCCACCTCCCTCTCCACCCGATTCCTCTCGAAACATCCCACCCTCGCCTTCTCCCACAGAGTTCAAAAGTCTGTTCTGTATTTCTGTGTCTCTTTTTCTGTTTTGCATATAGGGTTATCGTTACCATCTTTCTAAATTCCATATATATGTGTTAGTATGCTGTAATGTTCTTTGTCTTTCTGGCTTACTTCACTCTGTATAAGGGGCTCCAGCTTCATCCATCTCATTAGGACTGGTTCAAATGAATTCTTTTTAATGGCTGAGTAATATTCCATGGTGTATATGTACCACAGCTTCCTTATCCATTCATCTGCTGATGGGCATCTAGGTTGCTTCCATGTCCTGGCTATTATAAACAGTGCTGCGATGAACATTGGGGTGCACGTGTCTCTTTCAGATCTGGTTTCCTCAGTGTGTATGCCCAGAAGTGGGAATGCTGGGTCATATGGCAGTTCTATTTCCAGTTTTTAAAGAAATCTCCACACTGTTTTCCATAGCGGCTGTACTAGTTTGCATTCCCACCAACAGTGTAAGAGGGTTCCCTTTTCTCCACACCCTCTCCAGCATTTATTGCTTGTAGACTTTTGGATAGCAGCCATCCTGACTGGCGTGTAATGGTACCTCATTGAGGTTTTGATTTGCATTTCTCTGATAATGAGTGGTGTTGAGCATCTTTTCATGTGTTTGTTAGCCATCTGTATGTCTTCTTTGGAGAAATGTCTGTTTAGTTCTTTGGCCCATTTTTTGATTGGGTCATTTATTTTTCTGGAATTGAGCTGCAGGAGTTGCTTGTATATTTTTGAGATTAATCCTTTGTCTGTTTCTTCATTTGCTATTATTTTCTCCCAATCTGAGGGCTGTCTTTTCACCTTACTTATAGTTTCCTTTGTAGTGCAAAAGCTTTTAAGTTTCATTAGGTCCCATTTGTTTAGTTTTGCTTTTATTTCCAATATTCTGGGAGGTGGGTCATAGAGGATCTTGCTGTGATTTATGTCGGAGAGTGTTTTGCCTATGTTCTCCTCTAGGAGTTTTATAGTTTCTGGTCTTACATTTAGATCTTTAATCCATTTTGAGTTTATTTTTGTGTATGGTGTTAGAAAGTGTTCTAGTTTCATTCTTTTACAAGTGGTTGACCAGTTTTCCCAGCACCACTTGTTAAAGAGGTTGTCTTTTTTCCACTGTATATCCTTGCCTCCTTTGTCGAAGATAAGGTGTCCATAGGTTCGTGGATTTATCTCTGGGCTTTCTATTCTGTTCCACTGATCTATATTTCTTTTTTTGTGCCAGTACCATACTGTCTTGATGACTGTGGCTTTGTAGTAGAGTCTGAAGTCAGGCAGGTTGATTCCTCCAGTTCCATTCTTCTTTCTCAAGATTACTTTGGCTATTCGAGGTTTTTTGTATTTCCATACAAATTGTGAAGTTCTTTGGTCTAGTTTTGTGAAAAATACCGTTGGTAGCTTGATAGGGATTGCATTGAATCTATAGATTGCTTTGGGTAGAATAGCCATTTTGACCATATTGATTCTTCCAATCCATGAACACGGTATGTTTCTCCATCTGTTTGTGTCCTCTTTGATTTCTTTCATCAGTGTTTTATAGTTTTCTATGTATAGGTCTTTTGTTTCTTTAGGTAGATATACTCCTAAGCATTTTATTCTTTTTGTTGCAATGGTGAATGGTATTGTTTCCTTAATTTCTCTTTCTGTTTTTTCATTGTTAGTATATAGGAATGCAAGGGATTTCTGTGTGTTAATTTTATATCCTGCAACTTTACTATATTCGTTGATTAGCTCTAGTAATTTTCTGGTAGAGTCTTTAGGGTTTTCTATGTAGAGGATCATGTCATCTGCAAACAGTGAGAGTTTCACTTCTTCTTTTCCTATCTGGATTCCTTTTACTTCTTTTTCTGCTCTGATTGCTGTGGCCAAAACTTCCAACACTATGTTGAATAGTAGTGGTGAGAGTGGGCATCCTTGTCTTGTTCCTGATTTCAGGGGAAATGCTATCAATTTTTCACCATTGAGGGTGATGCTTGCTGTGGGTTTGTCATATATAGCTTTTATTATGTTGAGGTATGTTCCTTCTATTCCTGCTTTTTGGAGAGTTTTAATCATAAATGAGTGTTGAATTTTGTCAAAGGCTTTCTCTGCATCTATTGAGATAATCATATAGAAATCAAAATATGTATAGAAATGAATGAAAATGAAAACACAACAACCCAAAACCTATGGGACACTGTAAAAGCAGTGCTAAGGTGAAGGTTCATAGCATTACAGGCTTACATCAAGAAACAAGAAAAAAGCCAAATAAATAACCTAACTCTACACCTAAAGCAATTAGAGAAGGAAGAAATGCAGAACCCCAGGGTTAGCAGAAGGAAAGAAATCTTAAAAATTAAGGCAGAAATAAATGCAATAGAAACTAAAGAGACCATAGCAAAAATCAACAAAGCTAAAAGCTGGTTTTTTCAAAAAATAAACAAAATTGACAAACCATTAGCAAGACTCATTAAGAAACAAAGAGAGAAGAACCAAATTAGCAAAATTAGAAATGAAAATGGAGAGATCACAACAGACAACACTGAAATACAAAGGATCATAAGAGACTACTACCAGCAGCTCTATGCCAATACAATGGACAACTTGGATGAAATGGACAAATTCTTAGAAAAGTATAACTTTCCAAAACTGAACCAGGAAGAAATAGAAGATCTTAACAGACCCATCACAGGCAAGGAAATCGAAACTGTAATAAAAAATCTTCCAGCAAACAAAAGCCCAGGACCAGATGGCTTCACAGCTGAATTCTACCAAAAATTTAGAGAAGAGCTAACACCTATCTTACTCAAACTCTTCCAGAAAATTGCAGAAGAAGGTAAACTTCCCAACTCATTCTATGAGGCCACCATCACCCTAATTCCAAAACCAGACAAAGATGCCACAAAAAAAGAAAACTACAGACCAATATCACTGATGAACATAGATGCAAAAATCCTTAACAAAATTCTAGCAAACAGAATCCAACAACATATTAAAAAAATCATACACCACGACCAAGTGGGCTTTATCCCAGGAAAGCAAGGATTCTTGAATATCCGCAAATCAATCAATGTAATACACCACATTAACAACTTGAAAGATAAAAACCATATGATTATCTCAATAGCACTGCTTTTTTGTGGAAGGATTCAAGGCTACAAAATGAATAGCCATAAAGAAAGTTTATGAGTGATCCAGTACCAACTTTAAACATATATAGTGACTCTCAGTGACCATATATATTATATACTTGTGTGTCTTAATAAAAGAAAAATTCTACCATATGTCATCTCTGTTAAATAGTGTGTAGACCAAAAGGCCCATCTGAAAACAACCACTGAGGATGCAGAAACTAGTTTTAATAAGATTCTGGATGACTGGAAGGCAAAAACCAAACTAATAGTTCCAAAGGTCATGATAAATGAATTAGGAAAGTAATCAAAATGGCTTAGCCAAGCAAGGCTGTCATTCTTCATCTTAATGAATCTCTTAAAGAGTAAATAAAAGGAGAAAGATGAAAGTAATTATTGACTGTGTACCTAGTTATTGGAGCACTGACATCTCCAAGGAATTCAGTTCATAAAGCTGAGGCTGTAGGTGAATATACATACATCACATAGCTGCCTGCGAGCAGGGGAGCCATATATCATGCTTATATAGAGAGTGTATAAATACTTATTTTAATGAACATGTTACATTGACCTCTATTCCTCTGCTGAATATATCGAGCCAATGTCTTGGGAGTTAGAAGAGTTAGAGAGAACTTGGCTGTTGGAGGCAGAGGCTCAAGCCAGTTCCCATTTCTACCATTTCTTGCTGAACAGAGAAGACATAAAATTTCCTGATGTGCCATCGAATAGCAGAAGAGATGGAGGAAACAAATGAGGGGAAAGGTTTTTTAGAAAAAGTTTCAAAAAAGGAGAATGAATGATTCACAATATTATTATCACTATGAGAAATGGAATACATATTCTTTCCATGTATATTGTGTTAGAGGATATTTCACTGGTACAATTTTACTTGGATCAGTTTAGTAGGGCACCATTAAAGCTAAGAATTTCCATTTTAGTGGTTGATGAAGCCTGGTCATTTTGACTGACATCTGATATTAAATCCTCTTTTTCAGTAAGCTTTCACTCATGATTTAAAAATTTTATTATTTTACGTTTTAAATTTAAAGGCACTTATAAATTTCATCATGAAAACATTATGAAGCCAGTATAGAAATGTTATTTTGTATTTTTTACAAGAAGTGATTTTTATATATGTACATGAAACAGGTTTTATTAAGTAGATAGAGTTTTAAAAACAAAAGGTATCATACATATTGTTTTGTTACCAGATTTATTTTACTTAGCAGTATACTGTTAATAGAGCTTCCCTGGTAGCTCAGCCAGTAAAGAATCTGCCTGCAAGGCCGGAGACCCTGGTTTGATTCTTGGGTCAGGAAGATCTCCTGGAGAAGGGATATGCTACCCACTCCAGTATTCTTGGGCTACCATGGTGGCTCAGATAGTAATCTGAGCTGCAATACGGGAGACCTGGGTTCAGTCCCTGGGTGGGGAAGATCCCCTCGACGAGGAAATGGCAACCCACTCCAGTATTCTTGCCTGAAGAATCCCATGGACCGAGGAGCCTGGCGAACCTCTAGTCCACAGGGTCACAAAGAGTGACACATGATTGAGCAACTAGGCACAGCATACTGTTAATAAGTTTTATGTTATTGAATTTTCTTTCACATTATTTTTAAAGACTGCATAGACTCTTGGAATGGGGATATAACATAGTTTATTTAACCATCCCTGTAACTGGATGCTTAGGTCGTTTCCCTTCTTTCTATAACCCTGTTGCAGATGCATCAGTAGCTATGTTCCACTCTGATTCCTTCTTTAGAAAGGAGTCCTAGAAGTGAAATTGATGAGTGAAGAGTCAGAGCACATTTGGGGCAGAAAACTTTTGAATAGACCCAAAGCTTTGAAAGAACTTAATTTTGGAAACAATACAGAATTAAGAACAGTGGAAACTCTCTTGAAGTAGGAACAGCCCTTAGAGCAGGGTGGTGGTGGTGGTTTAGTTACTAAGTTGTGTCTGACTCTTGTGACCCTTTGGACTGTAGCCCACCATTCTCTTCTGTCCAAAGAATTCTCCAGGCAAGAATAGTGCAGTGGGTTGCCATTTCTTTCTCCAGGGGATCTTCCTGACCCAGGGATTGAACCTGGGTCTCCCGTATAGCAGGCAGATTCTTTACTGTCTGAGCAACCAGGGAACCCCTAAGAGCAGGATATCACCTCTCAAAGAAGAACATTGTTAATACAACCCAGGAATTACTGAATCAAAGTTATGGTTGTAAAGAGAACATTTAAAAAATATCTTCCATTAGAGAGTGGATTTAAGAATGTGTTTTCCTTTGTGATTAAACAACTAGGTGTAGCATTTGTGATGGACTGGAGGGCTAAGGAGGATATAGTTTGGAAAGCTTCCAAAAATCATGGGGCAAAACTTTGCAGTTGTTGGCTATACGTTATCATAGCATAATGGTTCTGACTCATTTGGAAACAACAGTAAGAGGTGGGTTTTCCCAGTGACCATGATTGTAAATTATTCTTTGGAGTGGAGATTTTAAGAGGCAACTATTTCAGACTTCGACCACACAGTGGGATAGAATTGACCTTTTCAAAATGATTCTTTTTGTTGTTGTTGTAGTAGGAGAGGATCATTTTAGGATTGGTTTAGACATGATGTATCCTTCTTATTGCAGTTGATTCAATTCTGTTCCCGAAATGTTAAGTTTTGGATTGACTATTCTTTGGGCGTATTTTTTCTGTCTAGACATAACCTAAATGGCAGACAGCAAGGGGCGCTGTAAATATCAGCTGTATCTGCAAATGGAAAGGCAACCTGGGGCCACACATATGTCATTTTCATCACACACGGAGGGTGTGTCAATCTCAGGTTCCCTTAGCGCTGCCCAGCATTAAGCCCTAAAGAATTTCAGCTGGAGAAAGTAGCTATGTTCAGTCTTTTTGTCAATTCTGACCACATCCATAGGGATATTTAGCACCTTACCTTATCTAGGAGGGAAGGTGAGGAATCAGTCTAATGCCCACAGTTGTAACTCCTTGAGAAGCCATTGCCTAGCCCTTCAATATCCTCAAAACCCCCAAGTCTATCTACGGTGGATAACTGGGCTGGAACTTGAATTCTGTTTGAATGGGACCCTAGGAACCTCTTCCTGACAGACACTTCTCCTTGTTTCAGAGTTTTTATCTGTGGCTAGTGTCTTGCATCATCCTGGACACATTACCTTTTGTCCAGAACTTAGCCCTCACCACCTGCCTCTTAGGAGTCATATGGTCTCCAGCTGCTCTGATCTTCATTCACCATACTAAACTTTTTGAATATTGATATTTGCCTGTATTGGACCCAGAGCACCCAATTGATTTGTATCTGTTGAGAGGCCATGAAGACGTTTACATTATTCCCTCCTGGCCTTTGCCCTGCCCATCCTCATAAATTCTCAGCTCTCCTGTTTGCTAAGATCTAACACACCTAGTAGCAGAGGCTGAGTGTGCTGTACTAGTGAGGATGACAGCATACAGTAGGCAAAATGCTGTGTTTGTGGTCCCATCTTCAAATATAAAAATGGGAGATAAGTTTGTGTTGTTTAGTCACTAAGTCGTGTTTAACTCTTGTGACCCCATGGACTATAGCCCATCAAGATCCTCTGTCCATGAGATTTTCCAGGCAAGAATACTGGAGTGCGTTGCTGCTTCCTTCTCCAGGAGATCTTCCCAACCCGGGGATTGAACCCATGTCTCCTGCATTGGCAGGTGGATTCTTTACCACTGAGCCACCATTGCAAATAATGTAATATTCAATTTTGATAACTGCTTTTACTACATTATTTTCTATCACCAATTTCCCTTTCTGTCAATTTTGGAAGCACTATGCAAGAATTATTTTTTTCCTCTGTGTAACTACATTTTGGTGGGTCATAGTTCTTTACAACAGCAGTCTGAAATTGCTCAAGGTATGGCAATAGAAAAAGCCTGAACTGTGATTAATTTTGCTTGTTGATACCCAGTGAAACTGTTAATCAACATTTGTAATCTTTTTTTTTTTTTATTAGTTGGAGGCTAATTACTTCACAACATTTCAGTGGGTTTTGTCATACATTGATATGAATCAGCCATGGATTTACACGTATTCCCCATCCTGATCCCCGCTCCCACCTCCCTCTCCACCCGATTCCTCTGGGTCTTCCCAGTGCACCAGGCCGGAGCACTTGTCTCATGCATCCCACCTGGGCTGGTGATCTGTTTCACCATAGATAGTATACATGCTGTTCTTTTGAAATATTCCACCCTCACATTCTCCCACAGAGTTCAAAAGTCTGTTCTGTATTTCTGTGTCTCTTTTTCTGTTTTGCATATAGGGTTATCGTTACCATCTTTCTAAATTCCATATATATGTGTTAGTATGCTGTAATGTTCTTTATCTTTCTGGCTTACTTCACTCTGTATAAGGGGCTCCAGCTTCATCCATCTCATTAGGACTGGTTCAAATGAATTCTTTTTAATGGCTGAGTAATATTCCATGGTGTATATGTACCACAGCTTCCTTATCCATTCATCTGCTGATGGGCATCTAGGTTGCTTCCATGTCCTCGCTATTATAAACAGTGCTGCAATGAACATTGCATTTGTAATCTTTTAATAGATTCTGTCAAGTTTTCAGAAGATATGGACAGTTGCTATTGCCTCACTGGGAGAGGCTTATATGAAAAAAATTTATATTTCTTCCTTAAAATGATAGCCACAAGGACACAGTAAAGGGAAGTATGCTATCCATGGTGTGTGTTGGGGGGTACCTGAATTGAGGAAGTGCTATCTAGGTCAAGTTTGTTGCATGTATACTTTTATATATTCTGGTATTCTCTTTTATAGTGGTAAAGTCTTTAAGAGGAGGGATAGAGGAAAGAGAATAAGGTTATAGTCTGTAATAATGCATTTATTGTTGTCAAAGAAGTTAAATTCTCCAGGCAAGAATACTGGAGTGGGTAGCCATTCCCTTCTCCAGGGGATCTTCCTGACCCAGGGGTAAAACCCAGGTCTCCTGCATTGCAGGCAGATTATTTTACCAGGGAAGACCTTGGGAGCATATGGGGAATGCATTTGCTCCTTTTCTGCCTTGCCTTCTTGCACTCACAGTGCACTCCCACTTCCTCATGGTCTCATCTGGAGCCTGTCCCTTGTGTCTCTCCTCTGGGAGGCATTCTCAACATCCTGTGTGTGCTTTTTCCACACCACCCATGGCTATCTCCATAACTTCTGAGACAAGTTCAGGGGCTGAATTTAATGCATTAAAGTGCTTAGAACAGTGCTTGGCATTAAGTAAGTACTCAGTAAATTTTAGTTATTGTTATCTGCCCATTCCCCATGGGCTGGGGCTTGTTCTGCTGGGTCAGTCACCTTCGGTTCAGGTCCTTTCTGGACAAGAAGATGCCTTGCTTTCTGTGAGGAATACAAGAAAGATCAGAGCAAGGATAAAAGCCTTGGTATTTGGGTTAAAAACAACATTGGAAATGACCTTTATTAGATAAGAAACTACAAAGCTATCCATAGGACAAGCATATTTTATACAATAAAATATTGATAAATGGAATATTACTTACAACTTGTCAAAGGTTACATCTGTTTTCTCATATTTTTCATGTTAAGTTTTGTGATCAATTTGTATATACATATATAAGATACCAAAAACTGAGAAAAACTCCAGAGAAAAAGCATCCATGCACAATCACATCTTCATTCTCCAAACAACTCAGTTTATTTCTAACGAGAACGTCAGAAAGTTTCTTACCATGGGAGAGTGACCTTTAAAGAAAAGACCTGACAACCAGATAAACTGCACACCATTTACAGAGGGATTCAGGGAATTTACTCCATCTATTTCCCTGTCCTCTGGAGGAAATTATTCATTCTCGAAGGGCAAAGCTGATTGAGGAAGGAAGAGTCAGACTGAAAACAGACAATGCTTTCAGCTTTGCTCATGAGAAGGAGTCCGGACTTCTGGGTTTTCACCTACAGAGTGAGGTGGTTGAACTAGATCACTTTAAAGGTGCTTCCCAGGTCAAATAGGGTGAGCTTTCCTGTGCTAAGCTGTGCTGTGTCTGTGCTGGTTAGGTAAGAATCATAAACTCTCTACCAGACAGCAAACTCCCTGCTAAATGGGGAACTTCTGTAGCCAGCCCTTGGGTCCTTAGTTTTAACCCAATGCTTGGCCAGTGTTCTAGGCTCTGTCCATGGTACCTGTGGAGAGACTGTAACAGTGTAGTGGTGAGGGACAAGCAAGGTCATGTATGTCCAAGTGCTTAGAGCTGCAAAGGTTTTTTGTTTTTTTGTTTGTTTTTTTGTTTAATGTATGGTGAAGTTGTAAAATGAAAGAACTAAGAATAGACTGAGAATATTTCTTTGGTTTTGAGAACTTAAGAGCTGGAAGAAAATGGGACATCAGAACAACCTAGTCATTTACAATGGAGGAACCAGTAGGTTGCTGGTGTCTGACATTTAACAGAAAGCAGTGTCATTAATCTGAAATCGTGAACCTACAGTTTTTGATTAGTTAATATTAAAATGTATAAAAGGGAATAAAGCAACATATGAGAAAAGAGATTATGTACACCAATCTAAAGGACTTCCCAGGTGGCTCAGATGGTAAAGAACCCGTCTGCCAATGCAGGAGCTACGGGAGACATGGGTTTGATACCTGGATCAGAAAGATCCCCTGGAGGAGGAAATGGCAGCCCACTCCAGTATTCTTGCTTGGAAAATCCCATGGACAAATGAGCCTGGTAGGCTACAGTCCATGGGGTCACAAATAGTCAGACATGGCTGAGCGACTGAGCACATATGCACACACACCAATATAACACTCTAATGGAGACCATTGCTGTATTTGCCCTTGAAGATTTCAGTAAGTAATAGTGATTTTCCAAAAGGACACTACACTGTAAATCAGATGTCCTCCTCAAATGGTAGAAATGTAAGCCTAAATGTAGGAATATCTTCCCTCTTCTCATTTAGATGCTGACTTTTTCTTCCGCCTGGGAGTCTTTGGGCAGAAGTTGCATTTATTTACTGTCATTGAGTTAATTTCACATATGCAGAATGTCTTCTGACTTGGTAGTAATGGACCAGGCTCTCAATTTGCCTCCCATGCCAATGTATATTTTTAGCTCAATCACTGAGGAATTAAAACATATTTACTTGTTATCAGTGCTGCTTGTAAGTGAAATACTGGAGAGTTTCTTAGTTCATGGGTGCAGGAGAGGTTCTGTAAGCTCAGGAACATGCTATAAAGGTGCTCATGTTTCAAAATTTACTGTTTAACAACAAATGATTAGCACTGGTGTTCACTGTAACAGAGCAGTCTTTGCAGCGTGGATGGTGTGAGTGGGCACGGACCGTTAGGTGAATTAGCAGATGAGAGTTCAGAGAGATTGGATAGAAGTAGAAAAAGAAAATAAAAGAAGAATTAAGCACACCCTTCACATATACTTTTAAAGTTATGATTTATTCTTATAAGAAAGATATGCTCATTTAAGAACATTTAGAAGATACTAACAACCATATAGGAAAAAGGGGAAAAATCTTGCAATCCTGTTATCTGGAGATAAATACTACCAATTTAGTATGTAGCACTCCTCAGGCTGTTTGCTATATATTTAAATTATATATATATATATATTATATATATATACACACACAAACATGAGATCTTCCTGTTTTATAATCAGTCTTTCCCACCTATAATACCATGAATATACTTTCAAGTAACTAAGTACAGCAAGTTCTTTAAATCACACACTAAACCAGTTTTTCCTTAAGGTCACTGGAACCAAATATCATGTATAAAAACTTTATTTGTAAAATACCTTAAACTTTTTAGATGCTATCAAAATCCTACCCTGAGCTGTGCCAGACACATAAGAGATTTTATGATGATATAACTGTTATGTTATTTGAAAAGGAGAGTCCTTAATCTTGAAGGGAATTTAAGATTTCTAAGAGAGAGGGGAGCCAGTGATTTGCATTCTGGGCTGTGGTACACCCGCTTCAGCAAAAGCTAGAACTGTCCATGGTGCTGAAGACCTCTGCGAAGGCTTCCACTTAGCATTTCTCAGTTAAATTTACTGACTCAGTACTCACAGCATAAAGTGACTGGGCACACATGTACTCACTGCATAAAATGAATCACCACTAATTATCACAATTGGCCTACAAGATGAGAGACATTTTATTTATTTTTACACAAGGAAACGATGTAAGAGACAGGAAACAACTTAGGAAGGTTCTTTTGCAAAGGACAGAAATCAAGCTATTTTAATGAAAAGGAATTTAATTTAAGAAATGTAGTATTTATAAAATTATGGAAAGTGCTGACGCAGCAGCCCCTAACCTGGGCCTCATGGAATGACTCCCAGAACACCACTACAGAACTATCCAGCCAAAGGAACTGCTCTCTCTACTGCATCTGGGTAAATGGGAGTCATGAAGTTTCATGCCAGTTGCTGCTCCAAGACCACACTGTCTTGGCTATGGTCTGGGGTTTAGATGCTGGCATCAGAATGAGGCCCTCCAGAGCCAGGCTGAGATTACAGTACATACAGGAGCAAAATACAGTGCTTTCTGCCTCTCAGCATTCACTAAACCAGTTACTGGACACTCAGCTCTTTGCTGATACTGTTTTGGGAAAACCAAGTTCCCATGATCCCTGTATCTCTGTGCACCAGCAGAAATAATAGGAGCTATAGAAGTAGCTTCTGAAGACTTCTGTTTTCCAGATATCCCACGAGTACTTCATATTAGTGGGGCCTAAAGCACACCCTGAACCTTAGTTGCAAAGGTACCTGGGAGGAGTGGTTTTCAGAACAAGTTAAACTGAAAGGAAAGTGGAACAAGTGTGCTTTAGATGACTTCACTTATCATCACAGGGAGCTGTTATTCAGAACTAAGTTTAAAGCGCTGGGTTCTTTCTATACCACACAAGTTGATTTGGAATCAATATGAAATTTACTCAGATGACCTTGGGGATTATTTTTATTAATTTCTAGTATATAAGTGGGTATTTGTTGATCAAGAAGGACTTGAGTCAGAGACTCAGAGAAGTCTGTTATAGCCTGTCTTGGAGTTGAAAGCCTGTAGGGCTCTTTAGTTGAATTAGACTGAAAAGTCATGACCATGAATGAGAGAAAGCATTACAAGAAAAGCTAGGGTGATGTCTGCCTCGCCTCAAGAGAAAATATTTTCTGAGCAGAGAGAATTTGTAAATACCTAAAACCATTGGCAAATCATTTAACAGCGTTCTCTATGGAAAATAATTCTATTTAAAGAAAAGAATCTCAAGAGATTATGAGCAAGGTTATGGGGATTAGTGAGGTCTGGTAATCTAAGATTGCCTTCACATTATTGTGGTGGATTTGAGATTCCAGTCTTTGTCTGTTTGGCTCTTTTGGGGTGGAATTTCCTTTCTCATGTTAATTGAACCATATGTGAGAACATCCTGGCCTCTCTGCACTCTTCACTCCTCTAGAAGTTACTGGTTAATTCAGAAGCAGGACTTCAGCTTCTTCTGTTTCTTTTGGAAACTAGCTGCTTACAGGAAGCAGAATTATGGTCTGTGCTTCTATGCTATGCTTTTTAGAATTAGCACTTGGAACTCAACCTGGCATTTGTGAATGTCTGTCATATTTTGGGGTTTGGTTCAAGAATCCCCTGGTTTTCGAAACCTAAATCACATTCATGAATATTATTGATATCAATAGTAAATAAGTGATACTTTGTTGTTTATCTATAGTTTTTCTAATCAGATTTGTTCAGAAGTAAATTATGGTTTATATTTTGATCCCATACTACATACCTTTCCCTATAGAAAGTTAAATAAGAAAATTAAACATAAAATGGACAGAAGATAAAAAAGAGACTGTAAATAGCAGACATTAAGCTGGAAAGAGAGAGAAAAAAATACAACAGCTCAGCTGTTGGGAAAAATTCAGAGGAGGAATAATCAACTCCATATATCAAAATCCCAAGTGCACAGCATAAAACAACAATTAATGTTCATGATGGCAACCCTTGATCCATCAAGAAAAATTAAGTTATGTTCAGCAGACTTTCTTTTCTTTACCTAAGCTGGGAAAGAATGTGTAATATATTTTAGAAAGATTTATTCTTTTGATAAAGGAAATATCATTTTACTTATATTTGCTAGACTCTCTAAGGAATACTATTGGGAAATAAATATAGGAAAACAGAAGAGATTGTTGAGGATAACTTCTTCAGCACACATTATCTTTAAAGATTTTACCATAGCATCCACATTTTCCTACTCTCCTTCGATATGTCTCATCAGGATTAATTTTTAAAATTTTACATTAATTTGTAAAATCAGCTCTAAGTGCCTGTTGGCACATGATAGATCATTTGATCTTGTCTTTAAGGAAAAGATAGATGTAAAGCATCTATCTGGGTCTAAATTAAGTTGAATCTTGGGCTTCAAACCTATCAGATATAAATTATAATTATACTCACAGAAGTGGATAAGTGATGTTGTATTCACTTCAGAACGTGGATATTCTAATTGACATTGCAGGTAGGAAAGGGAGAAGTTTGGCAGTTTGAATGTCTTCAGAAGAGGTATGAAGGTGTAAAAGCCTTTGTTGGGCTGCATTTTGAGCAGTCCAGGACCTGGCTTCTTCAGAGCCCTGGAGTTGAGGAAACCGAGAAGGGCTGGCCTCATGCCAATCATTCTATATGAGATGACAATACACAAAGTGTATTGTTTACCAAATCACAGCAGAGTAGGGGAGGATGAGGAGGAATATTTGTAACCTCACCCAGGGTACCCTCTTTGTTACATCAGGATACTTCAGAGACCAAGTGAATAATTTACAGGTTGCTTGGTGAGCATGGTATTAAGACAAAGAGAGATGGATAATCTTGGTCATTTCAACCAGCTGATGGTATGGCATTTTGAATCATCCCTGAGCTGAAGTAGAGTTGTAGTAATATATGATTATGAATCATCCTGTAGGCACATTATAAATACCTTAACTTATATCACTTCATTAATACTCCTAGCCACTCCATGAGGTAACCTCCTAGGAGGTGTCCTCCCCAGTAAGTAGATGAAAAAATAGAGGAACCAGAGTTTAAGTAACTCTCCTAAGGTCAAAGGCTGGCAAATTTGAGAGGTTGGAGTCCAAACCCAATGGTCTTAAGAGCTACATTATTTATCCCTGTAAGGTTCGTATGTTTGTCCTGGATTTAGTGTTTCTTCTCTCAGGATAGTGCTGGATAAACACCAAAAATTCTCATTTTTTTTCCACTTTCCTTTTCTATATTCCAAGCTCTCCACTGCAATTTTGGTCTTAAGCTTCCTCCAGACAAATTACAGGCAACTGGGTTGTTACTATTTACTAACTTACATTCTCATCCCAGTCCTTTCACGCTGAGATCTCATCCAGTTTATTTGAATTGAGTGCTTGGTGTTCGCAAATTCTCTGGTCATCCATTTATAATGTTTGAGTTACTCTCGGGGGACTGAGAGTCTTGAGCCTCATTCCCACCTAGTATTTTAATAACTTTGCTACAACCTAGTTTCTGTTACTCCTAAGTTCTTAGGCATAGGATAAAATGTCCTTCTCATTATTGCTTTCTTATATCACCTATATCACCAACAATTAATGGATAAAATATTGGTAAAAAATAGTCTCAAAGATGGATTATAAAACTAACTTGGAACTATTTAACTAGGTACTTTCCTAAGAATTCCAAAATTCTCATTATAAGATGGATCCCAGTCTTGTACAATTTTCTTTCTATTTTCATTGAATTTTAAGAACTGGAACTAGCAAAAGAGTCTTACTTGTTATAGTTTATTTATTTATTTTTATCTGTACTTAGAGATTTTCTAAGAATAGCATGGAAGGGGATTTGACTTTTGTAATTTCTAGTATGGTCAATTTCCCATCATTAGTCATATGAATCATGACTGTGAAAAATGAGTCAAAATTCCCCCCACTTTATTTTATGTTTTCCTGCAACTGAAGAGGAAATCTCTGACCTGAATCCTCATATTAGGATATAGTTCAGATTTTCTGAGCAGTTCCTTGAGATCCTTGGAAGAAAAGTGCATTATATAGCCTTCTATGAAGCATTTGAGATAGCCCTTTATGAATTACTCTGTGCTGGCAATTTTACTCGACTGTACCGGAAGACGTGGGATGGATTATGAATGAGTTGTGGAGGCAATTCAATTTTCTGGACTGTCAGTCACCCTAAAAGCAGGTGAGGTCGTAGAACAAATAACCCCACTCTTCCAAAATCCTATGTGGATGCTCAGACCTTCTGAAAGCCTTCAACGGATTTTCCTGCCTTGGCAGTAAACTGCCAAATGATCAGCAAAGTCAGAGTGTCGCTTGGCAGAGTGGCAGAACTGCTGCTACCTGCCTCCATGGGAAGAACAAAAGGGTTTGGGGTTTTCTAACCTGTGGTACAGACGCGAGGCCAGGATTATACCCCAGGCTCCATCCAGTCTTTGGAGCTGTTTCAATTCATAAATTATAAATGTCATATATTGCTGCACAGGTCATGAGAGAATTGTAGATGTTAATTCCAAGACTGTTATTAGTGGAAAGCGATCCTTTGGGAGATGGGGAAGTGGATTGAGGGACACAGACAGGGAATTAGAGATGCACATTGTCCAGAGAGGCCGAAGTAATGTGATGCTGATAATTAGAGTTTGAAAATGTCAGCAGCAGATGGGACCTACCGTCACTTGCCAATCGCAGACTGTTAAGGTCCCCATAACACATGTGTGATTCCCTTGGAGCAAAGAGTTGATAGCACAAAACAGTAGCAGAAGTGTCTAAGGAGTTTGAAACTGTGAAAGATCTATTTAGCCATAAACATGCCCTGTTGGGAGGGATGTGGTGTGAGGGAGTAAAACACAAACGAGGAGGGTACACTGGAGAGTCAGCTAAAGTTTAAGAACGATGGGAGTCTTCACAGATACAGAGAACACGCTAGTGGTTACCTAGTGGGGAGGGAGTGGAGGGAGGGGAGGTGCAAACCATTATTTACAAAATCAGCTACCAGGACACACTGTATGACACGGGGAGTATAGCCCATATTCTTTAATTATAAATGGAGTATAACCTTGAAAAACGGTGACTCACTACATTGTAAACCTGTCCCATGTAATACGGTACATCAGCTGTACTTCATTCAAAACATGTATGTCCTAGTATAAAAAAGAGAGTTACATGAGTCTTGTTTAAAACTTCATTTAGTCACAATCATAAAAAACTATCTTTCTTGGGTTGCCTATTTTTGAATGAAATAATCTCCCTTTTGTGTTCGGAAAAAAAAAAAAAAACCAACAAAAAAACTTGTCTTACAGGAATAGCCCATAAACTGATTTCCAAATCTAAAAAATAAAGTCATAGTAAAAAATAATGCTTCTCCAAGCTCAAAATACGTATTTTTCACATCAACCTTCTTCAGGGGGATGAAATATAATGCAAATCCAACCATTACCTGCTCCATACCCTCATTTTTGTTAACTAACAGGCAAATAATCTGGTCAGTAAGCAAACAAAATGCAGGAAAAAGGCAACAGAGAGAGAAATGTCACCTTAATACAAAAGCATTCTAAGTAAAAATATTCTAGCTTTTGTCCTCTAGAAAATGTCATTAAAAAAGCACATTCTCTCTCACTAAATCCATGGTAAAGAGAAACAACTCTATTTCCTGCTTTGTTTTCATACTCTTTCTCCCTTTCCACATCAAGTCCGTGGTGAAGGAACACTTGAGTGGTGTGGTACCTTTCGAACTGACCTTTTGTGTCTTTTTAACTATTGATGAAAATGTTTATTAATTGGGAAGTTGGTAGGAATGACATTCACTATCAGTATATTCTGACGATAGGACTGGTAATCTAGACCATATTAAGCAATACATTTTGTAGTTTAATTAGATTCTGAGAGTGCACACTTTTCTCTTGACCTAAGTTTGTTGGAGAACTTTGGTTTTTACTCAAACAATAAAATCACATGTTTCCATCATGGGGAAAATGGCCTCAAAGCCTAAAAAATGTTTCATTTTTTGGTCTAGATACAGAGTTTCTTTTTGAAAGGTAGAAATCCTAAATTCGAATGAGTTGAAATTGATACATTTATATATTTTTCTTGATTGCTTTTCATGTCAGGGAAGTGATAAATAAATAAATGCTTTTCATATCAGGGAAACAACTTATTCTCAGATGGGACTATTTTAAAACTGAGGCAGGCACTAGCAGGATCAGACCCGTAAGGGAAGTACAAAGTCTTAATCACTGGACCACCAGGGAAGCTTAAGAATAGCATTGTTATTGTTCAGTTGCTCTGAATCCAACTTTTTGTGACCCCACAAACTGTAGCATGCCAGGCTTCCCTGTCCCTCACCATTTCCCAGCACTTGCTCAAACTCATGTCCATTGAGTCGGTGATGCCATTCAACCATCTCATTTTGTCAACCTCTTCTCCTGCCTTCAATCTTTCCCAGCATCAGGGTCTTTTCTAGTGAGTTGGCTCTTTGCATCTTTGTAAAAAAATAATTTGGGCAGATTGAAACAAATACATTGGCTGCAAGAAGGTTGATAGTGACATAGCAGAAGAATTTCTCGAACGTGTGGCCAAACCCCATACAGAGGTGTGTGGCATGAGTCTTTGGCAGAGGCAGGCAGTTGGTAAAATAGGTCTTTCCTTGCAGAAGCAAAGTTCTTAGTCTCTTATCTGAGGTTCTGGGGTGAAATTGCACAATCTGGCAAGAATGTTAGTGGTATTCCAGGTCCCGGGTCATACAGGGGCAAATTCAAGATGGTTACACAGATGGAGGGACCTACAACCTTGGGTAGCCCCAGGTTTTGTCTGGAGAAGTCCCACTCTCAGCCCATGTGGTTTAGGTGGCTTGATCACATCGTTACGGCCTGGAATGGGCCCGCATTGGCTAGCATCAATGAGCACATGCTACCACTTGGTCATACTTTACGGATGAAAATGGACCCAAACAATGAGATTTTTTATGAGGTTTCAGGAAGAGAGGTGCCCTTTTCTGCTAGACTTGAATAAGAGAATATATGAAGAAGACTTGTAGCCTCCTTGGTCTAGATTTTGAGCATTGCATCAGTACTGAGGATTTTGGAGCCAAGAAATGGAATGAGAGGAATCAGCTCCTGGTGACATTGTTAGAGCTCCAGCATCAAGCTTTGCTGAGACGGGAGTAAAGCGTTATTAAGGAATAGTACTAGTGAGAGGAAAAGGGAAGAAGCAGGATTGGGCCAGAGAAAAACTGGATATTTCTCATAACACTAATGAATTAATTTTCTAACAGAGTATTTCAGGCTCCCAAGCATGCAGCTGACTTCACTACCTTACAAAATGTGTTTGTTTTAAGCCTACCATTAAGAGGGCTGCTGCCTATTTGACTTACTCAGCTCTACTTCCATAACCTCTTTCATTCTGTCGAGCCCTTAAAATTTCATATCTCTCCAATGAGACAAATTCTTTGGCAGAAGTATTTAATATCAACTGAAGAAAGCAGAACTGAGAACAAGGAATGTAAAACTTGAGTCAAGTGGCTTATTTTCTGTAGGTCTCAGTTTTCTATTTTGGTAAATGAGGGAGTGGGTCCAGATGATGTCTAAGATCCTTCCAGCCCTTAGATTCTAATATGTTGTGGAAACAATTTTGATTTAAGGATTTCAATTTCAAGGTGACTTTGAAAGGCTACAACACAGTTTAGCTAGGTAAGCGTTAATAAAACTACTAAGGAATTAAAAGATTAATCAATTAAAAGTGGATTCCAGGGCCCAAGAATATTATGGAATATACCTGCAAGAGGAATCCAGAATTAGAGACTGTGGGAAAAATGAGGAATGAAGTGATAAAATATTTGGAGAGAATCAGATATTGCAATAGAGGAGCTAAGAATAATTAATTCATTTATTCCATCATATATTTGTTGGGAATCTTGTGTATGCCACACCAGTAGGCCTTAGGGATACACAAATATAAAAGACATTACCCCTTTCTTTGAGGAGCCAGTAATCTAATTGTGGAGATGTATTGATAAACAAATGCCGTAGTCTAACACGTGCTTCCCTGGAATAGAGAAGTCGCAGATTTGTAGAGGAGCTTGTATTGAAGACAACACTCTATTTGAATTCTATAATTGGACTCTACAGTTTCTTTGATAAGTTATTCACACACAAAATGTATATCATAAATTCATAACACCAAATTAATAGAATTTCTATGATTAAATTTATTTCCTAATTTAGCAAAATACATGCAATGCCAAATTTTAAATTTGGGACCAAATCTTTGTTTTTTTGAGAAAGAGGGGATGAGAGAGATAAAACTCTTAAAAATTAAATCTTGTAATTGCTGGAACAATCTTTACCAAGCCCAGCCAATACCTTGTTATACTCTAAATATAACTTGTCATTTTATGACAAAATCCAATTTTGAGATTAAGTGAAAATCCATTTTAATTTTCAATTGTTCATCATACTCGAATACCAAAAATTTACAGAAGGTACTTTCACATTTATTTCGTGTCAGGTGATGAGGAATTATACCCTCTGCATCCCTAGAAGATGGTAAGATTGATGAGCTGTTTCTGCAGGCAATTGGAATAGACACTATTAAATAATGCATTGTCTTCAGTCACTTTAGCTTAACAAGATTTCACCCTAAGTCATCTCTGAATATCACCCCCAAAGAAATTTAATTCATTGATCTTATGCCCCAAAGAATGATTCTATATGGTAGCTATCTGATAGTTAATATATATCATGACTGGTAGTTGTTCTTACTGACTTACAGAAATTCTCAAAATAATTTGTATTTTTGAGATTAAAATACAGCATTTGATTTTCAATATAAGGTGTGGGCAACATTTAAAACCTGAGGTAAAGGACAAAAGCATAATGAGAAAAATTAAAAGAGCATAAAGAGGCCATAATAATGTAACTGTTTCAAAAACATTCTCTTACTAACTAATGCTTAGCTACAGCCAGCCAAACAAAAATAAATTGTCTTAATGTAGCCAAGTTAAGTAATCAAATTATCAATTAAAAAAAAGCAAGGGGAATTCAATTTGTTCTTGCTAGTTGCCAGTTCTTTCCAGGCATGCTTTGAAATTTTGGTCTTCTATAGACCCTCACTAAATAATTCTGTTTTTTCCACAAACTAAAATTAGTAGAATTTGATGGTGAGAGGTGGAAATATCTGCTTTTGTAGGAGAAAATATTTCTGTACAGACATTCATCTTTTCAGTGGTTAAGGATAAACATATTTGAAAACTAGGGACAGATAAATAAATCAGTTCTCAAACTTTGTCTATCCTCTTTTATCTTTGCCTTTATAAAAATTCCGGTATAATGTTCATGCCAGTAAAATGCTGGAATCTTAAATATAATTACCAACCAAATCAAGATGAGAACATTTCCATTATTCCAAATTTTCCTCTTGCATTTTCCTAATTAGTAAGACTCTCTCCTCAGAGGTAACTATTTTTCTGACTTCTATCATGATATATTAGCTTTACCTGTTCTTGAACTTGATATAAATTGATAGTATAGTTCTTTGATGATGACTTTTAAAATCATGTCTATATCATCACTATAAATTTGTTTAGGTGTCACAATATACCAGATTAGTGCTTCAAACTCATTATGTTCTGTCTCTCCAGTATTGGATTTCCTGTCTGTATTATAATTAAAAGTGGATTACTTTCACTTAAGTTAAATGATTCTGAATTTAAATGGGATGGGTATGAAGCAGTTCATTTTGGTGGAATAGTGCATCCTGGCAGATCAGGGGGCATGAACTAGGCTAACAGGTGGGCAGAGGGGCTTGCTGTGCTGGGGGGAGGAGAATCATTGACATGTTTCTAAGTCTGGGTTGTTGGACAGAGACTATATTGGGTGCTGTTTGCAGAGATGGGGTACATGGTGAGGGCTACATTTTGGGAATAGGATAAGAGCCCATATTGGGGTCAGGGATGAGCAGGGAGAATGTGATGCACCTGAGAGTTTGGGCCATAGATCCGCCTGTGTCTCATTCTTTAGCAAATGCTTCTTCTGCCTGTGATGGTTGATGCCAGCCTGTAGACAGAGGTCAGGTGGCTCCCTCCCCCATTCTGGAAGATGACACATAGAAGGTCGGAAAAAGCAGGACCAGTCTTCTTAGAGTACCTACAAGATAAAGGCCCAGTGCCTGGACGTGGTGTACGTGCCTCACATTAGCTGACCTGTGCTTTTGGTGGCTTCAGCTGCCAGCACTCTGCTAGATGCACTCTAAATTCCAGGGGCTCAGAGCTCTGTGTAAACTGCTTCATCTGCCTGCACTGTCCTTCCCCCTTTACCAACTGGAATAGATGATCATGTACAGATAGGGAGAAAGCAAGCTCAGACCATTGGCTTGTCTGGACACTCATCTGAGCTCTGTCTCTTACCGGCCTTGTGATGCTGGGCAAGGTACTTTATTTCTCCAAGTCTCAGTTTCTCTTTTCACCAAAGAGGGACATGACAGTACTTTTTTTGGGGGGGAGGGGTGTTAAATGAGATAAATTCTAAGTGACTAGTTGCCCAGTCGGTCACCATTTCCACCAGATGGGAAAGAACTTATTTAACCTATAACCCCTCAGGAGTTTGGGATGGACATGTATACACTGCTATGTTTAAAATGGATAACCAACAGGGACCTACTGTACAGCTCAGGGAACTCTGCTCAATGATGTGTGTCAGCCCAGATGGGAGGAGAGTTTGTGGGAGAATGGATACATGTGTATGTGTGGCTGAGTCCCTTTGCTGTCCACCTGAATCTATCATGATATTGTTAATCAGCTATACACCAACGCAAAATAAAAAGTTAAAAAAATATAGGCCCTCAAAATTCAACTAAAATAACTCTCTATTCAAAAGTCTTCTCTGATCGTACCAGGAAGAGTAACGTTTTCACATAGCCCTGTTATAGTACTTCCCACACTTGTGTGTGTTCAGGCGCTCAGTCTTGTCTGACTTTTTGCAACCCCGTGGATTATAGCCCATGAGGCTCCTTTGTCCATGGGGTTCTTCAGGCAAGAATACTGGACTGGGTTGCTATTTCCTTCTCCAGGGGATCTTCCCAACCCAGGGATAGAACCAGAGTTTCTGACACCTCCTGCATTGCAGGTGGCTTCTCTACCACTGAGCGGCTGAGAAATTCCCATACTTAATAATTTCCTTTCTAACTCCTCCTCTGGACACTATACTACCTGAGGAATGGGACTGTGCCTTTCTCAGTTACAGTTCCGGTGCTGCCATGGGGTCAGGTACAGAGTGGGCACTCAGGAGATATTTGTCACATGTGTGAATAAAGCCTGGCATGCTGCAGTCCATGGGGTTGCCAGGAGTCAGACATGACTGAGCAACTGAACAACAGCAACAATGAGTAAAGGCTGTTATTTGGCCATGATACATTGTACCTCATTTGTTTTTGGTAATTTTCCTTCAATGCATGGTTCATGTTCAAGATTATTTTGTAGCGAAAGTGTGAGTTTCACTGAGTCTTTCAAATTTACCTGTTGAGTTACTCTAGCTACCTTAAATTGGCTTGACAGTCAACACCAACACAAAATTACTATTTATGAACTGATTCTCTGTTGGAAGGCCCAGCAGTGACACTGTGAAAATAGCTGCAATTTAGCAATTCAGTAGCATTTGCCTCAGTGAAGGAGTTAGTATCAATAATAACCTTTAGCTTCAACTGATCCCCTGGAGGAGGAAATGGCAACCCACTCCAGTATTCTTGCTGGGAAAATCCCATGGACAGAGGCGCCTCATGGGCTATAATCCGTGGGGTCCCAAAGAGTCAGGCACGACAGAGAAACTGAGCACAGAATACACAACAACTTCAACTGAAACCACAAAATCAGTGTCAGACTTCCGGGATGAAGATTTACATCGGAGCCTGGCTATTCATTTCACATTATGCTTTTGCTATTGTCGTAATATGTCAGTTTAATTTCTGACTATGAGTCCCAAGGCTTGAGAAACGACACTAGCAAAACAGGAAATGTTTCCCCCTACCAGAAATGTGACTACAAGGTTCTTTTGGTATTGGATTATTAATATTGTGACAAAAATAAAGCTTCTCTGCACGCCCACCAGCAAGGGAAGTAAGACGACAGCCACAGGCAATTCCTGTGATGGTGCTCATGGTTTCGACTCTTCTCCCTGCCTCTTCCTAATGTTTTTCCTAAGGAGAAACACACAGGTGTCCTCTATGTGCCACAGAACAGTTTACATTTAACTGTCTTTATCTATAGAGCAGTTTAAATTCTAAAGAATCAAATATCCCTAGTATATTTATCTTATAAGTGGAAGTCTGTAGCGTCTAATTTCCCCTCCCCTCCCTGACATCTCTAGTTGCCATGAATCTGATCTCTTTTTTATATGCATTTGTTTGTTTCTCTCTCTCTCTCTCTCCTAGGACTTTCATAATGTGTATATTGGTCCACCTAATGGTGTCTCGTGAATCCCTTAGACATTTCCCCCCCACTTTTATTCAGTCTTTTTTCTTTTTGTTTCACTGATTCAATAATTTCAAAAGATACCATTGAGTTTACTGATTTCTTCTTCTTCTTTTTTTTTTTTTTTAAGTTTTATGAGTTCTCTTGAACGCTGCTACTGTATTTAAAAAAATTTTTTTATTAAAAAATTTTAAACTTTTTATTTTATATTGGAGTATAGCTGACTAACAATATTATGATAGCTTCAGGTGAAAGGGACTCAGCCATATATATGTAACTGGGAAGGGTTAGTTTTAAATTTTCACTGAATCTACTTCTGTGACTTTAACCCTTTTTTGTTAATAAACATACATGAAGGCCTGTCTCAGGGAGATTGAGGCTTCCCTGGCAGTTCGTTGATTAAGACTCCGAGCTTCCAGTGTGGGGGCCGTGGGTTCGATCCCTGGGGTGGGGACTTCTGTGGGGAGAAGCCAAAAAAACCCCCAAAGAAACAGTTTAGGATCTCAGTGGCTCAGATGGTAAAGAATCTGCCTGCAATGAGAGAGACCCAGGTTCAATCCCTGGGTCGGGAAGATCCCCTGGAGAAGGGAATGGTAGCTACTCCAGTATTCTTGCTTGGAGAATTCCATGGACAGAGGAGCCTGGAGAGCTACAGTCCATGGGGTCGCAAAGATTCTGGCACAGATTCTGACACGACTGAGCCACTACGCTTTCTTTCAGGGAGATAACCTGGGTCACCCACCTGTGAAGGACTGTAAGGAAGTGAGACTAACACATTCACCTGCCTGAGGCTTGCCATTCTAGGGGATATTTGCAAGGATTGAATAGTCTTTTTACTTTGTTTCCTCAACTACCCCATCTCTGATCCATAAAAGAACCTGGCAACCAGGCCCTGACAAGATTTTGAGGTCTAGCCTGCCAACTTCTTGGTCAGCTGGCTCCCTTAGTCTTCCTTGCCTCAACCTCTCATCTCTTAGATTCATTGGCCTGTTGTGCGGTGAGCAGAGAAAGCTTGGACTCAGTAATGCATATACATATATCTGTTCTCCCCCAAACTGCCCTCCCATCCAGGCTACCATATAACTTGAACAGAGTTCTCTGTGTATACAGAAGGACCTTGCTGGTTATCCATTTTAAATATATCTGCTACTGTACTTTTCAATTCAGTTATTGTATTCTTCAGTTCCAGAAATTCTATTTTTTAAAACACTGTCTCTATTGATATTCTCATTTTGTTCATGCAAAGTTTTCCTGGTTTCATTTGGTTGTCAGTTTTCTCTTATGGTTCATTGAGCTTCTTTAAGATGGTTATTTTGACTCTGTCATATAATTCTTAGGTCTCTATTTCATTAAGGTAGGTTTTTGTGCTGGCCTGTGGGAAGAGCTATCCTGGGTTAAATGCAACAGATTTCTGTATCCATTTCGATGAGGCTGGGCTTGGCTTCACACTTGTCTGGGATACTGTGATTTCTTAACTAGTTTCTGGAGTTCTCATAAAGGCTTTTTAGATGGTATATGTTTTTAAGTTGGTGTTTCCTTGGGGGAATGAAGTCTGAGGGTTTTATTTTGCTATCTTGCTAAAGTCTGCCTGTAGGATCATTTAAAAAGTGCATCCTTTTTATTTATTCATAATCTTCACATATGAGTGGCAACTAACATGCCTGAAGTAGTAATGCTAGCTATAATATTTTAAACATCGTAAGGAAATTTACAGACATTACATTTATCCTGAGAAAGCCTTGCAAGAGAGCCATTCTATCCTTCTGTTCCAGTTTAGGTAAAAGGTTATCTAAGAAGTTAAACTTGCCCAAGGTTAACATTAACTTGGGATTCAGCCTCAGGTCTGCCTGGCTCCGAAGCCCCTGCTTTTCCTCCTCTACCCTTTTTTCTTTTTCTTTTTCTTTTTTTATTAGTTGGAGGCTAATTACTTCACATTTCAGTGGGTTTTGCCATACATTGATATGAATCAGCCATAGATTTACACGTATTCCCCATCCCGATCACCCTCCCACCTCCCTCTCCACCCGATTCCTCTGGGTCTTCCCAGTGCACCAGGCCCGAGCACTTGTCTCATGCATCCCACCTGGGCTGGCGATCTGTTTCACCATAGATAGTATACAGGCTGTTCTTTTGAAATATCCCACCCTCACCTTCTCCCACAGAGTTCAAAAGTCTGTTCTGTATTTCTGTGTCTCTTTTTCTGTTTTGCATATAGGGTTATCGTTACCATCTTTCTAAATTCCATATATATGTGTTAGTATGCTGTAATGTTCTTTATCTTTCTGGCTTACTTCACTCTGTATAATGGGCTCCAGTTTCATCCATCTCATTAGGACTGGTTCAAATGAATTCTTTTTAATGGCTGAGTAATATTCCATGGTGTATATGCACCACAGCTTCCTTATCCATTCATCTGCCGATGGGCATCTAGGCTGCTTCCATGTCCTGGCCACTATAAACAGTGCTGAGATGAACATTGGGGTGCACGTGTCTCTTTCAGATCTGGTTTCCTCAGTGTGTATGCCCAGAAGTGGGATTGCTGGGTCATATGGCAGTTCTATTGCCAGTTTTTTAAGAAATCTCCACACTGTTTTCCATAGCGGCTGTACTAGTTTGCATTCCCACCAACAGTGTAAGAGGGTTCCCTTTTCTCGACACCCTCTCCAGCATTTATTGCTTGTAGACTTTTGGATAGCAGCCATCCTGACTGGCATGTAATGGTACCTCATTGTGGTTTTGATTTGCATTTCTCTGATAGTGAGTGATGTTGAGCATCTTTTCATGTGTTTGTTAGCCATCTGTATGTCTTCTTTGGAGAAATGTCTGTTTAGTTCTTTGGCCCATTTTTTGATTGGGTCATTTATTTTTCTGGAATTGAGCTTCAGGAGTTGCTTGTATATTTTTGAGATTAATCCTTTGTCTGTTTCTTCATTTGCTATTATTTTCTCCCATTCTGAGGGCTGTCTTTTCACCTTACTTATGGTTTCCTTTGTAGTGCAAAAGCTTTTACGTTTCATTAGGTCCCATTTGTTTAGTTTTGCTTTTATTTCCAATATTCTGGGAGGTGGGTCATAGAGGATCTTGCTGTGATTTATGTCAGAGAGTGTTTTGCCTATGTTCTCCTCTAGGAGTTTTATAGTTTCTGGTCTTACATTTAGATCTTTAATCCATTTTGAGTTTATTTTTGTGTATGGTGTTAGAAAGTGTTCTAGTTTCATTCTTTTACAAGTGGTTGACCAGTTTTCCCAGCACCACTTGTTAAAGAGGTTGTCTTTTTTCCACTGTATATCCTTGCCTCCTTTGTCGAAGATAAGGTGTCCATAGGTTCGTGGATTTATCTCTGGGCTTTCTATTCTGTTCCACTGATCTATATTTCTTTTTTTGTGCCAGTACCATACTGTCTTGATGACTGTGGCTTTGTAGTAGAGTCTGAAGTCAGGCAGATTGATTCCTCCAGTTCCATTCTTCTTTCTCAAGATTACTTTGGCTATTTGAGGTTTTTTGTATTTCCATACAAATTGTGAAATTCTTTGGTCTAGTTCTGTGAAAAATACCATTGGTAGCTTGATAGGGATTGCATTGAATCTATAGATTGCTTTGGGTAGAATAGCCATTTTGACCATATTGATTCTTCCAATCCATGAACACGGTATATTTCTCCATCTGTTTGTGTCCTCTTTGATTTCTTTCATCAGTGTTTTATAGTTTTCTGTGTATAGGTCTTTTGTTTCTTTAGGTAGATATACTCCTAAGCATTTTATTCTTTTTGTTGCAATGGTGAATGGTATTGTTTCCTTAATTTCTCTTTCTGTTTTTTCATTGTTAGTATATAGGAATGCAAGGGATTTCTGTGTGTTAATTTTATATCCTGCAACTTTACTATATTCGTTGATTAGCTCTAGTAATTTTCTGGTAGAGTCTTTAGGGTTTTCTATGTAGAGGATCATGTCATCTGCAAACAGTGAGAGTTTCACTTCTTCTTTTCCTATCTGGATTCCTTTTACTTCTTTTTCTGCTCTGATTGCTGTGGCCAAAACTTCCAACACTATGTTGAATAGTAGTGGTGAGAGTGGGCACCCTTGTCTTGTTCCTGATTTCAGGGGAAATGCTTTCAATTTTTCACCATTGAGGGTGATGCTTGCTGTGGGTTTGTCATATATAGCTTTTATTATGTTGAGGTATGTTCCTTCTATTCCTGCTTTTTGGAGAGTTTTAATCATAAATGAGTGTTGAATTTTGTCAAAGGCTTTCTCTGCATCTATTGAGATAATCATATGGTTTTTATCTTTCAAGTTGTTAATGTGGTGTATTACATTGATTGATTTGAGGATATTCAAGAATCCTTGCATTCCTGGGATAAAGCCCACTTGGTCGTGGTGTATGATTTTTTTAATATGTTGTTGGATTCTGTTTGCTAGAATTTTGTTAAGGATTTTTGCATCTATGTTCATCATTGATATTGGCCTGTAGTTTTCTTTTTTTGTGGCATCTTTGTCTGGTTTTGGAATTAGGGTGATGGTGGCCTCATAGAATGAGTTTGGAAGTTTACCTTCTTCTGCAATTTTCTGGAAGAGTTTGAGTAAGATAGGTGTTAGCTCTTCTCTAAATTTTTGGTAGAATTCAGCTGTGAAGCCATCTGGTCCTGGGCTTTTGTTTGCTGGAAGATTTCTGATTACAGTTTTGATTTCCATGCTTGTGATGGGTCTGTTAAGATCTTCTATTTCTTCCTGGTTCAGTTTTGGAAAGTTATACTTTTCTAAGAATTTGTCCATTTCTTCCAAATTGTCCATTGTATTGGCATAGAGCTGCTGGTAGTAGTCTCTTATGATCCTTTGTATTTCAGTGTTGTCTGTTGTGATCTCTCCATTTTCATTTCTAATTTTGCTAATTTGGTTCTTCTCCCTTTGTTTCTTAATGAGTCTTGCTAATGGTTTGTCAATTTTGTTTATTTTTTGAAAAAACCAGCTTTTAGCTTTGTTGATTTTTGCTATGGTCTCTTTAGTTTCTATTGCATTTATTTCTGCCTTAATTTTTAAGATTTCTTTCCTTCTGCTAACCCTGGGGTTCTGCATTTCTTCCTTCTCTAATTGCTTTAGGTGTAGAGTTAGGTTATTTATTTGGCTTTTTTCTTGTTTCTTGATGTAAGCCTGTAATGCTATGAACCTTCCCCTTAGCACTGCTTTTACAGTGTCCCATAGGTTTTGGGTTGTTGTGTTTTCATTTTCATTCGTTTCTATACATATTTTGATTTCTTTTTTGATTTCTTCTATGATTTGTTGGTTATTCAGAAGCGTGTTATTTAGCCTCCATGTGTTTGAATTTTTAACAATTTTTTTCCCTGTAATTGAGATCTAATCTTACTGCACTGTGGTCAGAAAAGATGACTGGAATGATTTCAATTTTTTTGAATTTTCCAGGACTAGATTTATGGCCCAGGATGTGATCTATTCTGGAGAAGGTTCCGTGTGCACTTCAGAAAAATGTGAAGTTGATTGTTTTGGGGTGAAATGTCCTATAGATATCAATTAGGTCTAGCTGGTCCATTGTGTCATTTAAGGTTTGTGTTTCTTTGTTAATTTTCTGTTTAGTTGATCTATCCATAGTTGTGAGTGGGGTATTAAAGTCTCCCACTATTATTGTGTTACTATTAATTTCCTCTTTCATACTCGTTAGTGTTTGCCGTATATATTGCGGTGCTCCTATGTTGGGTGCATATATATTTATAATTGTTATATCGTCTTCTTGGATTGATCCTTTGATCATTATGTAGTGTCCTTCTTTGTCTCTTTTCACAGCCTTTATTTGAAAGTCTATTTTATCTGATATGAGTATTGCGACTCCTGCTTTCTTTTGGTCTCCATTTGCATGAAATATTTTTTTTCCAGCCCTTCACTTTTAGTCTGTATGTGTCTCTTGTTTTGAGGTGGGTCTCTTGTAGACAGCATATATAGGGGTCTTGTTTTTGTATCCATTCAGCCAATCTTTGTCTTTTGGTTGGGGCATTCAACCCATTTACATTTAGGGTAATTATTGATAGGTGTGGTCCCATTGCCATTTACTTTGTTGTTTTGGGTTCACGTTTATACAACCTTTCTGCATTTCCTGTCTAGAGAAGATCCTTTAGCATTTGTTGAAGAGCTGGTTTGGTGGTGCTGAATTCTCTCAGCTTTTGCTTATCTGTAAAGTTTTTGAATTCTCCTTCATATCTGAATGAGATCCTTGCTGGATACAGTAATCTAGGTTGTAGGTTATTCTCTTTCATTACTTTCAGAACGTCCTGCCATTCCCTTCTGGCCTGGAGGGTTTCTATTGATAGATCAGCTGTTATCCTTATGGGAATCCCTTTGTGTGTTATTTGTTGTTTCTCCCTTGCTGCTTTTAAGATTTGTTCTTTGTGTTTGATCTTTGTTAATTTGATTAATATGTGTCTTGGGGTGTTTCGCCTTGGGTTTATCCTGTTTGGGACTCTCTGGGTTTCTTGGACTTGGGTGGCTATTTCCTTCCCCATTTTCGGGAAGTTTTCAGCTATTATCTCCTCGAGTATTTTCTCATGGCCTTTCTTTTTGTCTTCTTCTTCTGGGACTCCTATGATTCGAATGTTGGGGCATTTCACGTTGTCCCAGAGGTCCCTGAGGTTGTCCTCATTTCTTTTGATCCTTTTTTTTTTCCCTCTCTGCTTCATTTATTTCCACCATTTTATCTTCTACCTCACTTATCCTATCTTCTGCCTCCGTTATTCTACTCTTGGTTCCCTCCAAAGTGTTTTTGATCTCATTCATTGCATTATTCATTTTTAATTGACTCTTTTTTATTTCTTCTAGGTCTTTATTAAACATTTCTTGCATCTTTTCAATCTTTGTCTCCAGGCTATTTATCTGTAACTCCATTTTGTTTTCAAGATTTTGGATCATTTTTATTATCATTATTCTAAATTCTTTTTCAGGTAGATTCCCTATCTCCTCCTCTTTTGTTTGACTTGGTGGGCATTTTTCATGTTCCTTTACCTGTTGGGTATTTCTTTGCCTTTTCATCTTGTTTAGATTGCTGTGTCTGGAGTGGGCTTTCTGTATTCTGGAGGTCTGTGGTTCCTTTTTATTGTGGAGGATTTACCCAGTGGGTGGGGTTAGACGATTGGCTTGTCAAGGTTTCCTGGTTAGGGAAGCTTGCGTCAGTGTTCTGGTGTGTGGAACTTGATTTCTTCTCTTTGGAGAGCAATGGAGTGCCCAGTAATGAGTTTTGAGATGGGTCTATGTGTTAAGTGTGACCTTGGGCAGCCTGTATGTTGACGTTCAGGGCTATGTTCCTGCCTTGCTGGAGAATTTGTGTGGTATGTCTTGTTCTAAAACTTATTGGCTCTTGGGTGGTGGTTGGTTTCAGTGTACTTATGGAGGCTTTTGGACGGTCACTTATTACTTAAAGTTCCATGTAGTCAGGAGTTTTCTGGTGTTCTTAGGTTTTGGGCTTAAGTTTCCTGCCTCTGGATTTCAGTTTTATTCTTCCTGTAGTCTCAGGACTTCTCCAACTATACAGCACTGATAATAAAACTTCTAGGTTAATGGCGAAAAGATTCTCCCCCGTTAGGGACACCCAGAGAGGTTCACAGAGTTACATGAAGAGGAGAAAAGGGAGGAGGGAGATAGAGATGAGCAGGAGGGGAAAAAGGGGGACTCAAGAGGAGAGAGACAGATCTACGCAGCTGTCTGTTCCCAGAGTGTTCTCCGTATCTCAGACACCTACAAAGATTCACAGAATTGGATTGGGAAGAGAAGGGGAAAGGAGGAAATAGAGGTGTTCTGAGGTAGAAAACAGAGAGTCAAGATTGGGAGAGAATAATCTTCGGTTTAAAAAATAGGGCTTCTCTTCTTTTTTTTTTTTTGTAAGGTTATAGTGTATTGAAAATGAAAATTAAGGAGTAGTAGAGGAGTACTAGAGGACTTTAAAAGAAATAAGAGAAAAAGAAAAAATAGAAAAAAGAAGAGAAAAAGGAACAAAACAAAGAAAAAAGAAAAAGAAAAAAAGAAAGAAAGAAAGAGAAAAAAAAATTTTTTTTTCCCTAATTAAAAAAATCGTAAAAATCTATGAAAATGAAAGTTAAGGAGTAATGGGGGAGTAATAGGGAATTTTAAAGGAAAATAAGAGAGAAAAAATAAAAAATAAAAAAAGAATAAAAAAAATTTTTTTTTTCTTCCTTACTTAAGAAAAAAAAAAAAAAAAGAAAGTAAAAATATATCTAGGAATTTCTCTGGAGCTGTTGCAGTCAGTGTGGGTTCGGCTCAGTTTCAGATAGCTCCTCGTTCCAGCTTACACTTCTCGATATCTATAGGGCCCTTCCGGTGTAGTCCGTGTTTTCTACAGGGATTTTAATCTGTTGCACCAGTCCCTTCTGAAGCGGTTCCCTTTGTTTATTTGGCTTCTGTTTGCCGGTCTCTTCAGAGCCTGATTTCCGCCCTGACACAGGCGGGTGGAAGTGGACTCTTATTTAGGTAGCTAGTTCCGTAGCTCTGCGGGGAGGGGCTGGTGCTGCTGGGAGGGGCTGACGCTGCTTTCTCCGTCTGCGCTGCTCAGGCTCCCGGCTGTTCTATATGGAGCACGCCCCGCGCTTTGCGAGGTTCCAGCCCTCCGGTGTTCCTCAAAAGCGCGGAACGAAAAGCTGCGCCTGCTCTCTGTGCCTTCCCCATCAGAGCGGTCCAGGCAGCCAGGGGCTTGGTGGGTGCACTCTCCCCAGGTGTGGCGCGCCCACTCCCTTCCACGGACCCAGTCTCAGTTTCCGCTGGCGCCAGTCGGGTGCGCGCGCCTTCTGCCCTCCGCGTCCCCAGCCCCAGTCCCCGCCCACGCCGGTCGGGTGCCTGCGCCCTGTGTCTCGCCGCGCCCTTCCCCTCCCCCCTGCCTCCTGCCTCCGGCGCGGCTGGGCCGGTCCGTAGCCTGCGAGCTCTACTCTGGACTTTCTCGGTCCCTTTGTTCTGCGAACGGCCGGTAGTGTGTTCCGGCCGTTAATTTTCTCTCTCTCTTTTGGTCTCCCACAGTTCAAGTTGGCAACTCACAGAAGCTCCCTCCGATTGTCCTCAGGGCACTCAGGCCCGGACCCTACCCCAAGCAATGCCGCCTAAGACTCCCTTCCCGGGACGGATCTCGGTCCTTAGCTCTTTTGTCTCACTTTTTATCTTTATATTTTGTCCTACCTCCTTTCGAAGACAATGGGCTGCTTTTCTGGGCGCCTGATGACCTCAGCTAGCGATCAGAAGTTGTTTTGTGAAGTTTGCTCTGCATTCAGTTATTCTTTTGATGAATTTGTAGGAGAGAAAGTGGTCTCCCCGTCCTACTCCTCCGCCATCTTGGCTCCTCCCTAGGTCCTCTACCCTTTTCTGCTGTGGGTCTTTTGGCAAAGAACACACATTATTGAAATATATTGGTCACAGAGAGGTTTGTTGTATATATTACTTCTGAAATACTATTGAATGTAACTACCAGTATAAATCACTGCATTAGTAATGCTTCAGATGTGAAGAAGATTTTGGTTGGCTTATTCCTTGAATTTTATACCTTTTTACTAACAAGTTTAATTTTGTTGTTAAAAATTTGGGTTAACTTAGATTTTTCTAAAAATCACAACATTGCCATAGGATATTTTTTTCTTTGCATTTTTGTTTATTAGAATAAAATATGAAGCCACATTTAAAAAATCTACTGATAGATTTATTAAATAAACCATGCATACAATGGAAACAGTATTGGCATTGAATATAACAGCATGATATTTACCACTATTGAAAGATGTTCATATATTAAAAATTAAATAGAAAGCAATCAATGGCATAATAAAACTGTGAAGAAAGGGGATTTATTTATAAAGTTTGCTCTTGGCTAGCATCTGAAAACTTAGAAGGGCCATAGGGTATTAACTTCAGCCAACACATTATTATTCTGTTATAGACTTCTCAGAAAAAAGATTTTCTCTAAAAATAATAACTTATCTGCAGGCCATAAGCTTGATGCGTATCCAAATTAGAGCAAATTCTGAAGATTGTCAATTAATGATTATCATGCAACTCCTCTAACTTTACATGAAAAGAAACTAGAAATGCTGTTAGAGATTCATGTGTATGCATAAGTATTGATGGTGGAGAATTACCTAACACTCCAAAATGGAGTCTTTTCCATGACTATTTAGTTTTTTTTCTCAAGGAATCAAATATCTTACAGGCATCCTATAATTAATCTCCATATACCTTGACATTTCTCCATAATTCTGTTTAATTAGAATTAACAGTGATATTAATTATGCAGGCAAATGAGGCAGACTGTTTCCTAATGGTTAAGAATCACTGAGAGTTCCCAGCCTGGCTCCACCACTTACCACTGTGTGACCTTAGGCAAGATCCCTAAATTTTCTTCATCTCCAAGAAGGGTCTGGGAAACAATAGAACATATTTCCTTGCTGAGTATAAAGGTTTAAATACAAGAAGTCAAAAGTGTTTGGAACATGGAGATAAATCAATGAATGTTAGTATATTTTAGGGAAGGCTGGTACAAGTAGAAACGTTTCATCAGTTTATTTAGAAGAGACAAATATATATTTAAATTCTTCTGAGACATGGAATAAACTTTAAAGAGCCAGTGGGATAGTTTACAAAATAAAATATTTCTAAAACATGAAAACACCGAAATGATTTTCAACTTAGAAAGTATTGAACAAATATATTTGCTCTATAAACTTTTATTATCTATCCAGGTGTATTGGGGAAAGCAAATCAAACCTTTGCTCAGGCAATTACAATATAGTTGGGGAAGGCTGGCATGTTTTGAGAAAGACAAATAGAATGTTAAGTGTCAAAATGAGTGATAACTTGCAATAGGAATTCTACAAAAGAGAGCAGGTGAGGGGGAGTGGTACAAGGCAGCCTCGTGAAGAAGAGCTCTGAGCTTGGGGAGTTTGGTTGGAGAAGAGAAGACCCTTTAGATGAGGGGCATTGTGGTACATTCATTCTTGCCTGGTGGCTCAGCAGTAAAGAATCAGCCTGCCATTGCCTGCCAGTGCAGGAGACGTGGGTTTGATTCCTGGGTGGGGAAGATCCCCTGGAGAAGGAAATGGCAATCCACTCCAGTATTCTTGCCTGGAAAATCCCATGGACGGAGGAGCTTGGCAGGCTACAGTCCATAGGGTCACAAAGAGTTGGACATGACTTAGGGACTAAACAACAACAAATTGTGGTACAAATAAACAAAGAGCTTTACAAACATCAGTGATCTATGAATTATCTTGCACACTTATTAAAATGTGGCATCTGACTCACAGGTATAGAGAACAACTAGTGGTTACCAGTGGGGAGAGGGAAGGGGAGAGGGGCAATACAGGATTAAGAGGTACAAACAATTAGGGATAAAATAAGCTACAAGAATATATTGTACAACATGGGATATATAAGCCAATATTTTATGATAACCATCAATAGAGTATAACCTTTAAACATTATGAATCACTATATTGTATACCTGTAACTTCCATAATATTACTGTATATAAACTATACTTCCATAAAAAAGCAGAGTACTTTTTAAAATATACCTTGCCAAAAATTTTTTAAAAAATGGCTGATTCATATCAATGTATGACAAAAACCACTACAATAAAAAAAAAAAAAACCTGAAACAAAAACAGGCACAAATGAAATTAGAAGAGGTAGAGGAAAAATATAATAAATGAAAAATACAGAAACTGGAAAAAAAAATGTACCTTGCCAAAAATTAAAATGCAGACAAAAAACTGAACAAATTTTTTTAAAATGTGTGAAAGAAAAAGGGCCAATAACTCAAAAAATGTAATCATTATTATAGCCATCATCAATGACAAACGCTAACCTCCTTAGCGTAATAGTGCTAATGAACAAATTAACAAAAGGCAATGACCATATAGAAAAATGAGACTAATAAAATTTTATAAAGTGAGGAAATAAAAATTTAGCACATTTATTTATTTGCTAAATAAACCAAAAGATATTTTTACCCTCATATACAATGAACTGTAAACTAAAAAACAAAACACCAGTTTTTAGCTATAATTTGAGAAAAAAAACTTTAAATTCATTTCTTTAGGGGTATAAACGTATACCATATTTCGGAAGTTATGTGGTTGTACACACCCAAAGTCTTTTTTAACGTATGTGCATGCGTGCAAAGTCATTTTAGTCATGTCTGACTCTGTGCGACCCCATGGACTGTACCCACCAGGCTCCTCTGTACTGAGATAATAGCAAATGATTGAGAAACATGTGAAAACTAATGGAGAGCCTACCCCTGGCCTTACCAAGTGGTTAGAAATGTATTTTGGACCTGTGCAGGAAAATATATGAGAGTCCATCTGGCTAGTTTACAGTCATTTCCTCCCATTGATTTAGTCTGGGTTTTCTAACTAGTTAGATTTAACTGGATGAGACAAACTAAATGAGTGACAAAGATGCATCATGACTCTGGGGACTTTGGCTTTTTTACTGTTTAATAATTTAATTTGTAGATTGTTAAATGATTTAAATCCCAGGAAGTGTAGAAGGTTCTTAAACTTTTGCTTCCACTGGGCTTTTTAACCCAAAGAATCAAATGACAGTCTGTGAGACAAACGATAGTGACTTTGTGAGTTTTTCTGGCCTTTCAGCATGAGATTAAGAGGCCAGACATTTTCTGTTTGCAGAGATCAAATATTATTAATAACAAGAAAGCCCATGTTCTCTGATGTGGAAACAGGAAGTCTGTAAATCTTTGTATCCTGCTCTGTTTCTATTTCCTGACAAGTCGACTACTTGAAGGGCAGTCCCTTGGAGCAGTTATATTGACAACATGAAAAAAAATTAGTTGCTTTCATTTATTTCCTCATTTCCTCATGGGAATTTCCTGCAAGCATGGATAATAATAACTTGATAAGCAAATTATTCTGTATATCTTATTTCATATTTTTTCTAAAGAGACACTTTCCTTGTTATCCTACCCTCTAAAATTGTAAAACAGTAAAACGTTCGTGTCTGGCGGACCCCTTGCTTTCCTTTTTCACAAGACAAAGGCACTTTGTTCTGACAAATGTGACAAACCAACTTTAGTTGTAAACTAAGTAGCCAGATGATATAATATATTATTAAGTATTTATGAAGTAATCTGGGGCAATATGCAGCTGGTCCCCTGTTCCTTAACAGATGTAAGAATTCCCAGTGTATTTCCCTGATTGATTACATGAATTTCCTTATTACAGTGCTATATTTGAACACAAGTCTTTAATCATCTGATGCCTTTTGTCTGCAAGACCATCTTTCTGGAATAAAAGGGCATCTGTTTTAACAGCAGAAACAGCATTTATCCAGAAACATTCTAGATTGAAATAGATTAAAATATAGATTGTATACTAGAATTACTTAATTGGAGTTGTTTAATTGTTTGTTTGAAATGAATTGTGTTGTCAGCAAGTCACTATATGTATGTTAAACATCCAGCTATTCCTTAATATGAGGAAGCTGTCTTTGAGCTTTCTCCCCAAAATATCAGATTATTTTCCCTCACATACTATATAAACTCAGATGAATTAGGAGACTCACATAATGCTCTTCAGATAAATTTTCCTTGAAGCTGAGATTATGTCCAAAACATGGAAGCCCAAAACTAAACTATCATGAAAAATCCCAGTGACTATAAATAGAATTTCCAAATTCAAAATGTCATTTCAACCTTCTCCATGTCACAGCTTGACTCTCATAATTGCTCTTGTTGCCTTACTTTCCTTTAGTACACTGTGACCATTTCCTGAGGTGACTGGGTACTGTGTGATCTTTTTCACTTACATTCAGTATCATCGTATGAACATTATCTGATAGGGAAAGAAGCCTAGTCATAACATAAGCAACCCAACATAGCTAGCCTTTAAAACTGCTGGTTGTCTTAATAAGACACCAACACTGCCAGCAGCAATGTTATTCTTAAGCCTTTTAAGGGTTCATTTCAGTGTTTGTTTTCCATTACATCCATTAATGTAATCTACACAGCAGGGCTGTCTCTAATTATGTTATTAATTATTATGATGTCCTGCTATGCAAATTGAAATATAGATATGGATTTCAAGACCTTGAATGGGAACATAAAAACAACCAAGTTAAATCATTTCATTTAGCAAAGCAGCGAGTAAAAACAAAAGACTTTCCTAAACCACACAGCTGTGGCATAACTGACCTTGATTTCCAAGGTCAGCACTGGATGGAGCAGAATTGATGGCTTTTGCTGACACTTATTGAATAAATTATGCTAGAAACCTTCTGCTACTGTGGCTATAGAATCAACCTGAGGATACAACAACAAAACATACAAAATTTTAAATCACAGAGAAACTAGAGTGGGAAATTTTCATAATTTTCATCATTAATTACATATCAGCATCTATATTTTGCTTCCCAGGTGGCACAATGGTAAAGAATTCATCTGCCAATGCAGGAGATGCAAGAAATTTGGGTTCGATCTCTGGGTTGGGAGGATCCCCTGGAGCAGGAAATGGCAACCCACTCCAGTGTTTTTGCCTGGAAAATCCCATGGACAAAGGAGCCTGGTGGGCTATAGTCTACGGGGTTGCAAAGAACTAGCCATGACTGAGCAACTGAACACACACATAACTTACGTTTTATTATATAGATACAGAGATGTTTCATTAGTAATTTCTATAGACCACATAAACTGAGAAAACAAAGATTAAACAGCTAGTATTTAAGTCTTTTGCTATGTAGTTCAGAAATAAGAAATTAGGATTTTCAGGTTGAATAGCAATTTCCTTGAAAAGTCCAAAGAAAATTATTACTCTACCTAGAGATGAGGCCAGAATGTCACATGTCTATAAAGACAATAAAAACTCAAAGCTACATAAGAATAAGACAGGTTTATCTCTTCTTCCCCAATAAAGATTTCCTTCTTTTAGTAGATGTTCAAGAGTATTTTATGAACCTACAGTATGAGAACAGAAGGGCCAAGCAAATTCAAACAGTTCATTCAGATAAAATTTGTGTAGCCATTAAACCTCAAAATCTCAGAAATATCTATGGAGTTATTTACATTTCCATGTGCTTTAAGTTCATGTTAACTAATACAATCTGTACCTATTTATGGTAGTTTCATCTCCTTTTTAATTCCCCACTTCTCTGCCCTCAGGGAAAATGTCAACTTCCAACTATCATTTGAAATTAACTTCTCTTTTTCTTATATGTTAAAAGATGACTACACCTTTAGTTTTTTGCAAATATCAAAGACAGCCAGCAATCTCTTCATCATTTCCCCAACTATGCAACTCAAAGTACGTCTGTTTCCATCTGAAAATATGCTTGCTGATTCCCAAGGCTAAATCCCGCTGTCCTGTAACCTAACTCTCTGCCTTCTCCTCCCGTATTTACCCTCAATTCATTTAGTAAATAGTCCTCCTCAGTTACCTGGTGGAGTCTTTCTTCTTGATCCATAAGCATGTTCTGGTTACTTCTAAATTGAACAACATTATTTTACACTAATGCCTTTTCATTTTCACCCTGATGCCTACACACTGGAAAAGACTCTGATGCTGGGAAAGACTGAAGGCAAAAGGAAAAGAGGGTGGCAGAGGATGAGATGGTTAGATAGCATAACTGACTCAATGGACATGAATCTGAGCAAACTCTGGGAGACAGTGGAGGACAGAGGAGCCTGGCAAGCTGTAGCTCGTGGTTGCAAAGAGTCAGACACAACTGAGTGACTGAACAACAATAACAATGCCTTTTCAGGTTCTTTTCCTGGTTTTTCAGGCAAGCTGAGTTTATCCATTAAAAGGCACATAGAATGCTTAATGCCATGGGGGAAATGTTTAAAATATATTTTAAAGGTAAATACAAAACCAAGTAGATAGCATGATTCCAATTTTGTGAAAAATATGTCTGTTTACATAGTAAAAGGTATACAAGGCTATATACACACAAAGGGAGACACACATATACCCAGAGAGACAGAGATATAGAGATAGAGAGAGACAGATTTCTTTGGGTAATGACGTACATTTTTACTTGAGCTATATCCAATTGCCTAATTAGGTTAAGTCAGGGGAAAATGTGCAGTACTGGGGAGGTTGCCACCGTAAGGAAAAGGTCCAAAGTTTTGGGGTCAAAGATTAGGGTTCAAGTTCTAATTCTGTCACTTACTAGGTTAAGGGATGTGGCCTTAAGCAAGTTCCTTAACCTCTGAGACTCAATTTTCTTCATCTGAAAATAAGGATAATGCTAAATATTTTATATACTTTGAAGAATTAGTGGTGGGCTTTTCCAAGGATGAGTTACCAATGAGTCATTATAGTGGATGCTATTTACTTATCCCTGGTAGAATGGTGTTCTATCCAAATTTCCCCAACTGCCAGAGGGCATAGGGCTTCAGCAGCAGAAACTATCATAATTACGTGTTTCAGTACAAATAGCAGGTGATCGACTTCACTCTTTCTTGGCAGAGAGTATGCTCCGTTCTGGGCTTCCTTGGTGGCTCAAATGGTAAAGAATCTGCCTACAACACAGAAGACCTGGGTTCGATCCCTGGGTTGGAAAGATCCCATGGAGGAGGAAATGGCAATCCACTCCAGTATTCTTGCCTGGAGAATGCCATGGATGGAGGAGCCTGGCGGGCTACACTCCATGGGGTCATAAAGAGCTGGACATGACTGAGTGACTAACACTTTCACTTTCCATGATCCATCCTGCCCTTTGCTGTGGGATGTCATTCTGGGGCAGGAAAACCCAACTCCTAAACTCAAGTGTGCTTTGGGATAAACTCTTCATTTTTACTTTATTAAAACTTAACCCCTATACACTGAGTCATGTGTCTTAACCTCTCATAGAGTGGAATTTCTGAAGATCATTTATTTTTCAAGGGTCAGTCCAGGATATACACTGCTCTTGATTTCAATAAATGAGAAACAGAGCCAAAGTCAGAACAGACAGGAGGAGGGCTTTTTTCTCAGGGATTTAGAGTATCTAATTCCAGTCTATTTGTTCATTCATTATTAACTTGCCTTGCTTATTATTTGGTTTCCTGGTGAGATTCATAGGGTTGTCCCAGCTCATTCTCTGAAGGTTTATTCTCTCTTTTGGTTGAGTGCACTTTTATTTCTTTAGCAGCATCTCTTTTGTTTTATATAACCTCAGATGATATTTCCAACTCTCTTCTAATCTGTTGCATTTTTAAAGGAAAGAAATATTGTGCTAAAGCTAAAGAGACTTTGAAGCAGCAGAGCATATATAATTTATGTCGAAGAAGGGTGAGTGAAACCATCTCTGGGACCAGCTGGTTTTAATGTGTCTGAAAGCTCAAATTTTTAGAACACGACCACATAAATGTCCTTTAGATTTGTAAGCTTGATCAATTTGCTTAGATATTTTTGGACTGGAGAACTTTACAAATGACTTCTATTTCAAAGAAAATAAAACCGAAACAAGTGGGAGTGTGCTGCTTTTGAATTTTTCCCCTTTTAATGGAAATCAGAGAGGCAGCTGCAGTGTAGACAGGACTGATTGTGTCTCCTGGCAGAGTCTCTGCCAGTGCCTGCACACACCTTTCCTGCGTTGGACTCTCTGTAGAGCAAGGTGGTTCAGTTCAGTTCAGTTCAGTTGCTCTGTCATGTCCAACTCTTTGCAACTCCATGGACTGCAGCACGCCAGGCTTCCCTGTCCATCACCATCTCCCAGAGCTTGCTCAAACTCATGTCCATTGAATCAATGATGCCATCCAACCATCTCATCCTCTGTCGTCCCCTTCTCCTCCTGCCTTCAATCTTTCCCAGCATCAGGGTCTTTTCCAATGAGTCAGCTCTCTGCATCAGGCGGCCAAAGTTTTGGAGCTTCAGTTTCAGCATCAGTCCTTCCAATGAATACTTAGGACTAACTTCCTTTACGATTGACTAGTTTGAGCTCCTTGCTGCCCAAAGGACTCTCAAGACTCTTCTCCAACACCACAGTTCAAAAACATAAATTCTTTGGTGCTCAGCTTTCTTTTTTTTTTTTTTTGGTGCTCAGCTTTCTTTATGGTCCAACTCTCACATCCATACACAACTACTGGTAAAACCATAGCTTTGACTTGACAAACCTTTGTTGGCAAAGCAATGTCTCTGCTTCTTAATATGCTTTCTAGGTTTGTCATAGCTTTTCTTCCAAGGAGCAAGCATCTTTCAATTTCATGACTGTAGTCACTGTCTGCAGTGAGTTTGGAGCCCAAGAAAATAGTCTGTCACTGTTTCCATTGTTTTCCTATCTATTTACCATGAAGTGATGGGACTGGATGCCATGATCTTAGTTTTTTGAATGTTGAGTTTTAAGCCAGCTTTTTCACTTTCCTCTTTCACCTTCATCAAGAGGCTCTTTAGTTTCTCTTCACTTTCTGCCGTAAGGTTGGTGTCATTTGCATATCTGTGGTTATTGATATTTCTCCCAGCGATCTTGATTCCAGCTTGTGATTCATCTAGCCTGGCATTTCTCATGATATACTCTGCATATAAGTTAAATAAGCGGGGTGACAATGTACAGGTTTGATGTACTCCTTTCCTAATTTTGAATCAGTCCATTCAGAAACAGCCAAAGTGCTTCTCACATTCCTATACTTGTGGCTCCAGTAGAAATGACTTGGGAGCAGTGTCAGGGAGCATTATTTAGGGTCTCTTGGATAGAAACTGAGTTGTGGGTAGATGTAAGTGTGTGTGTGTGTAGGGCCAGGGGGGTTTAAGCATTTGCTCTCAGAGGTCATTTGCACTGAAGATGGAAGAGGTGAGATAAAGAAGGAGCAATTATTGAGCAGCTCCTAAGAGAAAGGGTGGGCTTCCCTTGTGGCTCAGCTGGTAAAGAATCTGCTTCCAATGTGCGAGACCTGGGTTCGATCCCTGGGTTGGGAAGATCACCTGGAGAGGGAAAGGCTACCCACTCTAGTATTCTGGCCTGGAGAATTCCATGGACTAAATAGTCCATGGGGTCACAAAGTGTTGGACATGACTGAGCGACTTTCACTCACTAAGAGAAAGGGCACCAGATACTTTTTCATTTAATCCTCAGTATAACTCTGGGAGGTGATGTTGCTTGGGAAGCTCAGGCCAGAGGTGTTGAGGAGCTGGCTCATGGTCACACAGCTCATAAGCAGCACTAGATTCTGACTGGCAAGTCCTGGTCTTTCTGGGACACCAGCCCATGGAGTCTCAGGAACTGATCCTCTCTAACCCTGTGGTACTTTCCAGGTTCAAAGACAGGAACTGGGTCTCTTCTAAGGGAGGGGAGTGGGTCTTCCACTTCCCGTATTGTCATCAAACACACTTGATGGGGAAGGCACTGTGTGATATATGTGGACCTGAATCACCATGACTGTTACAAACAAACTTGCCCTGCCATCTCCTTGCTTTCCTCCTGGCTTTCTCTCCTTAGCCCTGGAACATCATTTGCTATTTCTTCCTTTCTGGCAGACCAACCCTTCCTTCTTCTTCAGATCTCGGTTTAGTTAGAAGTTCCTTGGTCACTCCCATCCCCTTCCCCAGGCTGGTTTCTATGGTCTACCATTGTCACAGTCCATCCTCACATTCTGTTATAATTACTTGCTAATTTCCCTACATCCCCAGTTAGGTCATTGGAATAACGTCCTAGTTCACTGTTGTTGCCCCAGAAACTAAGATGGAGAGTGCATGGCGTGTGGCTGGTGTGCAGGGTGTCGGAACACAGGCCGAGCAGTGTCAGGCCTAGCTGGGGAAGGGGTGTCAAAACCCATGCTATGATCCCAGCCCCCCGGGGATCATAAGACCTAAGGAGAAACAGTGTGTCCACACTGTAAACACAGCTTCAAGACAAGTCCCCTACCTCCTCTTGCCACCAGATGGCTGCCGTAAACTCAGGACATGTTGACTGCGGTGTCACTGAGATGGACGGAGAGACAAAAGTATGGACTTCATCAGTGAAAATGCCTGAGTTACTTCTCGCTTCCTTTCTCTTCCCTTTTCCTCACTCCTTTCCCCCTCTCTTTTTACAGAACATATCAAAAAGGTACAGGAAAGAATGATTGCCTTTGGCTTTTGACTTAACGAAATCTAACAGAGATTATTTTTAAATATTTGAAGACAATGTTAAAAAGCATTATTAATTTCAACATTGTAAAATGGAGACAAATACATTTGTATATGAGGCAAATAAAACTTTCACTTGAATAAGGATGATTACTCTCATCAACAAACCTACCTTCCCACTGGGCATTGAATATCACCAATGTTAACAAAATAACTATTCAGAAATTAATTATTTGTGTACTAGAGCAACTGTCTCAGCCTTGGGTCTCAGTGGTTCCAGTTATTGGCTTAAAATTCTAGGCACAAGTGAGATTTTTGTTTTTGTTAGAGGTAACGACTTTGTCTCCTGTGTACAAATAATAGTTTACATAAAAAATTATTCAGTGATAAAATTGATAAACACGATGTTCGTACAACCCATTTCCACTCATTACCTTATGTTAATGGATTTTCATTCCATGTGTCTAGGATGTTATCTTTCTGCTTTCGACTTTAAACTTGTGAGAAGATCTTTGTTACCTTCTGACAGTAACAGAAATGTGGGAGCTAGTTCAGGGAAAGGATAGAAAGAACTGGAGAACCCAGAAGCACACAATCCATAGGCATTAGGATGCTGCCATCTTTGAATGACAATTGAATTTCTGGAAAAGCCAAAGTGTTTGTAGTATGAAAGGCTGGATTTTATTACATTGCCAATCACAGTTTTATAACACAACTTTATTCTCTTAGTCTATTGAAGTATATCTACAGAAAATAGCCAAATCTGAGCATCAGAAGACTGCCCAGTCTACCTGATGCATGATCTCTGTAGTTGTGAGAAGCAAAAGAGTAATTTAAAATTAGGAGTGTGAAGGTTTTATGTGTGTGTGCATGTGTAAAGTTGACTGGATAACTGAGGGGCTTATTGGTGGGTAAGTGAGAGCTGGCTGTGGGTGTGCCTCCGTGAAAGGCTGATCAAAGTTCTGAGCAATGATGAAAAGGTTTTACTGCAGACCTTTTTAACTATGAAGATTTCTACACTTGATCTGAGCTCAGAATTTAAAAAAAGTATACCTACAAAATATACATAGATAAATAATGTACACGTATATCATATATATGTATTATATACATACAATTTATGTGTGTATAAATGAAACTAAGGTAGCATAATACACAGTGTTATATACTTATAAAAATAAATTTTGCATTAAACAGAATCCCATGAATTGAGTAAACACAATCTGAGAATTTCCAGATGTTATGGTCCATCTCCAGCTCTCACATCCATACGTGACTACTGGAAAAATGATAGCTTTGACTAAACAGACCTTTATTGGCAAAGTGATGTCTCTGCTTTTTAATACACTGTCTAGGTTTGTCATAGCTTTTCTTCCAAGGAGCAAACATCTTTTAATTTCATGGATGCAGTCACTGTCTGCAGTGATTTTGTAGCATGACCTTTATCAAATTATAGAATCTGCATTTTGTTTTTCTGAGTAATACTTAAAGAATCACAAATAGATACTGAAGTTTGTTAAATGATTTTTTATGAACTTCCTAAACAAATTATTTTTGTCTTTTCTTCAGACAAATTTTGGAGTACCTTGAACAATTTTCTCATGTTAAACCAACATTGTATTCCATGGTGAGCCCTCTTGATCAGACATATCCGAAATAGCATGCTGTACAAATAATTGGAAAATATTCATTTAAACACACATAGAACTCATTTATGAAAAGTGACTTTGCTTTGAATCATAATTTTAAAGAATTACTATTATCACTTTATGAAGGCAGTGCAATTGAATTTGAAATAAATAATAAAGTGATAATAAGAAATTTCATTTTGTTGAAAATTTTAAAATACGTACACATAATTTAAACTGAGATTAGGAAATACTTAGTACAGAACAAAAATGAAAGTGCTACACATCAACATTTACAAGATGTAGTTAAATTGACACTGTGGAAAATGTATTAGCCTTAAATACTTTTATTACATTTTTCAGCTTGTGGATTTTAGATCAAGTAGATATCAAAGATTTAGGCCTAAATCATTTATAAGTGGTCCTACCATTTGCCATGGATTCTAGGGGAAATCTTCAGTTTATTTTTGTGTGTTTGTTTACTTAAGCCTCCATGGAGAGTTTGTCTACATAAGTGAACTTACCCTGCTGTATACAAGAGTGTATGTATATATAAATTCTTAAGATAGCTGATGGTTTCAGTATTTATTTACTTCCCTGGACTAATGTTCTGCCTTTGTATTCGGCTTCATACTTCTTGCATTTTTGTAATCTCATACATTTACTTGAAAAGTTATTCTATTTTCAATATTTTCTTTCAAACATATAAAAGTGCTTTGTAGTAGTAGGTGTTAGTAATTCCCATCTGTCTCACTACTAGAAACTTATATCTATTTTATTATTTTTCATATATACTCTTTCAGTTTAAAATATTATATTATTTCCATGATGATTTCTTCTTAAAGTGTAGTTCACAGTGTGATTGCATTTTCAGCAGGATCTTCCCCCTCCTTTTTAAAAATTGCATTTCATTTTTATTGCATTGACAACATACTTTGGTTCGTATCAAAGAGTCCCTTCAGTATCCATGGAAATGCTTTACACTATTATGCTGTCCATTTTTATAAAAATTAATGATTCTCTTAAAAATATGTATTTTCTAATTGTTAGGTATGTATGTATAAAACTTCTTCATCATGCGCTCAAGTTCTTATATCTGTACTAGTTCTTGACTGCTTGATCTATCAGCAGCACAGAGGGATGCATTAATATTTCCCTATAAGCTTGTGGATGTGTGGATATCATCATTAATCTGCCATGTTTTCATAGGTATCCTACTGGGTTTTTGATCATTTTACTTGAAGGCAACTGCGTCATTGATACATTTGCTTACCTCTGTGGTCCCTTTCCTTGTCATTTCTGACATTATCACTTAGAACCTCAGTTCCTCCATTTAGAGTGAATTTTGTACATTCTGTCCAGTGTTTCTGGAGGTTTGAAGTGGGAGGGTTTTCACATTCTGTTAATATCTTGCCAGGAGGGCCTGAAGTTAATAGATTTCATTTAACCTATGGAACTGGATGAGGTCACCTGGGCAAGAGAGTATAAAATGAAGAGAAGTGAGCGGAGGGCCAATCCACAGGAAACTAATATTTAGAGGATGAATGAAAGTGAGGTAAACCGAGTATGACTTCCTTCTATTCTAGAATCTCTGCAAATTCTTCCCCTTAGAGGGCTCATAGATTTCCAAGTATGCCAAAAAGCAAATTAAACATAGGTAATAAAACAGAGGTCAGTCTTTCACACAGTCATTCATATCTTAACCAAATATATAATATGGTAATAAGAACATTGGCAGATATTGTGCATTTTGTGCTCAAAGGCAGTTTGTTTTTTTTTCTTGTGTATAGAGATGTACCAGAATCATTCTCCTTTTGTTGAGTGTTAAATATAAGAAAACTTTTATTGCTGGCATTTTATAAAAGTAATCTGATGTCTACTTTTATTTGTTTTATATTGAACCCTTTGGCAAAAGCCAGCCTCGTCATTGTTTTCTGTCAATCTTCAGATAGGGGAAAAGCAGAAAGATTTCAAGCCGGTATACGCTCTAAAAGAAAAAGCAATAGAGAAAAGTGGCAAAGACAGATAAAAGAAAATGAGATTTACAATGTCAGCTAAACTTTAGGGATGAGAAAACACAAAAAGATCCATAGTAGAGCAAGATTAGGGTAACTCCTGACAGTTCTGACAGATTTCAGAGATATACCAAACTTCCCTGACTAGAAGAAATTGACTAGAAATGTTAAGATAGTTTCTCTTATAATACTGTGAATGCTCTTGCAGTTTACAAGCTATAAAATCACATTGTGCAGAGATGGGATCAAAAACAAAAAATTATCTAAGGATTTAGAGTCAGTGAACAATGATGAGTAAGTATTCGAACTTTGCAGAGGGGTAAGGGGGCTACAATGCTGTCACTGAAATTTTTTCTAAAGGGAAAATACCTACAAGTTGCTGCAAAAAAAAAAAAAGAAGGGAACTTCTTTGCAAAGGCTGAGGCTTCAGATGAACAAATAACTTCTTCAACATTCTTAAATATATTAAACCCAACTTCATATGGTTAGTATTAAATAAAATGGCTGAATTATACTTAAAATATTTAATTCAGAATGTATAAAAAAGCAATTAAAGTTAGAAGCAAATAAAAATATGTGTATTTCTTATATACATTACCATGTGTAAAATATTTCACTAGTGGGAAGCTGCTGCATAACACGAGGAGCTCAGCCTGGTGCCCTGTGATGACCTAGAGTGGTGAGATGGGGGAGGGTGTGTGGAGAGGGAGGCTCAAGAGGGAGCGGATATGTGTATACTTATGACTGATTCATGCTGTTGTATGGCAGAAACCAACTCAATATTATAAAGCAATTATCTGCCAATTAAAAAAAAACATGCATTTCTGCCCAGTTATTACACTCCACTATCATCTCTGCAGAAAAGCAGTGTCCTGAACTTTCTATTTTTCTTATCTTGACGCCTAACTGACGTATTTACTACTGAAATATTTGTAGGAACTGTGGAATTCTGCATTTAGAATTATCAACTGTTTATAATGATGACTTTCCTGAGTCATAACTCTTTGATAGCTGATGGACTGAAATGAGATTACTAAACCATCACTGGTGGAGGCCAGTTAGCAGCCATGATTTTAGAAGCAAAGCCTTTGTACATCCTGATCCCTCTACTAGGTTGCTTTTCTAGCCACTTCTTCCACTAATACCAACTCTTCCTTCCTTTTTGTTTTTTTTTTCCCTTGCCACAGCACATGGCATGTGGGGTCTTCCCCAATCAGGGATCAAATCCATGCCCCCTACAGTGGAAGCGTGAGTCTTAACCACTGGACCACCAGGGAAGTTCCAAAACTCTTCCTTTGCCTCTAAGCTCAAATTTGTCTTTCCTACACCCCTTCTCACCCAGACAAAGCTCAGTTCTCTTTTTCTTTTTTAAAAAGATTTATTGAAGTATAGTTGATTTATAATGTTGCATTAATTTCTGCTGTATAGCAAAGTGACTCAGTTATACATACATATTGTTTTTCATATTCTTTTCCTCATGGCTTATCACAGGATATTGACTATAGTTCCCTGTGCTACACAGTAGGATCTTGTTGTCTATTCATCCTATATATATAAAATAGCTTGGGATTAGCAGATCCAAACTATTTTATTTCTCTTATGTTGTCACTTTTCTTTCGTAGCCCTTATTCCCATTTATGGCGTACTTCCTTCAATTATTTGATGCATGCCTCTCTCCAGCAGTGAGCTCCATAAAGCCAGTGATGAATGTTCTCATATTCCCAATCACTAGCATCAAGGCTGTCACATAGTAGGTGAAAACATTAATTGAATGGAATGAATGAAATACAGCCATTTGCATTGGGGTCATATAGGCTTGCACCTCTAATCTCCTACTTCTTCTCTTTGACCCCTAAGTCATCTTCCCTTTTTCATCAACTACTGTCCCATTTTTGGATGTCTCCATAGGTCCAAATTAAATATCTCAAAAATTTGTGCTCAAAAGATGATCCATAATTTTCTACTGCAAGCTTCTACTTAGTTTGTTACATTCATTTAGTTTCTTGAGGCTCTGGGGTATTTTTTCCCTGTAGAGCAGATTCATGAGGAAATTTTATTAGATTTGATTGTACAAGGGAAAACAGTTTTGTTTGCAAGAAAGCTGGTAGACTCAGTTTGATTAAAAACCTCTTTTAGAAAGTGCAGTAGCAAGAATGGAAAATGTAATAAAGCCAAAATCAGAGACATAACTTTATCCTTACTTTTTAGTATCACAGTAATTTCCCTCCTGGAGATTGCTTCATTGAAGTATAGTTCAATCTACTTTCTATAACGACTGATTCAGGCCAAGATGGCTGACATGTCTTTGCAATGACTCAGCAGAGAAGGAGCATGTTACTGTTGGAAGCAAGATCACTTAGTCTCACTTCGTGGCAAGGGTAGTACTGGAACTGACAGGGCTGAGTACCAGGTTCACACTGAAGGTTATGGGCACTACTTAGGCAATTAGCTTCTTGACTGACCACAAACCTCTGACAAAACTTGTTTTTTTTCTGTTTGCATATGAAAAAGAACCTTAGTTATATAAGTCACCCTGAGCTGCTGGGAGTAATGTCTGTGGTAGGCAGAATAATGGTCCTCCAAAGATGCCTACATCCTAATCACAATGACCTTGTCCCCTTTAAAAACAGTTAAAATCCCAACTCCCAATATGATGGTATTAGGAGGTGGGGCTTTGGGGGAGTGATTAAGTCATGAGGTTGGAGCCCTCATGAAAGGGGTACTGCCCTTATAAAAGAGACTTACTGAGAACTCCTTACTCTTCTGCCATGTGAAGACACAGTGAGAAGGTGGCCATCTATGAACCAGGAAGCAGGCTATCACCAGACAACAAATCTGCTAGCACCTTGATCTTGGACTCCCCAGCCTCCATAACTATAAGAAATAAATGCTTGCTGTAAAATCTTCCAAGTCTTTTTTTTATAGCAATGATATTTTTTCTATAAGAATGGAATAAGATACCCTGTGAATGTTGCTTCATATGGCAAACAGACTTTGCAGATGTGATTATGTTAAGAACTTTAAGATGCTGAGATTATCCTGGATTGACCAAGAAAGCCCAGTGTAATCACTGGAGTCTTTAATAATGGATCAGGGAGGCAGGAGGAGCATCACAGTGATGTGATTAGAGGACTCAACTGACAATTTCTTATCTCAAAGATGGAGGGGCCACAAGCCAAGGAATATGAGCAAGAAAGGGAAAGGGAAGAAGTTTCTTGCTTTCTAGAAGCAAGAAAACAGATTCTCTCCGAAATCCTCCAGAAAGGAACACAACCTTGCCAGGACCTTAACCTCGAGCCCATTAAGACCATTTTCAGACTTCTGACCTCCAAAACTGTAACATGATGAATTTGTGTTGTAAGTCCCTAAACTTTTGATTTCTAACAGCAGTGATAGGAAACAAGTGTTGTGGCCAATCTCCATGATTAAAAACAATCTGTCAAAGGTCTTTATGACTGTGCCCCTTCTTTAAGAAGTCTTCCTGGCCAACTTAGCTTTGACGCTCCAAATCTGAATCTATAAGCATATTTATTAAAGACATTTGAAGAGCAAGCTACCTAATACCTTTTGAGCTCCTCAAGGTCACTTCTGTGATGATTTATGTTCTAGACAAGGCTGTTGACTAAGGCTTACTTGAGTGACAGAGACAGTCTAGACCTTTGACAACATTACATTATGTTAAGGGTGGAAAGAATCCTTGTAATTTTTGTCTCTTGCACAGGTTTGTTATAAGGTGAAATGTAGTCTATTATAATACATCTTAAAGAAAGAGGTTTATTCATGCCTTTCTGTTTTAGAAGAGGATGAGAAGGTAAGAAATTCTGGATTTCAGTCAGTTCAGTTCAGTTAAGTCGCTCAGTTGTGTCTGACTCTTTGCGACCACATGACTGCAACACGCCAGGCCTTCCTGTCCATTTCCAACTCCTGGAGTTTACTCAAACTCATGTCCATTGATTTGGTGATGCCATCTAATCATCTCATCCTCTGTCATCCCATTCTTCTCCTGCCTTCAATCTTTCCCAGCATCAGGGTCTTTTCCAACGAGTCAGTTCTTCCCATCAGGTAGCCAAAGTATTGGAGATTCAGCTTCAGCATCACTCCTTCCAATGAATATTTAGGACTGATTTCCTTTAGGATGGACTGATTTGATCTCCTTGCAATCCAAGGAGCTCTCAAGAGTCTTCTCCAACACCACAGTTCAAAAGCATCAATTATTTAGTGCTCAGCTTTCTTTATAGTCCATCTCTCACATACATGTATGACTACTGGACAAACCATAGCCTTGACTAGACAGACCTTTGTTGGCAAAGTAATGTCTCTGCTTTTTAATATGCTGTTTAGGTTGGTCATAACTTTCCTTCCAAGGAGTTAGCATCTTTTAATTTCATGGCTGCAGTCACCATTTGCAGTGATTTTGGAGCCCCCAAAATTAAAGTCTGACACTGTTTTCACTCTTTCCCCTTCTATTTGCCATGAAGTGATGGGATCAGATGCCATGATCTTAGTTTTCTGAATGTTGAGCTTTAAGCCAACTTTTTCACTCTCCTCTTTCACTTTCATCAAGAGGCTTTTTAGTTCTTCTTTGCTTTCTGCCATAAGGGCAGTGTCATCTGCATATCTGAGGTTATTGATATTTCTCCCGGCAATCGTGATTCCAGCTTGTGCTTCTTCCAGCCCAGCATTTCTCATGATGTACTCTGCATATAAGTTAAATAAGCAGAGTAGCAATAGACAACATTGACATACTCCTTTTCCTATTGGGAACCAGTCTGTTGTTCCATGTCCAGTTCTAACTGTTGCTTCCTGACCTGCATACAGATTTCTCAAGAGGCAGGTCAGGTGGTCTGGTATTCCCATCTCTTTCAGAATTTTCCACAGTTTATTGTGATCCACACAGTCAAAGGCTTTGGCAGAGTCAATAAAGCAGAAATAGATGTTTTTCTGGAACTCTCTTGCTTTTTCAATGATCCAGCGGATGTTGGCAATTTGATCTCTGGTTCCTCTGCCTTTTCCAAAACCAGCTTGCATCTGGAAGTTCATGTATTGTTGAAACCTGGCTTGGAGAATTTTGAGAATTACTTTACTAGCGTGTGAGATGAGTGCAATTGTGTGGTAGTTTGAGCATTCTTTGGCACTGCCTTTCCTTGGGATTGGAATGAAGACTGATCTTTTCCAGTCCTGTGGCCACTGCTGAGTTTTCCAAACGCGCTGGCATATTGAGTGCAGCACTTTCACAGCATCATCTTTAAGGATTGAAATAGTTTAACTGGAATTCCATCACCTCCACTAGCTTTGTTCATAGTGATGCTTTCTAAGGCCCACTTGACTTCACATTCCAGGATGTCTGACTCTAGGTGAGTGATCATGCCATTGTGATTATGATACAGCAATTAGTAGTGCAAAACTGCCTCTACATGCCAACATGTGGCAATTTAGAAATTAAATCCTAGTGGCCTGAAATCTTATACTGTTGTTTACAAAGTAGTGATTTATTAAATAGTAATAGCCTAACAAAGTTAGTGCAGGCTTGTAGGTAGTTTGGCTGGCTACCAGGCAACTTCTGGGATAACCTGAATTCAGTACTGAATCCAGCCTGGTATAGTAGCATGCACAATGTTAGCTTAATTTATAAGCCAATTAAGTAGGAAATGGCAACCCACTCCAGTATCCTTGCCTGGAAAATTCCATGGACAGAGGAGCCTGGTGAGCTATAGTCTGTGGGATCACAGAGTTGGATACGACTAGTGATTGAGTACACACAGCATATAAGCCAACTGAAAAAAAAGACAAACATAAATAATCATAGTGGGATTAGTACTAAAGAAGTTCCATTCCTAACCCATCAATTTTGAAGGATAATTAAATACTAAAATAATAGCTCATTTTAAACATCTGCTGTGTAATAAATCTTCTACATCTTATTTGTATTTTGTTCTCTTCTTCTGACCTCACAAGAAGATGACAGTTTCTCTCATCTGTCTCTTGCAGTTAGGCAGTCTCATGACTGGTTAAGGCTAGTGAGTTGTGAGAAGATGAGGTGGTATTCTTTAGTTGTTCAGTCGTGTCTTACTCTTTGCGACCCCATGGACTATAACCTGCCAGGCCTCTCTGTCCTTGGGATTTCCCAGGCAAGACTATGGAAGGGGTTGCCATTTCTTTCTCCAGGGGATCTTCTTGACCCAGAGATTGAACTCGAGTCTCCTGCATTGACAGATGGATTCTTTACCACTGTGCCTCATTAGTTAGCTAATAATTCTCACAAATCATCAGACTTCTTGGGAACCTAAAAGTCCCATTGTTTTCCTTTTCAGCCTTTCCCTGCTTCAAAACAGTCACCAAAAACTCCTCTGTCATATTTGTTTCAAATTATGTTTATTTATGTTGCTGTTTGCTTACTTTATCACTCTGTATTTCCTGATTTTAAATATTAAATGCTTGGATAGCTGATGAAACAGAAAAATGGTTTACTTTACGCAATCAATTTAGGCCACAAACATAATTTCCACCTGAAAATTTCACAAATGTCCAGTGGAACTTGGGGAAATTGATACACTTTCCTAAGTCTGGGTTTTTTTTTAATTTGTCAAATGGGATTAAAAATTGTACCAGCTTTATGGTTTTGATGCGAGGATTAAATAAAACAATGCATTTGAAGAATTTAGCACACAAAAAAGTCCATGCTGTCTATGATGCTGTGTGAAGATGATCACGTAGATCATGCTCAGTTATACAAAATAATGAGAGAAGCATGTGGCAGGAAGTTCTACATGCTTCCCCAAATCCATTCCTCCCTTTTAGACAGACAAGCTCTGGCTTTTAGCTGGCACATTGAAGCCCAAGAATACTGGAGTGGGTAGCCTATCCCTTCTCCAGCAGATCTTACTGACTCGGTTATCCAACCAGGGTCTCCTGCATTGCAGGAGGATTCTTTACCAACTGAGCTATCAGAGAAGCTGTTATTAAACCAAAAAGCAGATTTTTATCCCTGTTTTTGTTATTAGACCAAAAAGCAGATTTTATCCCTGAAGACTTTTCTCAAAGCTCCAGAAACAACTTTGTTTTTGAGATAGGAGCCAACTATACGGAGGCTAAAATCAGGTGTCGATGCTGTTCAACAAGCTGGAAACAGTGAGTTTTCTAGGAAGGTGAATTCAATTCTAATGATGTGCTAGTGGAGTCCCTTTGTATGTAAAACTGGGGAGAGAAGGAAGGAGAGGAGAAAATCCATACAGGAAGCCTGGGAGTGAGGAGGGTAGCAATCTGTCAGACCCTCCTTGGCAGGAACACTCCATGGAGTGTGGCTCCGGTGAAGGCCGTATGTGACTGTGTGCATTTCTTTCCTTCTTGCCATGGTGTATTTGCCTTTGTTTTCAGCGCTTAAGCAAAAGACCTGGTGAGTATGTATTATCAGGCTTGAATAAAATAGGATGGCCTCTGTTTATTTTTCTTGTTGTTTACAGACTTGTTGCCACAAGAGCTTAGGCATTGACAAAGGGCATATTACCATTTCTTCACGTATCTTTAAGGGATCAAGGTGGATGAGCTGTAGACAGCATAATGCAGGCAGTGCCAATAAGCATGAACTGGCTGTTAACTGGAGTCTGGTTATTGCAGAAATCAATTCCATTGAAAGATCAGAAAAGCTTTAAAACTGAGAGACAATGGAAGGATTACTGTTATAGAATACCAGGTTTTATTTGTTTGGGAATGGGGAATAGAGACTGTGGAATGTGGAAAGTAGGCTGGCTCTTTTGTTTCTATTCTTTTTTTTTTTTTAATAATTGGGCTCAGCCTTTGAACAAAGCAAAGGAAAAACTAGCTGTAATGCTAGGTTTCTCTGTCCTTTTTTAACTGTAGGAAAATCTGTCTACCTTAGTTGAACTGGTGGAGTCATAGTTTGGGCTTCCTTTTGAGCTATTTTGTAGATAAATAGAGTTATTTCCAACTTCTAGGCAACAATACATACAGTAAATACAAGCCAATGTGTTTTCCCTCTTCAACATCCCGTTCTTCCCATCCCTGCCTCCCAAACCTTATACATGTAGAAATAATATCTCTTCCTGCTATAATAGCGTGGACGCTAGGTTAGTCTATTTGTGCTTTTCTTCAGAAGTAACTCTCTAGGAAGCTAAAATCAAATATCTGCACACATACTTGAACAACACTGATGGAGAAATTTAAGCAAAGATACAAGCTCTCAGTAATAGTGTATCTCATTCAAAGTTTTTAAAACTCAAGGGCCAGTTCCTTTTTCTTTTAAATGTTCTTATATTTCTGTTTTCCCCAAGATAATGTTGTTTGTGATCCTAGTTTCTCATTTTTAATTTCCTCTATTGTTTTATATAGTGAGTGTCAAAGTCCAGGTTATTCTGAGATGTGTAACCTGGATCTCAGGATCCAGGATCTCTGGATCTCTGATTTTGTCTCCCTCCCTTTTTTAAAATAGAACTTTCATTTGAGGATTAAAAGCAATCTTTATGTAGACATTGCACATAAGGCTGTTTTGGTGCTTTGAAGAGCTACACTTTGGGAAATGGATTCAGGATGCATTATTTCTTTTGGGGAGTTCTATTTGGAACCAAGAGTTAAGGGACAAGAGGGAAGAACAGCTTTGAGGAAAATAGTCCCAGTTGTTATTTCATGTGAGGATTGTTGTCATTGTTCAGTCTCTCAGTTGTGTCCAACTCTTTGTGACCCCATGGACTACAGCACGCCAGGCTTACCTGTCCTTCACTATCTTCTGGAGCTTGCTCAAACTCATGTCCATTAAGTCGGTGATGCCATTCAACCATCTCATTCTCTGTTGCCCTCTTCTCCTCCTGCCCTCAAACTTTCTCATCAACAGGGTGTTTTCCAGTGAGTCGGCTCTATGCATCAGATGGCCAAAAGTATTGGAGCTTCAACTTCAGCATCAGTCCTTCCAATGAATATTCAGGGTTGATTTCCTTTAAGATTGACTGGTTTGATCTCCTTGCTGTCCAAGGGACTCTCAAGAGTCTTCTTCAGCACCACAATTCAAAGCCATCAATTCTTTGGTGCTCAGCCTTCTTTGTGGTCCAACTTTCACATCCATACATGACTGCTGGAAAAACCATAGCTTTGACTGCATGGATGTATGTCAGCCAAGTGATGTCTCCGGTTTTTAATACACTTGTAAGGATTATTACAGTGATTTTATTGTCTGTGCCTTTCAAGGTTTAGAACAGTAAATACTTTAAAGCATCTTTACAGAAAATGAAACTATGGAACTTCCCATACTGCATCTGAGAGCTGTTATGTCATTTTATAAATAGGCATATGATGTCTAAATTACTTGTAATATAAACTGAAAGCATCCTTGGCTTTTATGATGGTTGTATATGATCCAGAGGTACAATTATGAATAATGCATTGAGTTTTGTTGTTCTCTGATTGCCTACTTTGTTATGCAGGCAGGGATTTCCAGGATAGTGTCCCAGATTTGAATTGTATAGTTTCTTTTTGTAGTGGCTGCCCCAGAATTATATGAGCTCACTGAGGATATTCATAGAAAATAGAAATCCTTACCTGTGTGCTTCACAGAGATATAATCTCAGAACTTTCTCCAAGGATTGTCTCATCAAGTATAATTTAATATGTATCATGAACTGCATGGATGGAGGTTCGTGACATTGTACAGGAGGCAGGGATCAAGACCATTCCCGAGAAAAAGAAATGCAAAAAAGCAAAACGGCTGTCTGAGGAGGCCTTACCAATAGCTGTGAAAAGAAAAGAAGCGAAAAGCAAAAGAGAAAAGGAAAGATAGTCCCATTTGAATGCAGAGTTCCAAAGAATAGCCAGGAGAGATAAGAAAGCTTTCCTCAGCGATCAATGCAAAGAAATAGAGGAAAACAATAGAATGGGAAAGACTAGAGATCTCTTCAAGAAAATTAGAGATACCAAGGGAACATTTCAAACAAAGATGGGCTCAATAAAGGACAGAAATGGTATGGACCTAACAGAAGCAGAAGATAGTAAGAAGAGGTGGCAAGAATACACAGAAGAACTATACAAAAAAGATCTTCACAACCCATATAATCACGATGGTGTGATCACTCACCTAGAGCCATCCATCCTGGAATGTGAAGTCAAGTGGGCCTTAGAAAGCATCACTATGAACAAAGCTAGTGTAGGTGATGGAATTCTAGTTGAGCTATTTCAAATCCTGAAAGACGATGCTGTGAAAGTGCTGCATTCAATATACCAGCACGTTTGGGAAACTCAGCAGTGGCCACAGGACTGGAAAAGGTCGGTTTTCATTCTAGTCCCAAGAAAGGCAATGCCAAAGAATGCTCAAACTACCGCACAATTGAACTCATCTCACACGCTAGTAAAGTAATTCTCAAAATTCTTCAAGCCAGGCTTCAACAATACGTGAACCATGAACTTCCAGACGTTAAAGCTGGTTTTGGAAAAGGCAGAGGAACCAGAGATCAAATTGCCAACATCCGCTGGATCATTGAAAAAGCAAGAGAGTTCCAGAAAAACATCTATTTCTGCTTTATTGACTCTGCCAAAGCCTTTGACTGTGTGGATCACAATAAACTGTGGAAAATTCTGAAAGAGATGGGAATACCAGACCACCTGACCTGCCTCTTGAGAAATCTGTATGCAGGTCAGGAAGCAACAGTTAGAACTGGACATGGAACAACAGACTGGTTCCCAATAGGAAAAGGAGTATGTCAATGTTGTCTATTGCTACTCTGCTTATTTAACTTATATGCAGAGTACATCATGAGAAATGCTGGGCTGGAAGAAGCACAAGCTGGAATCACGATTGCCGGGAGAAATATCAATAACCTCAGATATGCAGATGACACTGCCCTTATGGCAGAAAGCAAAGAAGAACTATAGAGCCTCTTGATGAAAGGGCAGAGGAGAGTAAAAGGAGTAAGAGGAGAGTAAAAAAGCTGGCTTAAAGCTCAACATTCAGAAAACTAAGATCATGGCATCTGATCCCATCACTTCATGGCAAATAGATGGAGAAATAGAGGAAACAGTGGCAGACTTTATTTTTTGGGGGGCTCCAAAATCACTGCAGATGGTGACTGCAGCCATGAAATTAAAAGATGCTAACTCCTTGGAAGGAAAGTTATGACCAACCTAGACAGCATATTAAAAAGTAGAGACATTACTTTGCCAATAAAGGTCTGTCTAGTCAAAGCTATGGTTTTTCCAGTAGTCATGTATGGTTGTGAGAGTTGGACTTTAAAGAAAATTGAGTGCTGAAGAATTGATGTTTTTGAACTGTGGTGTTGGAGAAGACTCTTGAGAGCTCCTTGGATTGCAAAGATATCAAATCAGTCCATCCTAAAGGAAATCAGTCCTAAATATTCATTGGAAGGACTGATGCTGAAGCTGAAACTCCAATACTTTGGCCGCCTGATGTGAAGAACTGACTCATTTGAAATGACCTGATGCTGGGAAGGATTGAGGGCAGGAGGAGAAGGGGATGACAGAAGTTGAGATGGTTGTATGGGGTCACCATATCGATGGACATGAGTCTGAGCCAGCTGCAGCAGCTGGTGATGGACAGGAAAGCCTGGCGTGCTGCAGTCCATCGGGTCACAAAGATTTGGACATGACTGAGCGACTGAAATGAACTGAACTGAGGACATGGAAGCAACATAGATGTCCATTGTCAGATGAATGGATACAGAGACTGTGGTAAATATATACAAGGGAATATCACTCAGCTATAAAAAAGAACACATTTGAGTCAGTCCTAATGAGGTGGATTACCTTAGAGTCTATTATACAGAGTGAAGTAAGTCAGAAAGAGAAAGATGAATACTGTATATTAACCATGCATATGGAATCTAGAAAGATGGTACTGATGAACCTATTTGCAGGGCAGCAGTGGATACACAGACATAGAGAACAGAACTTGCAGCCACAGTGGGGGAAGGAGAGGGTGGGTCACATTGAGAGGATAGTATGGAAACATATACATTCCCACATGTAAAACAGATAGCAAGTGGGAGCTCAGCCACACACAGCTCCCTGTGTACTGTCTGACACAGGGAGTCAACCCAGTGCTCTGTGGTAACCTGGAGGGGCGAATGGGGTGGGAGATGGGCGGGGACTCAGGAGGGAGGGGATACATGTATACCTGTGGTTGATTCATGTTGACGTATGGAAGAAACCAACACAATATTGTAAAGCAATTATCCTCCAGTAAAATAATAATAATAATAAAAAGAATGGCATATGGCAGAAAACTGCATTTTCCCTTCTGGGCCAGTGCTTCGGCTATAGGTAGAATTAGGTAGCTCTTGCCATGAAAATAGCAGAAACACAGGACAGAAATGTAGGCTGGTGGTGAAATTTATTGGGACTTCATATGGCTGTGTTGGTAGTGAATAAATAAATGGCTTCTCCTGTCCTCTACCTCCCACCCTGTCCCCACCCCAAGTTTGGACCAAGATGCAGGAATCAGGTACAAGTAAATCAAAGATTTTTCAGTAACACGAAAAAGTACTTATATCGGGATCTACGTACAAAACAACTCAGATTCATAATCTCAGCAACAAACCGGCTGAACTCAGTGAGGCCTGCAGCAATCTGAATCCAGGTTGAATGAACTACGTGCCTTCTAGGAATTTTTACAAGTTCTTAAATTCAGTTATTCTCTGAATCGTGTTAATTTCCTCAACCACAGAGAACTAGCACAAGTTGCCAGATCAAAGATCAACTTTCTGCTTTACATTTCCACACAGAGGTCTTATGGCCATCTCAAAGTTAACATAACCAAAACAGAAATCTTGATTTTTCTCATGCTCTCCAAAACCTACTCCTTTCCCATCTTAATATACCACAAGATTCTATCCAGTTTCTCAAGCCATCTCAAGCCATTTCAGGCACTATTGGAAATGAGGGTATATGATATTTATCTTATTTGTTAACTATACATTTGTAGTCATCATGAAATGGGTCTGCCCCATGAAACCTGTATGTTTCAGCCTTTCCTCTCTATATAATTAATTTGTTATACAGTTGCTCAGTCGTGTCTGACTCTTTGTGACTCTAGGGACTACAGCACGCCAGGCTTCCCTGTCCTTCACCATCTCCCAGAGTTTGATCAAACTCATGTCCATCATGTTGGTGATGCCATCCAACCATCTCATCCTCTGTTGTCCCTTTCTCCTCCCACCTTCAATTGTTCCCAGCATCAGGGTCTTTTCCAATGAGTCAGTTCTTCGCGTCAGGTGGCCAGAGTATTGGAGTTTCATCTTCAGCATCAGTTCTTCCAATGAATATTCAGGACTAATTTCCTTTAGGATGGATTGGTTTGATCTCCTTGCTGTCTAAGGGACTCTCAAGAGTCTTCTCCAGCACTACAGTTCGAAAGCATCAATTCTTTGGTGCTCAGCTTTCTTTATAGTCCAACTCTCACATCCGTACATGACTACTGGAAAAACAATAGCTTTAGTTAATTAGCCAAAGTTTAATTCCTGCTTATTGTTTGCAAGATATTAGACTAAATATACTGCTCTTAAGAGCATTCAGGCTTTAGTTAGATACCTAAATAAAATTTGAAGACTAAGGAGAGGGAGAAAAAGATTATGTATCAACTATGAATGAAGTGTTGTTGTTATACCTGGCTGCAGTTGAGACAGTGCAGGCCCCAAGGGTTCCAAGTTCTCCCCATCATGTGCTATTTTATAGGAAAAAAGCAGGACAAGCTAGTTGAAGAGAAAAAAGGAGAGAACATTTCTTTTGCAATAAAGAGAAAATTCTGAGACATTTTAGTGTCAGAATGATGACTGAATTGGAGAGAGATGAGCAATTCAAATGCTCTCCTTCATAAATCTCACTCAGAAGGGAGATACAAGACAGATCGTTGCACTTAGAGACAAGACTACACCAATCCTAAGAGATAGGACACAATGATGCTAAAGTGACAAATGCAGTTTCAGCTATAGGAAAGCTCTGTCATTTGCCAACTGAGCCAATGACTTGGCTAAAATGTAGGGAAGAGTAGAGAATTGAAATGAAAGCTCCAGCAGAAAAAAAAAGAGGTTTGCATAACAAAATCTGAAGTTAGCTCAAACAATAAAGTCTTGGACTAGCAATTTCTCCCTTGTTTCTGACTTTGGTATAGCTTATGATTGCCTCTTGCATTGTCTGACTCTTTGTGACTTCATGGTCTATAGCCTGCCAGGCTCTTTAGTTCATGGGATTTCCCAGGCAAGGATATTGGAGTCGGTTGCCATTTCCTTCTGCAGGGGATGTCCCCAACCCAGGGACAGAACCCACCTTTCCTGCGTCTTCTGCATTGGCCGGCAGATTCTTTACCACTGAGCCACCTGGGAATCCCATTTTATACTGACTTATTATCAAATAGCTATTTTCATGTTAGAATAAATAATGTTAAAAAAGGATGAAAAATATAGAAAAGTGTTGTAAAATTAAATTGCTTGCTTCTGAACAGGATTAATACATGACATTCAATCTCTGTAGTAGTTCAGTGTCACGGTAGGTCATTTATATCTGTCTTTATCAATAATACCTGTCTTAGGTTGAAAATTACATGTCAGAGATTTTGACTCCTGCCAAATTGTGAAGCAGACACAGTTTTTGTTGTGGCTGCTATCGTTTCTTCCTCTCCCTTTTTTGGGGGCCAAGTGCTTCATTTATTCATTTATTTATTCAGTCATAAAACTTTTATTGATTATGGCTATGTGCAAGAAGACACTGTGTTTATTGTAAAGAGAGATGCAAACTGAGTGAAGTAAATGGTATGATGGATGTTATACACCAAGTGCGGGAGTTCATGAAAGAGGAAGAAGCTAACTTGCCTAAGATTCTCAGAAAATTTGGTCTTCATTAGCACTGTAGTGTAATTCCATTCACTTCTCCTGACAATCAACAGAAAAATATCCAACAAAATGAGACAAAATGTGAATTGTCAGTAATGCTGCTAATTGCCTTTCTCGTTATATTTCAAATGAGAATCCCCAAAAGATATTCCCATCTGCTCTTAATACCAAGAGCAGTTGTACTTCTCCTGAATAATTGGTACAATTTTATCTTATAGACAATGAAAATATTGTAACTGACAATGCTACTTTTTCTAATTAGCAAAAGCCAAGCACAATGTATAAGTAATTTGTGTACTTGTCTATATTGTGTTGTTATTGAGTCTCTAAGTTATGTCAGACTCTTTGTGACCACATGGACTGTAGCCTACCAGATTCCTTGTCCATGGGATTGCCTAAGCAAGAATACTGGAATGGGTTGCCATTTCCTTCTCCAGGGATCTTTCTGACCCAGGATTTGAAACTGAGTTGCCTGCATTGGCAGGTGGGTTCTTTACTGCCGAGTCACCAGGGAAGCCCTGTAAAGCAATTATGCTCCAATTAAAAATAAATTTTTTTAAAAAGGAAAAAGACCTTTACCCTACAACCTTGATCTCAGACTTTGGCCTCCAGAACCATGAGAAATAAACTTCTGTTTATAAGCTAAAAAAAAAAAACCCTTACCTGTCTTGCGTGTGTTTTCTTCAGAGACTGTCTACCACCAGATACTTTACTTAAGTTTACTGTGTTATCGTTTGCAGTTAGATTGAGTTATAGACTTATTCTAAAAAGTAGTTGATATGGAAATTTCTGATATCTAGGCAGGCAGATGGGGAATTTTTTTTTTTTTTTTTTGACAAGCATCTCTTTAAAATCACATCACATGGGCTATGGCCAGTTTAGTTTACATTGAGGTTGAATTCCTATAGTGCCTCGCACATTTCCATACATAAGTAGGCATTGGCTCTTACTCCAGAAGGATTCTAAGATACTCCTAATGAATAAATTTTGCCATCAGCATCATCAAATGTTTACTTCACTTGCAATGACTTATTAATAAAATCCAAATTTCCCCAAGGCAATTTAAACAGGAGGTAAAGTGATAAAGCATATAGCTCTTAGCAGATGAATGGATAAGGAAGCTGTGGTACATATACACCATGGAATATTACTCAGCCATGAAAAAGAACTCATTTGAACCAGTCCTAATGAGATGGATGAAGCTGGAGCCCATTATACAGAGTGAAGTAAGCCAGAAAGATAAAGAACATTACAGCATACTGACACATGTATATGGAATTTAGAAAGGTGATAACGATAACCCTATATGCAGAACAGAAAAAGAGACACAGAAATACAGAACAGACTTTTGAACTTTGTGGGAGAATGTGAGGGTGGGATATTTCAAAAGAACATCATGTATACTATCTATGGTGAAACAGATCACCAGCCCAGGTGGGATGCACGAGACAAGTGCTCCGGCCTGGTGCACTGGGAAGACCCAGAGGAATCGGGTGGAGAGGGAGGTGGGAGGGGGGATCGGGATTGGGAATACATGTAAATCCATGGCTGATTCATATCAATGTATGACAAAACCCACTGGAAAAATAATAATAATAATAATAAAAATTAAAAAAAAATAAAAAAAAAATAAAAAAAAATAAAACAAACAAACAAAAAAAGCATATAGCTCTTGTTTAAAAATTTCAGAGGAGGATTAACATCATGTAATAGGATATATTATGGAAACTGTTTATAGTTCTGAATTTACTTGATTTTATTAAGAATTAAAGAATTGATTCTGAGAAATGAAGAGAGAGGAAAAAGAATAGTTTTGTCTTTTTCCTTGAGTTGCTTTCCTTGGTAAGAAGTGAGGGTATGAGACAACTAGGTTTGTAGTGTTAGAATTAAAGAGAAAATGCTCACAAATGAATATTGAAATAAGGATCTGTTTAAAGAGTGATTTTACATTTAAAACTACTTCTTTAGCAGCAGGTTTCATTCAATGGAAATAACCTTAGGTGGGATCCAAGAGGTTTGCAATGCATGCATGCATGCTAAGTTGCTTCAGTCGTATCGGACTCCGTGCAACCCTATGGATAGCAGCCCACCAGGCTCCTCCGTCCACAGGATTCTCTAGGCAAGAATACTGGAGTGGGTTGCCATTTCCCTCTCCACTGAGGTTTGCAATAAGTCTGCTTTTTTTGTGCATATCTGCTACATTCAGTTTTATGATCTTTCTTCCAAAGAATCCCATATTGCTGGATGATTTGACCTGATGAGGGCAGTGTGTGCCTTTCTGTCTCAGGAATCTCCATGTTTAACAAGGGAGAAAAGTAAGGTAAGAGTGAAAAACACCATACAGTACTTAGGAAAGGCTGCTGATACCTTCACTGGCAGCTTGATTGTGAACAAAACTGAGAAGGGATCAAAAGGAAAAAATCAAAGTTCTGTCAGGTTTTCCACAGTCCAGTACAAGAGCCGCTTGTCAAAAGATTATTTTGTAAAGCTCCCTAATAGGCTTTCCCAAGCTCTTTCTTAAAGCAGTCAAAACAGAGATAATGAAGTCTCCCCAAAGATCTGCCTTAAGAACAGTTAATGGATTTTTAGGCTTTCCCCATAGTCATGATTTGCTTATTAGAAATGTCCAGTTCCCTGCACATGTGCTTATCTTTATTCACTCCTTTGATTGGAATGTGAGCAGAAAACTCTGTTGCATTAGCTTGAAAACTTTTACTTTTCCTGAGGAATATGACCATCCAGCCAGGGCTGTTCTGAGCATGTGTGGGAGGGAAGCTCTAATGATCAGTGTGGAAAGCTTGCTCTTTTGCCTTTGAGACACATATATTTTCTTTTTCAGCCTCTTAGGCATGAGGTGAAAAGAAAAATGGACCTTGTAATAGGCAACCCTTCCAGGTGCCTCTGTGTCCCTATATTCCCTTCTCATGATGCATTATTATGACGGCTCACACTGGCTGGAACTGCCCATGTGGAGTCCACTAATTTCTGTGAGGCAGAAGGGAGAAGCCATTTACTGAAGTGGAATGCTGTCTCCTACTTTAATTTCTGTATACTTTTGGAAGTGCTTCTGGCTTCAAATGATTAACACTATCAGGGCTCATTTGTTTATAACTTAAGAGTATTAAAACAACGTTTCTGTTGTGAAATATGACAAATGTGTACATAAATACACAATAAAAAGATATAAAGCATAAAGGTTTATCACAAAGCAAAACACCTAGGTTAAAAAAAGAATATTATCTGTATTCTATGTCTTCCAATATTATTTATGTAGTAATTTATATCATTTATATTGTTTACCATTAATAAACTATTATACCTTTAGTTATTTTTCATACTTTTATATTTTAACTTTCATATAAGAATTAAAAGTGATTTATATACCATTACAGTATTAGAGTATTCTGAATTTGAGTATATTCTTATGCTCTCCATTAAGTTTTATACTTTCATATGTTTTCATGTTATTGATTGGCATCCTTTTATACCAACTTGAATAATTCCCTTTAGTATTTCTTTAAAGCAGTTCCAGAGGTGGTGAACTCACTCAGCTTTTGTTTGTCTGGGAAAATGTTTATTTCTCCTTTAATACTGAGGGATAGTTTTGTCAGGTATAGTATTCTTGGTCACTTTTTTTTTTTTTTAACTTTTAGCACATTGACTATATCATCAGGATTGTGTGATGTATCACTCCCTCTTGACCTGCAAGGTTTCTGTGAGAAATCTCTTCATAGCCTTATGGGTATTCCTGTGTATGTGACGGGGTGCTTCTGTCTTCTTCCCTTCAGAGTTCTGTCTTTGACTTTTGAGAGTTTGTTATAATATGTCTTGGCGTAATCTTTTTTGAGTTGATCCTGTTTGGGAACCTCTGAACTTCATATATCAAGATGATCAAGATGTTCATATGTCTCTGAATACTAGGTGGTTTTCAGCCATTATTTCTTTAAATAAACTTTTTGCCCCTTTTGCTTGATATCAGTTAAGATCCTTAGTTCTTTCCCTACAGTCATAGTTTTTGATGGCTTTTTGGTACTTATTCCCTTCTTCCATTTTATGATAATAGATTATATTGTTTTTAAACATATTGATGGAAAATTCAACCAAATAACGGGTTTTACTTTTTAAATTTATTGACTTTTATTTTATTTTTTTAGCCCTGCTGTATGGCATGTAGGATCTTAGTTCCCTGACCAGGGATCAAGCCCATGCCCCCTGCACTGGAAGTGTGGCATCTTAACCACTAAACTGCCAGGGTAGTCTACAGTTGTATAGGTTTTTTTTTTTTTTTTAATTGACTGTACTGGCATGGCATGCAGAACTTCCCTGACCAGGGATCAAACCTGTGCCCCATGCAGTGGAAGCATGCAGTCTTAACCGCTGGACCACCAGTGAAGTACTACATTTTTATATATTAAATGCATCCTTGTATCCTTGTTGAGTGTAGTTGAACATAGGCCTATGCAATTGCTTTCAGAAACAAAATAAAAATGAAACTGCATAAATAAGAGATGGAGGTGATGTTGCTTAGCAGCAGCACATGGAAAAATGAATTAATGACCTTACTAGGCTCCCTGAAACTAGCGTATCAATTATTTGCCAAAAATTTATGTTACTTTAGGATGTAGTAGTATCTAGTACAGGGATGACACTTTGATTTTCTCTTTAGTACCAAAGAGATCAGAAGGTAGTGGTGATCTAGAAGTTGTATTGAGATTATTTGCAGATGATTCTCATTTGAGCAAACAGAATTCTGGGTGTGATTTGTTGTATCATCTGTGGGAGTGGAGAATTTGGTATCTGTCTGTGTGTCTGTGTTTGCTTCTTTGATTGTGAGGATAAAGGATGGTAGTGACCATCTATGTTGTGACAGTCCAAATGTCTAGAGATTAGACTTAAAATGTGCTCATAAGACAATGCCCATCATGGCGAGAGGTCTCTGAATTCTTCCTGGTGTGGAAAGCTTTCATGAACTGCAACTGTGCAGTGTGGAGAAGCAAATGTTGAATGACTGTCGTGTAAAAGAGAGATTAAATCTGTTGTTACATATTGACTTATGGGAAGAGCTAGGTTCTGATGACATTCATGGATGGACACAAAGAGTAGATAGTGTTCAGTTTAATATAAGTAGAGCTTACCCACAATTAGAGCTATTTTGAGATAAAATAAAGTACCTGAAGTGAGGCAATCTGCCATTGGAGGTTTAAGAAAACATTCCAGGGATCACTGGTTGAGGGTAAGAGTAGGGACTGTGTGTGGCTTAGGTTCCTTTTAAGTTCCTTCAGTTCAGATAATCTGTTAATTAATCAATTCATTTCAAAACATTATTGAGTGCCTATTTGATGCCAGGCATTTTTTTTTTCCTAAGAAAAGGGGATGCAATGGGGAATAATAAAGTCTTTATTCTCATGGGCTCTTAAAGTCTCATAAGGGTGGGGAGCCAGATATATAACCAATAAATAAGCAAAATAATTTTATATAAATGTTACATAAAAATTAAACAGTGTGAATGAAAATAGAACACTGAGAGCAGGAAGGAAGGACTTTAGATGGGTGGTCTGTGAAAGTTTCTGTGAAGAAGTAGCATGTGGACTGAGAACTGAATTATTAGAAGAGGGCATTTCTGTAGACTTCTGAGGGAAAAGCTTTAATATCTTAAAAAAATCCTTCAATTTTTTTTATACAAATGAATGAAATTTGTTCATTCTCATCTGCTCTTGAGTAAACTCATGCTGGCTCTTTTAGACTACAACTTTCCTCTTGTGTAATAAACTATTCTAGAATTTTTTTGGAAATCAATCACTCTCACCAAATTGTCTTTCCACAACTATTTTTTCTGTCATTTTGAAAATAGCAATGAGTTTTGCCAGTCTTTTTTCATCCCTCTCCTTTTCTGTGGTGTGCAGTCAAATCTGTATGTTCTTTCAGCACGTTGGGCATATTTTGTTAGGGCTACAGGCAGAAGCTGCTTTAAAGTAGCTGTATTCTCTTCTCCTCAATTCATTATCTACCTTGGCTGTAATCCCCTCAGGTTTTCTTTCTGTTTCTTAATCTTAAGATAATTTTCCAGGCTGGAAATAATGAGAGAAATAGCATTTAAAATTTAGAGAAAAAAATGGAGTGTTTTGTCTTCCTTCTGCATCTGTTAACATTTTGCCATCTGCCCCAAGCACTGGTTCAATTCCTTTCTTTTTTTCTTCAGTTTTGAACTTACTGCAAATGTATTTCCCCCCTCCTCTTGTTTGTACCAGGTTTTCAAGTCTTTGCTCACTCTGCAGTTCTTTCTTGAGTCAGTTCGGACATTTTTATTCTTCTTTTGTAGCTTCCTCAGTTGTACAGACATCTTTCCATTAATTAGAGAGTTTCCTTACAAATTAATTTCATTGGCTGCTTTTGCCCTTTTCTTATTCTCTAGGATGATTTGTAATTGTATTGATAGATCTATAGTTATCAGAACTTCTTAGTTCATTTGCACCTTTCTTTCTTTTATAGCGTGTGTACACAAGCTCATCTTAATCTTTTCTGCTTTTTTTTTTTGTTATTGTTGCTGCTATTGTTGATATCTGCATGGATAATGCATAGAATGTCTGAAAAAGGGAAAGTGTTAGTCGCTCAGTCGTGTCTGACTCTTTGTGACCCCTGCCAGGCTCCTCCACCCATAGGATTTTCCAGTCAAGAATACTGGAGTGAGTTGCATCTCCTTCTCCGGGGGATCTTTCCAACCCAGGGATCGAACCCCGGTCTCCCACTTTGTGGATAGACTATCTGAGCCAACAGGGAAGTCCTGCCCATTATTGCCTCCTTGGTTTTTATGAACTTGAAGAGAATATGGCCACTTTTCTTAAAGATTCCTGTTGCTTCTGGTGTTAGGGTTATGCAATAGTTCTTTCTTGCTGGTCAGAATTCAATTCAGACTTATTTTTGATATTCACTACTTTCATAATTAAATCTTGCTTTTGTTCCATTTTCATGATCATTTTGTCCATTGCCAGAATCTACAGGCATTTTTGAAGGGTGTTTTAGAGCATTAATAAAATGTTTCTGAACCCAGTTTCATCAATGTGTGTGGGGTTTTCTCACACCACAAACAAACACTTCTCAGATACCCGCAGTGTGTCTGAGAATTCATTCAATTCTGACACTGTCTATATGGAGATAATATTAGATTCCCCAGGTTAAGGGCTCAGCCCTATAAGATGTTAATCACAAACCCAAGTTGTTACCTGTACTTCTGACTGGCTATATGTCAGAGGTTCCCACAATCCCCTACTTGGGTTCAGTTAACTTGCTAGAGCGACTTATAGAACTCAAGGAAACATTTTAAAAAATCTTTGAAATTATCCTGTAAATTTCTCTATGTCTTTATGAGGTTTGAAATAGCCAAAGTGAGTTGTTCCAGTTGAACAGGTGAACTTTGGCTAATGCTTGGCTTGGTTTGCTTCCTATCAAAATGCAGGGGAAAGTTTCTACCATGAAAATAGTGACACAGGTAAATTCTATTCAGTGCCCATAACCATGCATCATGGAAATCAACTTTCTAATATTTGTATCCTTGCCCTTTTCCTTGAAGAAGGCACGTAGGTCCATAAAAAGACTAAAAATTAGTGTGATGTTCATTCACCAAAAGGAAGAGGAAATTACTTTTGTGTGTATAGTAATCATATTTCTTTCATTTTCATTTCCTTTATCATAAGGCAAATCCTCTTCTCTCTTTTTTTACTTTCAATCTTGCTAGACATTCATCAATCTTATTAACCTTTGCAAAGAGCCAGCCTTTGGCTTCATTAATTTTTTCTATGCCTTTCCTCTTTTCAATTTTATTGATTTTTGCTCTTATCTTTATTATTTCCTTTGACTCACTTTGCTTTTATTTTGCTTTTCTTTTTCTAGCTTCTTAAGGTAGAATCTTGGTTAATTTGATACATTTCTTCTTTTCTCTTATAAGAATATAATACTATATTCTGCAAATTGTTTTGGCTATTGTTTTCATTTTCATTCAGTAAAAAATATTTAAAATTTCCCTTTATAATTCTTTTTTGACCCATGGATTATTTAGAAGTGTTGTTTAGTTTCCACATTTGTAGCTTTTTCTGTCATCTCTCTGATATTGATTTTCAGTATAATTCCACTATGGTCTGAAATATATTTTTCCTAATTCCAATTCTTTTAAATATTTTAAGATTTGTTTTATGATTCAGGACATATCTTGGTGAAAGTTCTATGTACACCAGAAAAGACTGTGTTGTTGGGTGGAATGTTCTGTTAATGTTTATTACATCTAATTGGTTAATGGCATTGTTCAGTTCTTATTTATCCTTAGTGAGTTTCTGTCTACTAGTTCTATTGTTACCGAGAGAGGAATGTCAAATTCTCTAATCATAATCATGGATTTGCACATATCTCTTTTCAGCTCTTTCAGTTTATGTTTCATGTAATCTGAAACTCCAGTGTAATATGGCCAACATTTTGAATTCCTGTGCCTTATTGTGTGAATTGCTGTGCCTTATTGTGTGAACTAGTCCTTTTATCAATGGGCAATATTTTTCTTTATCCCCTGGAAATTTTCTTTGTTCTGAAGTTTACTTTGTTTGATATTAATATGGACTACAACTTAACTTTTGATTAGTGCTTGTAACCTATGTATATCATTATATTTGAAGTGAGTCTACTGTGGACAACCTAGAGTTGATTCATTTTTTTTGACCATGGTGACTAGTGTGCTGAGACTACCATGTTGAATGGCACAGTTGTAGAATGAATGATGTAAAAGCAGCTGTGGATTTCCTTGAGACTTGACTACTTGAGTTCTCTGGGAGGTAGAATATGCTTAGTAGTCAAATTATTTATCACATTCTACCAGGAGATGATAGGGATTCTTTATATAACAGAGAAAGAAGGTCTAAAAGCATGAAACAAACTCCATGATTTTCATAATATCATGTTTATAACAAGAGACATTAAAATCTCTGTTATTTTTAACTTTGAAGAATATATAAATCATATAAAAAAGCAAGAAAGTTTGCATTATTCATTTGCATTACTGGGGGAAAATGTTCATTTGAAAATTTGCTATTAAAGCAGTCATCTAAATGACTAGATTTTGATGTAATTTGGAGCAGAATAAACCATACAATATTTTAATGGCTAAGATTTCAGTAGTTTTCTGGTTGTTTCATCTGGAGCACAAATCTGTAAATAAAATATAATATAGGCAATGAGTATTTCTGTGCCATAATTTTGAACTTCAGCTTTGTTTCACATTGAAACTTTATTTACAAAGGGAATTGGTGATCAAAGGCACATGCTGTCACACTTTTGGCTTCTAAACCCATATTTCTTATAAAATCATTATTTTTTTCCTAGCCAACTGCAAGATGACCAGAAAACATGATAGATGATGGAATTCATCTTTATTTTTAGGATGTCACTAAAATGCTTTTTCCAATATTTTGTGTTGGAACTTTGCTACCACGTTATGTTGAAGATTATATATAATGACTGTGAAATACTCTTAGTAGTTAACCCCCTTGGGAATTGATGGTAAACCCAATTAAGCTGAATGTCAGGCTATAATTCCAGGCATTCTGAGAGAACTTTAGTATTATATTTATGACTATATGTATGTTCTTTAACTCTAGACATAACAAAAATATTTTTTTCTCCCGCCACTTAGGAAATTCCTAGTTTTAGAAGCTCTGTCCTAGAAACAGGGGTGAAGGCTGAACATACTTTTCTTATTAAAATCACAAAACCACACCATCTAGTGGTGATTGTAGGCTCTTAGGACACTGCTTAGCTGCATCAGTTGTGTCGACTCTTTTGAGATCCTATAGACTGTAGACTGCCAGGCTCCTCTGTCCATGGGATTCTTCAGGCAAGAATACTGGAGGGGGTTGCCATGCCCTTCTCCAGGGGATCATCCTGACCCAGCGATTGAACCCGTGTCTCCTGTGGCTCCTGCATGGCAGGAGGCTTCTTTACTGCTGAGCCACCAGGGAAGCCCCCTTAGAACACTAACAGTCCCCCGAAATGCAAGTGCAATATATTGTTCTGTCAGGATATTTGTGTTCTGAAGTCAGTTTATTCCTTTAGTATGAAAGTAGTAGATCATGTGAATTTCAGAAGTTTGCCTCCTTCCCTGAGTCCTGACATGGAAGTACAGCCTGCTAATCCGTATACAGCTGTCCCTCCATATCCACGGGGGACTGGTTCTTTGGTTCTAGGACCACTGTGAATACCAAAATCTGTGGATGCTCAAGTCCCTTAACTAAAATGGTGTGGTGTTTGCATTTCCTGCACACATTCTCCTGCATACCTGAAATAAGTAACCTGTAGGTTACTTATAATACCTAACACACTGTAAATGCTATATAAATTGTTGTTGTACACAGCTAATCAAGTCTTGATTTTGGGAACTTTCTTCAATTTTTTGGGGGTGGGATTTATTTGGTCTGCATTTGGTTGAATCTGTGGATGTGGAACTTATGGATACAGAGGGCCGACTGTACACAGAAAAGACACTAGAAAGTTGGAGACTTTTACACAGTGTGAGAAGGAAGATCTCTTCCACATTGTTATAGTACCTCTTCGGTCTCAAAATCAAGAAGGCTCTGCATTCCTCTTTTTGTAGGTTATAGGCAGGTTAGTATGGACTCTGATGTTATAGGGATGTTTAATAAGACAGAAAGTTCAGGTCTAGAAGCTTTGATGGCAAGTACCAGCCAGCTGGCTGTGTGGTTTTGAGGGCTACAGTAGGATGGACATTTTTGGAAAATTACTGGCCAGGGAAGCAAGGTAGGGCTCTAGTGTCGGACTCTGGTATTGGGTAAGAAAAGGAGACTTAGACCTAGGACAAAATTAAAGGATAACAACTTCTAGTAATCCAGCTACTAGAAGAAGGGCATGGTATTCCAAAAACATATTTTTGAGTGTCTCTCCTGCTTTACTTACTGAATAAGATAGGCAAAGAGACTGCCCCCTTGGAACTGACCTTCTAGTGAAGAGGGACAGAAATTAAACAAGATGAACTTGTTTGAGTGCCATGAAAGAGATATATGTGTAGCTTTCAATATTGTGGTTAGGGACGTCCTTACTGAGAAGTTGTTACTTGAGAAGGATATAAGGTTAGAGGTTAGAGAGTGATTTAGGCAATCAGGCTGAGCTGCTTTTGGGGTCTTTAAGTGGTTTTAGCTTTGAGAATTAGGAACCCTGGTTCATGGAGCTAAGGAGTCCTGTTTATATCTATAACCATGAAGAAGTGAAAGGACTAAGGAGTTCATTCGAGGCTCTGCACCTGGCCAGGTTGGGAGCTGATATCCCTCGGAACTGAAGGAGTTGGAAAAAGTCTACCCTCAGCAGATCAGTAAGGTTAAGTCAGTAACTGGGATGAGAGGATGGCTAAGTCATTTGCCAGAAGCAAAATGAGTAGCAGGGCATCTGCCAGGATCACTTCCTGTGCTGAACTTCAGAAGTACTATCCAGGCTGATTTGTTGGCTCTGCCCACTAAGTAGACCTTCCTGATGATAAAATACTCACATATTTGATGCAAGTTTTGACACTTGTGGGTTATATAAACTCCTTTCACAGAAGATCCACATGCTTGAGCCTGACCTGAGTATGGTTGCCAGATGAGGAATGGGATGTCCAGATGAATTTGGATTTCGGACAAACAATGAAAAGACTTTTAGTATAAAGTATATCCCCCAATATTACTTGGGGTATGCTACAATAAGTATTGGAGAAGAAAATGGCACCCCACTCCAGTACTCTTCCTTGGAAAATCCCATGGATGGAGGAGCGTGGTAGGCTACAGTCCACGGGGTTGCAAAGAGTCGGACACGACTGAGCAACTTCACTTTCACTTTCACAATAAGTATGCTTATACTAAGTTTATTCATTATTTTTCTGAAACTCAAATTTGACTGAGCATTCTATGCTATTATGGTAAATCTGGCAACCATCAATTTGAAGCTCATCTGGAGGTCCAGATCCTGGATGGACCAGCCTTTTGGGTGGGTAGTAGAAGCTGAGACCCCCTTCTTCTTTAGCAGCATTTGGCTTTTAGGAATATTAACATTCTCTATGTCCGGGGTCCTAAAACGGATACTTACATACTTTTTAGTAAACTCTACTATTCACAGCAGTGGTGTGAATAACTGGTCAGTGATGAATTGTATTCCCCTAGAGCAGCATTTGGGCTTCTCTGGTAGCTCAGCTGGTAAAGAATCTGCCTGCAGTGCAGGAGACCCTGGGTTGATTCTTGGGCTGGGAAGAAGGGAATGGCTACCCACTCCAGTATTCTTGGGCTTCCCTGGTGACTCAATCAGTAAAGAATCTGCCTGTGATGTGGGAGACCTGAAGTTGGATCCCTGGGTTAGGAAGATCCCTTGGAGAAGGCCATGGCAACCCACTTTGAATTCTTGCCTGGAGAATCCGCACGGACAGAAGAGCCTGGCGGACTGCAGTCCATGGGGTTGCAAAGGGTCCGACAGGACTGAGTGACTAATCACAGCACAGAGCAGCGTTTAGCCTTTCCCAGCACAGAGCTGATGTAGGAGGTGTAAGTTCTTCAGAGTCTTGAACCAGGCCTACTGGGTTTCTGCCTTCTGTGGTGAGTTCTAAAGCACGTCTGCAGAAATCTGGGGCTCCTTGGTACCCATCTGGACAACTCCTGCTTTAGTACAAGAATTAGCTGAAATAATCGTGTGAGTATTAAGAAAAAAATCCCTCCCCACTGTGTTTGGAATCAAGCATTCTAAGAACTCAATGGATATGAGAGAATTTAAAGGGATGAGACACTTTTTTTTCCCCTAAAGAAAATGAATATTAAAGATATATTTTTAATGGTGAGAATGTCTGGAGAAAGGATATTAGCTTGGCAATAGAGGAAGTCTCATCTCCCCAGTCCCCCAACACACACACGCTTTCTTTTTTTTTTTTTTTTGCTGTAACTCTTTCCATAATGCCCAAGTTAATTTTTTTATGTGGAATTAGACTCTATTTTTATTCCCAGTACAAAAGATGTAACATGCCTTTTTATTTGCTTTTTGATTAAACTCTCACCAATTTTGAAGATCTGCAGATAATTACTCAAGGAATCATAGGTCAGTTAAGAATACTGAAATACATTCAGACAATACATATGGTATTTCAATTAATTTTCCTGTGAATTTCTCTCAGTTCTTTTCTTTGTACTATTGTCATTGTTGGATAATTTAACATCCATATGAGCATGCTTAATTATAGTTGGCTTCAGAGTGGGCAAGGTCACAAGGAAAATGCCATCATGAGAGGTCAGATTTATACTCTGATTCTTAAAATTCGCTTTGAAAATCATGTTAAAACTAATCATGCTCCTAAATGAGGGATACCATCTTTATTTCTGACTTATTTTCAAGTAAAAATGCTATGTAGATTTGATGTGTCATATACTATCACAGAATAGGTCTTGAAAGTCCTGATTCAGGCAAAACTCGATGCTGGAGAGTCTCAAAGCTGGTCCTAGGCTTCCCCCACCAGCATCCCTCCCCCCATTTCTATCTTTCTTACCTTGTCCCTTTCTTTTCCTTGTCTTCTTACCCTTTCTCCCTTGCTCCCTAAATGATCTTTCCATTTCTATAGAATGTCCTCTTTCCTTCCACCCAAGATAAATATTCCGGGGACTTGACTTTATCCTTTGCATTATTGGCAGTTGGAATGGGTGGGTGGATTTGGCAAATAAGATGCTTTATGTCTGGGTTTGAATTGCAAATGAAAGTGAAAGTCACTCAAGTCGTGTATGAGTCTTTGTGAACCCATGGACTATACAGTTCATGGAATTCTCCAGGCCAGAATACTGGAGTGGGTAGCCCTTTCCTTCTCCAGGAAATCTTCCTACCCCAAGTTAGTGGCCCAAGAATCAGGGACAGATCAACAGAGAGTTGATCTAGGTGGGAACAAGCAGTGTCCAGGTCCGTATCCTGGGGGAAGCCTGAACCAGGGTACTGGTGGCCATGTTCAGTGTCCAGGGCCAGCCACGGTGGCTGCCATGGCTCAGCAGAGGAACAATAGCATGATTTTCACCGTGTTCTTGGCCAACCAGTGTTCTGTGGTTTCTGCTTATTTTCTGAGTGTGTTTTTCAAAACCTCTTGGAAATTCTGTGTCCTCTCCAACATCTTTCCAATACATTTCTTTTATACTTAAACCAGCAGGAGTTATTCCTGTTGTTTGTTGATTGCCATGATGCCCAGGGTTCATAAACACCCCTTCCGTATGGCTTCTGTGTCATTACTCCTATTTCTCTCCCAACCATGTTTTGTCCTTCCCCTTTTCCTCTCACTTGTAAATGTAGGCTTTCTTCAGTATACTCTCCTAAATTTTATTTTTCTTTCTTTCTGGACCATCTCCTCTGTATATGCACCTTCTCAGCCTGTATCAGGGCTTCCCTTGTGGCTCAGCTGGTAAAGAATCTGTCTGTAATGCGGGAGACCTGGGTTCTATCCCTGGGTTGGGAAGATCCCCTGGAGAAGGGAAAGGCTACCCACTCAAGTATTCTGGCCTGAAGAATTCCATGGACTGTGTGTAGTTCATGGGGTCGCAAAGAGTCAGACATGGCTGAATGACTTTCACTTTCACTAACGTGCATCTTCCGAGCAGGCCTTCTTTAGGACTGCAGCTCTTGTGTCTAGCTGCCTGCTAGACATTGCTCACACAGACAGCCCCGAGGTTTAGTAATGAGACTGAATTCATCACCCAGCTCTCTAGACCTTTTCTGCCTCCTTAATCAGCATCACAGTAAATTACCCAACATTCAGAAGGATCATGAAAGCTCTCTCTCCTTTTTTTGTCTTGGCCGCTACCTTATTTCAGGCCCTAAATGCTTACAATATAAATTGTTATCAGTAATTTCCTAACAGGTTTTCCTCCCTGTGAGTCTTAGCCATTTTCTACTTTGCTTCCAGAATCAGCTTTCTAAAGCCTGACTCTAATTGGTATAAATTTTGCATTAAGAATCCTCAGCACCCACCCCCCCCTTCCAGCGTGTTCTGATTAAAATCCAGATTTATGGCCTTCAAGGCTCTCTCCAGCTTGATTTCTGGTGTAATTTCTAGTTTACCCCTCACCTCTATGCCCACCACCCACCAAATGTGAAGAGTTCATGTCCCTGTGCCACTGCTTATTCTATTGCATCTATTTCCTCATTTTTCTTTATGAAAATCTCATGGTACAGACCTCCTGGCAGAACATAAAATGCAAAGACATGACAGAGAAATATATTTTAAATTTAAATAATTATTCAGTTTCCTCCTTGCTCTGCCTTTGCAGAGTGCTTGTACTCTCTGCTGAGCCTCTGTCAGGAACGCCTTCATCGAACTTGGAGATCCTGTGTGAATTTTCTGTGACTGAAGAGAAGGCTCTGCTTAGTCGAAGTTTAAATGCTAATTTCTTTCATTCCTTTTTTCTTTATTTTATACATTCATTCTCTGTGTGTGTGTGTTAGTCATTCAGTCATGCCAGACTCTTCGACCCCGTGGACTGTAGCCCACCAGGCTCCTCTGTTCATGGGATTCTCCAGGCAAGAATACTGCAGAGGGTTACCAGTTCCTTATCCAGGTGATCTTCCAGACCCAGGGATCAAACTTGGGTCTCCCACATTGTAGGCAGATTCTTTACTGAGCCACCAGGGAAGCCCATTCATTCTACAACTCTTTCATGAATACCTACTAAGTGCTAGACGCTATTCTAGGCCCTGAAGGATAAGCTATTAAGTGAAACTAATTAGTCCTTGCCTTCTGGAGGTTATAGATTAGTGAAGAAACAGTACTAAGCAAATACAGTAAGATAAAAGTGACATCTGTGCTGAGTGCTAAGAAAAGGTACCTGGTTTCATTCGAGTGTATCAGTGGGGTGCTGACCTTGTCTGCGGGTTCAATAAAGGCTTCCCCGAGGAAAAAAATGAATGAATAGCAAAGATGGAGGAAAGCATTCTGAAAAGACCTTATCCATGTATTGTTGTTCAGTCGCTAAGTTGTGACCTCATGGCCTGCAGCAGGCCAGGCCTCCCTGTCCTTCACTATCCTATCACTAGTTTGCTCAAACTCATGTCCATTGTGTTGGTGATGCCATCCAACCATCTCATCCTCTGTTGCCCCCTTCACCTTCTGCCTTCAGTCTTTCCCCGCATCGGGGTCTTTTCTGATGACTCGGCTCTTCACATCAGGTGGCCAAATCCATGTACTACACAGAGATTAATTTGGAGAAGAAAAGCTCACTCAAAATATGCATTTAACTACTAATTAAGAATGTACAGATAGTTAAATATAGAAATTATATCTTCTAAAGGCTCCTCTGAAAACACAAAGCTTTGTTAGGGCCAAAAGTGGCACCAAGAGACATCTTGGCACTTTTGATGGATGGGTTGAGGTGTAAATATTTTCACAGTGCTACTTGGGATCCCATAAATAACTTTGTGAGAAAAGTTGGTATGTGTTGCTTTTCCAAAGTGTTTCTGAAATGTTCCATAAGAGTAATTCTTACTTCCTTAGGAGCCCCTGGCTTCCTCATTGTTTACTCAACAGTTGCAAAACAACTTGCCCTCTTCCTGTAGTTTTCTTTTCTTTTCTTTATAGTGTCAGAAATCAGAGTGAAGTGTTAATCATGTGCCACATTTATCATCATTGTCAGCATCAGTGCTCAAAATGTCTCTTGTTTCGTGTTTATATTTTTCCTCCATCTTCCTTGTTCTTTCTATTCCACTGCCCACACCACACATCTCTTTAAATATACATGTATTATATTCAATGCATCACAAATGAACTTGCAATCTGCCTCAGCCTGCTGTGCTTCAGTCTAGTCTCACATGTCAGAACTCTGCACATGGTCATCAATAGTACCACCTCCCAGATATCTCTGGACTCCATCTGTCCCTCCATCCATACCTCCACTCTTTGGCTCAGATCCCGGCTATTTATCTCCTGCGCTACTGAAACTGATGGCTTCCCAGGCGGTGCAGTGGTAAAAAAGGCACCTACCAATACAATAAGACACAAGAGACTCGAGTTTGATCCCCGGGTTGGGAAGATCCCCTGGAAGAGGAAATGGCAACCTACTCCAGTATTCTTGCTTGGGACATCTCATGGACAGAGGAACCTGTTGGGCTACAGTCCATGGGGTCGCAAAGAGTCGAACATGACTGAGCACACATACACACAAGTGAAACTGATTCCCCTGATTAGTCTTCCTAACTCTAGTCTTATTTGCTAAATGCAACCAAAAATGACTTTGCTAAAACACATACCTGTTCATACCACTTTTCTGCTTAAAAACCTTCCATGGCTCTCAGTTTTCTGGTGAAAGTCCTTTGGGTGGTGTCGGAGCTCCTCACTTTTGATCCCTGTCTGCCCTTCTGGCATCACCGTACCCTCTTCAGAAGCATCCACTTTGCCTGCATATTGAGCTTCTTGGCAGCCCCCAACATATACCTCTTGTTTCTTGCCTCTGTTCCTTAGCACATGGTGTTCAAAAGTCAGAGGTAATTAGAAAAAGATATTTCACATAGAGAATCCAGCCAAAGACCAAGGGCACAGTGGAGAGTCATGATAAACAATATTTAGGACAGTGTTCATACAGAGTAAAAGAAATAAAGAATCAAAGAATTGTGCATTTAAAATTACTTTTATAAGAAAGAGACTGTAAACCAGTTAGAGTGGGACACATAATTTCTACATGAGAGGATTAGAAGAATGAGGGAATTGGGAAGGATAAAGGAAAACTATTTTTGGAAAGGGGAGTGACATGAACAGAGTTGTTGGTTGGTTGTATCAGTAGATTGAGCTGCACAGAGAAAAGACTGGAAACGAGCTAATAGATTAGGGGTCAGTTAGGGTAGTTTAGGGCCACTGATTAGGGGACAGACAAGGGTTCATCCTTAAAGGTGGCAATGAAGTGTGTTTTCACATCCCACTGAATAAACTAATTATTTGAGTTTTTCCCTTTTAAAAGTGCATCAGTTTGAACTCTGCTACTGTTTATCCAGTATATATGTATAGAAATTATAAATTGGATGGGAATTTATCACTTAATTTTAAATTGATAAATATTTGATCATATGTTGTTTAATCCATACACGTAATGCACGCATGGCTTACTGTCATGAAGCATGAGGAATATTGACATTGATATTTAAGAATCTAATGAAGAGGATAAAATTCTAATATAGCTGCAATTTAGTTTAAAATAATTTGTGACAAAGCTATAATTTGGCAACCATCTAATGAAAATTCTTATGTAGTGAAGCAAGATCTTATTAAAAAAAAAGATAGTGGTGATCATATTCCTTTTATGATTTCTTTGGTTGGGAATGAAGCCTATTTTCAGCCTCAGTGTGTTACTTGCCTGTTACATTCTGAGATGGTATCTTTCATCTTGTTATTTACAAACTCAAAAATAGCTGAATTTTTTAAAGGCAAGGGCCTAAATAAAGAAAGCATTTTAGAATTTGTTTTTAATATTGAAACACATAGTCAAATTTCAATGCATATTTTAATATATACTCCCAACCTAAACCTTAGCAGAACTCCTAGGGGTGAGTGAAGAACTAACTTCTGATTCACCTCCCTGGAACTGAGTTCAACTATGCCCTTGGATTAAGACATATTAGACTGGGTTTATGCCTGAGAGTGCTTCCCCGGTGGCTCTGCGGTAAAGAATCTGCCTGAAGTGCAGATGTGGGTTCAATCCCTGGGTCGGGAAGACCTCCTGGAGAAGAAAATGGCAACCTACTCTAGTCTTCTTGCCTGGAAAATTCCAAGGATAGAGGAGCCTGGTGGACTACAGTCCATGGGGTTGCAAAAGATCGGACACGACTTAGCGACTAAACAGCAACAAGAAGAACATGCCTGAGAGTACTTTGTGTCTTGTGCTCTGTGGTTTTATGTGGCGTGTTGATGACCTTGAGAGAGATGGTGTTACTGTAGGCCAGGTTCATACTCAGTGAGATTATCTACAGTACTGCTATACCTCCAGCCTTGACCTTCCTGGAGGAAATAGTTATCTTTCAGAAGGTATGATGTAGGTCTCAATCAAATATCAGCAAACCTAGGCTCCCAGGTGCAGGCCTTCCCTTACCTTAGGGGTATTGGTGATCACTCTGCTGTGCATTTTGACTGTCCTGGCTTCCTTCGATACCCTTTGCTGTAGAAACCCTGTTTGACTTATCCATGTCATAGCTGGGTCAAGACTTTCTGTCAATCTTAGACTGCAATCCACATTGCCAGCAGAGTGGTTGAGCATTATAATGTCATCTAAAAACATCTGGATTGAACCATGCTTTCTCCTAAGTAATTAGCTTAAAGTAAATTTAATGGTGTGTGTTATTTGTTAAATAATAAGTAAAGATTCATCTTCATATTTTGAAATTTTAAGTGCCTTAAAATCAATGTATTTATCTAAGATAAAAATATGCCAAGCAAAAGTGGTTGTCTAAAGTTCTTGCGGGGAGAGACAAGAATTATTTAGAATGTGGAAGTGTTTATAATGCAAAAAAGCTGGGAAATGTTGACTCAAGGGAAAAGCAATGCTGTCCTGAGCTAGACTGTTCTTGGTCGGAAATGAAAGGAGAACCAGAAGAAGAGAGATAGTTTCAACATTTCCAAGTGTCATAAGCACCTAATGGAACATCCAAGGGATGATTCCGCACAGGTAATACATGAGATTCGACTCAATAATTCTTCCATTTATTTTCTGTACAGAAGCAGAGCTAATTGCAAACTTGGTCACTGTGTACACAGCCTGATCGAGGGAGAAACTGGGTCTTGTTCTGATGGGTGGGGCCGTGCTCAGTAAATCTTTATTACAATTTTCCATTGATGTGTGGGGCTGTGTTCCCTCGCTGTTGTTTGACCTGAGGCCAAACTCTGGTGGAGGTAATGAAGATAATGGCGACCTCCTTCAAAAGGTCCCATGCACGCACTGCTGCACCGAGTGCCCCGACCCTGCAGCAGGCCACCAATGACCCACGCCTCTGCCGGAGACTCCTGGACACTCACGGGCAAGTCTGGGTCAATCTCTTTTGGGGTCACTGCTCCTTTCTCCTGGGTCCTGGTGTGTACAAGGTTTTGTTTGTACCCTCCAAGAGTCTGTTTCCTGAGTCCTGTGTAAGTTCTGGCAGCTCTATGGTGGTATTAATGGTGACCTCCTCCAAGAGGGCTTATGTCATACCCAGGTCTGCTGCACCCCGAGCCCCTGCCCCTGTGGCGGGCCACTACTGAACCATACCTCTGCGGGAGACACTCAAACACAGTTCTGGCTCAGCCTCTGTGGGGTCTCTGGGTCCTGGTGTGCACAAGGTTTGTTTGAACCCTCTGAGCATCTCTGGTGGGTATGGAGTTTGATTTTAAATGCAATTTTGCCCCTCCTACCATCTTGTTAGGGCTTTTCCTTTGCCCTTGTATGTGGGGTATCTTTTTTTTAGTGGGATCCAACATTATCCTGTTGACAGTTGTCCAGCATCAAGTTGTAATTTTGGAGTTCTCACAGGAGAAGATGAGCGCATGTCCTTCTACTCCACCGTCTTCCTACGTCACACAAAAGTCCGTCTAGTCAAAGCTATGGTTTTTCCAGTAGTCATGTATGGATGTGAGAGTTGGACTATAAAGAAGGCTGAGTACCAAAGAATTGATGCTTTTGACCTGTTGTGTTGAAGAAGACTCTTGAGAGTCCCTTGGACAGCAAGGAGATACAACCAGTCCATCCTAAAGGAAATCAGTCCTGAATATTCATTGGAAGGACTGATGCTGAAGCTGAAACTCCAATACTTTGGCCACCTGATGCAAAGAACTGACTCATTGGAAAAGACCCTGATGCTGGAGAAAACTGAAGATGGAGGAGAAGGGGACGGCAGGGGATGACATGGTTGGATGGCATCACCGACTTGATGGACATGAGTTTGAGCAAGCTCTGGGAGTTGGTGATGAACAGAGAAGCCTGGCATGCTGCAGCCCATGGGGCTGAAGAGTCGGACACGACTGAGTGACTGAATTGAACTGAACTGACACGGCCTGATGCACATACAGCATAAATCTGCTCTTACATATCCAACGTGCCTGCTGTCCTAAATGCAATTTCAATTTTAGGTATTTGAAAGGAATAACCAGCTTTGATATATTATTATTGATGTGCATTATCACAAATTATTTGCAACAAGGATGAGTATATCTCCAACCTTTATGCTTTTATCCATTTTTAATACTTTATGAAAGCTTATGAAAAGTTTGATACTACCATTTAAAAATATGAATAGAATGAAGATGTACATGCCTGAGTGCTAAGTTTCTTCAGTTGTGTCTGACTCTTTGTGACCTCACGCTTCCCTCTCCATGGGATTCTCCAGGCAGGAATACTGGAGTGGGTTGCCATGCCCTCCTCCAGGGGATCTTCCCTACCCAGGGATCAAACCCCTGCATTGGCAGATGGATTCTTTACCACTAGTGCCACCTGGGAAGCCCTAAAATGAAGATACCAGTTAACAAAGGAATATCTTGCAAAGTTAAACTTTATATTTTTTAGGACTGTATAAATTGGCCTTTCAGAATAGAAAGATCAGAAATTGATAGTTGCACCTCCGTGAAGACCTGAGAGGCTAATCAATAAATGGAACATTTTCACACTTATGCTTCACTTAGAACTAGAGATTCTATTTAAAATGCTCTTAGAAAATTTTTCCTTCCCCCCTCCCACCCCCAGAAATAAGACCTAGATTGTAGAAAACACTGTAGCTAATGTTCAGTCTCTAAAAGTGAAAACCTCTCACCAAGGACAGTGTTATGAGATATATCGTACCTCCTGATGAGCAAAAAGGAGAGTTTTTACATTTAAGCTGGGAGAATGAGCAGTGGGTACTGGGAAGAGTGGGGAGAGGACAGCAGCTAATGATCAAGTATTTTAGTGACAAAATGTACCTGTTATAGCTGGATGGAGTAGTGACAAACTCTATAAAAGCCATTAGCCACTTAAAATTAACATCCCTTCTAAATCTGCGGAAGGAGCTAAAAGAGTAAAAAGCCTGATTCTATCTTTCCAAATAGAATATTTCCCTTTGGAGGGGATTTCAAAGTTCAGAATCAATCTGGAAACCAACCCTGGCTTGTAGTTTCATGGGGCAGAGAGGAAGGTGGTGGGAGTAGAATGTGGAATGTCTGCAGTCCCCCGGATATTAAGTGGAATGATACCCAGGCTTATCCTGTTGTTATTCTTCAGTTGCTCAGTTGTGTCTGAGTCTTTCTGACCCCATGGACTGCAACACGCCAGGCTTCCGTGTCCTTCACTGTCTCCCAAAGTTTGTTCAAACTCATGTCCATTGATTTGGTGATGCCATTCAACCATCTCATCCTCTGTCCCCTTCTCCTGCCCTCAATCTTTCCCAGCATCAAAGTCTTTTCCAATGAATCTGCTCTTTGCCTCCAAAGTATTGGTGCTTCAGCTTCAGCATCAGTCCTTCCAATGAAATCAGGGTTGATTTCCTTTAAGATTGACAGTTTTGATCTGCTTGCTGTCCTAGGGACTCTCAAGAGTTTTCTCCAGCACCACAATTCAAGAGCATCAATTCTTCAGCACTCAGCCTTCTTTGTGGGCCAACTCTCTTATCCATACATGACTACTGGAAAAACCATAGCTTTGACTATATGGACTTTTGTTGGCAAAGTGAGTCATTTAAACTGTTTTATACATCAGATTTTCTTCCCCGATGGCTCAGTGAATAAAGAATCTGACTAAAATGCAGGAGACTAGGAGATGATGGTTTGATTCCTGGGCCAGGAAGATTCCCTGGAGGAGGAAATGGCAACCCTCTCCACTATTCTTGCCTGTAGAATCTGGTGAACAGAGGAGCCTGATAGGCTACAGTCCAAAGGGTCCCAAAGAGTCAGTCATAGCTAAGCAACTAAGCGCACACGCATACATCAGCTTGCTTTAGCACTAATTGAACTTTTGATCACTATAGCAGACATACATGATTTTGATTGCCCACACTAAAAGCATAAATACTGGATAAAATATTTCAGAACATGTGTTTAAGCCATAGGACATAATGAAGTTTAAAAGCAAGATAGGGAGATTTCTAGGTAGTGGTGAAGGAGTTGAGTCTGTATGATTCATGTATCAGATGGTTGGTGGGAGGGGTAGAATCTTTAGAGGAGATTGGAAATCTTTGCCCTCCAGCTTGGCATTATGACTGAAAATGAGCTGTCTACTCTAGGCCAATAGAGTGGAAAAAAGACCCTGGAATACCAAAACTTCCCTATATGGATATGAGTGTGCTCATATGTGTTTTATCATGGTGCTGCTCTGGGTACTCCAGAGACCTTTGATCTTGCAATCCCAGTATCAGTTCCATAAGAGTTTCTGGCAAATTTCATTTTCCCTCTACTCCCTGAGATGTGCCATTTAAGCTGTACCTTTCTGACTGTCTTCAACCTTTTTTTAAAAAGCCATGTGGCTCCAACTCTATCAAAACCATTTCTTGGACAATCTGTGACCATTATCACTTCAGATATTGTTTCTGTCCTGTTCTCTTCCCCTGGTTTTGATCGATTTTAATTCTGAGATCCTGAGGAACCACACATATTCTCAATTAAGAGAATAATTTTGGCAGTAGCTGCTGAAGAAACCTGGAAATACTCATGCTCAAAATAAAACACCTCTATCTGTGACTGAGAAGAAAAAACTTTTGAGATAATGATAATGATGATTACAGGGCTTTAATTTTAGAACTTTTGATTTTAGTTTCTTTGAACTTTTACTTGAAAGGACAAGAAAATTTTATCTTGTACTATAATGACTTTGGACATTAAACTCACAAATGCAAGGCAATTTGATTTTGGATTGAATTACTTTAGACTTTAAATCCTGTGGACTTTAACTTGTAAGGGAATTTAATTTGGGGACATTAATGTCTCTTTAGGAAATTACAAAGAAATATAATTTGTATTCAAATTTATGTCTCTTATATGTGTTGGCATTTTTAAAAAATGACATATATTGATGTTGTTATTCAATTTCTTTGCAAAACCTTTGATGACTTATGTTGGATATGGCCAGACATAACTTGGAATGAGAAATTTAGACATAGTGTGGCCTTAGAGTTAATTTAATTGGTGACTATTTTCAGAATCTTTCAGGGGCAAATTCAATGCTATCTGCCAACATTATCTGGAGGATCCACAAGACACAACCATAGCTAGTATTAGAGGAGAGAGATTGTGAAGGTGGATCAGAACTGTGGTGATGGATTTCTTATCTCCTGTCAGAAAGGACTAATACTCTCCTGCATGACCATAGGCTTGATAGTTAAACCCAGTGGGTTAATAGAACAAACAGCTATAGATTATTTGGGGAAATACTTATCAACTTCTTAGGTCACCAAGTGGAGGGATTTCTCTAGACTAACTCTCCCGGCATTTACCCTCATGGGACAGGAGGGAGGTTCCCGAGAGTAACTGGCAGTCTTGGGTGTGACCTTCTTGATTGGGCAGAGCTGATCTGTTACTGTGTATTCTAGACCACAGTCTAGACCTCTGTGGTCTGTGCACCCACACCCAAACTTTCCCTCTGGTGAGTTTCTCAAGTTTTAGACTTGCAGAGGGTGTTGGTGAGCCATTTTTGTTCTATAAGCTAAGCCACATTCTCCAAATACTTGTTTGTGATAAGAGTGATATTTTGATTTGCATTTGTTTAGCTCTTAATGGGTTTAGAATTTGTGCAAGAAAGAGAGGGGTGTTATATACTGGACACATTGAGATGCCAACTCTAGACCTTGACTTTGTTGAGCCTTGGTCTTCTGCCTTGATTTTCTAACTTGATCTACTGCCCACAACTAGATCGTTTTTTCTATAGTATATCATCTGCCAATTGTCCTTATAACCATCCTAGTATCTGTAATGTAGAAATAGCTGTATTATTTTTATTTGAAATGAGGTTTAGTGAAAATTACTTAGAAAATATTGACAATAAGGTGAAATAATGTATTTGGCTCATGTAAATGGATGAAACAAATTTCGATAGGGTGGATTTGCAACCATGCATGTGTTAGACCTTGTGTAAATAAAACATTTACCTGTTTGGGTTGAATTTTTCACTTTTTATCCAAAAGTTTTGTGTCATATAGATGGAGTAAAAGAACACTGGATTAAATTCCAGCAATGACCGTGATTGTAAATTCTCATATCTCTAATCTAAATTCATCCTAGGAATCTGCCCACTCGCTGAGATTATTGCTTTTTAGTTTGTTTTTGATCAACTTTTATTACTTCAAAGGATGTCTGCATCCAAACTTCATAGATAGCAAGTTCCACATAAAATATATATGACTATAGATCTTAATGCTTTTTTGTAGTGTCCTTTCAATGAGGAAACAAGAAAACAGGTCTTTAAAAAAAATTTTTTTTGTATTGAATAAAAGTCAACCACTATATTTTCAAGTTCAAGAGAAGTTAAAACATTGCTAAAAGGCACTTCTAATTCTCTCTCACTCATTACTGTTTGGGGGTTACTGCAGTCTAAGATTTTATCTTCCCTCAAGTCTATTTTTTAGGCATCATAGTTCAATATATTTATAATTACATGTTTTTCATGGCCTCTAATTTATTGCCTTTAAATGGAAGTGTAGCAAGTCTCCTATTTAACAAATATAGAAAAACCCAATGAATTTATTTGATCCAAGTGACAATAATGAAAAATAAAATTAAGTAAAATCTAATGACCAAATTATAGGTGGATATTTTTTGTCTTTGTTTTACTATGATTATGGACACCAGGTACTCAATTGCAGAAATACTGGGTTTCTGAATTTCCTTCTTTTTAATTTTTAAGTGTTTCTTAAGACAAAGTGCAAGCAGTTTTTAAGAGACTGTGTTTCATTATTCAGCTAACCACAAGCCTTTTTCATTCTTGAAAGAGTAGCAAATATATTTTATATCTTTTGAGGTATCTGTGCAGAATTTATTTTTAAAGATGGAAAAAAATATTTCAAAGGTAAATATAATGCAAGAATTGGTAAATTTACTTCTCTTCCCAAGGGAAACTAAAAGCTTGACAAATCCTTTATTAGCTACTAGTTATGTTTTCAGCTGTAAATAAGAAAATATAGATGAAAGAACTATGATTTCATGCATGTCATAAACAAAGTTACCATTTATTTGGGAAACATACTGTCTTTTGTTCAGGGCATAAATCTTATTACTGTACATTTGTCTTTGTAAACACAGTGTCAGTATATCTAAGAGCAAGAAATGATTTTGTGTCCACAGTCTCAGATGAACAGCCCTCTCTTGATTTTCTTCATTTTAATGGGTTTTGAAACAATCAGTGTAAAGTGGATCACAGCTGTAACTGCCAAGATGCAATTTGGTCAAAGGGGCTGTTTAGCTTTCATCTTGTAATCAGAGCTGACAATCTAAGAAACATAAAGATCTCGTGTTTAGTGGACGGATACTAATAAAAACCACCAACAGAGTTCAGACATCCATTTAAGGCGTAAGTCCTCTGGAGAACTGTTCAAGGCCAGCTTATTAGGTGGTAGGCTAATGGTGAACATTATTATGTACCCACACCCGTACACTAAGCATCTGTATTTTTTCTCCGTGAAACAGGGACAATATTACTTTACTCTTTTACATTATTTTTGGAAATGTCTGAAAACTGAAACACACTGGAGTCACTACTGGCTTCCCAGTTTGAACAAACCACTGTGAGCATGCCCTTCTGAGTTCAGCCTCAGTGTAGGGAGAGATGAAGGCTTTTGTTTTTAGCTGACATGTTCATTTAAAACTGACATAGTGACAACAAAGAATAGAAATAGTAAATAGCATTTACTTAGAGTGATAAGGTTCTGAAAACAAGCAATCCTTTCAAATACAAATTAAAAAATAAATGCTTCAAGATATTTAATTCCATGTTGGGGTAATAATGATGGAAATTATAACAGAAGTGACTAGTTGATACTTTTGGGTCAGATAAATCTAAGTCTAAATCTAGGCATAGCTGACTACTTGCTGTGTGATCCTTGGGTAAGCTACTTAACTTTCCTTTTTTTTTCCATTTATTTTTATTAGTTGGAGGCTAATTACTTTACAATATTGTAGTGGTTTTTGCCATACATTGACATGAATCCGCCATGGATTTACATGTGTTCCCCATCCCCATCCCCCCTCCTGCCTCCCTCCCCACCCCATCCCACTGGGTCTTCCCAGTGCACTTTCTTCAACTATAAAACAAAAATAGATTAAGTTTTTTTTTTTTCCCATTGTGGGGCAAGGACTAAGACAATGCATATAAGTTTTTCAGCACTGTGCTTGGCACATAGCAAGAATTCAATTTTAGCTAAAATGATATTAGCAACAGTAGTAAAAATGCTAGTAATCATAAGGAGCATAAAAGGGTTGGGAGGAGTACTCTGGTTCTATGGGACAGCAAGATGGTGATAGTGGTAAAGAACCTCCTGGCCAGTGGAGGAGATGTTAACAGATGCCGGTTCGATCCCTGAGTCAGGAAGATCCCCTGGGGGAGGGCATGGCAACCCACTCCAGTATTCTTGCCTGGAGAATCCCATGAACAGAGGAGCCTGATGGGCTGCAGTCCATGGAGTCACAAAGAGTTGGACACGACTGAAGTGACTTAGCATGCACACAGCATACTTTAAGAAAGTTTGGAATATAGCTGTTGATTGCTTCAGTATTTCTGCAGGCTTGTGGTGGAGCTCAGGAATATGGAATTTTACAAGCACCACAGTAATTCTAACCTTATGTCCTTGGACCACACTCTGAGAAACACTGTTCTAGACTTTGCTCCTTAAACTGTGATTCATGGACCAGCAGCCTTGCCTCCCATGCAGCTTGTTAGAATGGCAGACTCTCAGGCTCCATCTCAGACCTACTGAGTCAGAACTTGTGTTTTAAAAGTGTCCAGAGGTTTGTGCACAAGGTAAGGTTTGCAGCACTTGGCCCTCGATGCTCCTTGGTTCCTCAGGGATGCTCTGTAGGACCACGACCCCCGGCTGCAGGGCGTCTCATGGCACTAGCCGTTCATTTCCGTTCCCAGAGACGAAGAGTTTGATCAATGACCCAAGCAGAATTTTAAAAATTGTCCTAAGATCAGTTTCACCTCATATTGGTTCCTTTCTCTTTCTTCAGCTGATTTATTTTCCCAAGCACTGTTTATTGCCCTAAACTCCTTCAGTGTATACTTACCATCTTTTCAGAACAGAGACTTAATTGCTGATTTGATACTGTTCTTTGCACACGGCGAGGACTAATTCCTTCACATTAATGACATCCCTCCTGCAGTTCAGAGCCCATTTCTCCTTTTCTTTACTCTCTTCTCTTCAAATGTTCTCCGCCTGTTTTACTATTTTATTTCTGCTTTCAAAAACAATAAATGTTTTGAATATCTGAAAAACATGAATATCTGAAAAACACCAAGCAAATAACCCCCCAAAGTGACTAAACAAACATTTAGCAAGTTTTTACATAAGTGAGATAGAGGAAGCCTAACAGAAATTGTATGCACTTGTTAATGAATCATCACTAATGAGCCTGCATGTCCCTATGTGCACAGTGCTGAGGTGGGGCAGACACAGATAAGGAGACAGCCTCTGCTGGCAAACCAGTGGGGATTCACATGTATAAACTGTAAAATTCTGTATGCAAGTGGAAATGCAAAGCCTGAAAGATTAAAGTTCTAGGAAAATCTGTCAAGCTATTTCACCAAAACAGTTGCCCTCTCTCTTTGTGGTTCTGTTTCCTTTTTTGCCTCTTCTCTCTCTTTCTTTCCTTTCCTTTTCCATTTTCTTCTCTCCACTTCCTTCTTTCTCTGCCTTGCCTTCCTTTTTTGTGTTTCATTTTAATCATGCTTAGTTTTTCCCTTACTAACTAACAGCTGCAGAAGGCATAGCATAGGTACAATATAAAGCAACTAATGAATACTGCATCTTGATTTTCAGGTACTTAATAGTGATAGGTTTATCATTCAGCATGCATGAAATCTGAATTGGATGAAGTCAATCCTGAGGATATTCCCCAAAGGAAGAATTTTGTACTTTGCATTTTTAAGTTCTGTGTGTGATATTTCTGAGGATTAAGAGATGACTTTAAGGAGCAGCCCATAGTCCTGAATTGTAGCTGGTTTATTGCACTCAAGATCAATATCATCTCTCTACTCTTACTATTTTGGCAGCCATTAAAATTTTTTTTTCTCAAAAGTATTTAAATAAGTTAAAATATTTATCTTAAAATGACACACATGTCATTTACCATGTTGTTTTTATATTACAGTCTCTGTTCAAAGAACACAGTGTGGTCTCTGTAAGGAAGTTTAGAATAGTTGGGAACATGGGGAACAACAATAAAGAAGGAGAGAATAAGTCCTTCAGGGAAAAGCAATATGGAAAATTAACAAAAGTAGTTTCATAGAAACAGATGGTGCTAAATCCTTATTCTATTCAGACAGTGGAAAGGCAAATAGAATTCCCAGCTCTTGGGCGGTGAGTTAGGGGACATACTAGAATCTGGTAAACTGGGAAACTTACCATGTTTCATTGATTCTAAAAACATATTTCCTTTTCACATTTTATCATTTCTAAATTGGAATAGCTCTGTCAATAGATGATCAATTATTTAACTGGCAATAGTTCCCCCTCTTTCCTAGCAGGACATAAAATAATCGTGTGGTTTACCTGGAGAAGGGAATGGCTACTCACTCCATTATTCTTACATGTTGAGAATTCCATGGACAAAAGAGCCTGGCAGGCTATAGTCCTTGGGATTACAGAGTTGAACACGACTGAGTGACTATCACTTTCACTTTGGTTCAGCAAAGTACAGGTGTCAAGGTGATTCCAGAGGTTACCTAGACATACTCAAGCTCCTGTCCAAAGTATTGTACTTGAAGATTGCAGTCATACTTATCTTGTTCTTGATCTTATAGAGAAAAGTTTCAACTTGTCATCATTAACTATGAGGTATTATGAAAGTTTATTTTTATAGAGCCCTGTGTTGGATAGTTTTTGTTTGTTCATCTATATTTACTCTCCATCCTTCTCCACCCTTCTCTGTGCCCTGAGGCTGATGTCTGGGGACAGCATCAACCAGGCTCCCTTGCCCCATGCATTCCAGCTGAGTTCAAACAATAGCAGGTTGGGTATTTAGTCCTGAGGCTCCATCTTGCTGGGATCCCTACCCTGCAAGCCAGGGTGCAGACAGGCAATTGTGCTACGTAAAGTAAATAAGAAAGAAGGGTCTACTAATGCTGAGTTGGTAAGACTGTACCTATTAGATGTACCTTCCAAAACATGTTTGTTTTTTCTTTCCTTTTGTCTTTTACTACACATCTTGAATGTCATGGAGGGATTCCTTGATAACTTAGTTGGTAAATAATCCTCCTGCAATGCAGGAGACACTGGTTCGATTCCTGGGTCGGGAAGATCCGCTGGAGAAGGGATAGGCTACCCACTCCAGTATTCTTGGGTTTCCCTTGTGAATCAGCTTGTAAAGAATCTGCCTGCAATGCAGGACACCTGGATTTGATCCCTGGGTTGGAAGATCCGCTGAAGAAGGGAAAGGCTACCCACTCCAGTATTCTGGCCTGGAGAATTCCATGGACTGTGTAGTCCATGGAGGCACAGAGTCGGACATGACTGAGCAACTTTCACTTTCACTTGAATGTCATCAAGTGAAACAACGGTTCTTTGATTGATGCAGAAGCAAATGACGAGTGTCCTAGAATATCTTGCTATGCTAGTATAATTTGTGAAATTGTACTTTCTTGCTTCTTCTTTTCTCCACAGCACTTTAATTTCTCTTATGACATATTGTCTTACGTATTACAGTTTTTGCAATCTATTTTAAAATCTTCCTTGTATCCATAAGTTTTCTGAGGGCAGGTCTAAGGTCTTATTTTTCTTTGCATGAACAGATTTTCTTTAAGTACATTATATTCTTTCCTTTTAATTGCTTTGCACAAATGTAATTCTGACAATAATGGAGAAAATTTACATTTCTGCTTACAAATTAAATATTTTATTTTTCCATAGTCACCTCAAATCTATATTCATAGGCATCAAGTTACTATCATAGTGTACATACAATTATATACTCTATTTTTTTCACTAATCATTATAGCATAAACATTCTGTATCACAGTTAGTAGGTATACCAGTGTTTACTTAGCCACTTCTCTAGTGTTGAATATTTAGGTATTTTCTATATTTTAGTTTTATAAATTATGCTACAATAAATGAATATTTTTTAAAGATATATTTTTGGAGATTACTTTGTGAAAATTCTAAGATATGCAATTTATATACTATATATGAATATTATTATATTAGAGCTATTGAAATGTTCAATAATTATTTCATAAAATAAATAATATGTGGCAAAATGACTCTCATAATAGATATACAGCAATAGTTTGCTGCAAGATGAATGAATGCAATTCTGTTTGTCTTTATTATTGAAGTTTTATCAACAGTCAGCCTCTAAGGTTATCTGATTTCTCTATTAGTGCAGGCTGCCCATGTGTAAAATATAACTACAAGAATGATTTAAATCTTCATTGTATGCTAATACAGGAACATCATAGGAACAGATAAAATAGATTTACAGAGGAGAAAAAAAAAGTAAACCATTTGAGAAATGGAAAGCCCAGAGTTTATTATGCTTCCTGAAGCAAGTCTTTGAGTTGTTTTCTTTCCTTTTGATTTCTGAAAGCTGCATCCCTCCAGTGAAGAATATTCCTGATCTTAGGGGCTGCCTAAGAAACAATTGTTCTTTCATAAAAATCACTTCCCAAAAGACTGGGAACAGCAAACTTTTCTCTTTGTGCTGTTTGTATTTTCCTTGCTTGTTTCTCCTTTGGTCTCTCTTCACTTTGTTAACAAAGAGTCATTAGGTAATAACAACGTGTTATAACTGAGACGAGGAGAAAATAAAGGAGGGGCTTTTATCCACATTTGGGATAAAGAGAAAAGGAAATCAACAACTTACTCTGAGGAGGAGGTCTGGACTCCATGTAAGAACAGGAACCAAAGTCAGAAGATGCCAAAGAAAAAAGTAAACTTGGAAGAAAGACGGGGGCATGTCTTACACAGTATCCTCTTTATGTTCAGAAATACTTAAAGATAGTTGAGTCTGAGAAGTTGTGAATCTGAGGAGACAAGCTGGAAGGCAGAGTGGAGGTGGTACAAGAGATAAACTTTGCTATAGTCTTTTTTATTATTTGCTGTTAAAGTCTTGTTCACATATCATTTGAATGGAAGGAAAGGATCACAACTTAATGCTACTCTAAGTGTGAATCCAATGAAACCAGGCATATGAAATCTTGATTTATTAGCAGTTATATGAGAAAAATTGTGTAGGTGGGCTGAGTCCTATGTATGTTATCTTTCAGTTTTTCAAAGTTTAGATGTGTTGTGCTGTGCTAAGTCAATTGAGTCATGTCTAACTCTTTTGCAACCCCATGGACTGTAGCCTGCCAGGCTCCTCTGTCCATGGGATTCTCCAGGCAGGAATGCTGGGGTGGGTTGCCATTTCCTTCTCCAGGGGATCTTCCCAACTCAGGGATCAAACCTGCATCTCTTACACCTCTTGCATTGGCAGGTGGGTTCTTTACTGCTTGCACCACTTGGGACGACCTATGATTAGATAATCTTTAGAAATAAAATAAGTCCTTAAGACTTCATTTTCTAAGCCTGGTGGGTGCCCTTTTTAATGACGAACTGCAGCCTCTTGATTGTGAATCCATAACCCACACTGAATGCGCTTCTGTTAGCCGCCAGTCATGATGGTGAATTGTGGCCATATTTTCATCTTGGGCTCCATCCTCTTAGACCGTCTGAAGACCATCTCAGAGACTTTACTTCTTTAACTGGGACTGTGTAGCTGGAAAACACCATAAACTTGACTATCTGTCTGAGAGAGGAGTGGTGGGGGAGGATGGAGCATGCTTGAGAGCGAACTGGGATCTTGATTCCATGGTGATGTCTAGGTTACGGGGTACTCAGGATAGCTTCTAAGCAGGAAGAAAGATGACGTTGTTGTTGGAGAATATCCTTGTTTCTCTCTGGCCTAGTCATGGTGGTGGCCAAAGAATTGAATTATATTCATTTCTTTTGTTGATGTCAATTTGGTGACTATTATTAGAGAGTTTGCTGAGATTTCCTAGAGTTATTTTTATTTCTGTTAACTGTGACTTTCTTAATTCCTCAGTACGTCTCTATTTGTTGTATTTTCCCTTTCCAGAGACTGTGTATGGGTGCTACTTTCATCCTTTTAATAATGAGTGGCATATGACAAAACCCACTGAAATGTTGTGAAGTGATTGGCCTCCAACTAATAATAAAAAAAAAAAAATGTGATACATAAAAAAAAAAAAAAATGAGTGGCTTGGCTAGGCAACTGGGCTGAAGGAGGTGAGATGTCAAGAGAACGACTTCAGCACCAGAGTAGGGTGGTGGAAGGGTCCTTGGCTCTGCAATCAGAGTCTGCCCTTGGCTTAATTCCTCTCCTGCTCCTGGTGTCTGCTTTTCATTTGAAAATGGAATATAACGCTGTCCTATGTAATGTTCGAGATTGTTGTGAAGGTCAAATGAAAGGGTATAAATTAGAGCATTTGCTAGATTTCCAGTGCTAGAGGACTGTTGGGAGTTATTATATCCAACCATGAGGATGAGGAGAAATGAGAGAAAGCTTTGCCAACTCACTAATTAGACATATAATCTTTTTCCATCACTTTGACTGCCTTCATTTCCACTATATTCTGAATGTGAACGATTGGAAGGACATTTTCCTGAGGATGCAGGAGGTTGGCTTGGGCATCTATGAGCTATGGTTTGATAGAGGCCCTGGGAAACTACCTTTCTTGCAGGGGTTTATTTTGTTGGAGCCTCTGAGTCACTGTCTGTGCTAGCTCTCTCCAGGTACTTAATGTCACAAAGCTAGAGGGTGATAGAACTGTATTTCTGGGAATCATGCTACACAGATGACTTCATGAGCAATTGCCTCTAATTAGTCACTTGAAGTCAATAACACAGAGATGTTTTGTAGCATTTATTTGTGGGAATAAATTATAGGTATCTAAGAAGGAATCTTGGCACCTTTCAAGGCATTACCCATTCCATGAGTTCTATGGACTCAACTTGTGATTCTGTTTGATAGTATGAGAAGAAAATTGGAGGATCTATTGATGTTTTCCCCAGACTTTGCTATGGGGGAGCCATTTTTAAAGTTTAGCAAGTGTTAATTGACCATATATTATGGGTCAGGAGTATTATTTAGTACTGGGGATAGAGAAATGTTTAAGACACAGTTTCTTCACTCAAGAAATTCATAGTCTGGTTTTACCCTTGGGCAACTCTAATAAGAGACATGGGATTCTCCAGGCAAGAATACTGGAGTGGATTGCCATGCCCTTCTCCAGGGGATCTTCCCAACCCAGGGATCGAATCCACACTTCTTGTGTGTCCTACATTGGCAGGTGGGTTCTTTACCACTAGTGACACCTGGGAAGCCCCAAGAAGAGGCAGGAGACCCATCTCAGACAAGGAGCACTTTGTGATGTGGGGATACTGACGGGCAAAGGAGCGTCTGAGAAAAGCTTTAGTAAGATGTGCATCATTTGCAGGGACCCTAGAAAGGGTCTCTTGCTCATGACTGCATCTTTTAAAAAAAAATTTTGACTATTGGAGTGTAATTGGTTTACAATGTTGTGTTTCTGCCATACAACCAAGTGAATCTGCTCTAAGTATACATAATCCCTCCTCTCTTGAGGCTCCCTCCCCCACCCCCACCTCCATCCCATCCCTTTAGGACATCACAGCATGATTGCATCTTTGCTGCATGCTACTTCTTATAATGTTAAAAATGATCTCATTTGATATTGCATATTTCCTTAAGAGTATATGTTCCTGTAAACCCAGACTATTTTATGGAACTTTATAAATCTGTGTCAAATCGTATGCTAAAGTCCCTTCAGCTTTTTGTATTCTGAGCTACCAATTTCCAATTTAGAATCTGTAAATAGTGGGAGGTAGGAGGGAGGTTCAAGAGGGAGGGACATATGTATACCTGTGGCTGATTCATGTTGGTGTACAGTAGAAACCAACACAATATTGTAAAGCAATTATCCTCCAATTAAAAATAAATACATAAATAAAAAGAATCTGTAAATGCTTTTGACTCTTTTCTTCAGAGCTGTTTTTAGACCAGTGAATACCTTCCTTCAAGCAACAAGCAGCTCTTTTTTTTTTTTTTTTCCATTTATTTTTATTAGTTGGAGGCTAATTACTTTACACAAGCAGCTCTTTCTAAATATACAGTTACAATATTGCCATGTCTTTACCATTGTTCAGATGGGTGATTGAGGCCATTGGGGTGGATGTCAGGGCTTGTAGCCCATCAGTTAACTGTGCTTTTGTTCCTCCTTCACAGACTTATTTCTTGGCAGAATTCTCTCAGAGGCACTTCTGTGGGGGCTATCTCAACCATGGTGCTCCTGGCACTGGCTTATGTCTTTGAACTTCAGACATTTGAAAGCAAGAAAGTCCTTGTGATGCTCAACCAGTAGCTCAGGAATTCTCTTCTGTACTTGTCCAAAAAATCCGAAACTTTTTTTTTTTTGATAGTTAGCTTCCTCAAATGTCAGGGAACATCACTGCTCTTCTTGATGCTTTGCACTTTACAATGTACTAAAAAAAACAGCTTAAGATGTGAGTTCTTAGGTACTTGATGTATTATTCACAACAAATTTGTTTGAAGGTGCATCAAGCCTTTACTATGGGAACCACTTTTTCATGTTGCCTTTGTTTCAGTTCACTTGATGTCTGGGTCTTAGTCTAGGATTCATGGTGACGTGCTCATCCTGATGGGGAAAATGCCTTTTGAAACATTCTGCAAAAAAGCTGAAAGCTTGCTCTGCTTTTCTTGTTGTGATTGTTGCTGTTTAGTCTCTCAGTCGTGTCTGACTCTTTGTGACCCTGTGGACTGAAGTCCACCAGGCTCATCTGTCCATGGGATTCTCCATTGCTATTTCCTCCTCCAGGAGACCTTCCCCACCCAGAGATCAAATCTGCATCTCCTGCCTCTCCTACATTGTCCTAATCACCCTTCAAAGGCCCCGCCTCCAAATACCAGGGCACTAGGAATTAGGGCTTTAACATATGAACTTGGAAGCTGGGACACAAACATTCAATCCATAGCAACTAGAATATAAAATGAAATGAAACAAAATGTGATGGAGTGAGCATGTGGAAAGTTCTGGAAAAAGTTGAACTGGACATAGTAGGAGGATGGAGCACAGGCTTCATGGATGTCAGCATTGAAGCCTTATGGAGTCAGACTCAAGCAGCCTTCAAAATGCATTTTGTTATGGCCCAGCCCGGAGACAGGGCTTTCAACTTTGACTGTTATTTGCAGAACAATGTATCCAGAGCAGTACAATAACAACAACAACAAAAAAAGCCTTCTTGTTGGCCCCGTACACAGGAGCACAACCCCAGAATCACGTTGGCAAACAAACCGTCAGGCTGACGTCAAAAAGCTTGTCTGCAAGCCTGTTCCCATTCACAGTCACCAGGATCGTGACACTCTAAGTGAAGCCGCTAAGAACTGACTTCCTCTGTGATAAAGAAAAGCTGGTGGAGGCTGGTTCTTCAACAGTCTGCCTGCTGCCCCCTCAGCGCAGCCTCCTTACAATAGCATGCATTCAAGATGAGACTCTACCCTGACTCTATGCACCTCTTTAAGCTCATCCTCACCTCTTCCAAGAAGGAGTTTATAAAAAACTGTGCCCACTGCCTGAAATTTTGTCACAGTCCACTGAATAAGTAAATGCAGTTGTTTTTTTTTCAAAAATATTCATCGAGGTACCATATGAGAAATTTTATAGCTGAGTTTTGAATTTATGCACAAGGTTTCAGTGGCATGAACCTGGTAGTAGCAGAGTTCAGTTTTTCCCCTCTGTGTGTGTGTGTGTGTGTGTGTGTGTGTGTGTGTGTGTGTGTGTATTTGTGTGTGGGAGAGACACACACAGAGGGAGAGAGACAGGCAGGCTTGAGGCCTGGGAGTCGTAGAAACAGTGTGGTTTGGCTTGCTAATGTAGCAATGGCTAATGGCTAATGCCTTTATGGTAGAATTTTACTGAAGGAGGCAGAAGGATCATGTGGAAAGGATTCTAAACCTTGGTTTTGTCCCTTCCTATTTTGTGAACTTGGATAAGTCACTTGGGTGATTCTGATCCGGAATTTAGATTCCTCATCTATAAAAAGCAGTTTGGAGTCAATGAGGTCTCAGCTTCCTTCTAACCCCAAACTTTAGCATGCTGTGACTGTACCACTCACGTCACAGTCTTTAGAACTCACACAAATTGTGGAGTCAGATTAACTTGGGTTTTGAACCCTGCTCTGTTCCTTTGCTATGTGTCACCTTTCTGATAACCCATTTCTTCATCTTTAAAACTGGAATTCTAGCATCCCTTCAGCTTGGTTGAGAGACCTAAAATTATGTCAGGTGGGTAGCATGGTACCTGGCACAGAGCAGGTTTTCAATGTTGAAGGTTAAGATCACTGGTATTTATGAGAAGGACAACTGTTCTTCCAGCTTGGTGATGAGAATTAGGTGGAACGGGGCTTGAAGCATGTGGTTGAAAAAGGATATTGAACCGTCAGACCATCCTGGTAACTTTGGTTTGTGATGACATTAGTGTTTATAGCGCATTTGGAATTGGACACCCTGGGTGTTTTATTTTGTCCTTCTTGATTCCTTAAGAAGGTGTTTCAAGCAGAGCCCTCTATCTGCTCTCCTATTCCTCAACTGTCACAAATATGAACTCAATCACTGTGCTCATATAGTCAATCCCAGAAGCCACTAAATCTTATTTATTCACTTCTCTGAGCAGTCCATTCATTTCTCACAACACCTGAGCTTCAAGTTTTGGATGCCTTACTGTTCTATGATTTCAATCCTCTATGAGTAAACCTAGTTTTCATTTGTTGGGCTGTAGCTGTGCCAGACCTGGTGCTTTTATATTATACAATGTTTCGTATGCTTCTGCTGCTTCCATCAAGTCCTCAGGGGCTTTTGTTATTATGTTTCCCTCAGGGGCTTTTGTTATTATGTTTCCCAGAATGAAGAAACCAAGGCTTGAAAAGGTTGAGTAGCTTCCAAATGTTATTCAGCTTCAAAATAGGAAGAAATCCACAACTGTTTCTAAAATTTGGTTTGTTTCTCTGTGTGTATGCTTAGTCACTCAGTTATGTCCAACTCTTTGTGACCCCATGGACTGTAGCCTGCCAGGCTCCTTTGTCCAAGGGATTCTCCAGGCAAGAATACTGGAATGCATAGCCATTCCCTTCTCTAGGGGATCATCCTGACCCAGGGATTGAGCCTGGGTCTACTGCATTGCAGGCAGATTGTTTACCATCTGAGCCACCAAGGAAGCCCATACTAAGATTAGCTGTATCACATAGAATCAACCATTCACAAATTTCTATGTTTTAATGCTTAAATCATAAATTAAATTGAACTAAAGATAGATTTGTTTTTCAATATTTTGAGAGTTTTTCAACTACCTCTGAGATATCTAAAGACACCCTGAATAGGCTGACTCCAAAATAGCTTAAACATTGCTGACTGGAATGTTTTGCCAAATCAACTCATTGTAGAGATGAAAGAGCAAAATTTTAAGTATCATACAGTAAATCAGAGGCTGAATAAGGATTTCAATTTTGGACTCTGAGTTCCCCATCTGTTTCTTAATTCGCAAGCTACCTGAGTCCTAATTTTATGTGGAATCTGAACCTATATTTGGAATAAAAATATGAAAGGAAAAAAAAAAGCAGCTTTAATGATGTCAGTGATTAGGACCTTAAGTGTTTTTTTTTTTTAACCTCAAAAATGCTTTTAGTCAATTTTATACCTTCTTTGCCTGAAAATGTGGGTATTTTTCCACATTCAATTCCTCACTGTATATCATGTATTTTTAATGCAAATCATATTCGTTATGGCTCTTCACAAATCTTAAAAAGCCTTACTTGAACAGTGAAGATATAATGAATCTGAAGTTTATGGGTACCATTTGAGCTGAGCATCCACATAAAATAGGCTATATTCGTGACTATGACTAAATGCATCCAGGTGAAGAAACATGGCAGATAGGACCTGAACCATGTAGATTAATAGCAGAGAATGATCAGTATGGATCCTGGTCAGTAGCACTAACAATAACCAATTCAAATCATTATAAAACTCCAGTGAACTGTAAAATATGAGCCTCTCCTTTTTGAGATATTTCTAAAATCTTTATTAGATTGAACACACATGCTTTCAAAACAGGAATCTGCCCTTATACTGTATGCCACTGGCTAAGGCCCAGTGGTTTATAAGTCAGAGTGAACATACCTCAAGCATGATGTATCAATCTGGTTTTTATAGAAGTAAAGCAGCCTGACAACCAAACCCTAAATCTCATTGGCTTAAAATAACATTGGTTAATTTCTGGGTCATTGCTCTGTTGATCAGCTAGTGTGGTTCTGTCTCTGGTCGTGCACTGAGTTCAGGTCAGCTCCAAAGGTCTTTTGTTCAGAGGTCAGTGGCTACCTGAGGCTTGTCCTTGTGGAGGATGCCAGAAATTCAAAGGGAAAAACAGAAGCTTGTGCTGCTTGTAGCTAAGAGTTGACTTTCACTCACATTCTCTCAGTGAAAGCAAACACATGACCAAGCCCCACTGCACCGGGGCATTGAAGCTTTTGCCATGGTTTATCCAACCGTGAACCATGAAGAGGGTGTGGAGGGATGAAAAAGTGAGCAAATATTACAGTCCAGCGCATGTAGGGGCTGAGTGTAAAGCTTCTGAAGACACAAAGAAAGTGAAGCCACAAAACTTATAACTGTGAATCAGGGGGCTTTCTAGGTGGCACTAGTGGTAAAGAACCCACCTGCCAATGCAGGAGATGTAAAAGACTCAGGTTTGATGCCTGGGTTGGGAAGATCCTTTGGAGGAGGGCATGGCTACCCACTCCAGTATTCCTGTCTGGAGAATCCCATGGACAGGAGAGCCTGGTGGGCTACAGTCCGTGGGGTTGCAAAGAGTCAGACATGACTGAATGATTTAGCTCGCACACATGTGCATCAGTACAAGGTCTAGTGACGCTGGGCTTTGGGTGTGGTTGCTTAGTTCCCTGAAGTCCCAGGGAAAAGGGGGACAGGAAGGCAGAAGAAGGAATGGCTATTCAACCAGAGAGTTCTAACTGGTGCAGAGACTTGCGTTCATGGCTGCAGAGATGATTGGCTGAGGTCAGCCAGGTCAGACCGTTGGAGCCTGTCTGTGAGCCTGGTGCTGCTCTGCTCCTCAGCATCTGTGCTTCCCAGGTACCTCAAGTTCACAGCGCCGAGCCAGTTGCTTTGGAGAAGAGAGGATGCAGTGGAGAATATTAGGAGAGCATTTGAATAAATCCAGGTAAGAAAAGGGGATGTCTGTAAAGGGGAAGTGATGAGGGAGTGGATGGAGTGAAGAGGCTGGGTATCCAGGTGCTCAAGTTTCTGGGGAAGGACAGAAGTTGGAGAATACCTGTGTGTATGTGGTGGTGGTGGTTTAGTCACTAAGTCGTGTCCAACTCTTGCAGTCCCATGGACTGCAGCCTGCCAGACTCCTCTGTCCATAGGGATTCTGTATGTATGTGAGAAAATATTTTTTCTTTACCCTCTGAATTCTCAGCTGAAGCCCCTGATTAATAAGAGAAAAGCATACACACGGATTCAGTATAAGTTTCATGTGACCTGGGAGCCTTCATGAGGAACCAAAGAGGTGCTTAAACCTGTTTGTGTGTGAGGTTTGGTGAGTTGTGGGAAAATGTGATGGGCTGAGAAAAAGTACAAGCCAAATGCAGTGAATGAGGGAGACAGTGAGGCCTGTTCATTGTGATAGCTCTTGGGGGGTCCCTCTGTCTTTGGAGGTAAGGGCACTCCTTTCCCCCGGGAGTAGGGAGGACACTTCTCTCACTTGAGAATCTTGTGACCTGTCTTGGGAGAAGATCAGAGAATCTTTTCTGCATCTGTCATTTCTCAGATTCTTTCAACTCTAAACCTTCAGTATGCCAATGTGCCATATTTTGGGGTAGCTTCTCCTGAATCCTGTCACCTGTGATGAGAATGGAAGACAGTGGTGCACGATTCAGTGACTCATTCATTTAGCAAATATTTGAGTATCTTCAGCGCCCTAAGTCAGGAAATATATTACATGTCAAGAATACAAAGGAGAAGGACACAGTCCTTACCTTCAAGTCATTGAGAGACTGAAGGAGGAGTTGTACAGGTGAATAGACAATGGTCAAGAGATCTTTTTAAGTGCAAAATAATTGTAAACATCAAGTCCTTCAAGAGTCCACTAAAGGTTATCTAATTCAGACCTGGGAGTAAGGAAAGACTTCTAGGATCCACTGATTAAGCCAGGGTACAGAAGAACTTAAGATGACAATATAGATTTCAAAAGAAGAAAAATAAAAGTAATTGCAGAGGATCAAACTCTAGAAGTAGTGATACTGGGGACTTCCCTGGAGGTCCAAGACTCTGCACTTCCAATGCAGGAGACTGGGGTTTGATCCCTGGTGGGGGAACTGAGATCCCATAGGTCATGTGGTATGGCCAAAAAAGTAATAATGGACTGTACCTCACCTGGCTCCTCTGTCCATGGGATTCTCCAGGCAAGAATACTGGAGTAGGTTGCCATTTCCTTCTACAGGGGATCTTCCTGACCCAGGGATTGAACTCGAACCTGCATCTCTTAAGTCGTAGGTGGTTTTTTTTAACCACTAGCAGCACCTGGGAAGCCCAAAAGATAAATAAAAATAAAAGAAGTAGTGATGTGAACAAATCTAAACTGGGAAAAGTGGAAGCAGAGAGAGCAGGACGTAAAAGTTGGGGTACCAGGGGTGGGGCCCAAGCCCTCTGCTCCTCAGGGGGCAGCTATGAGTGGGAAGTTCCCTCCCCGTTGTGGGTTGCTGAGCTAGGGGTGAGGTTGATGGCAAAGTTGTGTTTCAGCTTCTCCGGCCTGTTTTGATGTGGGTTGTTGTCTCCTTCCCCCAGTGTGTAGATGTCACATACCGTGTTTCTTGATTTCCTTTCAGAGGAGATTTTTCCATAAGCATCTGGAGATTTGCCGGGTCCCTGGGAGGAGGTAAGTTCTTAAATTTACGTCACTATCTTGAACCAGAACTCCTGTCACATTCCTTTAAAAGTTTTTCATTTATGACTTTTTAAGTTCAGTAACTATCTCATTATGGCATGGCCCTGCCTCTTCAAAAACTTTGTATATGCTTGAAGGACAGAGAGTTAGTTGTGCATCACTTTTACCATTCTTGTTTAACATAACACTTAGGGATATTGAAATACACTGGAGATAAATGTAAGTGAATGGAACTAGTGAAACGGGTGAAAATGTGTTTTATCATAGGTCCCATTTGGGAAAATGTGGAAGAGTGGAGGGAGCAGAGATTTCTAAAGCAGAACGAACTAAACAGAAAGTTGAAAGAGACATTCATTTTTATGGGTGATGAATGGTGAAAATTATGTGAATGGAACTAAATAAAATAAATGCAATCAATATGTACTATAGTAATATCAGTTCTAATGCATCATGCTCATTCAAGTAGTGAGTCAATATATGGACATCTCTTTACTATTAAAGTTTTCAGGGATTAAAACATTAAACATCCCATAGACTTGAATGAAATTGTTTTCAGGGATAATATGAATGTAAAATAAATTTATAGAATAATTTCATTACAGTTCTTGAGTATTGATTTTTGTGGGACACAATCACAAAGATATTCCAAGGAAAATAAGGTCCTATAAACTAAGTGAAACAAATATAGGAAACACTAGTACTTTAAGTCAATATCAATCATTGTATTGAAAATTGAATTGATTGAGAACACATTAAACATATTAAAGAACTGGGCATTAATTAAATGCTGACATGCCAGGAGGAATATAAGATCTCATCAAATGATAACCTTTTCTTATATCTTGAGACCTCTATAAGAGAAAAATGATACTATATGGGTGCAAACAATCCCAAATTTCTTATCCACCTGTCCACCCACCCAATCTAATAAATAAACAACAAAACAAACAAATAACACTGTTGACATTTTCTGTTTTGTTTTGCCATTGAGTTTTAAACATAGGAACTTAGCAGATATTTAGTGAATAGTTCGAGAAGGAAATGACTACCCACTCCAATATTCTTGCCTGGGAAGTTCCATGGACAGAGAAGCCTACGGTCCATGGTACTGCAAAAGAGTCAGACATGACGTAGCAATTAAACAACAATAGCAATAAATAGGAAAAGGAGGTAGTTAAAAATACATTGAGGAAAGAATGTATGAAATTAGGGTTTGATAGAGATAATCTGTTTTAACATGGCTGACTTTCCTACCAATTGAGAAGAAAAATGTCTCAGGAGAATTTTCAGACCTGTAATTTAAACCTCACCATATTAATATTTAACCATTTTCCTTCACATTTGGGTTGTTTTACTTCCCTCTGTTGGTGAATTGTTATGACTTTAAGTTTCAAGTATTGTAAATATTGCAGTTTCAGTGTTTTTAAGTTCTGTAGCTACAAGTATGTTCTGAGTGCTTTTTCATTATGGTTTAAGTTTGTTAAGAATCTTCTAAATGCTTAATCATGGCTCAGGCAATTTAGGGGATTTTGGAAAAAAAATAAAATACATAATAAGTCTGGATAAAGAGGAAGCATGGAATTTAAAATTTTAGGAATCAAAAACTTAATGATAGGGAACATTTAATCTCAGATGATTTTGGAGTGACTCTAGAATCTTTATATTTGAAGCAACAGATATTTTAGTGTACAACATTGTGAACTGGGATGACCTGACAACATGGCCCTGGAATTTTAGGGTGTTTCATGTCACCGACTTATTTTATAAGTGAAGAAACATAAGAGCCTTTCCAAATTCACAGAACTATTAGTGTCAGGGCTCTCAATTCTCAGTGCTCCATTGTTTTTTTTTTTTTTTTTTTGCATAGCAGTAATGTCCTTTTTCTTGGCATAATTAGTTGAATGAGAGACACCTGACAAGATATCTATTCGCTTTTATCAAATATTTTTGTGGGGGCTTATGTACAGTAAGTTACTTCCTATATGCTTGCCTTGTCTTTGTAAGAATCAAAGTAATGTTTGCCTTCTTAACAGTCTCTAGAACACATTATAAAGATAATGAAGAAATGGGTCTCCCAAAATACTGAATTTCTCATTTGCAAAATGAAGAGGTTGGTTGAATCAGATGATATCAAATGTTATTTCCAACTCTAAGAGAGATCCACAGTTACCAGAGAAGGTGAGGTCCCCCCCACCCCCAACTTATCTTTGCTGCCTCAGGTTTATCCTTTCAAACAAAGTGGAGTCAGCTTCCTCTTCTTGCTCCCATTAGGGTGGGCACATTTACTCACTGCCGCATAATCACCTATGCATACCACTATTAATTTCTTTACTAATAAAATGATAATTTTCTAGTAAAAATATTATAATAAAATATTATTTTCTTTACTAAGTGTATCAGTTTTGTCAAATCAATGAAAACCCTGAGATGGTCTCTGCTTCTGAGGATGCTGGTGATGATGAACTAGCACCAAGGCACAAGTGGTCAGTGTTTGGGAGGCTCTGAATTATGTAGGTGCTTTTTAAGTGTAGAACAATCTCTCTAACCCTAGAATTCTTGCCATTTCATCCCTTGGCATACATGGTTTCTGTTTGAAATCACTTACCACGCTAATCAATTGTTTCTATCTGGAAATAAATGGAGAATAATAAAAAGAATAGAAACATGATCAAAGATAATAGAAGAAAGGAAAGTGAACTCAGGATATGACTTAATATGAACTGAATCTGTAATCATCATTGCAATGAATTTCACAGTAATCATTTTCCATTAGAATGTTGCTCACATTTTATATACCTGCTATTGAGATATTCTTTTCTGTGGGCACAAATCACACATATTTATTCTTGAAACTGGTTAATGAAAAACCTGAATAGTGCATATTATAATCAGCTCTCTAGTAAATCAGGAAATAAAACACGTGCTTATTTGACTTAATTGCATTTCAAGATATTATGTTAAAGATCTTTAGAAAATAACCAGAAATTGATGTCCAGTGGAGAAAGGAGTTGAAGGAATTCAAAGTGAAAATTACGACGTTTTGAAAGTACTGTTTTCTAGAGTTCAAATAAAATAAAGAGGATAAAGCCAATGCATAAAATTGAAGATCGGATATAAATTGTAATGACTCGGCTCTTCACTGACTATAAAAGTAATTTATTAGAAGACAGATCAGACTGACCACAGAGGAAGGAAAATTTTTGAGGGATCATGTGGTAGTTGGACACCATGACCTGTACTGCCCCTTCCAACCCAGAGATTCGGTAAATGGATGAAAACCAATAATGAGGAACGTGCTAATGACACCACAGTGCCCTCTGTTTAAAAAAAAATGAATACTTTAAATGTCAATACCTTATTTGTTTTCAATGCCTCTGACTTCTATCATTAAAAATATCCGTGTTACCATTTCTCCTTCATGCTCCTAATGATAGACTGTGACCTTTTTCTGGGAGAAGAAGTCAGAGTCTGTCTGAATTCTTGTTACAAAGAAGCAATGCAAATGAAAGCAGTTCCAATTCCCCAGAAGCTGCTAAATGACACCCTCCAACTCTAACCTGCCTTCTCCAGAGGGTAATTAAATGGAGGAAGGGAAATATATCTGTGATTTATTTTTAGGAGACCAGGTTGGAGAAAATAAAATACATCTGACCTTTAAGGTTTTGGGTTTGTGGAGGAATTGTTAGTGCAGTTGGTTGCGACTTTAGATTTTCAGTGTGTGGTGAGAGATTTCAATCCGTGACAGTGCAGTTCACTCTTGTGGATTCTTAATGGCAAATCAGAGAAATGGAGTGGAAGCCATACTGAATTGCAAAAACAGTTTGCTACACTAAGTGCAGATGTTTTGACTCATTTATGAAGTGTCCTTAAAATTTTTAGTTGTGTGTGCCCATTGGCCAATAGCAGTAGGAAGCTGATCAGGATAGAGGGAGTCATGCCAAACTTGGAAAATGGGCAGAGGAGAGTGATTCTTATGTGAACTAGTTTCTACTATTTTTTTTTTTTTTAAATTGGAGTGTAATATGCTTTACAATGCTGTGTTAGTTTCTGCCGTACATGAAGTGAAGCACCTATAGGTGTACATATATCTGCTCCCTCTTGGACATCCCCAGCTTCCACCCCCCACCCCATCCCATCCCTCTAGGTCATCATGGAACACCGAGCTGAGCTCCCTGTGCTACATCGCAGCTTCCCACCGGCTATCTATTTCACACACGGTAGTGTATGTGTGCGGAGATAGCGCATGCCTTGGTCAGTCTTTCAGAAGACTTTAAAATGTTTAATATAAGAACTTGAACTTTTGGCAACTTCTCTTTTTTAGAGTGTAGATGGGAAAGTGTTTGGTCAAGATGCCAGCTTCACCTCATCAAATATAAAACCTGGATAATGTTTGTCTTAGATGTGTGGGAAGATATGTACATTTGGAAGCAAGTGTCTGTTTTACTAAATTTATTAAATTTTTTTCCTTTAGAAGTTTCCTAGGGGATATGAGGAGGGGACTAAGAAAACAGGTGATTACAATTTAAGGAAACAGCTTAAGGATAGCAGCTTGCAGAACTTTGAAGTGTGGGTGAGTGCTTTGCAAGCTACAGGCTACCCAAATATTGGCTTTGGGAAAGGGAATTGTGCTTTTCTTTCCAACAAATCTAAAAATTTAGTTCAGGATAGATTTAAAAACTGAGCATTCTTCCTTTTGAGTTTAAGAATAACAGAACTCTGCATGTGGGATTCTTTTTGTGGGAAACCTGAGTCAATTAGATAATTATGTGTGGAAGAAAGAAGAATGTTAGGAAGACCTTAGTTTGTTAGTCTTGTGTGTGTGTGTTTTTTTTTTTAATAGATAATGGGAATGAATAAGAATTAAAATTTAACATTTAGTTACAGTCAGCACCAGACTACGCGGTTTAGCAATTTTGCACATTTCTGACTTAAGGTTTAAATCAAGAGGAAAGGGTACATTGTATAAGGTGGTGGCCCTGGTATGCTCTGGTTTAATGTAAAGTGACCCTGATGGGGGAAAATTGAAATCGTCAGATTTGTGATAGATATATGAAAAAATATACAAAATCACCCATGTAAATAGTGAATAGTAGATTGGTACAATCTACTCTGAGTACATCATGAGAAACCCTGGGCTGGAGGAAGCACAAGCTGGAATCAAGATTGCTGGGAGAAACATCAATAACCTTAGATATGCAGATGACACCATGCTTATGGCAGAAAGTGAAGAGGAACTAAAGAGCCTCTTGATGAAAGTGAAATAGGAGAGTGAAAAAGTTGGCTTAAAGCTAAACATTTAGAAAACTAAGACCATGGCATCCAGTCCCATCACTTCATGGCAAATAGATGGGGAAACAGTGGAAACAGTGGCTGACTTTATTTTTCTGGGCTCCAAAATCACTGCAGGTGGTGATTGCAGCCAAGAAATTAAAAGAGGCTTACTCCTTGGAAGGAAAGTTATGACCAACCTAGACAGCATGTTAAAAAGCAGAGACATTACTCTGCCAACAAAGGTCTGTCTAGTCAAGGCTATGGTTTTTCCAGTAGTCACGTATGGATATGAGAGTTGGACTGTAAAAAAGCCGAGCACCGAAGAATTGATGCTTTTGAACTGTGGTGTTGGAGAAGACTCTTGAGAGTCCCTTGGACTGCAAGGAGATCCAACCAGTCCATCCTAAAGGAGATCAGTCCTGGGTGTTCATTGGAAGGTCTGATGCTGAAGCTGAAACTCCAATACTGTGGCCACCTGATGCGAAGAAATGACTCATTGGAAAAGACCCTAATGCTGGGAAAAATTGAGGGCATGAGGAGAAGGGGATGACAGAGGATAAGATGGTTGGATGGCATCACCAACTCAATGGACATGCGTTTGGGTGGACTCCGGGAGTTGGTGACGGACAGGGAGGCCTGGCACGCTGCAATTCACGGGGTCGCAAAGAGCCGGATACGACTGAGCGACTGAACTGATTGACTGACTCTGTGGAAGGGTAAAAATGACAAATTTTCCATTTAGCTAATTGAGAAACTACCTCTATAGCATGAAATGATCTCTTCCTTTTCTTTCTCTCGAAATTTTTTTCATTCTGCATCTGTGTTCCCTTAAGTGTGAATGCCCAAATTAAACTACTTCTGTTGTTACTGCTGCCATTGTTTCTGCTCCAGCTCCTACAAGGAGTTCAGCACTTCCTATGGAAGAAGTGTGAAATAATGAATGCCTTGACATGAATTAAGTTCTCTGGTTCTTGCAGAAATCCTGTGAAGTCAGTTGTTTCATTAACCTCCTTTCATAAGTGAGGAAACTAAGGCTTAGAAGGATTTGAGGCTAGCAGTTCAACTGCTTAGCCTACATCTTAATTGCTGTTCTATAACATTTCAGATATTAACGACCCATTTGCCTGGAGGGTTTTAGAAGTTTAGAATCCCCTCTCTCACTACCATTGCCAAGGGAGACCTTTCATAGGATGCTTCTTGGCTGGTTCATTTTAATACATCATCTGACACCTGAGCTCCAAGCCTGGCTATTGTGAGCAGATTCCAAATTTTCTCTTTAGTGTGATCCACTCAAACATAGTGATAATAGAAAGTTTTTGAGGATTATAATCTTGTCAGAGTTGGTGGGTGTTTGGTCAGGCCACTCAAGATGGGTGTTCTCTTGCTTTCCGTACATCCCCTGCTGGACCAGTGCCTGCCTCACCCATACTCTACTCACAGGACTGACCTTCCTACATACTTGCCCCAGGCTCCAGCTAGTGATTATTCTAACATCTGATGGTGGTTTAGTTGCTAAATCATGTCCGACTTGTGACACCGATTGCAGACCACCAGGCTCCTCTGTCCATTTGATTTCCCAGGCAAGAATACTGGAGTGGGTTGCCATTTCCTTCTCTAGGGGTGTAATTGACAAAGTCGTAAGATGCTTAAAATATACAATGTGATGACTTTGTATTCATGTATGTCATGAAAGGATTTCTACCATGAAGTTAACTAGATGTGCACCAACTTATTTACTGATTTATTTATTAAGAACGTTTAGTTTCTACTCTCAGTCAATTTCAGCTTACAGTGCCATGTTATCAACTATAGTCACCATGTTATATGTTAGATCCGTAGACCTTACTCACCTTACAGCTGAGAGTTTGTACCTTTTTGCTAACCTGTCATCCCTCCCCAGTCCCTTGGAAATCACTTTTCTACTCTCTGTTTCTTGAGTTCAACTTTTTTTTTTTTTAATTTCTCATATAAGTGATACCAGGGCTTCTCAAGTTGCTCAATTGTAAAGAACCCACCTGCCAATGCAGGAGACACAGAAGATGTGGGTTTGATCCCTGGATCGGGAAGGTCCCCTGGAGGAACAAATGGCAACCCACTCCAGTATTCTTGTCTGGGAAAACCCCATGGACAGAGGAGCCTGGTGGGCTACAGTCCACAGGGTCACAAAGTCAGACAGTCCTGTGCATACATGCACACGTGCATAAGTGATACCATGTGGCATTTGTCTTTTCTGGCTTATTTTTACTTAGCACAATGCCCTTTGGGTTCATTCATGTTGTCAAAAATGACAGAACTTCCTTCTTTTTAAAGGCCAAAAAATATTCCATTGTGTACATGCATACCACATCTTCTTTATTCATTCGTCTGTTGATGGACACCTGGGTTGTTTCCATATCTTGGCATTTGTGTGTGATCCTGCAGTGACTCTGGGAGTTCAGATATCTTTTCAAGATAACCGTTTGTTTCCTTTGGGTGTGTATACCCAGAGGTAGGATTGCTGGATTGTGGGGTAGTTCGGTTTGTAATTGCTTGAGGAAGCACAGTAGTGTTTTCCATACATACCAGCTTGCATTCTAGGGAGGTTAGTTTTATAACACAGGTCTGATAGCTGTAGCCTGTGTTGGAGGTAGGTTCCCAGAGGAGGTGACACTGGCTGACTCTTGAGGAAGGATTAGCAGGTTGCCAGGGCAACACCATTGGGGACAGTGCAAGCCCATTCCAGCACAAGATTCACACACATACAGCTCCTGAGGCTTGATGTGTTTGGAGAAATTACAACTGTTTTGTAATCAGTGTGTAAACTCTCAAAGGTGAGATAACATGTCAGAAGATGAGGCTGGATGGTAGATAAAATTGGCTGACTCTGTTTCCTGCGTCTGTATTTGGGGACTTTGAATTTACCTCCCTGGAGTTCTGCCCATCAACCTAAAGTTGTGCTGCTTGGTGACGGAATCCCTTTGCTTTAAGTGTAGGTGGACTTCATGCTTTCTTTCTTCATTTATCTTAGCCTCACAGTCCTTGAGATTTCTTGTACCCTGACCATGTACTTTCAGGAAATTCAGATGCAATAATTTTAAAAAAAGTTTGAAAATATGAAGCAATTTCCAGGTTAGGAATATTAACTTTTTTCAATCGAGGCTCAGTTTCTATAATCTTATGGTAGGTTACAAAATTCCATTGTTTTGATGACCAACAGTAGTCATAAGCCCTGGGTTCAGATGGCTGGCTGTTTACTGCCAATGCTGTACTGATAAGCTCACTGCCTTGGTGGCTGCTAATACTACACCCTTTCAGATGCCAAGCCAGACTGACTTCTGAGAGCAGGATAATAGCTTACTTCACCCCTTGAGCGTGCTCTTGGAATATCATCCTGCCTTTGGAGGGCTGCATCCATCCTGGAGCCTGTCAGATGTCTTGGCATGCTTAGTATTTTAGATTTATGTGAACTGAAAGCATTGAAAGGTTTGGAGGGCAGATCCACATTTCTTAGTTTTGTTTTGTGCATTAAAATCCTATGCCAGTAGCTAAAATTTGTGTTTACCACCTTTATTTAATATGCAGCATTTTTTCACAAGGAATTATTCTGGATAGTCACTTGTATTTATACAGTGTGTAATAGTTTACAAAATGTAATAGTTTACAAAGCATTTTACAAAATGCTTTGCTATGTGTTAGTTTATCTTGACGACAAATCAGTGAGACAGGGCAATAGTTATTTTCTTCTTTTTACAGAAGCTGAAACCAAGGCTTAGAGAAGTTGGGTTGTGACTGTTAGACCAGTGCTCTCTCATTGAAATGTAGTGCAACTCACATATATAATTTTAAATATCCTAGTTGCCACAGCCAATGAAGTAAAAAGAAACAGGTGGAATTAATTTTAATAATATATTTAATTTACCCAATATGTCAAAATGTTATTGGTTCTGCATGTAGTTAATTTAAAAATTATTAATGAGATATTTAACATTCTGCTTTTCTTATTAAGCCTTCAAAGTTCAGTGTGTAATTTACAACTCAGCCCATACACATTTCAGGTACTTACTAGCCATCTGTGGTTAGTAGCTACCATGCCTCTACACTCAGTCGCTCAATCTCTCAGTCATGTCTCTTTGCAACCCCGTGGACTATAGCCTGCCAGGCTCCTCTGTCCATGAAATTTTCCAGACAAGAATACTGGAGTGGGCTACCATTTTCTCTTCCAGGGGATCTTCCTGACCCAGGGATTGAACCAACATCTCTTGCATCTCCTGCGTTGGCAGGCAGATTCTTTACCGCTGTGCCACCTGGAAATCCCGTGGCTACCGTGATGGGTGGTACTGACTCAATACTGTGCTGCGACCTTTTCTGCTGCACATGACCCATTCTTAGTTTGGGTAATGGAGTGGGGTTGTGTTCTCAAGCATTATGATGAATCTAAACAACTTCATAGACACACTCTTTTCTTATTTTCCCTGAGAACAATGCCATATATCTTTGCTACACTTGATTATTCCCACAGATGTGGTCTGTGATCCCTGGAGGAGCCTTCCCTAATAGAGGAACTGAGCGTGAACCCACAAATAATGAACAAGGAGCTCTGACCAACACTCATTCCTTCAGTGGCCAGTTAGTAATGAGTTCAGTTTTAAGTCTTAGAAATGAAAGGGCATAACCAATAATCTCAGTTTTGTCTGAAAATTCTTATACAAATGCTTTTGCATGAGGAAAACTTTCTAAACAAAATTAGGAGTTTAAAGCTAATCTTTCTCTAGTATCTTTCTTTGCTTTGCGCCTATTTTTGGTCTGTGTAGGCCACGATTTCATTCCTATCTATTCTTTAGTGTGGGTGGAATAGGTGGGTGGACATTTTTTATTGACTAAATGAAAGATATGCTTTCATGAGCTTCATCATCTGTTTTCCTGAAATAGCATCTCTACATTTTCCAGGTAGCTAAAAGGAAAAATCTCAGCCTCTCTAGACAGTTGCTATAGGATTTTATTTCTATAGTGGTTCAAAGGTCTAAAAATCTTCCCTCCCTAGTGGCAAAGAGTACGTATACATGTATGTTTGATCCCAGGAGGCTCCAGTCTTTCCCATCAAAAAATAAAACCCAAACTGAAATAAAACAAACCAACAAACCGTGTAAACTTTTGTTGAAAAAACCTTCCAGAAAAAGCATTTGGAACTTCCGAATAATATAAGAACCTGTTATTTTCCAGACTAAGCTATGAACGCTACCATCTCTAAGCATTTACTATCTTATCTACTACTTCTGAGCTGGTCCTTTGTGCTACCGTCAACCATCTATCTGCTGAAACTGACCCATCAAGGCAAGTTTTTAATCTTTCATGAATCTTCTCTAATTCCCATAATTAGAATTAACATTTTCTTCTCCTGCTTCCCATAATACTTTTTCATTCTGTTATAAAAAATAATTCTATTGTCCTCTGAGTTCTATTAGGTTGAACCACATGGGATTGCTGTTTTTTGTAGATTAAAAAATGTTCACTTTCATATGCTTCAATTTATGTAATTAACTTACAGAATTCTGAAGATACACACACTCAGGTACATCTGTGAGGCTGACTCTATCTTGGGTTAACTTCTGAATCTCTCACATCTTGGCCATGGTAACTCTTCAGTAGGGTTTGTGGAACTGGACTGAATGACATAAAAATGGAATGCATGTTGGGGAAACAGAATCATAGAAGCCAACTTTCCTCCCCAGATAACTGGCAGATTGCCTGTGTCTTGCAGGTTTTGAATTTCAAAGACTTTGGGAGACTTCAACCTGGTGCTCTGATATGTTAATTTAAGTAGAGGGTGTCAAGGGAATTTGAAGTAATCAAATTCCAGATTTTAGATAATGCTGATTTTAAGCAGGGAAGCTATTGTATTGCCAAAGAATGAGGTGTGTGTATGTGTGTGTGTGTGTGTGTGTGTGTGTGTGTGTGTGTATGTGTGTGTGTGTGTGTGTGTGTGTGCCCTATTTTGATTTGTTTTTCTTTTCAGTAGATATAATTTGAGGTGAAATATTTCATAAACTGATAGGAAGACAAAGTCTTCTTGGTGTCAAAGCAATTGTTCTGATTGGTTTGGCAGACTAAGCTGACAATGAACAATTTTTTGTTTATTTATGTGCAATAAGGACACAACAGAGAAACCATGTATTATCTTTATGCCCTATTTTTATATTGAGATTTAATAAAATTATGATAAAACCAGGCAGCTTCAAAATCAATAAACTATTCTTTGAATTTGTTAATTTTTCAGTGTAGCCCTGTTCAGTAGATGCAACTGGATGTAACAATGATACTTGTGTTGCCTGTATATGCCAAAAACAATTGCATTAGGAATTCAGAAGGAAGAAGGAAGGAGCATCTTATGGACTTGGTGTATCTGACATGCATTTTTGATATGAAACAACCTAGTCAGTTGGAAATTCAAGGTCTCTGAATTCTCAATTAGACCTTGGACTCAAACTGTGGCTGAACAGAATATAAGTCAAATTGTAGAAGATAAAGTTCAAACTTTGTCTTGGGCTGCTATGCATTACCTCGTGTGGCCATGGAAAAAATATTGCATTAAATATAAAGAATGGGCTCTGGGTAAGTTGTCCAAATTTTCCTTTAGGAATTTCCTCTAGCTGCTGGAAGGCAGATACCTCTTAGATTTCAGATGAGATAAGTCTTGCTCCAGGTCACATCCGTTACTGGAGAAGCCTGCAGCCTGTGAATGTCAAGGCAGGGGTACATGGACCTGGCCTTCTCATTCTCTCTCAGGACCAGGGTCATTCCAGCTTCAGAGTTCCTTGGTGGATCAGCTGAGTTGACTGGCTTTGTTGAGGACAACTCTGCCTTCACCAAATTCTGCTTTTTTCCCTCTCTTCCCTTGAGCCCAATAATTTTCCCTGCAAATTTCTTGTATGTTTATATCTGTCTTAGAGTCTATTTTCAAGGAGCCCAATTTATGACAGTATCAAATTAGGAGAGAGGTAATTTGCAAATTGACTCTGATCTCAGCCATGTGACTTGCTGTAGCCAATAACTCATTAGCAAACATGACCCAAGTGGAGGGTTGATGAGTACTGGTATAGTGGAGCCTGTCCTCTGGGAATTTTCCATCTTGGAAGCAAGGTGCTCTGCTGGAAAGAAGCTTGGGCTGGACAGTTCAATGATGACAGGCTCCTGGAGGGAGGCCAAACTCCCAGTTGATTAAGCCTCCTGAGAGGCTTCATCCATACTACAGAGAGTGGAGGAATTGCTCATGCGAGCTCAGAATTAGGAGAATAACACATTGTTGTTGTAAGCCACTGAATTTGAGGTGGTTTATTACATAATGGGATATTGAATGACATCATCTCTGGGATTCTCCCCAATCTTTTGTTCTCCAGTTAATTGTAAACAGTGGGGGAAAACTTGAATAGAGAAGAAAACATATGGCGACAAGCCACCCTCTGAAATAATTCTTTCACTTCAGGGAAATGCACATTTAAGCTGTGTCTTATTTCATGACCAAGTGACAAGTATATAAATACCTCCCACAAAAGGAACACCTCATCCATCCTTCAGTGCTGACTAATCCCATCTGTCTGGCAGGTTGTGTGGACATCCTGGCTCCAAGTTGAGATGAGAATGAAGATAACAAAATCTCCCTCAAATCTTCACGTTTCTGAATCTGCAACAAATGTTAAATGTAATTTAATCAATGTTGATTGATTCAACGCACTGTTTTCTCATCTATTAAATGAGGTTTCCACAGTGAGTTGGAGGGGAAAAAGGAAAAGTTAAACAGAACATAAATCAATGTGTCCACTTGAGAACAAATTTGACTGGATTTTATATTTGACTTATTTTTTTTGAAATAGCTTTTGTTTGTTCTTCCTTTTCAAGAAATTCTTGCTAATGAAAGGCTGCTTTTTTTTCTTTTTTGTCCTTCTCAGTAGAGTTACATACCCATCAGTAAGAGGGAGACATAGATCTTGTATTTGGTTTACTTTCTGTGTTGGCAAATTAACAGATCAGAGCAACAGCTTTGATTTTATCTTAGTCTTTTTCTTTTCTCTAGCCCCTTTGCAACTGACCAAGAACCTTTTTTACCAACTCATTCCTGGGATTGAGAATGAAGAAGCGTGGGATTCAGTGTGTGTGTGTATAGGGGGTGGGGAACTTGAGGGGGCAGAGCTATTGTTATTCATTGTAAAACTAGCCAAACTTTGTACATTTCCAAAAGAAATATCTGATGGCAGATTCTTTGCCATCATGTACATTTAAAGTCCAGCGGATCTGTGTCTAAGGGGAAAATGCTATTTTATTCTATTTAAATTTTATTTAATTTTATTTTTGGCTGTGCTGGGTCTTCACTGCTGCACCAGCTTTTTTCTAGTTTCGGCCAGCAGGGGCTACTCTCCAGCTGTGGTTGCTTGGGCTTGTCATTGCAGTGGCTTCTATTGTGGAGCACAGCCTCTAGGGCTTCAGTAGTTGCGGCTCCTAGGTTCTAGAGCACAGGTTCCATAGTTGTGGCACACAGGCTTAGCTATCTTGTGGCATGTGGGATCTTCCTGGATCAGGGATCAAACCCATGTCGCTTGCATTGGAAGGCAAATTCTTTACCACCGAGCCACCAGGGAAGCCCCCGGAAAATGCTATTTTAAATTCAGTGCTCATACTAAAAGAATATTAAAAATAGCTTGAAAACAATAAAACAATGAATACTTATTGAATGCTAGTTGTTTTCCAGACTCTTTACTTTTATTAACTAAATAATTTTTCTCACAAAGCTAAGATGTAGATTCAGTTATTTTCCATATTAACAGTTGAGGAATGGAGCTGTGGAGAAATCATGGAGCTGGCCCAAGGTCACTCTGGCAGAATAAAAATGTCCACAGGTTCTTTGACACTCTCTCATTGAGTGGAATCACCTCCCAGTGTACCTGTCTGCCTTGGCTAATAGAATATGCCAGAAGTGATGCTTCGCCAATGTTTGGGCCCAGTCCTGAAGAGTTTGGCAGCTTTCAGTTCTTGTCTCTTGACAAGAAGAGTTTGCTCTTGGAGTTTTGAGATACCTTGAGATCATCATGCTGGGAGGAGGCTGATGGGGGCCAAGTGAGAGGACCCTGTGTAGAAGAACTGATGCTCAGTGAGTCCCAGTTGTTACAGCTTAGCCCCCAGCTTTTCAGGTCACCCAGGCGGGGCCCCAGACATTGCATATACAGATAAGCACTTTCTGCTGTACTGTCAGAATTCCCGACACACAGATTCATGAGTGAAATAATTATTGTTTTAAGCCACAGAGCATTGGGGTGGTTTATTATGCAGCGTAAGTAGAACATTTACACGGCTACTACATTTACAACCCAAGTGGATTTGACCCAAGTGGCCTGGCTCTGGAGTGGTGTGTTTAACAAGTATTCTCTACCATATTTACATTACCCAGACGCTGTGCCTTCTTAGTTCAAATAGCAGCTCTCCCACACCTATCGGGCTTCCTCGCTGGCACTAGTGGTAAAGAATCTGTTTGCCAATGCAGGAGATGTAAGAAACACCATTTTAATCCCTGGGTCAGGAAGATCCCCTGGAGGAGGAAATGGCACCCCACTCTAGTATTCTTGCCTGGAAAATCCCACGGACTGGGTCCATGGGGTCGCACAGAGTTGGATGTGACCGAGCAACGGAGCGCACACACTCCCACACCTGCAACAGCTTGCATGGACTTTTCCTTTACTCTGGTCGGTTTTCCTTCCAAGTCCTATAACCGCCTGATGTGTTATGTGCTGTGTATGTGCTTGTTTACTGTCTATCTCCTTCCCACTCAAACGGACAATGCATAGGATCACACACACATGCTCAGCTTGAGCTGTTCACAGCTGCCCCTATAATAGTGCTGGGCATGAAGCAGACACGCAGTGGTTTTGAATGACAGAAATGTTTCATTTTAAAGCTCCTGAAATGGGAAAGGCTTTTGCTCCAGTCACTTGAGACCTTCTGTGTAGCTATCTTGGTTCACTCTTCAGGGAGAAGAAGAAAAGTCGAGGGTCCTGTGAATAAAATGGATGACATACTAACCTCATAAGACAATTACCCAAGTTTAACCAGAACAGAAAAAGCCAGAATGGCAGATGATAAAAAAGCAATTGTGACAAGCTGCATGTTATTGAACAATATTTTTCCTGGCTGCAAATGTGATAGTGAGATCTGCAGGTAGGCAGAGATGCACCATCTCACAGAGGCAAGCTATTCCCCGGGGGTGGCTTCTTTGTGATCCAACTTAGAAGAATGTGAGTAATGACTGGATGGCCTCCAAGAGTTACATTGGTTGAAATAACTAAATAGGTAAAAATAAATCAAGCAAAAAAACATTGTTTTGTTGGTTACAGAAGACAGGTATATAGATCTTTCTGGGCTTCCCAGGTGGCTCAGTGGTAAAGAATCCTCCTGCCAAGGCAGGAGATGAAGGTTTGATCCCTGGGTCAGCAAGATCCTCTGCAGGAGGAAATGGTGACCTGATCCAGTATTCTTACCTGGAAAAATTCCATGGACAGAGAAGCCTGGCGGGCTATAGTCTATGAGGTCACAAAACACAGGGCATGACTTAGTGACTAAACAACAACAACAAAAAAATCTAGACCTTTCTAGGAACCCTAGAGCGATGACTGACCCCTTCAGATTCTGGTAAAGTGTTAAGGAAAATAAATCTATATGGTAGTTAATACAGATAAAATAAATGAATCTAATATAAATAAAATAAATCTAATAGGATAGATCGCTATAGTACATGGTGAGTTGGAAGCATGATATAAAATGAGGTCCTCCCGTTACAGCATGACACCCAAAGAGACTTAGAGGAAATGAACTGTTCAACAGGGAGATGGTGATGAGTTGGGAAATGCCTCCAAACAGAGCCTCTGTCAGCCGAGTGTTTGATGTCTGCTTTGTGTAACACTAGTCATTCTGACTTCCAGAAGAGAGACTTCAGCCTGCATGATGTAACGGATTTAAACACTGTAAGGAATGGTACCAGACTAAAGAGTGATGTCACCGAGCAGTGGTCAGCCTTTAAATCAATTGAGGGGGCGGAAGTTAGATCCAAACTAAATCTACGGAGGGGGGTAGGTGTGCTGTGGGAGTAACCTGGGGACTGCTCTCCAGATGGTGGGGCTGAATATTAAGCTCCCTCCGGAAACAGAAACAATTCTCCATGGGCTCATAACTCACGTTTCATGATGTGAGTTTTAGAATTGTTTTCCAAAATTGGCACATAAAACTCAGGCTGTACATGAGCCTAAAATAAAGAGAAGAATCACTTCCTCTAAACACAAATAGTTCATTGTTTCTGAGGGAAGGGAGGGTAAGTGCTATTCATGTGGGGAACCAATGTCAAAAGGTTATGGTTGGTTTTACTTAATGAATTAAGTTAGTGTTTCAAAAAATTACACAAGTTATGTCAGTTATGAAGTGTAGTTCATAAGCACCATGTGTGTGACTGCTTCTGCAGTCTGGGTAGGCATTCTCTGTGTGTGTGTTCAGTCGTGTCTGACTCCTTGCGACCCCGTGGACTGTAGTCCACCAGGCTCCTCTGTCCATGGTATTTTTCAGGCAAGAATACTGGAGTAGTGTGCCATTTCCTTCTCCAGGGGATCTTCCAGACTCAGGGATCAAACCCACATCACTTGCGCCTCCTGCATTGGCAGATGGATTCTTTATCACTGTGCTGCTGGTAAAATGTAAATGTCAGTGAATTGGGCCAAGTTTTGGGAATTGATTTACCACATGGCCACTTTAGACATATTTGTTTATTTACAGCCATTAGAGTGTCTTAAGGCCTTGATCTTCCTCCATTCATTTCAGCTTTTTTTCTTTAACCTCCAAGAGAGAGTGCAAATACTTCAAAAATGAAGGTAGGAAAATACCGACATAATTGTCGTGCATATATTTCCATAAATCTTTTAGTGTATTAGTGACTTGTGCTGCATTCTATTATACCAGGAGAAAACTGGCATGTAATTGAAATCATTTCACCATCTTGTGTTTTATATTCCTTACAAATTAGTAGTTTGCTACTGTCCAAAAGACCCTGATGCTGGGAAAGATTGAAGGCAGGAGAAGGGGGTGACAGAGGATGAGATGGTTAGACAGCATCACCGACTCAATGGACATGAATTTGAGCAAACTCTGGGAAATGGTGAAGGACAGGGAAGCCTGGCATGCTGTAGTCTATGGGGTAGCAAAAAGTCAGACACAACTGAAGGACTGAACAACTACTGTCCAAAAGGGAAACAAAATGTCTATTGAAAAAAGAAATTTAATGCATCTGTATTACTATTATTAGCAGTTACAGCTCAATTCATTGCAGATGCTATTCATTAGTCTATTAAATTCTATAGCTTTTTTGACTGAGTGATAATGATAGTCAACATTGTATGCTTCTAGGTGTTAGGCATCTTTCATTGCTTTACTTGTATTCATTCATTTTCTGTATCAGCTTACTTGCATTTCACAGATGAGAAAATAGAGGCACAGAGCTCTTGGGTAACTTGCCTGAGAGTGGCAGAGCTGGGATTGGAATAGAGGCAGTCTTACACCATAGTAACCACTAGGTTACACTGCTTCTCGGTCACTGCCTGGAAGGTGGCAATTTTGCATTTTGTCTCATAGTCTTTTCAGCTGAATTAGTGTAGCAATAATGAAGTAGTATCGGTTCATCTATTAAAAAGTGAAAATGTTTTCCTTCTGTTATGCTCTTGATGCAAGAAAACCAGAATGAAAATTTTGTGGTGGGTTTGGAAGGTGACTGTAAGAAATAATTTATGTTGGTTAATATGAAATCAGAGCTCTGTGTGTGTGCTGGGGGGCGGTGGTGGTGGGGAGGATGGTAGCCTGTCAGAAAGGAAGTGATTCAAAGTGATATTCTAGAGCATTGCAGTACAATTCATGGGTGCTCCTGGTGCTGTAATTAGTGTTATGGAAAAGTAAATAGGTCTGTTTTAGAGACCATGTTGTTTTATCAAGTTGTAAGGAATATGGATAAAATAAAATGTGGCTATGATTTCAAAGATGGAGAGGTTGAGGAGTAGAATCTGCCTCAGGGTGTTCAGAGAAATCAGTGGCTGAGTCAATTGGAGAAACAAAAACTTAGAATTACATGCTATTAGTACTGGGGAGATGAGGATATTACAGTACCTAATCATCTTATTTCATAAATGAGGGAAGGAGGCCAGGTGGTTTCATAAGCTTTTTTCCTTTTGTATGTATGTACCTCAGTATTTGTGTAACTATATATATCTTACCTTGTTCCCTGAAACCCACAAACACAAGTACAGTACCTCAGGGCTTCTATGATGATTTAGTTACTAAGTCATGTCCGACTGTTGCGACCCCATGGACTGTAGTCTGCTGGGCTCCTCTGTCCATGGAATTCTGCAGGCAAGAATACTGGAGTGGGTTGCTGTTTCCTTCTCCAGGGGATCTTCCTGACCCAGGAATCGAACCCAGGTCTCCTGCATTGCAGGCAGATTCTTTACTGACTGAGCTACAAGAGAAGCCTCAGAGCTTCTAACAGTGAGGAAATTATGGTGAAGAGAAAATAAAAGATGGAATGATTGGCTGTGACGAAAGGAGGAAGTTAGAATGCACAGTGCCTGTTGTTTAGTTCCCAAACGCTGTTAGAGGACCTCAGACAAGGCTCTCAGATTCCTAGCAGCCCACACTAAGAAGGAAACATGAGCTGTTGTGCCCGTGAGACATAATAACAATTTCTAAAAACATGTACAATTATTTGCGGTCCTGAACTCTGAGAAAATTTATTCTAAAGGACCTCATAGCAAAGGATCTGTTAGTAAAATAAACAGTTTCTTCCACAAGAAATAGGACAGGCTTCGTAGGACTGTTTCTTTACCATCACTGTGTGCAGGCTGCTGGCAGCACACATCAGCACGGCTTAGCAGGAGAATTATATGAGCTCCTGAAGCAATGTGGGCCAGGTGTGGGGGTGTTCCGTGGTCCTCTTAACCTAGGGATGGATCAGCTTTTATAGGTGTGAATAGAAAACATGGAATGCAGGCAAAGTTAGCCAGGCTTCCCAGATGGCGCCGTGGTAAAGAATCTGCCTGCCAATGTAGGAGATGTGGATTTAATCTTTGAGTTGAGAAGATCCCCTGGAGAAGGAAATGACAGCCCCCTCCAGTATTCTCGCCTGGAGAGTTCCATAGATAGATGAGCCTGATGGGCTCCAGTCTCTGCAAAGACTCAGACACAACTGAGCACACACGTACAATTCAGGCAATTCTGGAAAATTCATTTCTCTCTCAATCAGGCTATTAACTGAAAATGTTGAGTATCTGTGTTTGACAGTATCCTCTCAAATCAGTGTTTGGAGATACAGGTGGTCCGTGCTCTGGTTAAATGCAGACCCGCACACCCTTAAGCACTGGAGTTTTCTGAACAAGGGACAGCTCTCTTGTATTCTCCTTTGCCCGTCTTTCCCCCAGTCTAATGATTATACTTTGTCTTTTCGGTAGTGTGTTTTTCCTTGCAGAATTATGTAGGAGGCCATTCCATCTCCACAGAGTGATGGTCTGAACAAGTACTGAGGAGTAAGCCAAGATTATCCCTAAAAATAATTTCTAGTTTATTCCAGCACATGAACAGATGGGTGACCAAGGCCCCTAAAGCATGGCCACTAGAATTTTAGTTTGGAACAATTTCAAAGTGGGTGTTGACAAATGTTCACCATGGTCATAAAAATAAACCTCAGGCAGGGACCCGCAGAACATCTTAACTCTAAGCAATGTGATTTCCTACAGAATCCCCCAAGATAAAGTGATTACAAGATAGTTCCCTGATGCCTGAATGAGGAGTGACAAAATATAACCACATGTAGATCCATAAGGGTTCCCCAGGTGGCTCAGTGATAAAAGAATCCACTTGCCAATGCAGGAGATGTGGGTTCAATCCCCAGGGCGAGAAGATCCCCTGGAGAGGAAATGGCAACCTACTCCAGTGTTTTTGCCTGGAGAATCGCATGGACAGAGGAGCCTGGTGGGCTATAGTCCATGGGGTCTCAAAGAGTTGGATGCAGTGTAGCAACTGACCATACATAGATCCCTGGGAATGTACCTATGATAACTGTAAGTCCTGGTGGCCTGAAGAGTCCTAGATGCTTAAATGCCTGTTGTCCTGGCATGATTGTTCATAGCACTTCCTTTATTGTCATAAGTGTTCAGTTTCTCTGATACCTTTTGGAAACATTCCTAATTGTAGAAAATGTTTACTGAAAATGTTATGCTAATGTCAAGTATTTTTCCCAGAAATTTTGCTTTCTTGCTTTTTACTGGTTCTGCCTCCTGCATTTGTTTGAAATGAAGAAACAAATATGAACATTAAAAACATCTTAAAGAATGATCCAAATTTTAATTTTAACATGGTGTTGAACATTTTAATGTGTGTGTGTTGCTCCAGTTTTAAACATGTAAGGCATTTCAGTATTGTGCAGATCCACAGCCATTATAAAAGTCCTGGAATTGCCCAATTGTCTCTGAAGATGAAATTAAACCCCCCCCCCCAAAAAAAAAACCCAATAAAAATTACTTCCATGGGAAGGCTTATATTGATAGCTGTATTTTAATCCTCTAAATTTTAAGTAAAAGTATAACTTCTGGCATATGCACAACAGTGTCCTGGCTTGAATGATAAATTATATCATCACACTACTCTTACCTAATTCTTTGGAGTCAATGTCAAGAACTTGATACAAGCTGTGATCATATGCTATTTTTATGATGACCATTGGTAAAAAGTAATGTGCTATGCGTGCATGCTTAATCACTTCAGTTGTGTCCAACTCTTTGTGACCCCATGGATTGCAGCTTACCAGGTTCTTCTGTCCGTGAGATTCTCCTGGCAAGAATACTGGAGTGAGTTGCCATTTCTTCCTCCAGGGGATCTTCCCGAGCCAGTGATTGAACCCGAATTTCCTGCATCTCCTGCATTGCTGGAGGAATCTTTACCGCTAAGCCACTGGGGAAGCCAGTAATGTGCAGTGCCTTATATCAAATACTAATCTGAGAAATTGAGGTTCCCAATTTATTAATGAGACTTGCCATACATTTGAAATAACCATTACGTGCCTTAATCTGTAGACAGAGGAGGTGGTTCTTTAAAACAGTAAATGAATTATGTCCTCAGTACTGCTCAGTACTGCTATATTGCATAAATACGTGGGGAAAAATTTGAGCCTGTAGCTTGGAGTGTTCCTTGAACAATTATGAAGGGGAGAAATCTTCTTCAAGGAGCTTTGTATAGACTGAATTTTTAAGAAATAATCTGTTATACAGTGTGAGAAAGTAGTGTCCTGATACAATCATGGAGTTGGCTGGGATTCATAAAATTTGGAGCAATTGATCTTGGTTTGTCCAGCTGGGACAAGTAAGCAACTTGAGGATCAGCCTGAATCTGACTTTCCATGACCTCTTTCACCAAATTCACACTCAGGTAACTTGTTTAAGCCCTATTGTTATATCTAGGGGCCAGAGTCTGGCCCTTCCACAAGGATTTATTTATCCAAGTTCTTTCAAGGCACAGGGCTTTAAAATTACAGATGCAGGTCCTGCCTTCAAGCATTGTGGCTGCTTCCTTGTCCAGATGCTTCAATAAGTGTAATTGTGGATGGAATGAAATGTGAAGCCATGCACTTGAGTTGAATTCTTCCCACTCTGGAGAAACAACTTGTGATCACATTTTCAAAGATCTTCTGAACTTCTCTAACCTTGGGTAGAATTGATCATCCCTCCTTTGTGAACTTGCTGACTCTTCTCTGTGTATCTATTATCTATATCTCCCATTCAAGTATTTGTTTATCTATCCATCGCCCATCAATTTTGAATTCTGCAGTAGCAAGGGCATTGCCTTTTTTAACCTGTGCACAGGGTCTGTCTTGAATACAGGGAAAATGTGTTTTGTCCACTTATCCAACAATTTTTTAGGGCTTCCCTGGTGACTCAGGTGGTAAAGAATCCATCTGCAGGGCAGGAGACCTGGGTTCAATCCCTGGCTTGGGAAGATCCCCTGGAGAAGGGAGTGACAACCCACTCCACTTTCTTGCTTGGAAAATCCCCTGGACAGAGGAGCCTGGTGGGCTATAGTGCATAGGGTTGCAAAGAGTTGGACATGACTGAGTGACTAAGCAAGTGCACAATGATTTTTAACCTGCAAACTTTCAAAAAGAAAAGTCAAGAAATGATAGGACAGACATCGACTACTCATATTTACTAAATATTAATTTTTCATGTTTGCTTCTGGTAGTTTTGCAACTTACTTTATTAGTTTAATACTCTTTTTTTCAGTATTTATCTGTATTGACACATGTAGATGGAGTTCATTCATAGTGATTGCTATATTCTATTATGTCCATCCACCATAGCTCATTCAGTCCTTTACTGATAGACATATTAGGCTTGTTTTAGAACTTTCCCAATTATGAACCATGCAGCAGTCAACATCTTGGTACAAATCTTGCTGAGTACATATGCAAGTTTTTCTAGGATATATTAATATAAAAGGGAGTTGCTGGATTTTTACGATTAATCATATTATTATTTCTCCAATAGGGTGTACAATTTTACACCACCATAAGCTGTGTGTAGCCATTCCTATTTTTCCACCTCATCTATTCTTGGTGTTGTAAGGCTAAAGTTTTGTCAGTGTGACAGGTGTGAAACAGCTCATTGATAGCCAGTGAGATTGAAAATCTTCTCACTTTCTTATTATACATTCATGCTTCCTTCTCTGTGAATTGCCTATTAGTGACCTTTGTCCATTTTTCTATTGAGTGCTATGTGTGTATCTACTTATATATTCCTGATCCAAATCTATTGTCAGTTACATGAGTTGGAAACACATTTCCCAGTCTGCAGTTTGTATTTTAGCTTTAATAGCTATTTTGTCAGATAGATTTTAATGTAGCTAAATTTCTCAGTGTTTTTCTTTATTTTGTGGGACTTTTCTGATTTAAGATGTGCTTTGCCACTTCAGACATAGAGACTCTTTGGATTGTCTTCCATAATTTTTTGTTTTGCTTTTCATACTTGTGCCTTTAATCTAGAACTAATTGTCAGCATGGAATGAAGTAAGGATCTAGTTTAATTTTTTCCCATACGGATAGCATTTTTTTTTCCTTCACAATGCCATTCTCCTTTCACTGATTTGAAAGCCACATGTCATACATCAAGCTTCAATTTCATATAGTTCGGATTTTCAGCTCTTGACTCAGTGCTATTGGCTTATTTATAGATCTATCAGCAGAGCCTCTTTGTGTTTCAGTAAGTTTAACTTTTTACTGTGAAATGGTATTTGGTAAGGCAAGTTTCTTTATCTTCTTTATTAATAAAATTATATTGACTATTCTTGGCATTTTATCTTTAATATGAATTTCAAGATTATCTTTTCAAAATTGATAAAAAGCACTGCCATGGCCTAGCTAGGGATTACACTAATTTTATTATTTAATTCTGGTGGAATTATTATATAGAATCTCCATACCTTTTATGACCTTGGTATATTTATCCACTTATTTATTCATTTAGTTTTTTTTTCCTTTAATAAAATTTTATAATATTTTTGCATTCCATAAAGGTCTGGAGTATTTTTTGTAGAATTTATTTGTAATTGTCTTACAATATTTGTAAATAGTGAGTGGGAATTTTTAAAATTATATTTTTAGATTACATATCTCTAATATACAACAATTCTGTTTATTTTGATATACTGACTTTTTAAATTGAGATGGAATTTATATGACATAAGATCAACCATTTTATTTTTTTTTTTTTATTTTTATTTTTTTTTATTTTTTTTTTTTTAATTTTTATTATTATTTTTTTTTCCAGTGGGTTTTGTCATACATTGCTATGAATCAGCCATGGATTTACATGTATTCCCAATCCCGATCCCCCCTCCCACCTCCCTCTCCACCCGATTCCTCTGGGTCTTCCCAGTGCACCAGGCCGGAGCACTTGTCTCGTGCATCCCACCTGGGCTGGTGATCTGTTTCACCATAGTTAGTATACATGCTGTTCTTTTCAAATATCCCACCCTCACATTCTCCCAGAGAGTTCAAAAGTCTGTTCTGTATTTCTGTGTCTCTTTTTCTGTTCTGCATATAGGGTTATCGTTATCACCTTTCTAAATTCCATATACATGTGTCAGTATGCTATAATGTTCTTTATCTTTCTGGCTTACTTCACTCTGTATAATGGGCTCCAGCTTCATCCATCTCATTAGGACTGGTTCAAATGAATTCTTTTTAACGGCTGAGTAATATTCCATGGTGTATATGTACCACAGCTTCCTTATCCATTCATCTGCTGATGGGCATCTAGGTTGCTTCCATGTCCTGGCTATTATAAAGAGTGCTGCGATGAACATTGGGGTGCACGTGTCTCTTTCAGATCTGGTTTCCTCAGTGTGTATGCCCAGAAGTGGGATTGCTGGGTCATATGGCAGTTCTATGTCCAGTTTTTTAAGAAATCTCCACAGTGTTTTCCATAGCGGCTGTACTAGTTTGCATTCCCACCAACAGTGTAAGAGGGTTCCCTTTTCTCCACACCCTCTCCAGCATTTATTGCTTGTAGACTTTAAAAATATGGAACGCTTCACGAATTTGCGTGTCATCCTTGCGCAGGGGCCATGCTAATCTTCTCTGTATCGTTCCAATTTTAGTATATGTGCTGCCGAAGCGAGCACAAGATCAACCATTTTAAAGTGTGCTTTCACAACGTTGTGCAATCATCACCTTTATTAAGTTCTAAAACATCTTCATCACCCCAAAAGAAAACCCCCTACCCATTAAGAAATCACCATCCATTTTCCCACCACTCCATGCCCTGGCAATCACCTGCCTGTTTTCTGTCTCTGTGGGTTTGCCTATTCTGGAAATTTCATATAAACAGTCATATAATATGCCACTTTGTGTTTTGCTGCTTTCATTTAGCATATTTTTAGGTTCGTCCATGTTGTAGCATGTATTAGCACTGTATTTCTTTTTAAGGCTGGATAATGTTTCTTTTTTATGTATGCCACATTTTTCTTGTCCACTTATCTCCTGAGGGACATTTGGCATGTTTGTCCCTTTTGGGTATCATGAATAGTGATGCTATGAACATTTGTGTACAGGTATTTTTTTGAGATCTGTTTTCAGTACTTTTAAGTACGTACCAAGGAGTGGAGTGCCGGATCATACGGTAATTCCATGTTTGACTTTTTGAGAAACTACCACGCTACAGTGACTACACTATTGTACATTTCCAACAACAATGTGTGCAGCTTCCAATGTTTTTTTTACATTCTCAAGAACACTTATTAGTTTCCATTAAAAAAAAATCTACTCCATCTAGTGGATGTAAAATGATATATCTCATTGTGGTTTTGATTTGCATTTCCCTACTGGCTAATGATGTTAAGCATATTTTCATGTACTTGGCCATATGTATGCCTTTGGAGAAATGTTTGTTCAAGTTCTGTGCCCAGTTTTCATTTGGGTTGTTTGTCTTGATATATTCTGGATACCAGACCCTAATCAGATATATGATTTGAAAATATTTTCTCCCATTCTATAGTTTTCTTTTCACTTTGCTAGCAGTGTCCTTTGATGCACAAAACTTTTAAATTTTGATGAAGTACAGTTTACTGAATTTTTAGATTGTTTCTTGTACTTTTGATGTCATATCTAAGAATCTATTGTCAAATCCAAGGTCATAAAGATTTACCCTATATTTTTTTCTAAGAGGTTTGTAGTTTTAGCTCCTCTATGTAGGTCTTTCTTTAGGCATAGGTTTATTAAATGTTTTCTACAGATAGCTTGAAGTGCTTTATCAATCTGATTCTTTTTAAGTAATATGTGTTCTTCCACTCTATTTAGTTTTAATTAAGATTTTTTTTTCTGAAATCTATACACTTTTTTCATATCATGCTTCTTTAATCATAGTTTTGACTTTATAATGTTTTTATTTTAAACGTAATTATTTTAGATTATTTCCCAGATTAGCATATGATGTCAAATCCTTGATTGTACTAATCCTGTTGTTTGTTGTATCTGCTAAATCTCTCTCATAGTAAATCACTTTCTTGAGTAGTTTATGCACTGTGAATTTTCCAACTGAATATAAATTAGCCAAGGGCTTGTACATTTTTCACTGACAGAGGACTTCACTTTGAGAGACGGCTTGAGTTTATGCACTTGCTGTGTGACCTCAGATAATTCATTTAAACTTTTTAATTGCTGAATTTTAAAAAATCTCCAAATTGAAGTTAATAACACCTGCAAATGGGTATTCCCGGGAGGATGAAGTGAGATAATTCCAGGAAAATGCTTGCTGAGTTGCACAGTTCTATACAAAATAAGTATATTGTGTTCAGGACAAGCCATATTAGTAAGATGATTATTTTTCAGTAATGCTAATGCATTTCAGTGACTATTGACTAAACTGGAAAACTTTTGAGGATGGGTTATGTTTTATTTATGTTTGTATCCCCTATATAGCACAGAGCTTGGGACACAGAAGAAGCTCAATCATGATTGCTAAATAAATTGCCATAGAGATTTTTACCTTAATCTCCTTTATGACTAGTACCACAGATTTCTGTGAAAACAAGGTGGTAAGCTTAAGAACAAAGCTTTTCTTTGTGTGAAAATAACTGATCTCTGAGTATTAAAGTTCTGCATTTTCCCTCATTAGCACCAGAATCTAACCTCTTCAATTAATGGGATCAGACACAAATTTATATGTGTGTGAAGCTACATCGTTCTTTTTTGTGCAGTGAGTCTCCTAATTTAAGAGCCAAATAACCAATAGAGAAAAATATCAGTTTTATTTTATCAGAGGGGTTGGCAGTCAACATGTTTCACTTTTTCCATGGCCTAAATTGTTCTTCTGTAGTAAATTTGGTCATTGGGTAGCGAATTACTAACCTTTTTAGGCTACAGGATGGAGTAAATGCACAAAAAGTACATCTAAAAATTCAAAAGGCTGCTGATTCTTTGCAATGCATGTCAAGGTTGTACATTGTCACCTGGTTTATTTAACTTCTATGTAGAGTACATCATGCGTATTGTGGACTGGATGACTCACAAGCTGGAATTAAGATTGCCGGGAAAAATGTCCACAACCTCAGATATGAAGATGATACCGCCCTAATGGCAGAAATTGAAGGGGAACTAAAGAGCCTGTTGATGAAGGTGAAAGAGGAGAGTGAAAAAGCTGGCTTAAAACTCAACATTTAAAACACTAAGATCATGGCATCCAGTTCCATCACTTCATGGCAAATAGATAGGAAAAAAATGGAAACAGTGAAAGACTTTGTTTTCTTGGGCTCCAAAATCACTGTGGATGTTGACTGCAGCCATGAAATTAAAGACTTGCTCCTTGGGAGAAAAGCTGTGACAAACATAGTGTGTACTTCAGTCATGCCCAGCTCTTTGTTACCCTATGGACTGTAGCCCACCAGACAAACCTAGACAGCCTTTAAAGACATCACTTTGCCAACAAAGGTGTGTATAGGTAAAGCTACGGCTTTTCTAGTAGTCATGTATGGATATGAGAGTTGGACCATAAAGAAGGCTGAGTGCCAGAGAATTGATGCTTTTGAATTGTGGTGCTGGAGAAGACTCTTGGGAGTCTTTTGAACAGCAGGGAGATCAAACCAGTCAATCCTAAAGGAAATCAACGCTGAATATTCATTGAAAGGACTGATGCTGAAGCTGAAGCTGAAGCTCTAGTTCTTTGGCTACCTGGTGAGAAGAGCCAACTCATTGGAAAAGACCCTGATGCTGGGGAAGATTGAGGGCAGGAGGAGAAGGGGATGACAGAGGATGAGATGGCTGGATGGCATCATCGACTCAATGGACATGAGTCTGAGTGAACTCTGGGAGATGGTGATGGACAGGAAAGGCTGGTGTCCTTCAGTCCACGGGGTCGCAAAGAGTCAGACATGACTGAGTGACCAAACAACAGCAATGGATATTGAGAGGACATTGTTGGCTTTTGAGCCAGGGAAGTAGATGTCGTCTATAATTGCTTCACCATTGTGTGAAGAATGTGTTGGATTTGAGTAGCAAGCTAGAGAAGGAGAGATTGGCAGGGAGAATTAAGAAGTGGGTACCAGAAAAGGAAGAAGAAAATGCAGATTAAAGAATTCAACCTCTGAACAAGGGAAGGGATGATGCCTGCTGCTGAAATGGTGGAGGAAAGGACAAGAAGGTGAGAGAGTCTGAAAGGGTGCCTGCCATCCATCCTGAATGAGGAGAGAAAGGAAGGCTAGAGGGGCTGCTGAGAGAAAGTGAAGGAGTCCACGTGGCTAGGGAGTGCTGAACGAGAGAAAGGGGAAAGGGAGGGGACGGTCAGACTTCATTTCAGATGTGGTGTGGCTCTGGTGAGTTCCTGTTGTGATTTTGAATGGTTATGGGATACTGAGGTAAAGCAAAAGAAAATGTAACTGGAAATAGAGGTCAAAGAATTGACCTCAGAGTGTTGGGGATGTCATCCAGCATGTTAGTTGCTTAGTCATGTCCACTCTTGGTGACCACATGGACTGTAACTTGCCGGACTCTTCTGTCCCTGGGATTCTCCAGGCAAGAACACTGGAGTGGGTTGTCATTTCCTCCTCCAGGGCATCTTCCCGGGTCTCCTGTATTGCAGGCAGATTCTTTACCTTTTGAGCTACCTTTAGTGTTTTTGTTGTTGTTGTTGTTTTTTAATGTCATGGTAATGTGGTAATGTGTCTGTTCTTTCAAAAATAACCTAACTCCCTTCTCTTGGGCCCAAAGTGAAAGTTACATTTTCTTAAAATTTTAGCACAAAGTAAGCAGAAAGTGTTAATAGCTCAGTCATTTCTGACTCTTTGCGACCCCATGGACTGTAGCCCACCAGGCTCCTCTGTCCATGGGGTTCTCCTGGCAAGAATACTGGAGTGGGTTGCCATTCCCTTCTCCAGGGGATCTTCCTGACCCAGGGCTGGAATCGGAGTCTCCTGCTTTGCAGGCAGATTCTTTACCATCTGAGCCAACAGGGAAGCCCCAAAGTAAGTAGAAAATCAAGGCAAAATAACACTATTCTATTCAGAGCACTTGTAGAGAAAGGACATTAACTTTTTAAACTGTGAGATCACACACTAGATAGCTGAGCGCATAATTAAAGGCATGGTGAGCCCTCAGCTAAAGTTCTCAAGTTCATTCTATGAGTTCCTTTGTATTACAGTTGTAAGAACATTTTGTTTCAGTGCAGGAGACAGCCATTATAGTTATCTCAATATCGTAAAATGTAGATTCCTTAACTTGTCATATTTACAAATATACACACTCCATTTAACTCAAGAGCAGTGTCAGAGTTTAGAAAATGATCTTCAGGAATGATTAGAAAATAGTCTCTGGGATACATAAGAACATGTCCAAATAACCCTCAGAGTAATTCAGTGAACATTCTGCTGTTGAGAACATTTTCCCACAAGCTGTTCTTTTATTGCTTAAAATAAGGAAATTATATGGAAAAGATGAATCGCAATATTTAAGGCAAGAGAAAATTTACCTTATCCATCATTACACCACACTGCAAGAGGATTGGAATTCCAGATACTTTGGAATAATGGCCAGGAAATGCAGGGCATGTTCAGTGGACATTTGGAGGATGAGAGCAAAAGTTCAGCTTGAGAGGAACAGGTGGGTGAGGGATTAGGCTGGAGAAGTATGTGTCGGTAGGTGATGATGACTCTATATTTCTTGCTGGGACATATAGACTTACAAGGACCAGGAGGCGTAACTGATGGATACTAGGCAGAGGAGCAGAATTACCAGAATATAGTTTAGAAAGACTATTTAGTAGCTTTGTGGAAGGTGGCTGGAGAGAGAAACAATATGAAAAAGACCTGTCAAGATGTAGTAACTTTGTAAAGCAATTGTCCTCCAATTAAAAATAAATGTGAAAACAGAAAGATGTAGTAACTGCGGGTAGAAATGATGGAGGTATGAATGAAGCAAGGATGATGGGAGATGGTCAGACACTGGAAAGAGGTTTGGTAGCTAAACCAAATGATATAGAAAGAGGAGTCCAGTAGGACTCGAAGGATGACCTTACCACTGCTCTAAGGACCAGAGACTCAGGTCAACTGCAAGGGAGGTTTGATCCTTGAGCCTTTTTTTTTTTATTATCTTTCTAAACCCCTTCTTCTTGTACAGAACCCTGAATGTAATGTCCTCATGCTTTTCATATTTTTTTCCAGCAACTAGTTCATTTCTTTTCTTTCCCCTAAGCCTACGAATACCATAGATATTCCCACTTATCCTGTGTAAGCTTTGTGAGACCTAGAGGCCAGTTCTTTCTTGAAGACATGGTAAGATGTTTCTAATTTTGCTGAAATTTTATGGGCAATGAAATTTTTATTTTGTTTTGTAACATCCCTGGAATAATATAAAAGTACTTATTCTATACATTTTACTGAGATTGAAAACATGTAGAAAAGGATAATATTAACAATAAACCTTTTTTTTTTTTTAACAATAAACCTTTTTAAATAAGGTTTTAAATATACTGACTTGGTCTTGAGTTGTCACAACAATCCTATGAAATAAGACTATGCAAACCCCATTGCACAAATGAGGAAACTGAGGCAAAGAGAGGTTATGTAGATTATCCAAGGTCACACAGGTGGCAAGTAGCAATTTGCATAATGTGAGTTCACAGGTGGCAGAGCTAAGATTTAAACCCAGGCTGTGGGACTACTGGTCACCTCTCTATACTATGTCATCTCCCAATACTAGTAGCATGATGTATTAGCTAGGGAGGGTAGATTTCTTAGAGAAATGCCATGATGTTGATCTACTAGTCAGAGATCAGAATAGCACTTCTGAGTCTGGGCATTTGGAGATTGGTAATGTTATATCTGTCATCACCAGCAAGGGGGAGGGAGGCGATTCTTATGGTTGCCTTTAATTGTCCTTGTTTACTGCCTCAAATCTTCTAAGGTTGCTGGTGAAAAGTGAAAATGTTAGTCACTCAGTTGTGTCCAACTCTTTGCAACCCTATGGGCTGTGGCCTGCTGGGCTCCTCTATCCATGGAATTCTCCAATCAAGAATACTGGAGTGGGTAGCTATTCCCTTCCCCAGAGGATCTTCCTGACTCAGGGATCAAACCTGGGTCTCCTGCATTGCAGGCAGACTCTTTACCATCTGAGCCACTGGGGTCCAATTTCAGGTAAAGTTACCCATGATTGTTGATGATGGTAAACAAATGGGAGGATATGATGGTATAAACTTGTCAAGTTCAGTTCAGTTCGGTCGCTCAGTCATGTCCAACTCTTTGCAACCCCATGGACCGCAGCATCACCAACTCCCAGAGTTTACTCAAACTCATGTCCATTGAGTCGATGATGCCATCCAACCATCTCATCCTCTGTCGTCCCCTTCTCCTCCCACTTTCATTCTTTCTGAGTATCAGGGTCTTTTCAAATGAGTCAGTTTTTCATATCAGGTGGCCAAAGTATTGGAGTTTCAGCTTCAACATCAGTCCTTCCAATGAATATTCAGGACTGATCTCCTTTAGGATGGACTGGTTGGATCTCCTTGCAGTCCAAGTGATGCTCAAGAGTCTTTTCCAACACCACAGTTCAAAAGCATCAATTCTTCGGCACTCAGCTTTCTTTATAGTCCAACTCTCACATCCATACATGACTACTGGAAAAACCATAGCCTTGACTAGATGAACCTTTGTTGGCAAAGTAATGTCTCTGCTTTTTATTATGCTGTCTAGGCTGGTCATAACTTTTCTTCCAAGGAATAAGGGTCTTTTAATTTGTTGAAGATGGTGATTAATATTTGGAGGTTGTCTATCCATCTATATCTATCTATCTGTCTATCCATTATTAATCTTCTAACCATCCATCCAACCTTCCCTCTGTCCCTATATATTCCCTGGCTTCTATATGCCATATGCTTTTTTTGACTCTATTTCTTTGTTTTTGAAGATTGACTCTTTCACATAATTAATTTAAAGGCTTGTAATACCACTGCTTTACAGATGAAGAAACTGAATCTAAGAACGAGTTGGATTCAGGTTCTCAAGCCTGAAGCCAAGGTTTATAGCCAAATTTATCCAATCCCAAAGTATATATCCTTTTCCCCTACCACATAGTTCCTATGCTGTTTTTAAAATTTGGGACTAGATATTCTACTTGTTAAACTAGATTATTGCTGGTTCAAGGTTTTTTTCAGATCATCCCTTTAATGATCTCTCCAAAATATATGCAAGTTAATATTTATCTTTTCCAATCCCGGTAATGGGAACTTTAAGTAAAACATTAATGGTCTACATAACTGATTCACTAAGAAGAAAATCTATTCAGTACAGGCAAGGAAGGGTGTTTACAAATGTTGCAGGAGATGCTAAAGATGAATATTGTTTCTGTTTCAGATGGATTGTATAGTCACATGCTCCTCTTATTCTTATTCTGTGAGATTTTCGAGAAAAGGTATGCAGATGAGATTGGAGTAGCAATGCCTAGTTTTCCATATACAACATAATTAGCATGTTAAAATAATTTTAATGCTAATATGCTTACTGTACAATGAATTAAAGTTCCATTTTTCAGTAACATCCTAGTTGAAGAGTGCCCAGCTTCTTTAGGTAGTAGGAATGAATGACCTAGGTAAGGTGTCTCACCTTTTATTCTCATACATTTACTTTATGTATCACTCAGAATGTCTGTTTACTGTGACAGTGAAAATTATCACAATATCATCTTGATAAATAGATGCAGAAGAGTAAAATATTTTAGAACACATAATTGTTTTCTTTATTTTCTTTTCAGGCTGATGATCAAAATAATCTTGCCCATCATAACTAAGCAGTTAGTATTGTCTTCATTCATGGCACCTCTAAGTGTAAATTACCTTACTAAAAATAGAAAACAATATAAAATGAATGAACACAGTTACAATATGCATCATGCATAATAGGAGCAAAATGAACTGCTAGCTTAATCCCGACCACATTGCTTCCATAGATCTTAGCTGGGGAGACTGAGGTTTTAGAAGAGTACTCTTTCAAGGATTTCTACCTGTTTTGGGCTAAAAATCAGGGTTTTCATAAACAGTGTTTTTTATTTTCTTTCTTTCCTTTTGGGGAGGATGGAGGACGAATTTCCTAAAAGTTCCATTCAGAATTTATTAAGCACCTACTCTTTAATAATAAAGGAATTTAATGTCATTAATAGGTATGACCTTTAAATTTTGTTCCAGAGGATGGCATTTACTGAAATTAGATTGTAAATTTCAAATGTGTAAACACATCTGAGCTGGGACTTTTATATAATTGTATTTCTGTTCTGCTTGCTTATTTGTATTTACCTCTGCCAACTCCTGTTAATTGGTTAATGTTTGTAAAGTCCTCTTGAGACGAAAAGCTAATGATGACAATACCATAGGAGGGCGTGGGCGGCTGCCCTGACAGCTGCTGGTGTCTGCTGGAGGGGTGAGCGCAAGGGCATGCCCGCGGGCTCCCGGGTAGTGAGGAACCCCGAAGAGTTCTTTGTCCCTGCTCCCCAAAGCCCTTTCTTCTCAACGCTCCTGCTTTGCCAAGTCAGTCTTTGGGTATAGTAAAATTCATCGTTCCTGCAAGTATAAGAGGAAGATTCTTCAAAGATTTTTACCCACTTACCACTAGAGTTTGCTGTAATGCAGTTGGAGAGCATCTGCTATTTCATTACAAAAGAAACCATAATAGTAATAGAAAAATATGAAAAGTTAAAAAAATATGTTGCTTTTAAAAATTAATTTTAAAAATTAAGGGCCTGTGTTTTATTATTTTATCTTTATTTTCTGCACTTTAAAGGGAGTCATATTTTTATTTATGTTCAGGTAATGACCGAGCGACTGAACTGAACTGAATCAACTGTGAAGTGGAGTGAAAGTCGCTCAGTTGTGTCCGACTCTTTGCGACCCCATGGACTATATAGTCCATGGAATTCTCCAGGCCAGAAAACTGGAGTGGGTAGCCTTTCCCTTCTCCAGGGGATCTTCCTAACCCGGGGATTGAACCCAGGTCTCCCTCATTACAGGCAGATTCTTTACCTGCTGAACCACAAGGGAAGCCCTTGTAGGATTGTATTTTTAATAAGTAGACTAAGAAAAATGTAATTATGAACTGAGAAAATTTTCCAGCATTTCTAAAACCTATATTCAAAGGGAAAAGAATTTTTAAAAAAATGTTATCTATTTAGCTAAAGTAGTTACTGAATTTTCTTTCAGTGCATGAGAAAGATATTTAGAGCTTCAAAGAATAGCATGATTCTCATGCTGGAGATTTTTTTTTTAAACACTACGTATGTGTGTGTGCTTGAGTGAGCTCAGTTGTGTCTGATTCGTTACAACCCCAGGGACTGTAGCCTACCAGGCTTCTCCATCCCTGGGATTCTTCAGGCAAGAATACTGGATTGTGTTGTCATTTCCTCCTGCAGGGGATCTTCCCAATCCAGGGATGGAACCCGTGTCTCTTGCATCTCCTGCATTGGCAGGCAGATTCTTTACCACTTGAGCCACCTGGGAAGCCCAAATACTACATATTCAATAGCATTATCATTTAGTATTATTAAATACTACATATTCAATAACTTCCGTTTAACATTAAATACTACATATTCAATAGCATTGTCATTTAATATTACTAAATACTGCATATGCAATAATATTACATGATAATATTGATTTTCTTTTTGTTGGCTTATGTGCCTGCTTTGTGTAAGATCTATATCTATTGTTTCCTGGATCTCTTCTAATCTTTCCTGTTAGCATTTCATAGTCACAACACTAGTTCACCTGACTGGCATCACAGCCCCCCTGGGGGCTCCCTCCTGGGGAGTGTGCAGTCGGTCCTGTGAGGGAAGTGGTGTCCAAGGGAACCCACATCATTGCCAGATTCCCCTCCAGAGACACAAGATTTTCTGCTATTTATCTTTAATCAGCTGGTGATCACCGTACTCCATAGAGAGTTTCAGAAGTGACAGAGCAGATACAGTTCCCATAGCACACAAATTGATCCCTTAGCAAGGAGCTACCTTGCTTTTTGCCCAGAATTGTACATTTTCACACCTGTTGTTGAAATTAAGGTTTGTTTCAAAGCTCTGCTGTACTTACTAAGGTCAACTTTTAAGTTCTCACAGGTTTTAAAACTTCTTATAAAATTAGAAGATCCTTCAGAGTAATCAGAACTACAGAAATAGTACAAAGACATTTTTAACATCAAGTTTTTCATAATCAAGCAAAATTAGAGAAAGTTGAATGCTCCAAAATGTAGACTAGCAAGACAAATAAACGCACAACCATTTAATGTGCATAATTGTGTGACCACGATGAAACATGCTTGTGCTATTGTATTATGTAAACAAAAAGCAGAACATAAAAGTTATAATAAAATATATTCTCAACCATGTAAAAGAATCACAGAAACTGAATGGAAGGAAATCAAAATGCTGAGTGATCATGTTCTTTTTTTTTTTTTGATCATGTTCTTCTTAATGGTTTTCATCATGAACAAGTGTTTTTCTTTTTCCCTCACTTTCTTTTTATTTATTTATTCTTTTAAAAATTTAATTTATTTTAATTGGAAACTAATTACTTTACAATATTGTGGTGGTTTTTTGCCATACATTGACATGAATCAGTCACGGGGATACATATGTCTCCCCATCCCAAACCCCCCTCCCGTCTCCCTCCCCACCCCATCCCTCTGGGCTGTCCCAGTGCACTGGCTTTGAGTGCCCTGTTTCATGCTTCAAACTTGACTGGTCATCTGTTTCACATATGGTAATATACATGTTTCAATGCTATTCTCTCAAATCATCCCACCCCTGCCTTCTCCCACAGAGTCCAAAAGTCTGTTCTCTACATCTGTGTCTCTTTTGCTGTTTTGCATCTGACTTGCTTCACTCTGTATAACAGGCTCCAGTTTCATCCACCTCATTAGAACTGACTCAAATGCATTCTTTTAACTAGCTGAATAATATTGCATTGTGTACATGTACCACAACTTTCTTATCCACTTGTCTGCTGATGGAAACCTAGGTTCCTTCCTTGTCCTGGCTATTGTAAACAGTGCTGCAATGAACATTCGAGTACATGTGTCTCTTTCAGATCTGGTTTCTTCGGTATGTATGCCCAGCAGTGGGAATTGCAGGTCATATGGCAGTTCTGTTACCAGTTTTTAAAGGAATCTCCACACTTTTCTCCACAGTGGCTGTACTAGTTTGCATTCCCACCAACAGTGTAAGAGGGTTCCCTTTTCTCCACACCCTCTCCAGTTTTTATTGTTTGTAGACTTTTTGATAGCAGCCATTCTGACTGGTGTGAGATGGTACCTCATTGCTTCACTTTCTTTTTAAAATAATTATTCAAAACATACCAAAATATAGAGAATGACATACAATAACAGGCATTTTTGTATCTGCATGAGATGTTGGATGCTAACTTTTTGTCTCATTTGCTTAGATATTTTTAGTTAATTTTTGGGATAAAGCATTTGACTTCTCTTTTCCTAGAGGTAATCACAATTCAGAGGTTAATGATATTTATATTTTTGCTACAGTTGTAATCATCTAGAAATAGCACATAATCTTATGTATATTTTAAGCTTATATGTAACAATAGTTGTATACATATCATTCTGCTCAAACAATATTTTTAAGATTTATTCATGGTGATGTATGTAGAGTCAGCTTGTTTTAAAATGCTATATAAGATCCCACTGTATTGATACACACTGTATTCACTCTCCCAGTAATTCTCTAAGTAGCATATCCTCTAAAATTGTTTTCAATTTTTTGCCCTTATAAAATCCTGCAATTAATATTCTTAAAACTCTTCTTGTACACAGAATCTCTCTAGGATAAACCTAGATGTGGCATCACTGGCTTGAAGATGTCTATGTCTTTCATTTTACCAAATTATCCTCCAGTTTATACTCCCAACAACTAAATACCCAATTCCTGTTTCTCTACATTCTCGTTAACACTTGATATTAGACTTTTAAATATTTGCCAAATGGATAAATATTTTAAAAATCTTTTAAGGGTCTTTATTTGCTTTTCCCTGTTTTTGTTGTTTAGTTGTGAAGCTGTGTCTGACTCTGACTCCATGTACTGTAGCCCTCCAGGCTCCTCTGTTAATGGAATTTCACAGGCAAGAACACTGCAGTGGGTTGCCATTTCTTTCTCCAGGGGATCTTCCCAACCCAGGGATTGAACCTGAGTCTCCTCCACTGGCAGGCAGATTTTTTACCACTAAGCCACCTGGAAGCCCCTTTGCCCTGCTTATTAGAGTTCAATATTTACTTTGGTGTGAATTGTATCCTGGTCCATTACTCTGTTAGGTCATTTGTTCTTGTCCTGTTGATTTTTCAACTTCATGATATCGTTGAGATACCAATTGTTTGTCAGTTATATGCACTGCACATGCATTTTTTCAGTCTGTAGATTGTCTTTGTATTTTAAGAGTTTCTTTTGGTGAACAGAGCTTTAGATTTTGGTGCAGTGAAATATATTAACATTTTCTTTAAAAGCTAATATCTTTTGTGTCTTGTTTAAAATATATTTCACAATACAATTGATATATTCTTTTACAACAATTTATTTTTTCATGCTGTGATGTAAAAATCTAAATTTATTTATCCCTTGTGTAGCTAATCATTATCCTGACATGATTTAGTAAGTGGTCTGTTGCTTCCACACTATGCAAAGCTGCCTCTATCTTAAGTCAACTTTTCAAATATGAGTGGGGTGCCTGTATATTAATCTTGTTTGTTCGGACGCTAAGTTATGTCCAACTCATTGGGACTCCATGGACTGCAGCTTGCCAGACCCCTCTGTCCCTTACCATCTCCTGGAGTTGGCTGGAGTTCAGGTCCATTGACTCGGTGATTCCATTCAACCGTCTCATATTCATCTTATTTGGTTACATTTTCACCAACATTTTTGTGTGGTATAGCTGACTGAGTAAATTTGAGGGCAATGCTAGCACGGGACACAGAGAAGCTTAAATCGTTGGAGAACGGGGAAATCCTGCAAGAAAATGGAGGAGCTAGTGAAGCTCACGGACAAATTGTTCTTCAGAGTGATTAGCATCTCTGAGGACCTCTGGGGGCCATCCTGACCTGTTTGCCCTCAGTGACGCAGCCTAAGTATGAGGGCTGGTGGCTGAACTGGCTTCTGGAGATCACCCAGTCCTAGTCCCACAGTCCTTGGCGGGGCAGGATTCCAGCAGAAGAGGAAGTGATGGTGTGGCCACTTCACTCATACGTCCACTGAATAGGGGATGCCATCCTCTGTCTTATAAACGCTTTCAAAAGTGATCAAAATCAGTGATAGCACCTCCGAATGTGACTCTTATTAAATGCAAAATGAAGTCACTCAGTCATGTCCGATTCTTTATGACCCCATGGACCATAGCCTACGAGGCTCCTCCATCCATGGGATTTTCCAGGCAAGAATACTGGAGTGGGTTGCCATTTTCTTCTCCAGGAGATCTTCCCAACCCGGGGATTGAACCCCGGTCTCCCACATTGTAGGAAGACGCTTTACCATCTGAGCCACCAGGGAAGTTGAATGCAACTCACATTTAAAAGGGCCTACTCCAACTAATAAAAATAAATGAAAAAAAAAAATAAATAAAAGGGCCTACTGTGTTCTGCTGTGAGAGAGAGGGATCGTTAGGTCTCTGCAGAGGTTTGCTTAGTAGAGAAGATGGGTGAACACAGGCAGCCTTAACACAATGGGAGGCTTGCTGTAACAGTGATATGAACAGATGCTGTGGGAGCAAAGGTGAAGGAATAAAAAATCAGTTGATTCAGATGAGGGGAGTGAAGCAGTGGGGAAGCTATCCCAGAGGCTGCCGTGAAGAATGACTAAGATGTGGAAAGAAGAGTAAGACCTCATTCTCTAGGTGATTCAGACCCCCACTCAGTAACCCACTGGAGCTGAAGTCCAGGGTGTAGAGGAGGTAAGGCTGGACTCAAATTGTGAGAGACCTGGTGTACAATATTTACCTTCATTTGTTTCGGAGGTGTTTCCTCCTCTAAAGTTACAGAGATTGACCTTTTTCTTTTCCCCACTTGATCTTATTTTAAATTTACTTTTTATTTTAAATTATACTATCTAAGGTAATTCTAAGATATACCTATCTAAAGGTAATAATGTCTAAGGTATTTCAGATAACCTAGGATGTTAATAATCAAGACCCATAGTCCACAGATGCATAGCAGGGATGTGGGATTTTGGTCCAGTTTCTGCTCTTAGAGAAGTAAAGGAAAAGGCAGTTCTATTTTTAATTTTTAAAGGAAACTATAAGTTTTTTTAGGGCTTCCCTGGTGGCTCAGCAGTAAAGAATTGCTCTGCAATGCAGGAGACCCAGGTTCAATCTCTGGGTTGGGAAGATCCCCTGGAGGAGGGCATGGCAACCCACTCCAGTATTCTTGTCTGGGAGAACTCCACGGATAGGGTAGCCTAGAGAGCTACAGTCCATGGGGTCACAAAGAGTCGTACATGTCTGAGTGACTGAGCGGCAGCAGCAGCAGAATGTTTTCCATGGTGTCTCACCAACTTACAGTCTCACCAGCAGTCACAGGGGTTCCCTTTCCTCCACATCCTCACCAGCTCTTGTCTCTTGTCTTTTTGATGCAGCCATTCTGACAGGTGTGAGGTAATATCTCATTGTGGTTTTGATTTTCATTTTCCTGATGTTTGAGCATCTTCTCATGTGCCTGTTGGCCATCTGTATAGCTTCTTTGGAAAAACATCTGTTTGGTTCCTCTATTTTAAATCAGATTGTTTGATTTTGTTACTGAGTTGTATGAGTGCATATTTTGCATATATTTGAATATTAACCCCTTTTCAGTGGTAAAGAAAATGACGTTATGTGTCAACTCAGTAGCTGCTTACATTTGGATTATATTTTGATTCCTTTTAAAGTTCTTGCCATATGCCTAATTTTCCTTAATAGTTAACTTAGCCAGTGAAATAAGAATCAACCTAATTGGTTTGCTCTAATGTAATTATGGGGAGAAATAAGAGATTTTAAAATTCTAGTTCATAAAAATAACTCAGGAATATAATTTTTAGTTGACTGTTATAAATATATAATACTAGGCTCTTTATCCCTGAATGAGATAGAGATAGAATCAGCAAGACTCTACAGTTCTACTATGACAATTTCACATCACAAGCTATTTATGCTACTTGTGATTTTCTGAAAGAGATGCTAATAAGACTTGTAAAGTAGTGTGCTTAGCATTTTACTCAAAAATAATGATTTCATTCCTCACCTTTATTTATAATCATTGCAAAGTTATTAAAAGGAACAAGATGGGACGCTTTTCTTAAATGGGTGAAGCTTATTAGAATACTTTCTAGACTGTAAGAGGGAGACACTGTGAAGAGTGGGGCTGAAATCTTTAATATCATGTATAAAATTATGTGTATGCTAGGCCCCCAACTCATAGGAGAATGTGTGCTATTCTGGTTTTAGTTTTAAGTAACAAATCAGAGTAAATATGACAATTTATTGCCATGCTAGTCAGTTTTACTTGTTGTTCTTTTATCCAATATATCTATCCCTTTATATCTATATCTATTTACTTACCTACCTACATATTTTGGTCCTACTGGGCATTGAATCAAAATACAGAAAAACATAGTATCTAGTTTCTTTGGTCATTGCCTTTTCTACTTTTGCTTGCCTGATGTGGGTACATATGTCTTCTTTAATGTGGGTCATCTCTGGTGCGAATTTGTGAGCCAGAAATGCCCTGATCATTTCAGGCATTGATCAGATCAAAAATCTGATCATCTGTGGTAGTTCTGAAAATGTGAATAAATGGGGATTAACTTTTCACACCACCTACTGCAGTCGGATCCCCTGAAGATTTGAAACTAAATTGCAGAAGTGGGTGAGTGATGTATGAATATAATGTGATGTTTTACTCATGTTTCTTTGTCTTCAATACTTAGGTACCTGAATGTTTGTGAAATAAGGCAAATTCTGAAAAATATTAATAATCTTTCTAAGGCTATTTTTGGTACACTGTAGGTTTAAAACCATTCAGTACATTTAGGAGGAAGACATTGCAATTATTTTGCTGATTGGTTGAAACTTTACAAAAGATGTTATACGAGATGGGATTCAAAGAACTGAAATTGAAAATTGGAAGGAAATACTATTATGGGATGGTTCTAGGCTTTGAGAAATGAGCAGAAAGACTCCATGTCTCACACGAAGTTATTTCATTAAGTTGGTCTTTAGGTATTAACCAAATTTTAGAAGTAGAAGCCAGAAAGATATACATGTATTTTAAAGTATAGGGTAAGAATGATGACTTGCAGGAAAAGCAAAGCAAAGCAAAACAAAAACCCAAACAAATAAAAAACAAACAAATACAACAAATTAGGAGAGGAAATTATTACTTGAAAAGAATAAATATAACATAGCTGGCTTATGTTACGGTAGTTTCAATGTCAGGTACAAAAGAAAACATGTGCTGTGCTGTGCTTGCTTAGTTGTGTTTGACTCCTTGTGACCCCATGGACTGTAGCCCGCCAGGCTGCTGTGTCCATGGGATTCTCCAGGCAAGAATACTGGAGTGGGTTGCCATGCCCTCCTCCAGGGGATCTTCCCAATCCATGGATACAACCCAGGTCTCCCACATTGCAGGTGGATTCTTTACCGACTGAGCCACAGGGAAGCCCAAGAACACTGAGATGGGTAACCTACCCCTTCTCCAGGGGATCTTCCCGACCCAGGAATTGAACCATGGTCTCCTGCATTGCAGGTGGATTCTTTACCAGCTGAGCTACCAGGGAAACCCCGAAAGAAAACATATTTAGTTGTTGATTTCACAACAGAAACCATCAAATTTAGAAGTGGAATTTCTTAAAATGTTTTCATTCACTTAGCAATCATGTATTAAAGGTGACTCTTTATCAGGCTCTAGGTAAGGCAGTTCCTGCCCTGAGGAGCTCCTAGAAGTGGGTAGGAGGTGTCAGGAGGTGTGTCGGAGACCAGTGGATCCTTCCAGGGTGAAGGATGTATTAGTGGGTGGATGAAGAGGACATTCAACTTGAACTTCTGCAATTACTGAGAGAGTTCATTGTATTTGGGATCTTTTGAAGTAAGACCCCCTCAAAAAAGAGCTTAAGTAGGACTTCCACTTCTTAGTTGTATAGTTCAGAACTTGGAACTCTTTGGCACCTGTGCCGTGCATGGCATTCAAAAATATCTGTATAGGCTAGGGTCTTGGATGCTCAGTTGCTTAGTCATGTCTGACTCTTTGCGACCCCCACGGACTGTTGCCCTCCAGGCTCCTCTGTCCATGGAATTTTCCAGGCAGTGGAGTGGGTTGCCATTTCCTTCCCCAGGAGATCTTCCCAATCTAGAGATTGAACCCAGGGATCAGACCCACGTCTCTTGGATCTCCTGCATTGGCAAGCAGATTCTTTACCGCTGCACCACTTGGGAAGCCCTTGGGTCAGAGTATTAATACCATCTTCAAAAGGTTGCTGTTCTTTGTTTTTCTTATTGGTAGAACTTTGATGTCATTCAGTCATGCGCGCATAAGTTCAGAACCTTTCCTAGGCTCCTTTCATAGATACTTCTTGATGTCCTTGTCCTACTTCTTACAGATTTTCCAGTCTTTCACAGTCTTAATTAGGCTTATCGATTGATACTTGATATACAACAAGCAGCGAATGAGTCCAATTTATATCATGCATTCTTTTGGGAACTCCTGACATTTAATTATGTTTTAACCAACGTGTGTTTATGAGTTGTGTTTTCCTCCTTAAAGTTAGAAATAATTGGACAATAGTCTTAATATCTGTGGGCTTCCCAGATTGCTCAGTGGGTAAAGAATCCACCTGTGATGCAGGAGACTCAGGAGATGTGGGTTCTATCTCTGGGTTGGGAAGACTCCCCAGAGAAGTGCATGGCAACTCACTCCAGTAATCCCCTGGAGGAGGGCATGACAACCCACATCAGTATCCTTGCCCAGAGAATCCCATGGACAGAGGAGCCTGGCGGACTACAGTCTATAGGGTCACAAAGAGCCAGACACAACTAAAGGGACTTAGCATGCATGTCTGCACAAATCCATATGCTGAAGCTCTAACTCCCAAATAGCCTTTGGGAGGTAGTTGTGTTTAGATGAAGTAATGGAGGTGAGGCCCCCTATGTTGAGATTAGTGTCCTTATGAGAAGAGGAAGAGAGAACAGAGCTCCCTCCCCCACCTCTCTCTTGGTCAAGTGAGGACACAGCAAAAGGAAGGTGAGTGTCTGTCTGCAAGCCGGGAAGAGCTTCCCCCCAGGAAGTGAGTCAGCCAGCACTTTGATCTTGAACTTCCCCATCTCCAGAACCTTGAGAAGTAGATTTGTATTTTTTTACACCACCCAATCTGTGATATTTTGTTCTAGCAGCACAAATGGACTAAGAAAAGGAGCAGAAAATTTGTGGAGGTCTGGGAAGACTTGTCTTTGGTGATGAGACAGTTAACTTAGGCAGGTTGATAAGAAGTCCAAGCCTAAGCCCTGTTTAAGGAGAAGGTAAACACCTTTCTTTTCACATTCTTTTGCCTTAGACACATAAGCCTCACAGGCAGCAGTTCTCTTGTTCAAGGATATGCTTTTTCAAGCTCAGAATGTATGTTAGGGAGAAGGTCTGGGTAAAACTTCCAGAGCCGTGAGCTCTGGGTTAACCCCTTCATTCTGACTAATTTCATGCTGACGTCATCCCAGGATGTATGTTACAGGAAAGGATCTGGGCAAAATTTTCACAGCCTTGAGGTATTTTTTTCTATTTTCAGCTGCTACCAGAAAAGTATATAATGCTTTGCTTAAACTAGTGAGGTGGGGTCTTTCTACCCCCTTCTGTTGTCTATGTTAGAAGTTTTTTCTGTCACTATCACTTTAATAAAATTTCTACTACACAAAGCTCTGAGTGACTGAGACTGTCTTTGGTCCCGGAGTTAAATCTTCTTCTTCAGAGACCTTGAATCCACCAGAACACTGTAAGCTTTCTTCTATCATCTTGGGGGCTTGTCTGGGATCCCAAGACAAGGTGTAAGCCATCATCATGGAGGCTAAGCTATAATGCTATCAGTGACTTGGGAAGTGCAGTTTCATTGGAATGATGGTGGCCAATGCTTGATTAGTGAATGGGTTCAAGAGAGAGGGAAGGAAGAAGTTGGAGGCTGTGAGTTTAGATAATTCTTCTGAGGATTTTTTTTTTTTTCCAGTAAAGGGCATGTGAAGGGGTTGGCTTTTGCTTGGAGCATGGAGAATTTACCTCTGGAAACAGGAGGGAAAACAGACTATATAGTCACTGAAACTGAGAGATGTGATGGCCCACACAAAGAGGACTGAAGTCCTGGAGAGTTTAAGCCATTAAGATTTTGGTATTATTACCAAAGTATAATTATCTTACTGTGACTGATTCACAAACTCAGTGAAGGAAAAACTGGTATTGTAGGTGATCATTTCTTTGATGAGTGTGTCTGTGAGGAAATTTAGAATCTCAACAGTGACCAGAGCAAATAGCTCTAGGGATAAGCAGAGTGTGGTTGAAATGTAATACTCTAAGGGCTATGGTGACCATGGGTTTTTTTTTTTTTTGGCTGAGCTGTCTCTGAGTGGCATAGACATAGATGAAGGTCAGGCAGAGCAACTGTCCCAGTTTTATCCGGAGCATTCTCCCGTCACTCGGGGTATGAAGAGGTTCAGCACCCAGTAAGGACCAGCCTTCAAAATTTAACTGTTGTAGCCACGCATTCTAGGAAGCAAACTCACTCAGAAGGACAATGCAGATAGTGGAGTGCAGTTTATTACACCAGCAGGCCCAAGGTAGAGTCTCCTCTTAGCCAAGGACACCGACCATTTTTTGTGAAAACCTTATATACCTTAAGTGTATAAGGTTCCCTGAAACTAGTCTGAACAAAGGAAAAAGAAAGATACAATCACAGCTAACCCGTGATTCATATGCCTTAAGCCTAGGTAGTTAACAGTGGACAATTATCAATAGGCGTGTGGTCATACCCCAATAAGCATAATGGAATGTATGATTCTATTTGGTTACACAGATAATTAGGGTATTCTTTTAGGTGACGGAGAGCCCTGGGGCTCTTCCTTCCAGGGCCTGGTTTTCCAGTTGGTGTGTTTCCATAGATACTGGGCATATAGCTGAAAGTCCACAGTCTAGCCCAAGATGGAGTCCTGCTTTCAAGATAGAGCCTGTTCTCTTTCCTCCTTTATAACTACCTATAGAAAACTGTTAAGTCGCTCTGTCATGTCCGACACTTTGAGACCCCATGGACTGTAGCCCGCCAGGCTCCTCTGCCATGGGATTCTCTAGGCAAGCATACTGGAGTGGGTTGCCATTTCCTTCTCCAGCCTATAGAAAATAATTTAACAAATAAGTTCATCCCTACGGAGTGAACCAGAATGCATATTAGAAAAACAAGGCAGAAAACCAGCTATTGAGCTCTATAAATGTATATGGTAAGTTTGGGGCAGAGGGGCAAAGTTTGATGGACTGGAAATAGGAGAAATGCTGAATCATGCTATCATTTGGAATAAGATACTAAAAACGTTGCAGGTGTTTTAAAAACTTTAGACTCAAACTACCAGACAAATGAAACCCAAAGTCCCAGAAGAAGAAGTCATACAATTAAATAATAAAAAATTAAATCTGGTATGGATTTCACTTCTGAAATTTCATTAGAACTTAATACAATTTAACTAATTTAAAAATACTATAATACAGTAATTAAACATGAAATTGTATAGCTTGCAAGAAGGGAAACTGAACCCTGCCAAGAAGTGATCACATCACAAAAACTATTAATTTTATATTACAGTTATGCAGAAAGTTTGAAAGAAGAGAATCCTTAGGGATTTTTACTTGTCTGTTAGGAAGACTAAATTGATGGATGGAATCATGCCATTTGAAGATTTAGTGAGCTGTAGCAAGAATATTACCAGTCAATAATGCCTACCTGCTAGGTGGGAAGGCCAGCCGTCTTCAAATTTCTTGTAAGTAGCCCCAGGTCTTGTTACTATGTGGGGCCTACTGCTTGTTTTTCTTTTATTCTTCGGTTCTCTATGGCCAAATAAAATATCGATTTTTCTGACATTTGCTAAAGAAATTTTTACTGTTGCTACTGCCCCTTGGTGTAATGGCTGATGTTTTCCATGGGCCAGTGTTGGTGGAGTGAGTTTATAGCAGCTGCACAAAAGAGAGAAATCCCAAAATAAGAGAGCTGAAATGAGACACAAGCTTATTTCTCTCTTTCATTAAAGAAGTCTAAGACTGGTACTGTGGCTTCATGGCCAATAGGATTCTAGCTTTCCTCTGGGGCTAAGTGCCGTCATTTTAGTTGGCCTCCATCTGCAAGGCCTTTTCACTGTAGGCCATGAACAGGAGGAAATGCAGAAAGATGCACCAAAAATATGCTTCTCCTATCAGCTTCCATTAAAGAGCTTTCCAAGAGGTTGCATACAGCATTTCTGCTCACATTTCATTGGTGTTGACTTAGCCACATGACTCCGCCCAGCAACAAGGGGAGCTAGTAATTCCAGGCAGCAGGGAGCTCCCTCTACTGCTCTGCTAACAAAGACAGAGGATGGAGGTCAGAAGGTAAGTAGCTATCTGACTTGCACAAATGCTTCTGGGGATTTATGACTTCCTTGTACAACTCAGGGTTTTTTTCTAAATAAAAAAGTATTTCTCATTAAAAATATGCAGATTCATTGGACAGCTCATGGAACATACAGCGACATGAAAAGAAAAACATTAAATATTTTCCCTAATCACATAGTCCAGAAATAACACTACTGACATTGGTATATATCCTTTTGGAATATCACATATATTATGCACTTATATATTTATATATATAAACTCATAAATATATTTATATGTTGTGGGTTATCAGTTAGTCAGTCAGTCAGTAGTCAGTTCAGTCACTCAGTCGTGTCCCACTCTTTGGGACCCCATGGACTGCAGCACACCAGGCCTCCCTGTCCATCACCAACTCCTGGAGTTTAACCAAACTCATGTCCATTGAGTCCGTGATGCCAGTCAACCATCTCATCCTCTGTCATCCCCTTCTTCTCCCACTTTCAATCTTTCCCAGCATTAGGGTCCTTTCAAATAAGTCATTTCTTCACATCAGGTGGCCAAAGTATTGGAGTTTCAGCTTCTGCATCAGTCCTTCCAATGAATGTTCAGGACTGACTTCCTTCAGGATGGACTGGTTGGATCTCCTTGGAGTCCAAGTGCCTCTCAAGAGTCTCCTCCAAAACCAGAGTTCAAAAGCATCAATTCTTTAGCACTCAGCTTCTTTATAGTCCAACTGTCACTCTACACATGACTACTGGAAAAACCATAGCCTTGACTAGACAGACCTTTGTTGGCAAAGTAATGTCTCTGCTTTTTAATATACTATCTATGTTGGTCTTGACTTTTCTTCCAACGAGCAAGGATCTTTTAATTTCATGACTGCAGTCACCATCTGCTGTGATTTTGGAGCCCCCCAAAATAAGGTCTATCACTGTTTCCCCAGTATTTCCACTGTTTCCCCACCTATTTGCCATGAAATGATGGGACCAGATGTCATGATCTTAGTTTTCTGAATGTTGCATTTTAAGCCAACTTTTTCACTCTCCTCTTTAACTTTCATCAAGAGGCTCTTTAGTTCTTCTTCACTTTCTGCCATAAGGGTGGTGTCATCTGTGTATCTGAGGTTATTAATATTTCTCCTGGCAATCTTGATTCCAGCTTGTTCTTCATCCAGTCCGACATTTGGCATGATGTACTCTGCATATAAGTTAAATAAGCAAGGTGACAGTATACAGCCTTGACGTACTCCTTTTCCTATTTGGAACCAGTCTGTTGGTCCATGTCTAGTTCTAACTGTTGCTTCCGATCTGCATACAGATTTCTCAAGAGGCAGGTTGGGTGGTCTGGTATTCCCATCTCTTTCAGAATTTTCCAGTTTGTTGTGATTCACACAGTCAAGGACTTTCCCAGTGGCTCAGACGGTTAAGTGTCTGCCTACAATGTGGGAGACCCAGGTTTGATCCCTGGGCTGGGAAGATCCTCTAGAGAAGGAAATAGCAACCCACTCCAGTACTCCTGCCTGGAAAATCCCATGAACCGAGAAGCCCGTTAGGCTAACAGTCCATGGGGTTGCAAAGAGTCAGACATGACTGAGCGACTTCACTTTCACTCACACAGTCAAAGGCTTTAGCGTAGTCTATAAAGTTGAAATAGATGTTTTTCCAGAAATCTCTCGCTTTTACAATGATCAAATGGATGTTGGCAATTTGATCTCTGGTTCCTCTGCCCTTTCTAAATCCAACTTGAACATCTGGCAGTTCACAGTTCACATACTGTTGAAGCCTGGCGTGGAGAATTTTGAGCATTATTTTGCTAGTGTGTGAGATGAGTGCAATTGTGCAGTAGTTTGAGCATTCTTTGGGATTGCCTTTCTTTGGGATTGGAATGAAAACTGACCTTTTGCAGTCCTGTGGCCACTGCTCAGTTTTCCAAATTTGCTGGCATATTGAGTGCAGCACTTTAACAGCATCATCTTTCAGGATTTGAAATAGATCAACTGGAATTTCATCACATCCACTAGCTTTGTTCGTAGTGATGCTTCCTAAGGCCCACTTGACTTCACATTCTAGGATGTCTGGCTCTAGGTGAGTGATCACACCGTTGTGATTATCTAGATGGTGAAGATCTTTTTGTACAGTTTTTCTGTGTATTCTTGCCACCTCTTCTTAATAACTTCTGCTTCTGTTAGGTCCATACCACTTCTGTCCTTAATTGTGCCCATCTTTGCCTGAAATTTTGATCCCTTGGTATCTCTAATTATCTTAAAGAGATCGCTAGTCTTTCCCGTTCTTTTCTTCTATTTCTTTGCATTGATCACTGTGGAAGGCTTTCTTCTCTCTCCTTGCTATTCTTTGAAACTCTGCATTCAAATGGGTATATCTTTCCTTTTCTCCTTTGCCTTTCACTTTTCTTCTTTTCACAGATATTTGTAAGGCCTCCTCAGAAAGCCATTTTGTCTTTTTGCACTTCTTTTTCTTGGGGATGATCTTTATCCCTGCCTCCTGTACAATGGCACAGACCTCTGTCCATAGTTCTTCAGGCACTCTATCAGATCTAATCCCTGGAATCTGTTTGTCACTTCTATTGTATAATCATAAGGGATTTGATTTAGGTCATACCTGAATGGTCTTCTTCAATTTAAGTCTGAATTTGGCAATAAGGAGTTCATGATCTGAGCCACAGTTGGCTCCTGGTCTTCTTTTTGCTGACTGTATAGAGCTTCTCCATCTTTGGCTGCAAAGAATATAATCAATTTGATTTTGGTATTGACCATCTGGTGATGTCCATGTGTAGAGTCTTCTGTTGTGTTGTTGGAAGAGGGTGTTTGCTATGACCAGTGCATTCTCTTTGTAAAGATCTGTTAGCCTTTGCCCTGCTTCATTTTGTACTCCAAGGCCAAATTTGTCTGTTACTCCAGGTATTTCTTGACTTCCTACTTTTGCATTCCAATCCCCTATAATGAAAACGACATCTTTTTTGGGGGTGTTAGTTCTAGAAGGTCTTATAGGTCTTCATAGAACTTTTCAGCTTCAGCTTTTTCAGCATTACTAGTCGGGGCATAGACCTGGATGACCGTGATATTGAGTGGTTTGCCTTGGAGACGAACAGAGATCATTCTATCGTTTTTGAGATTGTATCCAAGTACTGCATTTCGGACTCTTTTGTTGATCATGATGGCTACTCCATTTCTTCTAAGGGATTCTTGCCCACAGTAGTAGATATAATGGTCATCTGAGTTAAATTCACCCATTTCAGTCCATTTCAGTTCACTGATTCCTAAAATGTCGATGTTCACTCTTGCAATCTTCTATTTGACCACTTCCAATTTGCCTTGATTCGTGAACCTAATATTCCAGGTTATAGATGTATACAAATACATATGAGATATATGTTTAAATTGGACCATATTATAATATTATTTTATATGTATTTTATTTATATTAACATTACCTTGTATCAATAATATTTTTGGAAACTGTATTTAAAAATTTTATTGCTCTCTAGTATTCCATCATAGCAAAGATTTATCTTGACTAATTTAAATGATACCCATAAATAAATATGTTATATCTAAGTTTTCAATGTTATGTTTTATATGATGATGAATACTTGTGTTTTTGTTTGAGCTCATTTTGGATTAATTCCTTAGCCTAATTGTCAGTAAAAGAACTATTTGGTCAAAGGTTTTATTTTGATGATTCAATATTATATGTTTTATTTAAATATTTATATTTAGATAATTTTACAATTGAGGATATTTGGTAAAACTAAATTTAAGAGAAAATCTCAATTAGGATATACCTTGTGAAAATAAATGAGTTTATGCAAGCAATCTTTAAAGGTTACTTTAGAGTATTGGTGTTTCTATCAATAAGTTTGTCTTAACACCACCACCACTGCCAGCACACACACACACAGAAAAAAGGATGACAGGCAATAGACACTTCTAGTATCACTGCCTTTCATAACATGTGTATCCAAGCCTGAATGCTGTCTTCCTAATGTTCCTTTTTGATATTAGCATTGAATCAGACATTTTCCTGAGAGTATTTATGTATATGCACAAGAGTGGGGAGGGTTCTTTGTGAGGAAGATTTGAATGCGTTCATGAGTCTTTGATTCCATTGACCTAACTGAGAATGCTGCTTTATCAGTTCAGTTCAGTTCAATAGCTCAGTCATGTCCGACTCTTTGCGACCCCATGAATCGCAGCACACCAGGCATCCCTGTCCATCACCAACTTCCAGAGTTTACTCAAACTCATGCCCATCAAGTCAGTGATGCCATCCAGCCATCTTATCCTCTGTCATCCCCTTCCCCTCCTGCCCCCGATCCCTCCCAGCATCAGGGTCTTTTCCAATGAGTCAACTCTTCGCATGAGGTGACCAAGGTACTGGAGTTTCAGCTTCAGCATCAGTCCTTCCAATGAACACCCAGGACTGATCTCCTTTCGGAAGGACTGGTAGGATCTCCTTGCAGTCCAAGGGACTCTCAAGAGTCTTCTCCAACATCACAGTTCAAAAGCATCAATTTTTCAGCGCTCAGCTTTCTTCACAGTCCAAATCTCACATCCATACATGACCACTGGAAAAACCATAACCTTGACCAGATGGACCTTTGTTGGCAAAGTAATATCTCTGCTTTTTAATATGCTGTCTAAGTTGGCCATAACTTTCTTTCCAAGGAGTAAGCGTCTTTTAATTTCATGGCTGCAATCACCATTTGCAGTGATTTTGGAGCCCAAAAAAATAAAGTCTGACACTGTTTCCACTGTCTCCCCATCTATCTCCCATGAGGTGATGGGACCAGATGCCATGATCTTAGTTTTCTGAATGTTAAGCTTTAAGGCAACTTTTCACTATCCTCTTTCACTTTCATCAAGAGGCTTTTTAGTTCCTCTTCACTCTCTGCCATAAGGGTGGTGTCATCTGTGTATCTGAGGTTATTCATATTTCTCCAGGCAATCTTGATTCCAGCTTGTGCTTCTTCCAGCCCAGCATTTCTCATGATGTACTCTGCATATAAGTTAAATAAGCAGGGTGATAATATACAGCCTTGACGTACACCTTTTCCTATTTGGAACCAGTCTGTTGTTCCATGTCCAGTTCTAACTGTTGCTTACAGGTTTCTCAAGAGGCAGGTCAGGTGGTCTGGTATTCCCATCTCCTTCAGTATTTTCCACAGTTTATTGTGATCCACACAGCCGAAGGCTTTGGCATAGTCAATAAAGCAGAAATAGATGTTTTCTGGAACTCTCTTGCTTTTTCAATGATCCAGCAGATATTGGCAATTTGATCTCTGGTTCCTCTGCCTATTCCAAAACCAGCTTGAACTTCCAGATGGAAGTTCATGGTTCACGTATTGCTGAAGCCTGGCTTGGAGAATTTTAAGCATTACTTTACTAGCATGTGACGTGAGTGCAATTGTGCAGTAGTTTAAGCATTCTTTGGGATTGCCTTTCTTTGGGATTGAAATGAAAACTGGCCTTTTGCAGTTCTGTGGCCACTGTTGAGTTTTCCAAATTTGCTGGCATATTGAGTGCAGCACTTTCACAGCATCATCTTTCAGGATTTGAAATAGATCAACTGGAATTCCATCACATCCACTAGCTTTGTTCATAGTGATGCTTTCTAATGCCCACTTGACTTCACATTCTAGGATGTCTGGCTCTAGGTGAGTGATCACACCATTGTGATTATTTGGGTCATGAAGATCTTTTTTGTACAGTTTTTCTGTGTATTCTTGCCACCTCTTCTTAATAACTTCTGCTTCTGTTAGGTCCATACCATTTCTGTCCTTTATCGAACCCATCTTTGCCTGAAATGTTCCCTTGATATCTCTAATTTTCTTGAAGAGATCTCTAGTTTTTCCCTATTCTGTTGTTTTTTCTATTTCTTTGCACTGATCTCTGAGGAAGGCTTTCTTATCTCTCCTTGTTATTCTTTGGAACTCTGCATTCAAATGGGAATATCTTTCCTTTTCTCCCTTGCTTTTCGCTTCTCTTCTTTTCACAGCTATTTGTAAGGCCTCCTCAGACAACCATTTTGCCTTTTTGCATTTCTTTTCCATGGGGATGGTCTTGATCCCTGTCTCCTGTACAATGTCACGAACCTCCGTCAATAGTTCATCAGGCTCTCTGTCTATCAGATCTAGTCCCTTAAGTCCATTTCTCACTTCCACTGTAGAGTCATAAGGGATTTGGTTTAGGTCATACCTGAATGCTCTAGTGGTTTTCCCTACTTTCTTCAATTTAAGTCTGGATTTGGCAATAAGGAGTTCATGATCCGAGCCACAGTTGGCTCCTGGTCTTGTTTTTGCTGGCTGTATAGAGCTTTTCCATCTTTGGCTGCAAAGAATATAATCAATCTGATTTCGGTGTTGACCATCTGGTGATGTCCATGTGTAGAGTCTTCTCTTGTGTTGTTGGAAGAGGGTGTTTGCTATGACTAGTGCATTCTCTTGGCAAAACTCTATTAGCCTTTGCCCTGCTTCATTCTGTACTCCAAGGCCAAATTTGCCTGTTACTCCAGGTGTTTCCTCACTTCCTGCTTTTGCATTCCAGTCCCCTATAATGAAAAGGACATCTTTTTTGGGTGTTAGTTCTCAAAGATCTTGTAGGTCTTCATAGAACCATTCAACTTCAGCTTCTTCAGTGTTACTGGTTGGGGCATAGGCTTGGATTACCGTGATATTAAATGGTTTGCCTTGGAAAGGAACAGAGATTCTATCGTTTTTGAGATTGCATCCAAGTACTGCATTTCGGATTCTTTTGTTGATCATGATGGCTACTCCACTTCTTCTAAGGGATTCCTGCCCACAGTAGTAGATATAATGGTCATCTGAGTTAAATTCACCCATTTCAGTCCATTTTAGTTCACTGATTCCTAGAATGTTGACATTCACTCTCGCCATCTCCTGTTTGACCACTTCCAATTTGCCTTGATTCATGGACCTAACGTTCTAGGTTCCTATGCAATATTGCGCTTTACAGCATCGGACCTTGCTTCTATCACCAGTCACATCCACAACTGGGTATTGTTTTTGCTTTGGCTCCATCCCTTCATTCTTTCTGGAGTTATTTCTCCACTGATCTCCAGTAGCATATTGGGCACCTACCGACCTGGGGAGTTCCTCTTTCAGTATCCTATCATTTTGCCTTTTCATACTGTTCATGGGGTTCTCAAGGCAAGAATACTGAAGTGGTTTGCCATTCCCTTCTCCAGTGGACCACATTCTGTCAGTAATGTAAAAAAGAGTTGGGATGCAAATGTATTACTGCGCAGGGGAAAAAAAGACTCTTTTCCTGGGCATTGTTCTTCTTTTTTTTTTTTTTTAAGGAATTTAGTGCTTTTCTTTCTTTTTTTTCCTGATTTATTTTTATTAGTTGGAGGCTAATTACTTTACAATATTGTAGTGGTTTTTGCCATACATTGACATGAATCAGCCATGGATTTACATGTATTCCCCATCCCGATCCCCCCTCCCACCTCCCTCCCCACCCCCTCCCTCTGGGTCTTCCCAGTGCACCAGCCTCGAGCACTTGTCTCATGCAGGGCATTGTTCTTAACATGTGAGGAGACACCACTTTTCTGTCTTGAATTCAGACCTATAGGTTCCATTAGCTTCTTGTTAATTAAGTGGAGAATTGCAAAGACCAGAACACTTCATTTATAAATAATTCAGACTCTCTCTTCGGACACTTGAAAGCAAGGTCAAACTTAGAAAAAGCAGATCTTTCATAGTAGTGTGCTTAAATAGTCTTTGTTGTATCTTATACACTTTCTTAATTAACAACTTGGAAAAAATTAATCACCCAGGGACCTCCAGAATAGTTTAACTTTTCATAGAAGGACTGAGGCCTTGAAGGTCTTCCCCAAAAGAGAATCTGAACTTGTATATATTTAATTTATTTATTTGGCTGTACTGGGTCTTAATTGCAGCCCACAAGATCCTCAGTTGAGAAATAAGGAATCCAGTTCCCCAACCAGGGATTGAACTTGGACCTCCTGCATTGGGAGTCAGCCACTGGGTCACCAGGGAAGTCCCTGAACATGTATATTTGAATAGTAAGTGTTTGAGAATTTTTTTAAATGTGGTTGTTAGTATGGACAAAGGGAGAATATTGACACAGTCAATAATTATGATTAGAGATCTGCATTTGGGAGGAAATCTTTAAAATTTGCTTAGTATTTCACTTTGCTTGATTTCATCCCAACTGAGCAATTTAACAAATCTCACTTTTGAACAGTTAAGAATCATTTTCATAGTTTGGAATACAGGAACTTTACTCCAGGAATCATCTCTTAATTTTTTTTCAGACTTTGGAAGAAGTACTTCACAGCAAAAGGTTCACTTCGGCCATTTGCATCTAAAGACATACTGCACTTTTTTTTTCTTCAGACACTGCTGAGATAGACGTCCTATTAATTGAATGTGTATTACGGATCAAGTCCTTCATGTATGTTGCTTCTTATTTTCACAGAAAATATGCAAGGCAGGAGTTGTCATTACTCCTTTATAAATGAGCAGTCTGAGTTTCAGAGAGGGGGGCCATTTGTGTCAGGTCCCACAGCTACTAACTGTCATAAGTAAGACTGGAACTTAGGTCATGTGGGATGAAGGTACCACCATGTGGGCCTCGGGTAGGCACTGACTCTGGGATGGAGCAGATAAAAGGTGCAATGGCATTGAATGACTGTGAAGGTGGACATGAAGAGTTCAAAAGTAATACCTCAAAGTATTACCTTGGTTAAGTTCGTTTTTTATTACTTAAAACCAAAATACAGTAAAAAGGGGGAAGGTTCAGAATCAAATATTAGTCAACCACACATTATCATGAAGGAAAAAAACACCCAGCATCTTGGCCTTTTGGAAATTTTATACTCATGAGCACTTATCCTAATTTGATCTAGTTATAAAATAGAGGGGGACTTGTTTTGAGTTAACTAATGAAATAAGTGGGTGGTTTTCTTTTCAGGGCCTCATTACTCTTCAAAGTTTACAGCAGTGTCAGCAGCATAAACAGCATCAACTTAACACAGAAGGCTCCCAATGTATCAAGTGGTAAGTAGATAAGAACTTTAGACAATTTAGGAAGGAATACGTTAATCGAGGAGGGAGTATAAACAGCATCACATTTTCACATAGATTATTTATTCATTTGCAATGCTCAAATGCTAATTGGATCTCCACTGTGCAAGAAGTGTTTAAGGAGTCTGATATGTTTAGACTTTGAGAGACAGCATAGCTTAGTGCTTAAGATATCCAAGCAAGAGTTCTTGAGAGCAAATCCTAAAATTCTGAACAAGCCATTTACCAGATGTGTGTTCTTTATGGATAGTTTTTTGCCTCTGTGCCTCAGTCTTCTTATCTTTACAGTGAAGTTAATAACAGCAAGGTCCTAACAGGCTTCTTATGAGGGTTCCATGTGTGACTATTTGTAAAGTCTTTAGAACACTTTTCTTGGAGAAGGGAATGGCTATCCACTCCAGGATTCTTGCCTAGAAAATCCCACGGACAGATGAGCCTGGTGGGCTCCAGTCCATGATGTCACAAAGAGTCGAACACAACTGAGCAGCTGAACACATACAAAATCAAGCTTTATTATTATTATTTTGACCATACTGAGTGGTGTGTGGGATCTTAGTGCCCCAATCAATGGTCAACCCTAAGGCCCCTGCCTTGGGAGCTCAGAGTCCTAACCAGTGGACCACCAGGGAAGTCCCTATATCCCCTCAAACTTTAAATTGAATGTATACAAGCAGACTTTGGAGATAGCATAGGTTTGGTTCCAGAGCACTGCAATAAATGAATATCACTAAAGTGAAGTCCCACAAATTTTCTTGTTTTCATACAAAAGTTATGTTTACACTATAGTAATTTATGGAGTGGGCAATAGCATTGTGTCTTAAAAAAATAATGTACATGCCTTAATTAAAAAATACCTTATCAGTAAAAATGCTAACCATCAGCAGAGCCTTCGGTGAGTTGTAGTAGTAGCATCAAAGATCCCCAACAAATTTAATAATAATGAAAAAGTCTGAAATATTATGAGAATAACTAAAATGTGGCATAGAGATGTGAAATGAGCAAAGGCTATTAGAAAAAAGGCATTGACAGGCTTTTTTGATGCAACAATACTTTCCTGGGCCAAAGCCATCTTTGGGTCTTTTGTTGTTCATGGAATTCTCCAGGCCAGAATACTGGAGTGGGTTGTCTTTCCCTTCTCCAGGAGATCTTCCCAACCCAGGGATTGAACCCAGGTCTCCCACATTGCAGGTGGATTCTTTACCAGCTGAGCCAGGAGAGAAGCCCAAGAATACTGGAGTGGGTAGCCTATCCCTTCTCCAGCAGATCTTCCCGACTCAGGAATTGAATCGGGGTCTCCTGCATTGCAGGCGAATTCTTTACCAACTGAGCTATCTGGGAAGCCCTATGGTATACACATAGTCTAAAGTTTTTTCCTTATATGGTTTTTCTTAACACATCCAGTCTCTCAAGTGCATTATCTAAACTTCCCTAAACTTTTGTTCTTAACTTCCTCCCTTCTGGTCCTCCATCTTCTTTCTCAGCCTGAACTGATGGTTCTCAGGGCCCCAGTCCAGCTGTCTACACAGGACTGTGCTTCAATTCCCTCCTGAGGCGTCGCAAAGAGTCGGACATGACTGAGCGACTTTCACATGTGTATGCCAGTGTATTTGGACTTTAAATAATGATAAAATATTTCTTCATAAATAGAAAGTTTCAAAGAACTCATTCAATGTGGGGTGCCAAAAGTGGTGCTTTCCACATAGGAATGTCTTAAGGTCTAATGATGACTCATGCATCAGATAATCAATAATATATAACCTACTTGAAGTCAAGAAGGTTCAGGGAAGATGGTTAAATATGCATAATTTGGGAATTTTTATTAGTATTTTCTTCATCATTGTCCCCTAAGTTATTTTGTCAGGTGATAATAGCTTCTTTCAGACATGGGTTTCCTTCTCTACATCTTAAACTTCCAAAGAAAAATGATATAATAATTCTTATGAATTATAAAGGCTCTGACTTGAGAGGACTATTTTAAATCAGAAAGAAAAGGTTCAGGTGACTAATTCATGAAGTATCAATTAATTTATTCATTTCTCCCTTTAAAGGATTTGTATCACTTCTACTTGGCGCAGCCTAATAATTAATTTGAAATTATCTTTAAAGAATTGAGGTGAGATTAATGTTTCAAATCTAAGTGAAAATTAGCGAGAAACGTTTTCTCTGGGAGAAAGAACTCTCATGTATTACCTGATAGCCTCATGTTATTAGAGAAATCTGATAACTGGCATAGTGATAATCTTATTTACTGAATGATTTTTCGTTAACAGGAACAACACTAATAAAAACAAAGAAATAAATGCCATATGGAAATTGAAGGCACAGAAGAACAAACACACCATTAACTTTGTCCAAAAGAAAATCAATTTTAGTGATATTTTAAGGTCAGTGGCCTGTCAGTCACAAAAGGATGAGGGGTCATATTTAGTCATCACTTAGCCTGGTAGCTCAGATGGTAAAGAATTCACTTGCAATACAGGAGACCTGGGTTTGATCCCTGGGTCAGGAAGATCCCCTGGAGAAGAGAATGTCTACCTTCTCTAGTATTCTTCCCTGGAGAATTCTATGGACAGGGGAGCCTGGTGGACTATAGTCCATGGGGTCACAAAGAGTTGGACATGACTGAGCAACGAAAACACTTTAGCCAGAGACAGAAAGAGTAGCGTGTTCCATGTATTTCTTTTTTGAAATGTTATTTTTCTGTGAAAGGAGCTTTCCTATTCAGATGACAATTCTGCACATGTATAACACGGTGTTTTTACATCTTCTGCAAATAACCTTCTTAAATGCAATTAATGTGACAGAGACCCAATTAGAAACAAATGAAGTGAAGTAAAGGTCAGAATCTACAGGACCTAGGATACATGGTTAATGAGGAAATAAGAGAGATTTGGAGGGATGACTTATGGCTTTTATAAGCACCAATTTAGTTTTTGCACTGAGAGAGAGAAAAATAGACAAGATAAATCACAAACTTCGGGGACTGACAGGACCCACGTCTCTCTAATCTACTATTAATCCGGCTCGTCTGTGCTCTCACTTCAACAGTGGTTCCATTAAATTGCGTTTGAAGAGTCAGGTGGTCACTGTTTTCTGGTATAAGTCTTAATAATCTATTGTCTGAAACCTATCAGATTGCCATCGATTGAAACTTGGCCTTACATTTACCTGGGATCAAGAATTGATTGTCCTGGAAAATTCTAGGGACAGAAGAGTCTGGTGGGCTTTAGTCCATGGGGTCCCAAAGAGTCAGACACAATTGAGCATGCATACACACACTATGTATATATATATACATAGATATATTCATGAGGATTTACACTCAGGCATGTGTATGTGTGTAACCTACAAAACTTAAAAAAAACAAAAGCAAAACTTACCTGGAATCAGCAGTTTAATGTTTAAAATATTACATCAACCAGCTTATGTCCTAAAATTATTACCATTAAATACTTAGATTTCTCTAAAGTAGAGCAGTGATATTTAATGGTGTTTTATAGTAATTCAAAGGGTTTTTATTTTCTTTTATCAAAATAGTATTGAAGTAAAAATGTTAGTGCTAGAAGAGATTTTTAAAAAATCTAAATCAATCTAGTCATTTCACATTTCATGAAGTTAGAACTTTTGGAATAAAATAGATGGCTGTTTAATTTTTGCAGTAATATTTTCTTCTTTCTGTTATTCATTAATCCTTTCTTTTTTTGGCTTTAAATAGAGCTTTTTAAACATTAGCACATCAGATAATGTTGACTGCCTAACTAGCATCCAATTCTTTCTTTCTGACACCCAAACACTGATTTTCTCAAACATTATTTCCTCAGAGAGGTATCCCATATCTGGATCATGGTGCCCACATGCTGAGTTGCTGAGTCGTATCCGACTCTTTGTGACCCCGTGGACTGTATCCCGCCAAGTTCCTCTGTCCATGACATTCTCTAAGCAAGAATACTTCAGTAGGTTACCATTCCCTTCTCTGGGGTTTTCTGGATCATAAATAACCTTTATTAGTCTAGCGATGATTATCCTGTTTGCTATTGGTTGGTTCTGGAGGGGATTTAGACTCTAGTTTTAGACAATGAAATAAGAAGGGATGTCTTCTTGGAGCTTTCTAGGAAAGATTTTCTTATGGGATCTAGGAAACATGCCAGGTGAATAATAAAGTACATTCCCATGATGATAGCTGTGTAGGAGGCTCAGAAAACGATTGGTATAAATTTGAGCAAGGGATGGAGGTCTATAGTGAGGAAACTAAGAAAAAATGCTTGAAGGAATTTGGTAATGTCCTTGAAAGATTGATTGTATTAAGGCAAACAACAGAATTAAAAAGAAGGCAATTTGGAAGGACTTGAAAAATTTTACCATGTTTAAGGGGCTCAAGGGCATCGCTGGAAATTCTTCTGAATTGCTTCCTTCCTGATTATGTTGTCAGTTTCTATGTCAGCCATTCACTGAAATAAACTTCTCTGGCTTCTCACCATTTTAACTGTTCTTTTGTACTCTGAGACATTAGAAGAGGTGATCTGTTTTCCTGTTCCTGGATGTGGTCTGGCTGTGAGGTCAAGAGTAATGTGACCATCTTGATAGTTTCCTGAAGTCTAAATCACTGCTGGGGAGATGGCAGAGGAAAGAGAATTGTAGGGAAGCTGTTCCCTGCCCTGCTCTTCCTGTAGGTTTATTGTCATATGATGTAAATAATCCTCTTATCATTTATTCCAATTTGAATCTAGGCTTTCTGATACTTGTGGCTAATAGATCCATTTACAAAAATGAAAATCTCATTGAATTGTTAGTCTGTGTTAAGATGCCCTCTGTGTAGGAGAAATAAAGGCATAAAGACAGTTATTTAGGCATGGGTCCCATCCACTTTATCTCTGTTTCCCAAAGCCTTTGGGTTGGTTGGAAATAGGGATCCCTTCTTTGTTACAATAGCGTTTCCCTAGCTCCTTCTTTCAAATGTATTTGTCATATCTTCCCAGGCCTCAGTTCCTGGATCTCTTATTTTTATAATCTACTGCTATTCTCCAGATAATTTCATGACTTTAGGTACCAGCTACACATTGACAATGTCTAAGTTTACATTTCCAGCCTGGAGCTCTTGCCTGAACTCCAGACTCCTGTCTCCTAGAATCAGCAGATCTGACATCTTCACTTGGGCTTCTAATAGACAGCTCAAATTTAGTAAGTTCCAAACCAACCCTTTTCCTCTTGCCCTCAATCTTTCCCAGCATCAGTGTCTTTCCCAGTGAGTTGATGCTTTTCATCAGGAGAAGAGGGTGACAGAGGATGAGCCGGTTGGATGGCATCACCGGCTCAATGGACATGAGTTTGAGCAAACTTTGGGAGACAGTGAAGGATAGGGAAGCCTGGTGGGCTGCAGTCCATGTAATTGCAGAGAGTCAGACATTACTGAGCGACTAACGCTTTCAATTTAAAAAATAAATATTAGAAGAAAGGATCTGGGACATAGAAAGAGTTCTCAGAGAATTTGAGAGCATGTGATTTGAGTTCTCATTAAAGATCAACGAGATTGAAGTTTCATGGAAATATTCCAGGTATTTATAAATCAGTTGATGTTCCATGGGCTTCCATTCAGCATTACTCCTTTATCTTGTGCTTAGTCGATCAGTTGTGTCCAGCTCTCTGTGATTCCATAGACTGTAGCCCACCAGGCTCCCCTGTCCATGGGGATTCTCCAAGCAAGAATACTGGAGTGGGTTGCCATGCCCTCCTCCAGAGAATCTTCACGACCCGGGGATCAGACCCAGGTCTTCCTCACTGCAGGTGGATTCTCCGAGTCGCCAGGGAAGCTGCACATAAACTTGACAAAATGTTTTCTCCTTGGTGTCACACACAGAGTCCCAGAAAACTAGTCTGGGGAAAGATTTCTTCCTGACCACATTGTCTATGGCTAAAACTGTGACAAGACCACCACCACACCAGGCAGTTGGGTCATTAGGACTAAACTGTGAGGCACCCAGACTGCAGGAGGGCAGAGTGCATTCCTCATACTCTCTCTGGGAGAGGGGCTTGCCTGCTCCATGAATCATATCTTTACAGATGAGCTGGCCTCCTCCAAGCTGTTTAGATTCTGCTATAAAGACTCAAGACTTTAGATAAGGGAAGCAGGGAATAGTTATCTTCAATACAGTAGAAAATTCCTTTGTGGGATTTCTCTCTGTAAAATCTAAGAATGAGGCTGCTTTCTTTTTTTCTTTCTTTTTAAAATTCAGCTCTAAACTATTAGATAGACTAGAGCTGACAAATAAGGATTTTGCCATTCAAAAAAAGAAGAGCAACTTCCAGTCTAGACTCATTCTTTTTAAAAAAAATTATTTCATTTATTTTGATTGGAGGCTAATTACTTTGCAACATTGTGGTGGTTTTGCCATCAGTCAGTTCAGTTCAGTCACTCAGTTGTGTCTGACTTTTAGTGACCTGATGGACTACAGCACGCCAGGCCTCCCTGCCCATCACCAGCTCCTGGAGCTTGTTCAAGCTCATGTCCATCAAGTCGGTGATGCCATCAACCATCTCATCCTCTGTCGTCCCCTTCTCCTCCTGCCTTCAGTTGTTCCCAGCATCAGGGTCTTTTCCAATGAGTCAGTTCTTCACATCAGGTGGCCAAAGTATTGAAGTTTCAGTTTCAACATCAGTTCTTCCAATGAATATTCAGGACTGATCTCCTTTAGGATGGACTGGTTGGATCTCCTTGCACTCCAAGGTACTCTCAAAAGTCTTCTCCAACACCACAGTTCAAAAGCATCAATTCTTTGGCACTCAGCTTTCTTTATGGTCCAACTCACATTCATATGGAAAAGGCATAGCTTTGACTAGATGGACCTTGTTAGCAAAGTAATGTCTCTGCTTTTTAATATGCAGTCTAGGTTGTTCATATTTTTTCTTCAAAGGAGCAAGCATCTTTTAATTTCATGGCTGCAGTCACCATCTGCAGTGATTTTGGAGCCCAAGAAAATAAAGTCTGTCACTGTTTCCATTGTTTCCCCATCTATTTGTCGTGAAGTGATGGGACTGGATGCCATGATTTTAGTTTTCTGAATGTTGAGCTTTAAGCCAACTTTTTCACTCTCCTTTCACTTTCATCAAGAGACTCTTTAGTTCTTCTTTGCTTTCTGCCATAAGGATGGTGTCATCTGTGTGTCTGAGGTTATTGGTATTTCTCCCAGCAATCTTAATTCCAGCTTGTGCTTCATCTAACCTGGCATTTCCCATGATGTACTCTGCAGATAAGTTAAATAAGCAGGATGACAATATAAAGCCTTGACATACTCCTTTCCCTATTTGGAACCAGGGTGTTGTTCCATGTCTGGTTCTAACTGTTGCTTCTTGACCTGTATACAGTTTTCTCAGGTGGCAGGTAAGGTGGTCTGGTATTCCCATCTCTTAAAGAATTTTCCACAGTTTGTTGTGATCCACACAGTCAAAGGCTTTGGCGTAGTCAATAAAGCATAAGTAAGTGTTTTTCTGGAAGTCTTTTGCTTTTTCAATGATCAAATGGATGTTGGCAATTTGATGTCTGGTTTCTCTGCCTTTTCTAAATCCAACTTGAACATCTGAAAGTTCATGGTTCATGTACTGTTGAAGCCTCGCTTAGAGAATTTTGAGCACTACTTTGCTAGCATGTGAGATGAGTTGTGAGATGAGTGCAATTGTGTGGTAGTTTGAACATTCTTTGGCATTGCCTTTCTTTGGGATTGGAATGAAAACTGACCTTCTCCAGTCCTGTGGCCTCTGCTGAGTTTTCCAAATTTGCTGGCGTATGGAGTGCAGCACTTTCACAGCATCATCTTTTAGGATTTGAAATAGCTTCACTGGAATTCCATCACCTCCACTAGCATTGTTCATAGTGATGCTTACTAAAGCCCACTAGACTTCTCATCCAGAATGTATGGTTCTAGGTGAGTGATCACACCACTATTGTGGTTTTCTGGGTCATGAAAATCTTTTTTGTATAGTTCTGTGTATTCTTGTCACCTCTTCTTAATAACATCTGCTTCAGTTAGGTCTATACCATTTCTCTGTCCTTTATTCTGCCCATCTTTGCTTGAAATGTTCGCTTGGATCTCTAATCTTCTTGAAGAGATCTCTAGTCTTTCCCGTTCTATTGTTTTCCTCTATTTCTTTGCATTGATCACTGAGGAAGGCTTTCTTATCTCTCCTTGCTATTCTTTGAAACTCTCCATTCAAATGGGTATATCTTTCCTTTTCTCCTTTGCTTTTCACTTCTCTTCTTTTCACAGCTATCTTAAGGCCTCCTCAGACAGCCATTTTGTCTTTTTGTACTTCTTCTTCTTGGGGATGGTCTTGATCCCTGTCTCCTGTACAATGGCATGAACCTCCACCCATAGTTCTTTAGGCACTCTGTCTATCAGATCTAATCCCTTGAATCTATTTGTCACTTCCAGTGTATATTCATAAGGGATTTGATTTACATCATATCTGAATGGTCTAGTGGTTTTCCCTACTTTCTCTAGTTTAAGTCTGAATTTGGCAATAAGGAGTTCATGATCTGAGCCACAGTTGGCTCCTGGTCTTCTTTTTGCTGACTGTATAGAGCTTTTCCATCTTTGGCTGCAAAGAATATAATCAATCTGATTTTGGTATTGACCATCTGGTGATGTCCATGTGTAGAGTCTTCTCTTGTGTTATTGGAGGAGGCTGTTTTCTATGACCTGTGTGTTCTCTTGGCAAAACTCTATTAGCCTTTGCCCTGCTTCATTTTGTACTCCAAGGCCAAATTTGTCTGTTACTCCAGGTATTTCTTGACTTCCTACTTTTGTATTCCAGTCCCCTATAATGAAAAGGACATCTTTTTTGGGTGTTAGTTCTAGAAGGTCTTCATAGAACCTTTCAACTTCAGCTTTTTCAGCATTACTAGTTGGAGCATAGACTTGGATTACCATGATGTTGAATGGTTTGCCTTGGAAACAAAGAGAGATCATTCTATCGTTTTTGAGATTGCATCCAAGTACTTCATTTTGGACTCTTTTGTTGACTATGATGGCTACTTCATTTTTTCTAAGGGATTCTTGCCCACAGTAGTAGATATAACAGTCATCTGAGTTAAATTCCCCCAGTGAAATCCATTTTAGCTCACTGATTCCTAAAATGTCAATGTTCACTCTTGCCATCTCCTGTTTGACTGCTTCCAATTTACCTTGATTCATGGACCTAACATTCCAGGTTCCTATGCAATGTTGCTCTTTTCAACATTGGACTTTACTTCCATCACCCATCACATCCACAATTGGATGTTGCTTTTGCTTTGGCTCCATCTCTGCATTCTTTCTGGGGTTATTTCTCCACTCTTCTCCAGTAGCATATTGGACACCTACTGACCTGGGGAGTTCACCTTTCAGTGTCATATCCTTTTGTCTTTTCAAACTGTCCACGGGGTTCTCAAGGCAAGAATACTGACATGGTTTGCCATTGCCTTCTCCAGTAGACTACGTTTTGCCATACATTGACATGAATCAGTTACAGGTGTACATGAGCCCCCAGTCCCAAACCCCACTCCTATCTCCCTCCCCATCCCATCCCTCTGGGTTGTCCTAATGCACTGGGTTTGAATGCCCTGTTTCATGCATCGAACTTGGACTGATCATCTATTTCACATCTGGTTATGCATGTTTCAGTGCTATTCTCTCAAATCACCCCACCCTTGCCTTATCCCACAGACTCCAAAAGTCCGTTCTTTATATCTGTGTCTCTTTTGCTGTCTTGCATATAGGGCCATTGTTACCATCTTTCTAAATTCCATATTTTTGCATTAATATACTATATTGGTGTTTTTCTTTCTGACTTACTTCACTCTGTATAATAAGCTCCAGTTTCATCCATCTCATTAGGACTGACTCAAATGTGTTCTTCTTAATAGCTGAGTATTATTCCATCATGTATATGTACCACGACTTCCTTAGCCATTTGTCTGCTGATGGACATGTAGTCTGCTTCCATGTCCTGGCTATTGTAAACAGTGCTGCAATGAACATTGGGGTACACGTGTCCCTTTCAATTCTGGTTTCCTTGGTGTGTATAAGGTAAGCCCAGTCAAGCTAAACTTGGGCTTATTATCTGAGACCTCAGATGGTAAAGAATCTACCTGCAATGCAGGAGACCTGGATTTGATCCCTGGGTTGGGAAGATCCCCAGAGAAGGGAATGGCTACTCACTCCAGTACTCTTGCCTGGGAAATCCCAAGGACAGAGAAGCCTGGCAGGCTATGTCCAAGGAGTCACAAAGAGTCAGACATGACTGAGCAACTTTCATACGCGAACACACACACACACACACACACACACACACTCTAAACAGTGTGCTCAGTCACTCAGTCCAGTTTGACTCTTTGTGACTCCTTGGACTGTAGCCCGCCAGGCTCCTCTGTCCATGGAATTCTCCAGGCAATAATACTGGAGTGGGCTGCCATTCCCTTCTCCAGCGGATCTTCCTTATCCAGGTATCAAATGTGCATCCCTTGTGTCTCCTGCATTGACAGGAGGATTTGTTACTACCAATGCCACCTAGGGAGCCCACTCTCTAAACAGAATGGTTCTAAAATCATGTCCTTACATTAAAAAGATTTTTTTTTTTTTTTTTTTTTTTTTTAGCAAATAGTCTGAGAAAATAGACTTCATTTGCCTAATTAAAGACCAGCCGATGTGTCTCCTAAGAACTCTCACTGAGGGTGTTACAAAAATTCATGAAAAATTGTTAAAGTTAAATCTTCAAAGGAAAACATCTCCTATAGCTTATGCTGTGGGAGGCTGATTATGTGGCCTATGCAGTAGGCATTCAGTAATGTTTTGTTGAAAGAAGTGATTGACTTGGATATTATGATTATATGCAATTCATGAGATGAGAGCATCCTTCCAATAATTCAAATCAGTTGATGCAAAGTGTGAATTTCCTGCTACTCTTCAGGAGAACTTTGGCCTGTGGTGCCACTGGATTGTATTAGAATCAGAGATTATCTTCTGGGTAAAAGGAGGGTCTTTGTAGAACAAATGGAGAAAGAATCCTTGCCTGCTTAGACTGTGGTTTTTTCCACAAAGGATGGCCAATTACTACGTGTTCTGATCAATGAAAGCAAATTAAAAAGTACGTATATACTTGTGAGACAGCAAGAGAGACACAGATGTATTGAACAATATTTTGGACTCTGTGGGAGAGGGCGAGGGTGGGATGATATGGGAGAATGGCATTGAAACATGTAAATTATCATATGTGAAACGAATCGCCAGTCCAGGTTCAATGCATGATACAGGGTGCTTGGGGCTGGTGCACTGGGATGACCCAGAGGGATGGGATGGGGAGGGAGGTGGACGGGGCGTTCAGGATGGGGAACACATGTACACACATGGCGAATTCAAGTCAATGTATGGCAAAACCAATACAATGTTGTAAAGTAAAATAAATAAATAATTTTTTAATAAAAAGTCTGTATATACTTTGTGCTCAATCGCTCAGTCATGTCCGACTCTTTGTGACCCCCATGGACTGTAGCCCACCAAGCTCCTCTGTCCTTGGTATTCTCCAGGTAAGAATACTAGAGTGGGTTGCCATGCCCTCCTCCAGGGGATCTTTCCCACCCAGGTATTGAAGCTATGTCTCCTGCATTGGCAGGCAAATTGTTTACCACTGAGTCACCTGGGAAGCCATTGTGTGTACTTTATAGATAGATAAATTGATGGCATAATCATATTTTAAGTTTTGTCAATTCTTGAGTCTGCCAATCCTTTCGATCCCACGTTTTGGCTAGAATATACTTTGAATTTTTTAATTGCAAAGAGTCTGATATTTTAGGATATTTAGAGACACAAACAATTTAAAAAGTTTTGCAAACTTTATAGTTCCTGTTAAATGTAATATCCTTTCCACTCCCATTGTAGATATTACCTCTAAAGCTTCTAGCCTTCTTAATGCTTGATATGGGCCCCAGGGCTGACATTGGTTTTTTATGGATTAAAAGGCACATAGTAGAGGGGTTCTGTTCATCCCCTAGAATCAAACCTCCCGAGGCAAGGTTGTGTACCAGTAAGGAAACCTACTTATATCTTTCATTTGCCTTATTTGGAATACAAAAAGAAGTCACTTCCAAATATGTTTATATGGACTGTGTCTCAAAAGACTAGGCCAGTAGGATTCTTAAATGAAAGATAATTTAAGTAGGTGTTATATATATGATGATGAATTTTTCCCAATTTAAAGATTGACCTTCACCTCACTTAAGAACAGTGATAAAAACCTATGAGTTTCATTTGTTCCTGTGATAAGAAAAAGGCAAACAAAGTAACAAAGGGCATACCAGTTAGTAGGATAAAATAGGGGATAAGAAAAATTCTGATTAATAAAATTCAACATGAAATGAAACTTTTAGAGGGAGAATGTAATTAAATGGACAGAAGTCAGACAGATAAGCACTAGGATGTAGTACTGTGAAGACAGATTATATTCCTTTAGGTCACCAGTGTATCCTTGACAGTTCAATAGATATTTATGAAAGGCTAGAATGATATTCTTGCCTGGAGAATCCCAGGGACAGAGGAGCCTGGTGGGCTGCTATCTATGGGGTTGCACAGAGTCGGACATGACTGACGCGATTTAGCAGCAGCAGCAGCAGCAGAATGATATTAGAAAATAAATTCCAAATAGGATAAAAGGAAAATATTAAATGTAGTACCTTTATGTAAATATATCTCAGCCTCTTTTCCAAACCCATCCAAGGAATATTCTTCTTTTTATCTCTACTCCCTGTGAAATCTTAAAATCATAGGTAAACTGCATTTTGTTCATGTACTGTGACCCTTTGCAGGGCCACAAACTGCTGTAATAGCTAAGATATCTTTGCTTCCACCAAACCAATTTTTGCCCCATTTGGGAAGATAACAATTCAGCTAAAAAAGCTGCTTTATGGAAAGCAGCATTTTAGAGTGAATATGGCTTGAAAGTCATGTAAGCCCTGAATCTGTTTCTGAGCATATGGGGAGGTTACTCCATCTGTCTGAATCCCTGGATGATAATATCTACCTCTGAAGCTTATTGTCAATTTAAGTTTATTGTCACTGACATTTTGTAAATCCTAGTCTCTTACACATAGTAGTGTTTTCAAGACGTGATGAAAATCTTTAGCAGATATGCCAATCAATAGTTTTCTCTAAAAGATCAATGGTATTCCCCTGAGAAAACCCCTAAAGCATATATTTTAATATTCATAGACTGAAGAGCAAAGCCACAACCTTTGTCTTCCTTCTTTTTGCCCTAATCTCTGACCAGTCTAAATTGATGCATTATGTGGTCCAGGGTGAAATATTTGCAAAAGGTCTTGCTTTAACAAATGCACTGGACCTACTCTGTAGCTCAGATTGGTGCTGAGAGATTGTGTCTGAATCTGGTTGAATCACTTACCACTCCATACATCAAAGGCAGTACTCCACACACTCCTTCAGAATCCCTAGTGCTCCATGGACCAAACTGGAAAACCATTACTTTACACAATCCTTTCTAGTCTTCAAATTTAAGCATTGATTCACAGACAGTTTGTGTCTTGAGTTGAATTTCTATTTGCTTTAATGTTCCTACAGTTTAATGTGGCTGGTACTTTTGAAAATAAATTAGAAATCAAAGTAGTTAATGTAATTTATAAACACATAAATTAACCTATTGGACTTTTCTTTTGGTCATGGATTAAGTTAAAAGAAGAGTGAAGAACTGAGTTGTAGTCAGACTTTTATTTTACCTAGTTGCTTAGTTAATAGGAGCTTCAGTTGATAAACTTCACAGCCTAGCAACCAGTACAAATATTGAACCCAATAGTATAGGAAAGCTTGGGCTCCACGTTAGGAAATATTATTTCGATGATATTTTCCAATAAAAAATTTGAAACATTCATGATTAACTTTTCCATGTGAAAATTGCAGGACAATGTAGTGGAATAGACTTTGAAGTTGAAGCTGCTGGCAGTGGGATAGACATGTACCACTATGTGCTCTCTTACCACTAATTTTCCATTTCTTACTATGTGTTTTGTGTGTGTTTTGTATAGATTTGTGTGTGAAACTACTTTACGATGAGTGCTATATAGGAAAGCATTTTTATCAAGATATGTGTTGGAAAACAATCTTGATCACTAGTGATAAAATTATGCCATGGTCTTAATTGTGTGCATTAGTAGCTCAGTCATGTCTGATTCTTTGAGACCCCATGGACTGTAGTCTGCCAGGCTCCTCTGTCCATGGAATTCTCCAGGCAAGAATACTGGTGGGAGTAGCCATTTCCTTCTCCAGGGGATGTGGGAGTAGCCATTTCCTTCTCCAGGGGATCTTCCTAACCCAGGGATTGAACCCACATCTCTTGCATTGCAGGCAGATTCTTTACCCTCTGAGCCACTAGGGAAGCCCTGAGGCTGTACTACGTATAAGCATGAACCAGTCAGGACTGCCCCGGCGGTCCAGTAGTTAAGACTTTACCTTCCAGTGCAGAGGGTATGGATTCAATGCTTGGTTGGGGAGCTAAGATCCCACATGCCTCAGGGCCAAAGAAAAACAAAACAAAAAACAGAAACAATATAGTAACAAATTCAATAAAGACTTTAAAAACAGTCTACATTAAAAAAAAAATCTTAAAAAAAAAATGAAGCGATGCATTACTGCCTTTCTCTTGGAACAAAGCTTGTTTTTGGCAATTAACAGTTTCTATTCACTTTCCAATGTGTGAAACACTACTTCTTGAATTCTATAGAGCTTTTACCTTTTTTTGCTTTTTATGCTCAGAGTCTATGTGCATCCCTTAAGTGTGTTGAGGTCTTTATAATCTGAAAAGCTCAGAAAAGCTTTATTTTAACATCAACAGGATGAAGAATTATCTCCATTGTTACAAAATTGCTGGCTTCTGTTCACAAGAATCATCATAAGAAGGTATGCCGCATGACTTGTAGGGGAAATAGACATTCCTCCTTGGACATCAAAAGTAGATGGACTGGCAAAAAAACCCCAACTCTGTTCCCTTTACTTTCTCTTGAATAGAAAATGTGGTGTGTGTGTGTGTGTGTGTGGGTGTGGGTGTGGGTGTGCGCACGCGCTTCTTAAAATGCTGATGAGAAACTCCTCTTGCAAGCTAGGAGTTTTCTGTAAATCAAGTTGCCAGGAAGGGGCAGATTCTAGCAACATGACATTCAGATAGACTGACCACTAAAATAATCTAAAATTAGCATGGACATCTCGACCTTTTCTCTGAGCTATTGCTCAGGAAATGCTCAGAGCTTTATCTATACATCTTAAATAGTAGATTTTAAATAAATATGTTGATGGTGAAACAGAGGATCAAGATCTAGGTAATAATGGTGCTATGGTTCTAAATAGCCTGGCAGTAAACTGAGACAGATGTTCTTGGGGTGGGAGAGGGGGCTGCTAATTACTATTCTAGGCATATGGTGTATGATCAGTTGGTAGAATACTTTTCCAATATTGCCTGTGCCATTGTAAATCCAGATTCCTAAACAAGAATGAGAAATAGAGAAATGAGTAGTTTTTTTTTTTTTACAAGAAGAAACTTTTCCAAGAGAATATCTCAAAATTCAAGAAGAAAATGTAAATTTCCACATTAGCTTGAACAGAGGCACAAGTTCCATTCAGTGGGTACATTAGGTTGATGACCTTTTATCCAGAATGAATTTAAAAATGGAAGAAAAGATGCCTTTCCCCAACTGTCCCTGCTTTTTTTCACATTCGCACTTCAGGCTGTGCTTTGCAAATTTTCCAGGCTTGTTTTTTTTTTAATTGAAACTGGGACCTATAGAGGTAGAAATTCCAGACATTGAAGGACACAGTTGAAACAACGAAGCCCTGGGAAATAGCCAGTTTCCTACATGGATCTGAGTTGCTGGGGCATGAGTTTGAGCGTGTGCCAAAATGGAAACCTGCAGGAGACACACAGCTGCGGTCTGGTGTGCTGGGACAGGAGGACTCTGAGAGGGCAGAGGAAACAACATATGGACATGGTGCAACCCAACTCAGAACCAAATGAAACAGGAAAGCAAGGTGTGTGCCCCCAGCACAAGCAAAGTAGTGTTGGGGGACCTCGGCTTCATTCAGAATAAAGAACCAGGTTCTTTATAACTTCATCTTGAGGACAAGCTGTTGATAAATTAGTACATAATAGACCCATAGCAAGGAGAAACTCTGATGTTTGGTGATTTCATTCTGTGTGAAAAAGTGAAAGTGAAAGTTGCTCAGTTATGTCTGACTCTTGGCAACCCCATGGACTATACAGTCCAAAGAATTCTCGAGGCCAGAATTCTGGACTTGGTAGCTGTTCCCTCCTCCAGGGGATCTTCCCAACCCAGGGATCGAACCCAGGTCTCCTGCACTACAGGTGGATTCTTTACCAGGTGAGCCACCACGGAAGCCCAAGAATACTGGAGTGGGTAGCCTCTCCCTTCTCCAGGGGATCTTTCCGACCCAGGAATAGAACTGGGATCTCCTGCATTGCAGGCAGACTCTTTGCTAGCTGAGCTGCCCGGGAAGCCATACCTTCTGACAATTTTAGAGATGTTCATTTCTGGAGTCTTTGATGAGATTCATATATACTGAAATAAAATGTAAACTTGTTGCAAGTTGCATTTATTGTTGAACTAGTGCAGGAAACATGGATCAGAGCATCAGACTAGAAGACACAATTTGGTATTCATTTGTTTTTTGTTTTTTCTGTTACCTTGCTTGTGGGCTTGGGGCAACCACATTATCATGATCGTCATTGTCACCATCACCATTATTGCCCCATGAAGTTGAAAACTAAGATTTGTCAGTCTCTGCTCTAATACTTGAAACATATTATTTCATGTAATTTTTGCAAATGACTATGTGATAGTTGTCAATGTTATAATCTCTGTTTTATAAATGAGGAAATTGAGACTCAGAGAGATTGAACAACTGGTTCAACTTCACTTAGCCACAAGGTAGCAGAACCAGTATTTGATCATTTGACTTCAAAAGTCCATGAATAACCATCCTGTACTGTCCCATTCATGCCTTCCCTGAGCTCCAGTTTCAGTCAGTCAGTCAATTCAGTCACTCAGTCGTGTTCGACTATTTGCAACCCCATGAATCGCAGCACGCCAGGTCTCCCTGTCCATCACCAACTCCCGGAGTTTACTCAAACCCATGTCCATCGAGTCGGTGATGCCATCCAACCATCTCATCCTCTGTCGTCCCCTTCTCCTCCTGTTTACTCACCTGTTATATGGGAAGCCAAGCTAGACAATCTCTAAACAGCTTCTTTCAACTCCTTATTCTGACACTTAACTCTCTTCCAACTTCCTCTCTACTACCCCACAATAGCCCTTAAGGTATCTCAAACCCTGGAAATGACCACCATCCCCATTCTTTTTAACTGGAGACACTCTCATTTTCTTGATATTCTTTTTCGTGCCAGATTGTGTGTGCATGCTTAGTCACTTCAGTCGTGTCTGACTGTCTGCGACCCCATGGACCATGGCCTGCCAGGCTCCTCTGTCCGTGGGATTCTCCAGGGAAGAATACTGGAGCGGGTTGCCATACGTGCCAGATTACATAGGGCTTATTGTAATTCATGAGACCAAACTCCCCACCTCCAAGTAGGTCACAATGAAAGTAGGAGATACAAATAGTGTCAGGGCAGATCCTGGGAGCAAGTTGGGTTCCCTTGAGGTTCTGAACAGTGACGCGTCAAGCAGGTCCTCCAGAGGCCAGACCTGGGAGATGGGTGTCACCTGCCACTGCCTGATTTGCAGCCAGGATATTTGCAATGAAACTAAAATATTTAAAGAGCAGGTAATTCAGATAGAATGAGCTGAAGGCAAGAAAAGAATTATATGTTAAAGCAGTAAATTTAGACGTCAGGAAAATGTATTAAAAATCTAGAGAAAGTATTGGATTTACAGTTTTTCCAACTTATGTCAGCTGCCTTCAAAGCAGAAATCTCCTGAACAACAGTTTGACTCAATGCCATTTTTGCTGTGTAGATTTTACCTGGGCAGTCTGGACAGTGTCATTTTCACATTTAATATATGATTATGCTAATAAATGTTGACTTAGGAAATCTCTTATGTGCATTTCAAATTACCAACTGTCCTGAAAACATATGGTGCTATGTAATTTCTTGATACTAGAATTGAAACATACAGATGTGCTAGCCTATAAAATTTGCCTGGGAATAATGAACACAAATAATTGGAAAATAAGTTTCTTTGATTATTACACTAGATTCTCAATTGAAGGTTGACTTTATTAATGACTTTATAATGGTCTTTACTAATCAGGTAAGATTTACTGAGAAGTGGTAACAGATAGTCCAGTTTATAATCTGAAATGCTATCCAATAGAAACCTCTGTGATGAGATAAATGTTTTGTATCTGCTAGTTCCATATGGCTATTGGTATGATATGTGATATATGATATATGATAGCACTTGATATGTGATCACTGTGACCAAGGAACATAATTTAAAATTTATTTGATTTTAATTAATCTAAATGTAAGCAGCCACCTTTAAACAGTTTACTGGCTGTTGTACTGGACAGTGCAGAGTCTAGAAAGATGCTCATCACAAGTCTATTTCTGAACTAGATATTGTCTTCAAGTTGAGATAGCAATTCGTCATTTTACTGCAGAGATTACTCCATGGATCACATGAAGAACAATCCTTAAATGAAAAAGGAGCATAAAACCCTTTTGTGTTCAAGACTAATTACCTCATGCCAAAATAGTGAGTCTATTTATTCACCTTCAAGTTGGTCTTAGAAAGTCCATCTGTTCTCTGGAAAAAGCATGTGGTTAAAATAGTTGGTTGACAGAAATTTTCATGTTTTAACTGCTTGTGTTATGTAGAACTCAGAACTTTTTTTTTTTTGAGAATTATAATTTATTTCAGTACTATTCAGTACTAATAATAGTACTTTTGAAAATATCAGATGCTGTCATTTCCTGGTATCTGAGGGAAATTGGTTCCAAGACCCTGTAGATAATAAAACCCATGGGTACTCAAGTCCTTTATATAAAATGGTGTAGTATTTGCATATAAGCTACACACATCCTCCTGTATAATTTGACTCATCTCTAGATTACTTATAATACCTAATACAATGTAAATGCTATGGAAATAGTTGTAAATACAATGTAAATGATATGTAGATAGCTACTGGTGTGCAGCAAATTCAAGGTTTGCTTTTGAAACTTTCTGGAGTTTTTTTTCCCAAATGTTATCCATCCAAGGCTGGTTGAATCCATGGATATGGAGCCCACAGATATGGCTGGCTGGCTCTATTTAGGAAATCTAGAAAATAGCTAATATTTATTAAACTTTTACATTTTCTCGAGCACTACAGTTTCACAGCAACTCTACAAGGTAAGGTTCTTCCCATTTGGCAGATGAGGATGCTGAGGCTCAGAAAGAATAAATGATTTGTCAGAGGTCACTGGGCTATTCAGTAGCAAAAGCCAGGATTCTGAACTCAGGCAGTGTGGCTTCTGTGGCCAAGCTCTCAGCCACTAACCTGTGAAGCTTTTCATTTCCCTGAAGCTGAGTCCTCTTCCACCTCTGTTATCACACTTCCCACATCCTGAGCTCTTCTCAGAGAATGATGGCAACGTGGCTGAATATTCCAATTCTTACACTGACTACTTATGAGTAGGTGACCTTGAAGAAGCCCATTCCTGCCCTCTCTTCTTTCTGTATATGAAAGTTATGATGTATGAGGGCCTTTCTTGAACACCAAGGAGACAGGGTGTACTCCGGGTTGTTCTGTCTGCAATGTGGCAAGGTAGGGGTATTATGTCTCCTTGGGGGTGGATCTAAATGAGCTGCTGTTAAGAGATGGTGGTGCCCAAGCTGTGGGAACCACAGGCATGATGACCGGGCTGAGTCTACCTTGGCCATGGGAAAGGTCTATGTTCCAGAAGCCAGGAAAAACAGAACTATGGTTCTGCATGATGGCAACCTGCCCTTAGTGTCGGGGGAAGCTTTTGGAAAATCCTTACAAGAATTTATGAGCACCAGCATCCTGAGGCTGGAGAGTATTCAATCACCTTGCTTTGTAAGTTATCATTCACCTTTTCTCATCCTACCTTTCCCTGTTGACTCAGCGGTAAAGAATCTGCCCACAGTGAAGGAGACCGGGATTCAATCCCTGGTCTGGGAGTATCCCCTGGAGAAGGGAATGACAACCCACTCCAGTGTTCTTGCCTGGAGAGTCCCAGAGGAGCCTGGTGGGCTATAGTCCATGGGGTCACAAAGAGCTGGATATGACTGAGGGACTAACACTTTCACTTTCACTTTCTTTTTCTCTTTCTAACCAAAGCGGAGTCAGGTTCACCGAGGTATCAGTCCGCAGGCAGTATTAGTTGAATGGGAAGCTGGAAGATGCACACTCCCTCAGTTATTGCCTAAAAATACTTATATTTAAACAAATTTTGTATTAGAGTCTAGTAAAAGAATTAAAATTCCACATTTATTAGAACTCACAATTTAGGATAAGAGAAATAAGGCAACATTTTAAAGAGCGCTTTAGTGTTATCCAATGGTTGGGATTCTGGAGGCACTGGGAATTTGTTTCTTTACACATGTACTCACAGTGTTTGTGAGATGTCTCTTACCATTTCACATCACTAATACATCTAGACCAATTACCTTGCTATATTCGGGAACCTCTGTATCATCTCATGGCTCTATTTATGTACTGACTGTCCCACCTGACTGAAGCTCATGAAGGCAGAGGCTTCATCTTGTTCATTGATGCTGTCCTAGGACCATGTTTTCTATCACAGGGTTTGAATAAGTGACTGAAAGGATGGAGGACTGAGCAGAATAACACCCATATTTCTGATGTTTACAAAGATTTGGGGAGGGGAGGTCTGGCGACTATGATAACAAAGATGATATTCCATGAAAATTATTGGGAACATTTATAGAAGAGTATGTTTACATGGGGACCATCAGACTATTTAAAGAGATGAAACTAATATCCCCCAGTGCCTCCTTTGCTTTTATTGATCTGATTAAATGACCTGGTTTTTGCATCCTGTAGCACTCTTTATAATGCCAAATGTGTCATAAACATAAACATTTGTGCATAACCATTGTAGTGATAATCTGTAGATAGTATTGGACAGTCATTTGGAGAATAGATACTCTTGTTTCCTGCTAAAATCAGAGCCTGAATTTTCCCTTTCAAACCCTTTTTACTTTTTTTTTTTTCTTGTTCTACTGCATAGTGTAGAAACGTCAGTCACTGCGTGAGTGCAAACTCAGTCACTCAGTTGTGTCCGACTCTTTGCGACCCTGTGGACTGTAGCCCACCAGGCTCCTCTGTCCATGAGGTTCTCTAGGCAAAAAATATTGGTGTGGGTTGCCATTTCCTTTTCCAGGGTATCTTCCCCACCTAGGGATCGAACTGGTGTCTACTGCATCTCTGGGACTGGCAAGTGTATTCTTTACCACTGTGCCACCTGGGAAGCCCTCAGTCAGTATGCACTGAAAATAAACAGTGATGGGATGCATTCTTTGTTGGTTCTCCATTATAGTGGAAATGCTTCCAGCGTCTCTGTTTTTGATAGTGTTTGCTGAGGTTTGTTATGCTAAGGACATTTCTGTCTACTCTTAATTTATTAGATTTGTTTAATATCATGAATTGTCATCTAATTTTATAAGATGCATTTCTTGGATCTCTGGAGATAATAATTGACTTTATAATCTGAAATTGGTTATTGTGGTGATATTGATTAGTTGATTTTCTTATGTTAAAATAACTTTCCATTTCTAGATAAACGAGGTATTTGTGCCCTATTGGATATTTTTTACACATTGCTAGTTTCTGTTTGATAATAATTATGGTATGCTTTGGCACATTAATTTCTAAAAGTAATTGGAAAGAATCACTTAGGAGAAAAACTTCTAGCTTTTTCTTCCTTATTGATTTCTAACTTCACTGTATTGTGATGGTTCTTATCGCTAATTTGTTGAGGCTTGTTTTCTGGCCTGGCATTTGGTAAGTTTTGAACCCCATGAACAGTATGAAAAAACAAAAAGACAGGACACTGAAAGATGAACTCCCCAGGTCAGTAGGTGCCCATTATGTTACTGGAGATCAGTGGAGAAATAACTCCAGAAAGAATGAAGAGATGGAGCCAAAGCAAAAGCAACATCCAGTTGTGGATGTAACTGGTGATGGAAGCAAGGTCTGATGCTGTAAAGAGCAATATTGCATAGGAACCTGGAATGTTAGGTCCATGAATCAAATTAAATTGGAAGTGATCAAACAGGATATGGCAAGAGTGAACGTCGACATTTTAGGAATCAGTGAGCTAAATTGGACTGGAATGGGTGAATTTAACACAGATGACCATTATATCTACTACTGTGGGCAGGAATCCCTTAGAAGAAATGGAGTAGCCATCATAGTCAACAAAAGAGTCTGAAATGCAGTACTTGGATGCAATCTCAAAAATGACAGAATGATCATTGTTCGTCTCCAAGGCAAACCATTCAATATCACGGCAATCCAAGTCTATGCCCTGACCAGTAATGCTGAAGAAGCTAAAGTTGAATGGTTCTATGAAGTCCTACAAGACCTTCTAGAACTAACACCCAAAAAAGATGTCTTTTTCTTTATAGGGGACTGGAATGCAAAAGTAGGAAGTCAAGAAATACTTGGAGTAGCAAGCAAATTTGGCCTTGGGGTACAGAATGAAGCAGGCAAAGGCTAATACAGTTCTGCCAAGAGAACACACTGGTCATAGCAAATACCCTCTTCCAACAACACAAGAGAAGACGCTACACATAGACATCACCAGATGGTCAACACCAAAATCAGATTGATTATATTCTTTGCAGTCAAAGATGGAAAAGCTCTATACAGTCAGCATAAACAAGACTGGGAGCTGACTGTGGCTCAGATCATGATCTCCTTATTGCCAAATTCAGACTTAAATTGAAGAAAGTAGGGAAAACCACCAGACCATTCATGTATGACCTAAATCAAATCCCTTACGATTATACACTGGAAGTGAGAAATAGATTTAAGGGGCTAGATCTGATAGAGTGCCTGAAGAAATATGGATGGAGGTTCATGCCATTGTACAGCAGACAGGGAGCAAGACCATCCCTAAGAAAAAGAAATGCAAAAAAGCAAAATGGGCTGTCTGAGGAGGCCTTACAAATAGCTGTGAAAATAAGAGAAGCGAAAAGCAAAGGAGAAAAGAAAAGATACACCCATTTGAATGCAGAGTTCCAAAGAATAGCAAGGAGAGATAAGCAAGTGTTCCCCAGTGAACAGTGCAAAGAAATAGAGAAAAACAACAGAATGGGAAAGACTAGAGATCTCTTCAAGAAAATTAGAGATACCAAGGGAACATTTCATGCAAAGATGGGCTCAATAAAGGGCAGAAATGGTATGGACCTAACAGAAGCAGAAGTTATTAAGAAGAGATGGCAAGAATACACAGAAGAACTGTACAGAAAAGATCTTCACGATGCAGATAATCACAATGGTGTGATCACTCACGTAGAGCCAGGCATGCTGGAATGTGAAGTCAAGTGAGTCTTAGGAAACATCCTAAGCTTTGTCTTAGGAACAAAGCTAGTGGAAGTGATGGAATTCCAGTTGAGCTATTTCAAACCATAGAAGATGACGCTGGAAAAGTGCTGCACTCAATATGCCGCAAATTTGGAAAACTAAGCAGTGGCCATAGGACTGGAAAAGGTCAGTTTTCATTCCAGTCCCAAGGAAAGGCAATCCCAAAGAATGCTCAAACTACCACACAAGTGCACTATCTCACATACTAGCAAAGTAATGTTCAAAATTCTCCAAGCCAGGCTTCAGCAGTACATGAACTGTGAAGTTCCAGATGTTCAAGCTGGTTTTAGAAAAGGCAGAGGGACCAGAGATCAAATTACTAACATCCACTGGATCATTGAAAAAGCAAGAGAGTTCTAGAAAAACATCTATTTCTGCTTTATTGACTATGCCAAAGCCTTTGACTGTGTGGATCACAACGAACTGTGGAAAATTCTGAAAGAGATGGGAATGCCAGACCACCTTACCTTCCTCTTGAGAAATCTGTATGCAGGTCAGGAAGCAACAGTCAGAACTGGACATGGAACACAGACTGATTCCAAATAGGAAAAGGTGTACGTCAAGGCTGTATACTGTCACCCTGCTTATTTAGCTTATATGCAGAGTACATCATGAGAAATGCTGGGCTGGATAAAGCACAAGCTGGAATCAAGATTGCTGGAGAAATATCAATAACCTCAGATGTGCAGATGACACCACCCTGATGGCAGAAAGTGAAGAAGAACCAAAGAGCCTCTTGATGAAAGTGAAAGAGGAGAGTGAAAAGTTGGCTTAAAGCTTAACATTCAGAAAACTAAGATCATGGCATCCGGTCCCATCACCTCATGGGAGATAGATGGGGAGACAGTGGAAACAGTGTCAGACTTTATTTTTGGGGGCTCCAAAATCACTGCAAATAGTGACTGCAGCCATGAAATTAAAAGATGCTTACTCCTTGGAAGGAAAGTTATGACCAACTTAGATAGCATATTAAAAAGCAGAGATATTACTTTGCCAACAAAGGTCCATCTGGTCAAGGTTATGGTTTTTCCAGTGGTCATGTATGGATGTGAGAGTTGGACTGTGAAGAAAGCTGAGCGCCGAAAAATTGATGCTTTTGAACTGTGATGTTGGAGAAGACTCTTGAGAGTCCCTTGGACTGCGAGGAGATCCAACCAATCCATCCTAAAGGAGATCAGTCCTGGGTGTTCATTGGAAGGATTGATGCTGAAGCTGAAACTCCAGCACTTTGACCACCTCATGCGAAGAGTTGACTCATTGGAAAAGACCCTGATGCTGGGAGAGATTGGGGGCAGGAGGAGAAGGGGACAACAGAGGATGAGATGGCTGGATGGTATCACCGACTGGATGGACATGAGTTTGAGTAAACTCCGGGAGTTTGTGATGGACAGGGAGGCCTTGGGTGCTGCATTTCATGGGGTCCCAAAGAGTCGGACACGACTGAGCGACTGAACTGAACTGAATGAGACCAGATGCTATGATCTTAGTTTTCTGAATGTTGAGTTTTAAGGCAGCCTTTTCACTCTTCACTTTCACTTTTCATCGAGAGGCTCTTCAGTGTCTCTTTGCTTTCTGCCATAAGGGTGTCATGTGTCATAATTACTATTGACATATTTGGATCTTACAGTACATCTTTAATGCTTATTTTCTATTTTTGTTTTTACCTTTTTTGATTTTTCATGTTTACTTCCTTTTTTGTCTTCATTTTGTTTGTTTTAATCACTTTTAACAAAACTTGTTTCATTTAGTTTATTTATTGTTCTCACAGACTCTTCATTATTATACTTAACTGTTGTGGAAATTATACTCTATTTAAAAAAAAAAATGACTGCCCTAGATAGTTCATATGTGTGTGTGTGTGTGTGTGTGTGTATATATATATATATATATATGTATGTATATATATATATGCAATGTCTGAAGTTGATTAATACCTTTATCCACTATTTGAAATATACTGGGACCTTAAAATGCTTTAACTCTAATTACAACTCCCCAAATAAATTAAAATCTATTTTTGGCTAGTGTTTTTACTTATTCTATATTTTAATACTGTATATTGGATATTATTATTATTAATTTAAAAACAATGGTTTTTAGATTTACCAAAAAATCTCCCCACCATTTCTTATTTGCATTTCAAGCTCTGTGATAGTTTTCTTTTGAGCAAAGCAGAACTTAAAATTTTCTTCAGTGAGAGTCTATAGTAAACTTTCAGTTTTTTTTTAGGTGGGAACAAACAAAATTTGATAATTATGCTTCAAATAGAGCTTTGCTTGTTAAAAATTCTAGATTAATACTTATTTTTTTCTAGGCACATTAAAGAATCTTCCACTGATTCTGTTCTACTATAACTTTCAATTTAATTATATGTCACTCTTGCATTTAGTATTTTATAGTTTCATCAAAAATACCTGATGACTAATTATATAAATAAAGATTATATATATACTTGTTATTTAAGACAACAAGTGGGTTTCTAGGATGAGTAAAGTTACTTTTTATTCCTTTAATTATTTCCTTGTTCAGATTTTTGTATCAGTATCTTTTGGTTCTCTGATTAGACAGATGCTAGATCTTCTCATTCCAGCCTAACCTCTTTTCTGTTTTCTATGGTTTATATCTTTGAGCTGCTTTCAGGATAGCATCTTTGTACCTATCTTCAAGTTTTCTAAATTTTTCTTCAGCTGTATCTAATTTTCTCTTCTATATGTCAACCAAGTTTAAATTTTATTTTATTTTTCATTTAATAATACATTTCATTTATTTTACTTCTTACCATTTTACCTATATACTCCTGCCATTTAAACTATATACTTGTCCTTTGCTTGTAACTTTAAGAAATGCTTTATATATTGAAATATGAAAGCTGCTAATTTCATATTCTCTTTCTGATCAACTCCAACATCTGAAATATTTACTAGTATCTTGTTTTTGCTGGCTGTCACTAACCTGACCTTATTTCTTCACGCATTTCATGGGTTTTCATTATGAGTTTGTAGTCCTTAGAACTTGAGCTGTGGTAATTCTTTGAAGGCTGGATATGACTATATTTCTCTGGAGAACTTTTTTTGTGGCTTCTACTAGTCACCTGATAATCATTGCCAATTTGGGACCACTTGAAAATCTTTGTGGACCACATAGATAGCATGAATCCAGGGGGAAAATGCAGAGTTTTAGAGCAAAATTTTGCTTACAAATTATCAGGGAGCCACCTGATGAGAACAAGCTGACTCACTGGAAAAGCCCCCGATGCTGGGAAAGACTGAAGGCAGGAGGAGAAGGGGGTGACAGAGGATGAGATGGTTGGCTGGCATCACTGATTCACTGGACATGAACTTGGGCAAACTCCGGGAGATGGTAAGGGACGGAGAAACCTGGCATGCTGCAGTCCGTGGAGTCACGAAGAGTTGAACATGACTTGGCGACTGAACGACAATTAGAGAAGCAGGCTTACTGGCTGCTAATCCTTTCGTTTGGTAGATTTATTCCTGTTCACCTTCCAAAATCTCAATTTTACGGGAGGATCTTCTTTTAGACCCTTCACTTTGGATAGTCCTTGACTTTGTTACCTGGTTCCTGTGGTCTGTACTGCTGTCAAAACAGAAACTGAATTATCATGGTGAAGCAGATGCTTCCTGGAAAAAGCTGGCTTCAGGCCTTTTAAAATTTCCCAGGTGTCTTCTTTTTCTGTTTTCAGCTTCTGGATACTCTTTGCTTTCTTGCTCTCACAGCAAGATTAAAACATTAAAATACATTTTCAATACATTATTAAGCACGTAAGTTATTTTAAAGTTTCGGGTATATAGGCTGTTTGTCCCTGGAATTGAAATTTCTTTTCTGAAGTCTCTGACATTAGATACCACTCTGAGGTTCCATGAGAGGGTGAAGACAAAACACTAACTTACTGGCTGATATTCTTGAAAATCAATTCAGTAGGGTTATAGATTTTTTATTTAGTTGGAGCCAAAATATGCTCATGGAGGACATTTTAAGATTGCAGGAGTGAGATGCTGACATTAAGAAGAAGATCATAGTCTCAAGACAAATTGCTTAATCTGATTTGTGGAACTACACCGTTTGTAGTGCTTTTAATTTTTTTAATATGAAAAATTATTTGAGTTAAAATTCATTTCAGTACACATTTATTTGTGGGTCACCAAAAAGATTTAACATGCAGTTTTCAGCCATGACTAAGCTTATATATCAACCATGCTGTACTTTCACACGAGGCTATGGCCCCAAAGTTCACCCCACAAATTTCCAAACTCGAAGCTGTAACATTGTTTTGATACTATGGTTGTTGCTGTGGAGATTTCTGCTCTTTTTTTCAAACTAAACAGTGAATTTTGAATGGGGTAGGGAAACAAGCCGCAGGTGCATATGAGCTTCAAATATAAAAGATTTTCTTTCTACAGAGAGACTGTCGCTACTACCTCATTACCATGAGTCAAATGTGAATGTTTGTGTCTACCAAGGGAAATCTCTCTTGTCCTTGTTTACTCTCCTTAGGTTAATTATTTTCAAACAGAGAATCTATAATACATTTTCTTTGGCAGCTCCAGGGGCCAGACCCAACTGCAGAGAGAAATATTCCCAGAAAACCGGTAAGCACTTTGGGAGGTTTGCTAGCTCTTTCATAATATCAGTGTTAGGACATTTTCTATGTTGACACTTTGTTTTTCTATTGTGATAGCCATAGTAATATTCATTAACCTGCAAATTTACATGTAGCACGGTTTGAGGTAACATTATATAATCACTATTGTTATTGTGTTATGAATGCCTAGCCCTCAAATCTGTTTTGAAACTGGTAGGATAAAATTTTAAGTGGATATGCATGATTTCTATGTAAATACTATTGTTGTTTCATGGTAATGTTAAATAATGAAAGATTTTTCTAACTGGAAATGCATGCTAAGTTGCTTCAGTCTGACTATGTCTGACTCTTTGAGACCCTATGGACTGTAGCCCACCAGGTTCTTCTGGCCATAGGATTCTTCAGGCAAGAATACTGGAGTGGGTTACCATTTCTTTCTCTAGGAGATCTTCCCGACCCAGAGACTGAACTTGGTCTCTTATGTCTCCTGCATTGGCAAGTGGGTTCTTTACCACTAGTGCCAACTGGAAATAGTAATTCCATTGATTCCGTGACTCAATTCCAAGACTGCCAGTTTCTCTGGGGGAATGGAGAATCTAAAGAGTGAGAAAATGTGTGGAAATACCACTGGAGTATAAAATACACTGTAGTGTAGGGAATCTGGGTTCTAATTCTGACTCAGCAGTATCTTAATGGTATGATGTTGAATAAATCAGTTTCTCTCCCTAAAAGTAGATTTCTTAGCTATAAAAATGGGATAAATGTGGTAATTAAGAGCAAGACTTTGAGGGAGGTAAACGTAGATTTGACTATCCAATCTACTCTTAGAGAACTGTGTAAGTATGAACAAGTTGTTTAGCCTCAGCAGGACTTGATGTTCTCATCCATAAAACGTAGTGTCTGAATTAACACTTGAAATCAAAAGGGATTTTTTTCTCTGTGAAAATACAAATCCATTTGAACCTCATCATTTTTCCTCCTAGATATTAGGCTTCCAGTGTCTCAAAGTAGAGATGTTACCAAAAAATGGAGAAAAAGAGAGAAAAGAGTCCATTCAGAGTGGTCCTTGAATTTAAAATAGATCTCAAAGAAAATTTTCTGAGCCAATGACTCTTGTTTCTGTGTAGTCATCCATTTCCTGGCTTGGAAAAAAAATAGAGGCAAGTTGGAGAGGAAGACTTTTAAGTGGACACTTTGTCAGTGTCCCAGGGAGGAGGATGTGGCTCTCACCCTATCCTGGGGACAGTTGGAGAGAATGAGAGCACATAAACTTAGGTTTATTGATCTAAGATCAGAGAGGGCTCTTGTGCCACCTTCCGAGTGACCACCTGGAAAGTGGGCTCCTTCACATATGAAAAACTCAGTAAGAGATACTTTCCTATCAAGTCATACCTTTGCTGAAGTCAGAGATCATGTCTTGCCTATTCACTCAATAAATAATTATAGAATGCCTACTTGTCTATTACTGGCATAGAACAAGGAGGAGAGCAGCCAGGGTCACTGCTCAAATGGAATCTACACTGTAGGTTCTTTACCTTTATGTTCTTTGTATTTTTTATATTCTTTCCAGCAATGCTGGTTCATATTAATAAAACATACTAGATAAATATTTGTCGTTAGTCACTCAGTCGTGCCCGACTCTTTGCAACCCCTTGGAACGTAGCGCATACGGCTTCTCCGTCCATGGACTTCTCCAGGCAAGAATGCTGGAATGGGTTGCCATTTCCTTCTCCAGGGGATCTTCCCAATCCAGGGATCAAACCTGGGTCTCCCCGCATTGCAGGCAGATTCTTTACTGTCTGAGCCACTGGAGAAGCCCAAATATTTGTTGAATGAATAGTAAATGAATGTACTTTTCTTGTACCCAGATAGACTAAGTCTGGAGCCCTTCTCTTCTAGGCTAATAGAAAGTGGAAGGACTCTATTTACATGAAGGTTAATCCAAGACATAGCATGAAAAGCTTAGGAAGGAATTAAATTCTATTTCCTGTTTTACTTCTACCTTGTAAATTGACTGTCTATTTCTCATTGGCACAGTCTATGAATAGACATTCTACTTGACTTTTTATGAATGACCAATCCTTACACCATGGGAGACTTCTGGCTATAAATAAAGACTGACTTCAAAATTACATCAGCGATTCAAGCATCTTATGGTGTATGAAAAAATAGATTAAAGTAATTATCATCGACCTGCCATTTGAAACTGTAAGAAAAATGGCCACACTGTCATTTTTGATAAATAATGCTGGTGCAAGAGAATGTGCATGTTTTAATTTTATCCTTTGGAGTTGCAAACCCACATGCATTAAAAAGAGGTCCAGGATGATATAACAGGCTTGTTTGTCAGGGGGAAAAATCATTACCATCTTTTAATAAAAATACTGACGGCCATTTCTAAGTAATCCCTCTTCTTAAGTAACAGGTCTGTGGCTTCAATACAGGGTTATAATTGACTATTTTACCACATTGTCTTATTAGACAGAAAACAGTATTAAAAATAGTACCAAGATATAGGTTTAAGATATTTAGGAGATGATGTCTTCTCACAATAAATAGTCCTCATGCTGGGAAATACCCCAAGCAAACTTTTAGGACCTTAATGCATTCTTGATCAAGACTGAAATGGCTTCTGTTTTGAACTGTGCATCAGCTTTAATATTGACATTAATTTTTTGCCTGAAATGAACTTTGAGGCATTATCTAGTCTGTTCTTCTACTTCTGTAAAGGATCACAAAAATCACCACTTTGGTACCAGGAAATTAATTCTGTTTTTGAAGCATCTGAGAGAAAGATTTTTACAACTTTCCAAGTCTATAAGCTGCTGGACTAGGTAAATCACTGGGTAGACCATTCCATCTTAATCCTGGGGGTGGCGAGTTGGCAGGATGGAGAAGCAGCAAACCTCCCCATAGGCAGGTGCACCTCCCTCCGGAACGGGGAGATGAGCTGCCCTTGCTTAGGATTTGTCCTATTTTTGTGCAACATCCCTAGATATGACACCACTCTTGGCTTATTGGATGTGCTAGTAGATCTTAATAATAAATAAAACATCCTCAGCACTCTCCTTCTGGAACGATGGTTGGCACTGAATAATGTTGTTGGCTGGATTTTCTGGGAAACAGCTTCTGAGGTTCTGAGATTTGCATTCAGGAAGCTGATTTGAGAGTTTGTTTATTGGAGTTAATACCTGTGAGAGATTGGGAAAGCATAATTGGGCAGAAGGAGAAAGTGGACTGAGATGCAGGTGGAATCAACTTGTGATTCTACAGGCTGCTCTGGAGCTGGCCTGGGTCTTCAGCCCTGTCCTGAGTGCAGACCAGGGGATCAGCCTTTGAACCTATACATGGACCAGTTACTGGATGACAGCTGTTCCTGGAAAAGACACAAGTGTTGAGAAAGGCAGCTTCCTTCCCAAGGTGGCAAACCCACTCCAGGATACTTGCCCGGAGAATCCTATGGACCGAGGAGTCTGGTGGGCTACAGTGCATGCAGTCCCAAATGAGTCGGACATGACTTAGGGACTAAACAACAACAATGAACATCTGATTTAATACACATTTTGTTGAGGTTTTTAATAAAAATTTACTCAGCTAATTAAAGGTGGCTTGGGAACAATGGCAGCAGCCAGGACCTGCGAGACCTGAAGAAAGGCATTTTTCTTTCAGGCGCCCATAGTAACGCAGAACCTAGAATTGCTCACAAAGTATAAGCCAGTAGAAAAACTCCACTGTGCATTGGTTTATCATGAGTAGGTCAAGTAAAGATTTGTAACTATGGAAACCAAAATACAAAAATAATTAGTGGGCTTTTTAAAAAAAAGGTAACTCAGGAATTATTCATACTAACTTCAGGTGATTTACACACGTAGTCTAACTGACCAGGACAGAGTATGACTTTTTGTAGTCTCCGATGAAAGGTTACTCTAACGGAATCACCATAAATTTCTGTTAATGACCAGGTATATTCAGATTTATTTAGTACAGTACATGTCTAGGTCTTAATAGGCACAGTCAATAGAAAAATGGAATAGCATGGATAAATGAAGTAAAACAGCACCTTCACACATCATTCAAATTCCCTTACCTCTTGCTCATTCTTCCTATCCTCAAAAAAAAAAAACCAATTCTAGACTGGCTGATTTAAGTTTCTCTTCAAGTTATTCCTAAGTATTTTCAGTCAAGATTTAAGCAGGTAATGAACCAACCTACCATTTAGAAAGCAAAGAAACCAAAGATTTGGAAAGGGACCCAAAAGAGGGTCTTATAGTGTCCTTGGGGACTGTGACAGGCAGCTTCTGGAATGGCTCCCACTGGTTCCCACCTCCTAGGATCCACATCTCTGTGTAACCCCCCTCTCCTTGGATGTGATTTGGATTGGCACTGACTGGCACCTTAATCACAGCCCTGAGAGAAACCCTGAAGCAGGGAACTCAGGTAGGCGGTGCCCCAGTACATAACCTGCATAAATTATAGGATCATAAATGCATGTCACTTTAAGTAAGTTACATAGCAATGTGTAATGAACACAGATCTCTTAAAATTACTCTCATCAACATACTCCCTCCAACCCTCTATCACAGTCACTTGGCACTGCTCCTTAGGTTTTGGAAACATTTGACCATATTCCTTAGGAGATCTTGATGTCATCACCTCTCCCATTCCTGTCCTCTATCCACTTGAAAGCCAGTGGCTCATCTTTACACCTCAAAGTAAGAACTTAAATGAGAATTTATGGTAGAAGAAGGTCCCCACATTTGTGGATTGACTTTGTGTTTTAAAGGTTCTGGATGTGTGGCACTCCTGTTTACCCTCCATGGATTGTTCTAGGCTCATGGCATGCCTATGTGTTGTTGTTGTTAATCATTCAGTCGTGTCCGACTCTTTGTGATCCCATGGACTGTAGACTGCTAGGCTCCTCTGTCCATGAGATTTCCTGGAGTGGGTTGCCATTTCCTACTCGAGGGGATCTTCCCGACCTAGGGATTGAACCCAGGTCTCCTGCATTGACAGGTGGATTCTTTGCCCCTTAGCCACCAGAAAAGCCGCTGTTATGCCTACATACTCACTAACAAATACAACAAAAGAATAGTAACTTCATAATTGTGGAACTAGGAGAGATGGTGGAATAGACCTGTGAGAAGTGGGGAAATGGGAAAAGGACTGGGAAAATGATTTAAAAAATGGGAGTTTTGGAGTTTGGAGACTCCGGACTCCCACAGACAGTGTGCTATGTGTAGAGTCTATAACTGAGGGGATATTATCTAACCTTCGAGGCCCTCTGTTGTCCTCATTTACATGAACAGGGAAGCAGTCAAGCAATGTTGATTGCCCAGCACTCTGGGGACCCACAGTTTGTAGTGTTTTCTTTTCCTTCTTGTAGTTATGCAGTGTGCTCAGTTGTGTCCGACTCTGCGACCCCATGGACTGTAGCCTGCCAGGCTCTTCTGTCCATGGAATTCTCCAGGCAAGAACACTGGTGTGGGTTGCCATTTCCTCCTCCAGGGTGATCGTTCCTAACTGCATCTCCCTCATTGGCAGGTGAATTCTTTACCACTGAGCCACCAGGGAAGCCGCATAGTGATGTAGGGCAGACATGACAGTAGGAGAAGCTGTCTCCATGTCAGCTGACATTCTTTCCTTTAGCAATCTCATATCTTGTTCTTTTTTTTTAAAAAAATGTGATTCTGAAGCTCACTTCTTGCTTCTCACATCTCAAGCCAACACGATCTAGTAGTTAATGGATTTTGCTTACATCGGAATCTCCAATGGTTAGTAAATATAAACCATATTTGATTTTAGGAAGACAACTGTGTTCATCCCCTTAGCCCATAAAATTGATATAATCTTCATCAGTTCTTTTGTCTGTATTTGGCACCTCCCTCACCTGCTGTATCATTGCTTCTTGGCTTAGGAAATGCAGATGTATAGGAAAGCTAATGTAGTCTGGTCTGATTTGGCTACACTGAATGCTAAAGCTGTCTATCAAGAACAGAACTGTGATTAAGTGCAAGCAAGCTTTAATGTATTCAGGAGGGAACAGGGCTTAGCTTGGATAAAGGAGTTTTCTCCTAGTTATGTCTTGCTATTACGATGCCAGCCCTAGTCTTTATGAGTAGATTTGAAAATTGGGCTCTTTTGAGTAAAACATTGCTCAACCCCATCCTCCAGTGACATTCAGCATGTTAAGTGGTTTGGGGATGTATTTTAGATTTTTCATCAGACCTCTCTTTTCTATCAGTGGGTAAATCCTCTTACAAAATGGAACAAGCTGAACAACAATAACACAACCGGGGTTCTCAGAGTCAATCCCTTCTAGTTAATATGGGGAACTGCTTTGCTGCAGAGATCGTGAATTCATCCAAAGATCTTTGCACCTTTAAGGGCATCTATGCCCGAACTATGGGCTCATTAGTCTTCCTTGAGAGACTACTTTGTCCTTGAACTTGTATGAAGATTCGTTCAGAGCTAGTTCCTTGGGGCTAGAGTTTGCTGCTACCAATCCTTCCTTTTAAGTTCTGGTTTTGTGGACATTTGTTCACAGAGACATGATGTTTAGCTGCCCTCATCTCCCTCATCCGAATGATCCCACCAGGTCCCTTTTGCCCTTTGCTCCCATCACTGCCCACTGCCAGGCCCTGTCCTGGCCTGCCTTCCACCTACTGGGCAAAGCTGCTCAGTAATGGAAAGTAAGACCTTTTCATTAACCAGTTGGTCAACTCCAGTTCAGCAGGGGTCAAGCACTTACTGTATGTCTTTAAACCAAATGGTTTATTTGCCTTTTATAAAGATGGTGTATATTTTCAACTTTCTCATTTGGTCTGTAAACTTCTTCCTGTCACGTCTTATTCATGTTTGTATCTCTCAGGATGCCCACCACGATGCTGTGATTACATAGTGCTTAATATATGCACTTCTTAAATGAGAGTAGAAGAGGGAAAAGAAATTGGTGTTAATAGGATACTGTGTATTAGTATTTTTACATATGCTCTTTATTCAGTGCTACCAAAAATCCTTTTCTCTCATTTTATAGAGGAAGAAAATTTATCCAAAGCCAGGAAGCTGGTATGTAACAGAGTAGAGATCAGACCCCAGGGCTGTGTAACTAAAGCCTTTATGCTTTCTTTGATAGCATGCTGCCTCACCATTGTGGCTTCATTGCTGTGCTCACGCAAGATTCTTCTTTCTGTGATTTTTTCTTTTTCTTTTTTAATTGTTGAACCCTGTATGGACATTGCTGATTATGGGGCAATGGCAGTCTGAAGTGCTTCCCAGGTGGCACTAGTGGTAAAGAAACAGCCTGCAAATGCAAGAGATGTAGGAGGTGGAGGTTCAATCCCTGGGTCAGGAAGATCCTCTGAGGAGGAAATGGCAACCCACTTTAGTATTCTTGCCTGAAAAATTCCATGGTCAGAGGAGCCTTGGGGGTTACAGTACATAGGGTCGCAAATAGTTGGAGATGACTGAAGCAATTTAGCAGTCTGAAGAAAATTGCTAAAAGATTAAAAAGTAGATTTGTAAAAAGTCAATTGGTAAACCAACACATGGGTTGTATTTTAAGTCACCATTTTGTATCCTCTCAGTCTGTGATCCCTTGTTCACGTCATAAAGTATTCTTTGCCAAATTTTGGAAATAATACTGACAATATGTGAGCGTAAATAAGATGTAAGATATAATGATACATCTGGGTAGAAGAATTTTGAGCATTTAGACAGATTCTCATCATTTTACTTTACATTCTCATGTAAAATAGTAACATTTAAAATCTCATTACCCTTTTAGGAAAATCCAATAAAAATAACCATTTTCCCTACTGCAAGTGTTAACTTTTTATGAGGAATGCTGCTTCAATAAAAATGATGCATACTCAAAAATGACAGAAACATTGCTAAATAGTTAAAATTGGCGTCACTGAATGAAAATGAATTCAAATGAAAATGTAAAATAGAAAGTAAATAACATTTTAAAAATGTTTTATAAATTATAAAAACATTTCAGTTTCCAGAAAGTTACCAATGCATTAACATTGCCTAAAATGTGAAGAAAAAAATTAAAATTCATGAAGACATTGCTAAATGAGTGGAGCATGCCTAACTGTTGAAAAACAAATTATAAATTAAAAAATTGTTTGGAAAGTAAAAAGAAGTGTGCAAAAATTAAGAAAAAAAACAGAGAAACATTTCTTGAAAAAAAATAATATGAAAAATGTTTAAAATTATAAACAAAATTTGGAGACCATTTTATGGTGCTTGAAATTTACCAAACATAAAAAAAAAAAAATCACTGACTGTAAATTTCCATTTTAAATCTACCAGTTGTTTGGAACAGTTGGGGTATATGGTTTTGTTCTTCTGTGTAATGTTTGAGTCTTTTTTTTTTTTTAGTTAGAATTTTTTCACTGGGAGAAATGTTAGGCAGTCGTTAAAAATTATGGTTTTAAAGACCACGTAGCACCATGAAAAATGCTCATGACTGAATGTTAAGTGAAAAATAAAAAGCAAATTTGTATATATAGTAGAATCATAACTAGATTTTAGAAGCGGTTGCTTAACTGAAAGACTAGCAGAAAATATGCCAACCTAAGAGCAATTCTGTTATGTTGTTAGTACTATGGGGTCTTTTCCAACTTTTAAAAAAATTATATTTTTTGGAGTATAGTTGATTTACAATGTTGTGTTAACTTCTGCTGGACAGCAAAGTGAATTAGTTATACATATGTACATATCCACTGTTTTAGATTCTGTTCCCATGTCTTTCATTACAGAGCATTGAGTAGCATTCCTTGTGCTATAAGGTAGGTCCTTACTAGTCATCTATTTTATATCACAGTAGTGGGAACATGTCAATCTCAATCTCCCAATTTTTCTGTCCCTCAGTTTTTCCCTTGGTAACCATTGGTTTTTTTCTCTACATTTGTCTCTATTTCTGTTTTGTAAACAGTTTCATTTGTGTCATTGTTTTTAGATGCCACATATAAGTGACATCATTTAATATTTGTCTTTCTCTGACTCACTTCACTCAGTATGACCGTCTCTAGGTTCATCCATGTTGCTGCAAATGACATTATTTCATTCTTTTCTTGTGGCTGAGTCACATTCTGTTGTTTATATATGCCACATTTCCTTTGATATTATGGAGAACTCCTTTCTAACTTCTCAGGAACTTCCTCTTCAGGGTGAATTCATCTAAATCCTGAGGATCTGGTATTGCAGGTCAGGTTGGAGTGACCCCTCTCTAGCTTTGTTCCCAGTAGTTTACTATTTTATCTTTTATTTGCTTAAACTCCGTTTCAGGGTAATTATGTTGGCATTAAATTGTTCCTTCGAATCTTCTTATGAGGAATTTCTGTCTTCCCTGTTTTGTGCTTTTGGTTGTGATAGATAGACCTGGTCTTCGAACCTTGTCTCTACTCATAACTTATGTGACCAGTTCATTTCAATCCTAGAAGGTTATTTCAATAGTTCCATGCTTTTTGTACCAACTCATTTTCTTTTTAAAGAGTCTTTCAAAATTCCTCACATCTTCTTCAGTAGCATTTTACTTACAGACGAGGAATCACAGAGAAGGGAAGAAGTAATGGCGACTTTTATCCAATAACTGAATAAATTCCATTTGCAAACCATGATTTTCCTTTGTAACTCCCTAACAGCATATGACTTCCATTGATAAAACTATATTTGAAAAATTATGATTGTTTTTACTGATGAGTGTTATAAAATGAATATTTTAAAATGAAAGCTCAATTGTTCAACCTGATTTAAGCTGTATGGATTAAAATAAAGGTTACTGAGAGATGAAATGATGATATACCTCTGGCTCATCAATTTTAAGATGAATGGAGTCCTGGGTAGCCTTTACTTTTGGCATCTTTTATTTATTTGCTGAGACTTTCTATTTCAACATTTATTTTGAAAGAGTTCATGATTTTTCATTCAAACTTTTAATAAAAACCATCTTAAAGTCTTTTTTAGATAATTCCATTATCTGTGTCATTTTGGTGTTGAAATCTGCTAATTGTCTCTTCCCGTAGAAATTTCCATGGTTCTTATATTATCTATGGTGAAACAGATCACCAGCCCAGGTTGGATGCATGAGACAACTGCTCGGGCCTGGTGCACTGGGAAGACCCAGAGGGATCAGGTAGAGAGGGAGGTGGGAAGGGGGGATCGGGATGGGGAACACATGTAAATCCATGGCTGATTCATGTCAATGTATGACAAAAACCACTACAATATTGTAAAGTAATTAGCCTCCAACTAATAAAAATAAATGGAAAAAAAAAAAAGAAATTTCCATGGTTCTTTGTGTGCTGAGTAATTGTGGATTATATGCTTGAATATTGAATTGAAAGAGTTGGGTCTTGTTTAAATTCTACAGGGAAGGAAGTATTTTTTATTGCTAGAAATGTTGTTAGGTTCAGACCTTATGTTCCAATTTGTCTTTTATGGGCTTTGGTTCCAAGGCCAGTTCAATCATTGACCCGGTGGGTCGTTTAGCCCTTAGATCTGTTTAGAGTCCTTGCTATGCTAGTTAGGGTTAGATCCTTGTACATGAGGCTCTGAGATGAGCCCTGGAGCTCATAGACGCTTTATGGGCTTGCTTTCAGCAAGTCCTTTCTCTTTGCTCTCTTCTCAGCATTTTCTGGCTGCCTGAGTTTTTCCTTTTCAGGATTGTGGCCCAAATCCTGGAGCTCTAGTTCTTCCACTTTGCTGAACGCTTTTGTGTTTGGTGAACCTCTGTGCCCAACGGTGGAAGAACAGAGAATGAATAGAAGTAAGAGTCTCTTCGCATTCTTGGGACCTCAAGTCCTCCAGCTGGAGAGGAAGTCCCCCTCCCTCCCCGATTCAACTTCTGCTAGTCCCCTTACTGATCACAGCCACCACCACAGGAGTGTTGCCTGGTTGGGGGTGGGGAGAGGGATGAACTATGAAAGAATGGAAAAAAGAGAGGAATTAAAGGGTGATATATTTGTTCTCTGAGTTTTAGGAGTACCCCCATTTTGTTCTTCAAGCCAGAACTAGAAGGTTTCTCCCAGAGTCCCCTTTGTGACATTGTGCTTACTTCTGTCCTATCTAGGCTGGCTGATATTGGAGGAAGAAATCATAGGTTCATTGCTCGTTTAATGGTACATCAGATTCTTGTGTTTTATCCCAGTGTGCCTGTTGCAGTTAACTTTTCAGAGACGCTGCTCTGTGATTTGCATCTGGTTTTATGATTGTATCAGGTGTGAGAGATGGAAGGAGCATGCTTCCTCCATCTTCTCTGCTACTGGATCTGATCCTGGCTCTTAAGGTTTTCACCCAGAAAAATACATGTTACTTATTTTCACATTTTATTGGACTGCTGCTGCTGCTGCTAAGTCGCTTTAGTCGTGTCCGATTCTGTGCGACCCCATAGACGGCAGCCCACCAGGCTCCCCTATCCCTGGGATTCTCCAGGCAAGAACACTGGAGTGGGTTGCCATTTCCTTCTCCAATGCATAAAAGTGAAAAGTGAAAGTAAAGTAGCTCAGTCATGTCCGACTCTTAGCGACCCCATGGACTGCAGCCCACCAGGCTCCTCCGTCCATGGGATTTTCCAGGCAAGAATACTGTGGGGTGCCATTGCCTTCTCCGTTTTATTGGACAGAGGAAGTCAAATGGCTACACCTATTTTCAAAGAGGAAGAGAAATACAACCCTCCTTGGAAAAGACCCTGATGCTGGGAAAGATTGAAGGCAGGAGCAGGAGGAGATGACAGAGGATGAGATGGTTAGATAGCATCGCTGACTCGTGGGTATGAATTTGAGCAAACTCCAGGAGATAGTGAAGGGGAGGGAACCTTGGTGTGCTGCAGTTCATGATCGCAGAGAATCAGACACTGCTTAATAACTGAACAACAACAAGATCTATTGGTACTTTGTTAAATTGGTCACTATTACAGTCTCATAAAAATTGATTCCAGAGACCACTGCATGAGTCTCTGAGACAGCTTATTCATGTTTCATATCAATCTTTACCTATCCCACTAAGATTCATTAAGTTTATCTATCTTTTCTCTAAAATAATTAATTTGCTCCTGCAAAAGCAGAAGTTTTATGGTATTTGACTTTAGGCACAGAGTTCAGTTGCAGAGTTCTGCACCACTGGAAATCAACTTGGAAAGTTGTTATATAATCTCTCAACAGCCCAGAGAAGGTGCGGGGCAGGGACTCAGATGTAATTTCCAAGTAATGCAAAGGAAATATGTAATTTGACAAGTAATTCTCAGTGAACTTATAGTAACATGACTCACAACACGAAAATCTCTGGATAAAATATGCTGAATGGGAAATGATTCAGTGAAAATATTATTCAGAACAAGCAATTACTGAGTGGAGGTATTACCCACAGCAGACAATTACTCAGTGAAAATATTACAGGGAGCAGGCAAATATTCAATCAAACCTTTGACAAGGAGAGCAATTATTCAATAAACAATCATATAATTGTACCCAATGGAGCATGCTTGCCACATAGCATACAAATCACTTGCAGACACTCAGGATGGTGTTCTGACTGTCGAAAATGTGGATAATTTATGGTTCTCATTTGTCATTGTTGAGATAATTTCATTTCCATTTTTCTTTCAAATAAACAGCATTGACACTGTGTACAACTATTCTAAAAACCAATTTTTCAAATAATCCTACTGCAGTTTTTTTGTCTCCTCTCATATCATTTCCTTCCTTGTCCTTTACCCCCTGTTCCCTTATTTTCAATTTTTCTAGTTGCTTCTTCCTCAACCTTACTGCTTTCTTCTTTCTCTTAATATATTTTAAAGATAAGGCTGAATATTAAAAAGCCCTTGTTTATTACTAAATCTTCTCTCTGTAAATCATTCATGAGTGTGTTTTCCAAGAAAAAAACATCGCCAGCAGTTATGGACTATATGTTGATGGATTATAGGTATAATTTGTAGTGCTAGACTCAGTGAGACTGCAGCTCTACCTTCACAAAATTTATAGGCTGAAATGGCAACAGTAAGTTCATCAATAAATACATGTTCCAACCAGTGACACTAATGACTGCTTACTCTCTGTCCGTCACTGTGTTAAGAGGTACATACGACAGCTCTTACTCTCAAGAATTGTGTGGACCTGTGGTAGAGACTGACCCATGAACCAAAAATATCAACAGAGTAGGTAATTCCTGAGAGATTTGCAAAAGAAGGCAGAGGAGCAGAGATGAGTCCAAGAAAGGCTACCCTGAGGTACTGGAACCTGAATCAAGTGAAAGAAACACGGATATTTAGGCAGGTAAAAAATGTGGGAGAGGCGTTGGTGGCCTCACCCCACACTTGGTGCCTGTGGGGGATTCCAGGCAGTTTGGTGTTGCCCATGTGACATGACATGCGGTCAGTGGTGGGAAAGGAGGCCGGAAAAATGGGCACATAGACAGAGATGTTCTACACATTAATAGTCCTCTTGCACGTGTATTTAGAGGTCTTTTGGTATGTATCATTTTCCTTGTCCTTGTTTTCTAGTCTAGAGGAGGACTGAGTGTAGAGGATGATGCTCATCACCGTTTAGGCTCAGAGGGGCCTGAAGAGTAGTAAATATTCAGGAAGGAAAGTGCTTGCTTCAACAAACAAAGAAAAAACGTTTAAGAATGTGAATAACACTGAACATGTATAGAAGGGGATTGAAACATAAGATCACAGGAGCTTAGAGAACTGAGGACAAAGGAAGGTGAGAGAAAATCCAGTTACAGGGTCCCCTTCAGCAAACACCACAGTAAACCTGTGAGGTACTAGGCACCCCCATATTTTCTCAAGGTCCAATGGAAGTGGCTGCCATCAAACCTACTTGATGATGCAGTTGAAGGGGGCTTTATTGGTGGTAACTGTTTTTGCCATCTAGCGTTCATTTACCCTCTCCTGGTAGCTGCATCCCAGGGCCCTGCCGGGGCACCGACTCTCCCCCAGGCTCGTCCTTGTGGCCTGGGCAGCACTGCCCCCCATCCCCAGCTCTGGGGTCTTCTGACAATCAAGGTTTCTACTCTTCTGTGCTCTGACTTCTGTTCCCTGTGGGAAACATACAACCCCATTAACGACCGCAGGCAACGCTCACCTCTGGATTGAGCGGAGTGATGGAGTGAGGCTGCATATGTAGGCTGTCTTTCTACACTAGGGTGGCTAGACTGAGACCAAAGCCTGCATGGCCTTCTGTGTGCAACCGGAGCACGTGGGTGTGTGGCATATTTTAATGCCTTAACTAAATCATTAGGAAGCATCTCTCTGTTCCTTGAGCTTTTCAGACTATGCCAGCCATTATGATTGTTATTTTCCTGCCTTGATTTGAGTTGGATTTTGTGTCTTTAAAAGCCAGCGCAGTCTTAATGTAGGACTGAGTATTTGAAATAGTTTGTTAGATGACTGCTATGTTATTTGTTGTTGTTTAGTCAATAAGTCGTGTCTGACTCTTTGGGACCCATGGACTGTAGCCCGCCAGGCTCCTCTGTCCATAGGATTTCCCAGACAAGGATACTGGAGTAGGTTGCCATTTCCTTTTCCAGAGGACCTTCCTCACTCAGGGACTGAACCTGAGTCTCCTGCATTGGCAGGTGAATTCTTTACCACTGAGCCACCAGGGAAGCCTATATACTAAACTAACTAAAATAAGTAAAGAAATACACTAAACTATCAATAATGGCAGTTCCTTATCTATGAATGGCCCCTTATAGCTGCAAAATCTTTTTGTATATACCATATTGTTTAATCTTTATCATAAACATTGAGGTAGATACTACTTAAATCTTTTATTTTTAAGGAATTAAGTGTTTTCAGGGTTATACAAAGTATAAGTGTCTTGGACACAAACTCAAGCCTTTTGACTCCAACTTGAAGGCTTTTGCCAAGATACTTCTACATTTTTAACTATACCAGGTACACATCAAAGACTCACAGTGTATTTTCTTTTTTTCAGTCTCAAAAGGTATTTTATTATTATTCTTTTCATTTATTTTTATTAGTTGGAGGCTAATTACTTTACAATACTGTGGTGATTTTTGCCATACATTGACATGAATCAATATTTTCTATTTTTGTAGATTTTAAGAGTTGAGCAATAAGCAGTGTGTCCTTTCAGGTTTCTTATTTATAAATGTGAAATTTAGAAATTAATGATAGAGTGATAGAAAAGAGAAGATTGCTTTGAAATGCTTCCTATTTTCTTTAAAGTAAAATTCTCAAAAGCTGTCATTTTAAAAGTGACTGTTGTCAACCTTAGGTAAAAGATAGTTTATTAGAAATAAGGAATTCCTTTAGTAAACTTCAAATTTACTTCTTGGTCTCACATCTCAAATAAGTGCATCATAAGCCTTATTTTCTAGGTCACTGATGTCATGTCTTTCGGATGTTGTAATTTATTTTCATTTTTGAAATTTGAGTCTCTTTGTCTTTTTATTAAGAAAAGAAAACATCAGAAATTTTTAAAAAATAGATCCTTTTAGTGGAATTGCTGAAGAAGTATTTAGAATTGTTACTTTTATTATTGATTTTTAAACTTTGAGATATAACTGACATATAACATTGTATTAGTTTCATGGCTACAACATAATGATTTGATATTTGTGTACCTTGTAAAATGATCCCTACAATAAATCTACTTACCTCTGGTGTCCATATATAGTTAAAATTTTTTTCTTGTGATGAAAACTTTTAAGATTCACTCTTTTAGAAAATTTCAAACATGCAATAGAGTGTCACTAATTATAGTCATCGTTCTGTACCTTACATCCCCAGGACATATTTTATACCTAGAAGTTTGTATTTTTAAGATTGCTTTTTTCTATTGCAGTGTGTGACTTTTCAGTTTCAGATGTTTTTGATACAGTTTGGCTCATCAGGGAATTGTCACTCTCATGAGCTCTATTTGCTGTTCATAGATCTGATTTTCTTCCAGCGAGATATGGCTGGAGTCACGGCAAAGCTCCACAAGTCTGTTCAGGATCTTCCCAGGGTTGGTTCAAATTCTGGGTCTGTTTTTGTTGAATTTGAAATCTTGGAGAAGTCGTGCATGACACTTTGCAGTTAAAAAAATTAAATAAGTCTTTCTCTTTTGAATAAAGGTGCAGTTGCTACACATTACTCTACATTATTTAATCATACCCTTAGGGACTAGAGAGAGGCTCCTTGAAGCATCGCTTCTATCTTGTCGGGAAATTAATAGCAGAATAAAATGCCCCTGCAGAAACAGAATAAGGACCTCTTTGCTCACTTGAGCTTTATCTAAGTGTATCGAATTACAACATATAATAGTTCAACTTGAACTTTAACAGCACCCTTTATGAAATTTTTGATAGTGTTTGTTCACCCTTTGCCTTGCCAGTTAGTTACTCATTTCTGTGTCCCCTCTTTTGAATTAATTGTGACCTTGTTGAAGGCATGGACAACACTTTCAAAAATATTATTGTCTATATGTCCTTTAAGAATACATAGACTAATACATCGTATGAGGAGATGCTCAGTATGTCTGTTGACTGTCTTGAAAGTAGATTTGTACCATATTGGTCCAAAACATTGCATTTGCAATTTGTTTCAAAAAGAAGTGATACAGATTCAGTTCAGAGGAGATGATGGTGAAGCAGGTAAACTCATATTGCTGGGGAAAATAAAAGATAATGTATACATTTTGTTCTCTCCTTTACAGCAGTAAGGCTCTTTGTAAAGAATTCAGCTCTTATTTTGAGTGAAATGAGGATCTTTCAGGATCCAAAAAAACATTTACGCTTTCTGGCCTTACCACTATACTAATGAAAACTTTATTCTAAGGAAATAATTTCTCAACAGAAAATGCCATTCATTTATTCAATAAACAGTAATCAAGTATCTTCTCTATGCCAGGCACTGATGTAGACATTTGACAAACATCACTGAACAAAATGGAGTTTGTTTAAAAAAATATTTTTTTGATGTGGAGCATTTTTTAAATATTTATTTTTAAAAAATATTTAAATGTTTTTAAAATATTTATTTTATTATTTTTGGCTGTGTGAGGTACCATTTTCAAAGTCTCTATTGAATTTGTTACAGTAATATTTCTGTTTTATGTTTTGCTTTTTGGTTGTGAGGCATGTGGGATTTTAACTCCCTGACCAGGGATCTATCCTGCACCCGCTGCGTTGGAAGTGTTAGTCATTAAGTCGTGTCTGACTCTTTGCAACCCATGGACTATAGCCCTCCAGGCTCCTCTGTCCATCAAATTCTCCAGGCAAGGATACTGGAGTGGGTACCCACTCCCTTTTCCAGGGCATCTTCCTTACCCAGGTCTCCTGCACTGCAGGTGAATTCTTCACGTGTGAGCCACCAGGGAAGCCCTGCCTTAGAAGGTGAAGTCTTAACCACTGGATCACCAGGGAAGTCCTGGAACTTATTATAAAGGAGAATGACGGACTAATAATAAATATAGTAATTATTAATGATTAACCTATATAGGATATTAGATTCTTATGAATGCTTTGGGGAGAAAAAGAACAGAGGAAGGAGTAGAAATATGGAATTAAGGGTTAAATTTTTAAATGGGGCTTTAGGGTAGATCTTATTGAGAAAGTCATATATGAGCATTGAAGAGAGAGAGTTGTCAGATGATGATCTGTGGGGATGATAGAGCAGCAAGTGCAATAGTCCTGAGATAGGAAAGTGCTTAGCAGGTTCTAGAAAAAGCTGAGAGGCCAGCAGTTGGAGGCAGAGGAGCAAGCAAAGAAAAGAATGGTGGAAGATGAAGTTTGACAGAAATGGGAGACCAGATCATGTAGGGCTGCGCTGGCCTTGTGAAAAATTTGTGTCTTGTATTAATTGATAGGAGGATCCATTGCAAGGTTCTGAGGGAAAAAACATGGCAGGATCTAACTGACATTTAAAAGGGATCTCTCTTGGGGACTTTCCTGGTGGCCCAATGGTTGAGACTCCACACTCTCAATGCAGGGGGCCTGGGTTTGATCCCTGGTCAAGGACCTAGATATTGCATGCTGCAATCAAGAGTTCATATGCTACAACCAAAAGCTCCTGCATGCCATAAGCAAGAGTGAAGATCCCAGATGTCACAGGTAAGACCTGGTGCAGTCAAATAAATAAATATAAATAACTGTGAAAAATCAATCAATCAATCAAAAGGATTACTCTTATGGCTATATTGAGAATAGCCCATAAGGAGGAAATGATTGGAGTCAGGTCACCAGTTAGAAAGAGAAGTGGGCTGAGTAATGACTCCCTGAAAGACCCTAATACCTGAAACCAGTGAGTGTTGCCTTGTACGGAAAAAAATTGCTACAGGTGTTAGATTAAGGATCTTATGGTAGGGAGATTGTCCAGATTATTTTGGTGGGACCTTTAAATACAACCACATTTATTCTTCTTGTCTTGACTACAGACAAGAAAAAGTCCATGTGATAGAAACAGAGTTGGAGAAAAATGTTACAACACTGGTTTTGAAGATGGAGAAAATGGCCCTGAGCCAAGGGTGAAGCTCTAGCTGCTGGAAATGGCAAAGAAATGGGCTCTTGCCCACAGCCTCTACAGAAAGGATGGCCCTGCCATCATCTTGGTTTTGGCTGAGTGATATTGATTTTGGACATATGACCTCCAGAACTATAAGAGAATACACTGTTGTTCTTTTTTTTTTTTTTTACACTGTTGTTCTAAGCCACCATATTTGTGGTAATTTGTTACAGTAGCCTGTAACAACAACTGGTGTAGGAAGCTACTGCTGTATCCAGGAAGGAGATGATGGTAGTCACCTAAGGATGATACAATGGAGATGGTAAAAGAAAAACTGCATTTTAAAATAGGTTTTAAGTGTAGAATAAATAAGATTTTCAGTGAGATCAAAGTGGGATGTGACATAAAGGAAGCAGTCAAGGATAGCTCCAAAATTGTTGTGTAAGCAACTGAAATGATTTTGCACCAGCTGAGATGAAAATGTTGCATGTTGAGAAAGTTTTCTGAGTGGCAAACAGGAGTTCTATTTTGGATACACTGGGTTTGAGATTTTTTTTCAGATATAAATGGAGACTTGAACAAGCAGTTGGGTGGAAAAGCATGGAGTTTGGAATTCAGATCTTTGGCTGGTGATGCAAATTTGGAAGCTATTGACATACGTTTGGCATTGAAAGCTGTGAGATGAGAAGAGTTCATCGAAGGAGTAGATGTAAACAGAAAAGAGAAAAGAACTAAAGACTGATCCTTTGGGAACTCTACCTGACAGGCTTGGGGGAAGCTCTGTGCATGAAAATAACCATTGGAAGAATATTGATACAAATATGTAAATAATTTTGATTCCGACAATAGGGAACTGCCTATGTCAACCTGGGAACATCAATTCAGTGGAGTTACCTCTTCACTAAAAACAATGATTATGATGACAGTGGAAGTAATTAGGATGAATTGTTAAGTGACATAAAGGAAAACTCAAAATACACAAATATTATAATTGTGACACTGAACCTGAAAAGGCATTGTGTACAATTAAAATAATTGTTTTAATTTTTGGTTTCTTATACTGAGCAGATTCCAAGTTATGTTTTTAAATAATTATATAATGCACAAAATCTCCTGTGAGATAACATTGAATCATTTCATGGTCTTTGTTGAGCAGTAACACAACGGAAAGCGCTTTGAAAAGAATTTAGTGAAACATTTCAAAATCACGTTCCTTTAGATTCACAGTCATTTAAAAAGCGTTTTGAAACATCGTACATATAGCACTGTTATTTTAAATACCAAAGATTTTGGTAGATGAAGTAGTAGAGAGCATGGTAAGTCATATTAAGAAACACAATTCAGTGGAGGAAATTTGAAGATCTAATTGGCTTTATTGAAAGATATAAGAGAACCAAGTGGTTCTCCAGCACAGGCCAACAGAGCTGATGACTAGAAATATGTGTCTAACATTCATAGGCCTGGGAGCTTAGGATGTCAGCGACAGAGATGACATTCAGCACATACCAGGCCTCGGCTAGGGGCTGGGGCTTGAAGAGAGGTGGCTGTTGCTGCCTGAACTTCTCTCCCTGAAATTGCTCTCACAGGCAACAAAGCGTCCAAAAGATGCAGAAGGTGGACCTCAAAAACCATCCAGCAAAGCCAAGAGAATCCTGAGAATAAACAGGGAATAATCTTTCTTCCTAGAACATTATGTTCTGTCTAGAAGAATTGTAATTAATATAGTTTCCAGTTTCATATGAAATGTTTTAATGATAAATCTATACTGAAGTTTCAGATAAACTTTACAATAACTCTCATTTAGAAACATATTATAAGATTTCATTTTATACTCATAATGATCCTATTGGGTAGATAATAATACCCCAGGTTTACAGGAAAAAAAAAAAAAAACAACCCAAAGGCCTAAGAAGATTAACTACTTGCTCAGGTTTGAGAGGCTCCACATTTCAACCCAAGTGTGTCTGCTTTCTTCATTTTGAGGGAGTTTTCAAATTAGGCTATAAATCCTACTCTCTATGCTGATGAGCCAACACACTCGAGTTTTTCAACTAATTTAAAAAATGAATGATTGCTCACATTTCTTTCATGGAGCATAACTTTTGGCCACCTTAAGGCTTCAGCGAGTTTTGAGTGCGCAGTGGCATTTGTGAAGCTCCTTAGGTTCTTGTATTCAGGTGAGGAGATGATTAGACCATTTGACAAATGTGATATCAGAACTTAGCCCCTGGCAGAAATGAACCTTCACCATGGCAGGGCAATTTAATTATTATGTAGGTGTTCTTGTGGGTTGTAAGCACTTTATTACCAACACCGAAATACTAACTTCCATATATGCCATGTAATGGCATAAAGCTTGCAGGGCGGTTGAAATGGCGCATCCTCCATTGCTAACAAATCAAATGTAATGAGGAAAAATTGAGAAAATGAAAATGGAAATTAGTTCCCCTGCAGGGAGCTTAGAAACTGAAAGTTTTCTTACTCCCTTATTTCTTTCTTAAACTTAATTTCACAGTGGTTTTGCTCTGCGTTAACAAAATACTCTTCTCTTCAAATGTGATGGCTCCCATTAAAAATGCTATTAGATACCAGATTACTGTCCATTATAGTCATGGTGCAAAGAACTAAAAACTCAGATCTCGTGTATTTGACTTCATTCTTTTTTTTTTTTTTTTCATTTTTATGTGCCTCATTGTATCAGGTAAGATGTTTTTAGCTACAAATAAGAGAAAACCGAATACAAGCTAGCTTAAATTGTATGGAAACGTAATTGGAAGAACTCCACTGAAAGATTAGTTTTCAAGTATAGTTTGTAGTTTGATAAGCATTTCAGTTGCATTTTCCTGCTGTTGTTTATCAATTACTTTCCCCATGTGACAGCTTTACCCTCTTGGTAGCAAAGTGTCCCTACCTTCAATTCAGTTCAGTTCAGTCGCTCAGTCGTGTCTGAATCTTTGCAACCCCATGAATCGTAGCACGCCAGGCCTCCCTGTCCACCACCAACTCCCGGAGCTTACTCCAACTCATGTCCATCGAGTCGGTGATGCCATCCATCCATCTCATCCTCTGTTGTCCCCTTCTCCTCCTGCCCCCAATCCCTCCCAGCATCAGGGTCTTTTCCGATGAGTCAACTCTTCGCATGAGGTGGCCAAAGTATTGGAGTTTCAGCTTCAGCATCAGTCCTTCCAATGAACACCCAGGACTGATCTCCTTTAGGATGGACTGGTTGGATCTCCTTGCAGTCCAAGGGACTCTCAAGAGTCTTCTCCAACACCACAGTTCAAAAGCATCAATTTTTCGGCGCTCAGCTTTCTTCACAGTCCAACTCTCACATCCATAAATGACCACTGGAAAAATCAAAGCCTTGACTAGACAGACCTTTGTTGGCAAAGTAATGTCTCTGCTTTTTAATATGCTGTCTAGGTTGGTCATAACTTTCCTTCCAAGGAGTAAGCGTTTTTTAATTTCATGGCTGCAGTCACCATCTGCAGTGATTTTGGAGCCCCCAAAATAAAGTCTGACATTGCTTCCACTGTTTCCCCATCTATTTCCCATGAAGTGATAGAACCAGATGCCATGATCTTAGTTTTCTGAATGTTGAGCTTTAAGTCAACTTTTTCATTCTCCTCTTTCACTTTCATCAAGAGGCTTTTTAGTTCTTCACTTTCTGCCATAAGGGTGGTGTCATCTGCATATCTGAGGTTATTGATATTTCTCCCAGCAATCTTGATTCCAGCTTGTGCTTCATCCAGTCCAGCGTTTCTCATGAAGTACTCTGCATATTAGTTAAATAAGCAGGGTGACAATATACAACCTTGACGTATTCCTTTTCCTATTTGGAACCAGTCTATTGGTCCATGTCCTTATGTACTTGTTTTTGTTTTTTAGCCTCTAAGTCTTATCTGGCCACCCAATGCAAAGAGCTGACTCATTGGAAAAGACCCTGATGCTGAGAAAGATTGAAAGCAAAAGGGAAAGGGGACATCAGGGGATGAGATGATTAGATAGCATCACCAACTTAATGGACATGAATTTCAGCAAGCTTTAGGAGATAGTGAAGGACAGAGGAGCCTGGTGTGCTACAGTCCATGGGTCAAGAGTGAGGACAAAAGCCATGCATGGCCTCATGATTTTGAATAAATAAATGGAACCCAAGTTGGGTTGCTTGGTTCCCATATACAGGATGATAAATTAGAGTGCAGATGGTCAAATAACAGAAGGAGATGGTATAAGTGAAAAATTGCTTTAGTCATGGAAAAAGATTGGTTTCTTGAGCAGTTAGACACACAGCGTCCCTGGGCTTTGGGTTTTGAATATTTATCTCATTTTACACATCCAATCCTGGGGAATTATTCATTCTTTCTTTTTTAACTATTTATTTATATGTCTGCATGGGGTCTTAGTTGTGGCACGTGGGATCTCCAATCTTCATTGGATCGTAACAGGATCTTTAGTTGTAGTGTACGAATTCTTAGTTGTGGCATGTGGGATCTGGTTTCCTGACTAAGGATTGAACCCCAGCCCCCTACATTGGGAACATGGAATCTTAGCCACTGGACCACCAGGGAAGTCCCCCAAAGGCACAGTTCTTTTACCACCATATTCCCTTCCTACCCTGATTCAAATGGCCCTCTGAAGAGGAAGAACCTGTTTTTGTTCCTTTCAGTTGTTTGGCCCAGGGTGCCTGAGTGGTGCTGACTCATTTGTTTCATCTCCCAGCTTGTAACCACAACCCCAACAAATCAATCCAATGGCCTCCCTCTATGGTTGATGCTAACACTTTATGACATACGTTGTTATTTTTCTTCCATTTCATACTCTGTTAGAGCAGTCCAGTCCCTCCAAAATGTTATTACAAAAGCTGGCTTCAGAAACTCCTGATATTTGTAGTTTTATTTCATTAGTAAGTTAACCGTCTTGATCAATTTACTCTAAACACACCAACACAGTTCTTACTAGGAAACTGGAGTAGGTGACAGTTAAAAGTAAGACCTTGAAGTATGAATGAGAATGAACCAGCTAGTTCTAAATATGCAAGCAAACATCATGTTGCTGAAGCTGCCACAATAAGAGAAGAGAGTAAAGGCATTTTGCATTTTCCTTCCTGTGGGTCTGAGTTTAATGGGCTCTTGCATTTTAATTAGTTGGTGGGTGGACATGTTTTACTTTTGTATATTCTTATTCTTTCACTTGTGAGCTTTAAAGTTATCTCCCAAAAGGGCAATAGAATTTTTTTCCAACTTATTCTTGAATATTGTGCTCTTGTCTCCATCCTCAAAGCTCAATGCATTAGCAGATGATAACTTAGGATCCATTTAAGAAGACAGTCATAAGGAAGCATCCTTTTGGAGTTCATTCTGCATGCCAAGGTAATTTACAATAAAATGAAGGGAAAAATAAAATATAATGAGCAGAAATTTCTTTCCATACCAGTCATGTAGAGATTGGTACCAGCCTTCAGGTTCTCATCTGAGTGGAAGATGGGGGTAAAGGGTCTGTACTTGATAGCTAGAAATCTAGAGTCTTATCTGGGATAAACCAGGCAGGTGATGCTATCAGAACCAGATGGTTTCCATGGTTAGGTTAACTTGTCCTGCAGACAGAATCATTTTAGCACAAATTAGGTCTTTCAGTGTGAAGTCAGAATTTAAGGTTGAGCAGGAAGAAATTGAGAATTCAAGCCACATAGAAGAAATGCTAATTTTATTTTTGCGGAACTCATAGAGTGATTTAAGATCAAAAGAAAACATTAAATTAAAATTACCATATATAATTGGATTTCAGCAAGTTGCTCTAATAAAAATAACACAAGGAGACCTGGGTTTTAGTTCTGACTTTGCCTCTAGCTGTTTGTGTGTAACCATTGGAAATGTTATTTAACTTTCAATATTTCTCATCTGTAGAATAATATGAGAATAAAATACAAGGTCTTTTAGGCTTAAAAAATACAGATAAACACTGGAAACCCTTATGAAGAGTAAAAGTGAAAGTGTTAGTCATTCAGTCCTGTATGACTCTTTGAGACCCCAAGGACTGTAGCCTACCAGGGTTCTCTGTCCATGGGATTCTCCAGGCAAGAATACTGGAGTGGGTTGCCATTTCCTTCTCCACGGGATCTTCCTGACCCAGGGATCATACCCAGGTCTCCTTCATTGCAGACAGATTCTTTACTGTTTGATCCAGATGCTATAAGTGTTATCACCCATATCTCTCCCACTCACATCTGTTCTTTATCTAATAAGATGACTCAATAAGACCAAGAAAGATGAATCATACTCCAGGATTCTATTAAATATCTCCCACACACCCACCAAATAGATAATAAAGAGAAAACATGAAAATAATAACCAAAGGGACTGGGTAAGGAGGACAAAGAGCAGAAGCCCAGGAATGACTAAATGATGAGTTCCTGCAAGAGAGCTCACAACAACTGAAACGGACTCAACAACTGAAATAGTGTCAAAGTTCAAAGATACGTCATAGTTCTTTGAATCTAAGTCATTTTAATGTTTTGGTATTTGGTGGCATCTTACAATCAATTTCCACAGAAGTTTGCTAGTCAGACAGAGGAGTGTGTTCCCATATAATTGTCATTACCTTCACAAATGCCACTTTAACTGTGCAAAGTCCTGATTAAATATCAGTTGGATTATCTTCACTGTTAGAACACATATGGTTGACTTTTTAATTAAATTTTATCTTTATTTTTAAAAAGTTTTAAAATTATACCAAGGAAACCACATTAAAATAAAAAATTAATGCATTCCCAGAAAACTTTTTGTCATGCACCAGGGAAATCAATGAAAAGTCATAGATATTATAAAATTTCTTATAGAATCTTCAAAGGTGGAAGTTGATGATTTGTTCATAACACAGAAGGATTATTAGACAGATTCATAACATTTACCTGTAAAATTTCTAAGTGCCTCTTCATAGTACCTGGTGTTTTATTTCCAGAAATTAAGAATAAACAACAGCAGCAACAACAGAACCAACTATGAACTTTAACCAAATGGTAAATGCAAGTGAAACTCTTATCATTTATATATGCTTAAGAATTTTGCTGTCAGTTCAAAATGAGATGAGGAGGTAAAGATATGCACATGAGTAATAATGTTTTTCTGTCTCCATGATGCTACATGTAATCGTGTCCTATCAAAATAACTTCGATTAGTGGACTCAGTATCAAGAAATCTTGGATTCAAAATCTGATTGATTTCCATCCAGCTGCTTCACTCGGATGGAAAGAAAGAAATGAAATGAAAGGCTGGCAAAAGTTGTCTTATACCAAATGCCTCTTCTTTCTCCTCTGCCTCCAAGTGCATTATATTCTTCAAATAAGAATAAGAAAAAGGACAGACAATTAATTTAGTTTATCTGTATTACAGTCTATGCCAACATGTAAACACTCCCAGATATTTGAGAAAGAATTAGTCAATTATCAAGTGTTTTATTTTGACGGTGTCAAGTAGCATCAAGAGAGTGGGAAAGACAAGCCAAAGACTGGAAGACAATATTTGCAAAAGACATATGTTATAACAGGCTACTATGCAATGTATACAAAGAACTCTGAAAATTCAGGAATTTAGGAAATTTAGGAAAATGAACAACCTGACTAAAAATGAGCGAAAGACCTGAACAGTCACCTCACCAATGAAGATATACAGATGACAAAAGAGCATGACAATATGGTCCACATCACATGCCTTTAGGGAAATACAAATTAAACCAATGAGATGCTGCTACACACCTATTAGAATGGCCAAAATCCAGAATACTGACACCACCAAGTGCTGGTAAGAATGCGGAACAGTAGGAACCCTCATTTATTGCTGGTGGGGATACAAAATGGTATAGCCATGTTGAAAGACAATTTGGAAGTTTTGTGCAAAACCAATCATATTCTTAGCAAACTATTCAGCATGTTTCTTGGTATTTATCCAAATGAGTTGAAACTTAACCTACACAAAAACCTGTACACAAATGTTTATAATTTCTTTATTCATAATTTTTTATTCATAATCGACCAAACTTTGAAGGAACCAAGATGTCTTTCAGTAGATGAATGGATAGATAAACTGGTATCTCCAAGCAATGGAATATTATTCAGCACTAAAAAAGGAGAACTATCAATGCATGAAAAAACACGGAGGAAATTTAAATTTATATCACTTAATGAAAGAAGCCAATCTGAAAAGACTAAATACTGTGTGATTCCAACTATAAGACATTCTGAAAAAGGCAAAACTATGGGGACAGTGAAAAGATCAATGGTTTCCAGTAATTTGGGGGGAGGAAATGTGGGTGAATAATATGGATCACAGAACATTTTGGGGGAGGTGAAACTATTCTGTATGATTCTATGGTGGCAAATTCTACATGTCATTATACATTTGTCAAAAGCCATAGAATGTACAATACCAAAGGGAATTCTGATCTAAACTGTAGATTTTGGTTGATAACATTGTGTTAATGTAGGTGGGTGATATTGATAATGGGGAAAGATGTGCTTGCGTGGAAGCAGAAGTGTACAGGTAATGGCTGTACCTCCCTCTCAATTTCGATGTGAACCTAAAAAGTAAAGCTTATTAAATAAGGTTTATTAAAACAAAATATATAATAGATAAGAACCTACTGTATAGCACAGGGAACTCTATTCAGTGTGTGTAAAGACCTCTATAAGAATGGAGTCTAGAAGAGAGTGCATATTTGTGTATGTATGGCTGATTCACTTTATAGCAGAAACTACCACAACATTGTAAAGCAACTATTCTCAAATATAAAATTAGTTAAAAAGCAAAATGAGACGAAAACAAAAAAAATCAAATAACCGGATATTTGAACTACATTATATAAAATAGTTGAGTGGTTAGCCGAAATTTTATTCTGTTTTTGTGTAGTGCCCTGGAAGCCTGTTCCCGAGGTTCCAGCCTCACTGCAGGACTTGTTTCTGTGTGTGAGTGTTTGAGCCTGTGGACTGCTCTTTGGACTCCTGCTGGCAGTATTCAGCACACTGGAACCTTTAAAGTTATCACAGGGAAAAATGGAGAGCAGAGAAGAAGGGGCGACAGAGGATGAATTGGTTGGCTGGCATCACTGACTCAGTGGACATGAGTTTAAGCAAACTCCAGGAGACAGTGAAGGGCAGGGAAGCCTGGCGTGCTGCAGTCCATGGGGTTGCAAAGAGTCAGACATGACTTAGCGACTGAACAACAAGAGTTATGATCCATGAGTGAAATAGTAGCTGCTGTTTATTTCTCTCTTTCTATGCCCTGATATTTGTATACAAAATAAGGAAGAACATTATGTTTTTTTGCCAGGTGGTATAAGAATTCCTCATAGTGAGGAAATCACCCTTGTTAGGAAGATGACTTGATCAGTTCATTTAAGATAGCATGGCTGTGTGCTAATCAAAGCTTTTTTTGTTTTGGCTGCACTGGGTCTTGCTTGCTGCGCACTGGCTTTCTCTAGTTATGGCAAGCAAGGGCTTCTCATTGTGGTGGCTTTTCTTGTTGCAATGCATGGACTCAGTAGTTTCAGCATCTGGGCTCAGGCTTTGTTGCCCTGTGGCATGTGGAATCTTTCTGGACCAGGGATCCAACTCATGTCTCCAGTGGGGTTAAGGCAGATTCTTAACCACTGGACGACCAGGGAAGTCTGGGATCAAAGCTTTTGAGAAGGGCTTAAAAGAGTTGAGGTGGAAGGAGGTCGTGTGGTATTTGACGGGTTCCTACCCACAGCCATGTGTGTGAATAAATGGTAAAATGACTCAATCTTTAAAATGTTTTATCTAAGTTTGTTTACCTGGTACAGAACAGTGAAAATTTGGTTCCCTGTGGAAGTTGACATGGGAAAAATTGAAATAGCCCACATATGTGGAAGCTGGAGAGAGATGATGAGAAAGTAAGTGCTGAGGACTTTGCAGAGAGTGTGTACAGATGCAGTATATCTGTGGTATTATTTCATGGGCTGTGATTGGAGGAGAATAATTTGTAAGCTGTGTAACTGGGGGCTCAGTGCAAGCAGAGCTTAGCTAACAACTGAGTTATGTGAAAGGATGCATATACACAAAAGTGATCATTTACACATTTTGTATATGTGCATTTGTGTTTGTGTGTTTATGTGTGTATTTTGAATAAACTCTGTAATTCCTAGGATCCTTGAAAACCAAGTATAATATGTGCTTGCATGCTAAGTTGCTTCAGTCGTGTCCGACTCTTTGCGACTCTCCAAACTGTAACCCGCCAGGTTCTTCTGTTCATGGGGATTCTCCAGGCAAGAATCCTGCAGTGAGTTGCCATGCCCTCTTCCAGGGGATCTTCCCAACCCAGGGATCGAACCCAGGTCTCCTGAGTCACCTGCATGGCAGACGGATTCTTTACATCTGAGCCACCAGGGAAACCCAAGTATAATACAGGTATAGCCTAAAATATGAGACCCTCTTTATGAGGAAAAAAATTGATACCTTACTGGTTAACCTTGACAGAAAGTGTTGAATGTCCTCTAGTTCTTGGATTACTTAGTATTGAGACATTTGGAAAAGTTATTTCAAATGAGAAAAAACTGTACTTTGGTCAAGCATGTCAAGTAATTAGTCATCTGAGACTTTTTAGTAGTTCACAGTAATACTTTTGAAAGCTGCTTCTGGAAGCATGAATTTTGCTTGTCGTGATCTGGAGAAAATTCATTTTTCCAACACCCAAGAGAAGAGAAAAAATTATACAGATTGAGTTGGAATTCATGGTTCCGATTTGATCCAGTTAGGCAGGCAGATGAAGCCACAAAATTGCAAAAATACTTTTGGAAGCTAAGAGTAGGTTTATACTGTTTATTTTTTGTATTCAAAACATTTGTGACTACTCTTGGCCCTCAGTCTTCTATATGTATTTCAACATCAATTTTCATATTCCACAAACAACATTTCTGCATGTTGATTAGAATTACATTAATGTGTAGAGCTGATGAATGACTTCTATAATTTCAAGTAGTGAAAGCAGACATGATTTCTTGAAATGTAACAATTGTTATTTAGCACTAACATAGGTATACTTTTTTTCTTAATATTTATGTATTTATTTGACTGCGCCAGGTCTTAGTTGTGGTACATGGAATCTTCAATCTTTGTTGCAGCGTGTGAGATCTAGTTCCCCATCTGGGGATCGAACCAGGGCCCCCTGCATTGGGAGCGAGGTGTCTTAGCCACTGGACAACCAGGGAAGTCCCTAACTATACTTTCTATTGTTGAAAAAACTCACAGGTGTTGCTAACTCACTCTGATTGTAAACTATGGAAAGATTGTTACATTTTATTAGTGGTAGTTTTTTTCCCTGTTCATGGGCAAACCTGAATTCAAACCATGGTAAACCCTAGAGTTAGGAGCCCCAGTTGGAACAGCCTGTCTCCCTAACATTGATTCCCTTCTTTTGACCCACACTTCCTCTCTTGGACTGGGGGAGAGACAGTGCAGAACTACAGCAGAGGGCTTTAAGTGACTTCAAAAATTCAAATTAGCAATTTTCAAGTTAGAATGAATAACTTCTTCAAGAATTCAGAAGAAAATGATAAAGACATGAAATCATGAATAAAAGAAGAAAAGACTTGGAGAATGGAGAACTAAAATGCGTATACAAATAAATTTTTATATACATGTCAAAACTTTTTATAGACATGTAAAAAGAACAAGAAATCGAAAATACTAATATAATGAGAAGATGATGAAGTGATAAATGATGTGATGCAAAGAAGCAATGGTCAAATAAATTATGAAAGAAAATTCTAAACAACTCAAGTTTTCATATTGAAGTTTCATATTTCATATCCCCAAATATAAAGCAAAAATCATTAAAATATGTTCAGTGATTGACATTTTTGCCATTCAGCCATTCCCTAGGTTTAAGAACAAACAGGAATATAGGCAGAAATAAATAGCTTATTTACCATGGAAATATACATATTGGAGCATCATATTTCCGTGTTAAAATATATTTATATATGTAATTAGATGAAGATGTTGCAATATCTATTCAATTTTTCAGGGAAAAAAGATTGTGAGAAAAATTTCTACATATAGTAAAGTTATAAATTTAGTGTGTAAAAATAGATAAAGGATTGTTTCTTTGGCACTTTTAGCAAGTAAAATCTTAAATTAGCAGAACCAGATTTTTAAATTGAGATCCCTTGCTTTACACTGGACTTCTATTTTTATTCTTAGTATATCTTCTTAGGTCTCCAGGTACACTGTTTTGCCCGAATTTATCAACCAATTCAAGTGATTGATTGTCTGATTTTTCCCACTACACTAAATCAATACAAAGTCTAGACATTGTGAATTTAAGCATAAATGCTCTGTGGAAAACTTATGGTAGTTTGAACTGGCACTGCAGGTAGAATCTTCTGAAATTATGTTTGGAATGAAAGATTTATGTCAGTGTCTATCCCCTCATCCTTCCTACAAATGTTAACAGTTGCTCCTGTATAGACTCTAGGCCATTTGTGGAAGACTGAGTTCCCCAGAATCAATCCTTGAGACAAAAAATTTGAATTAGAGCATTTGTCTGGCAGAGAGTCCCAGGATGGCCGTAGGGGACTGGGAAGTGAACCAAGGAAGCAAAGGCAACTAAAAAAGGTGCATTGATACAGGCAGTGTGTACATGTCGACACTTAACATACCCTTAAAACAACAACAGCAGCAACAAAGACTCACACAGATTTCTTTTTTTTTTTTTTTTTTTTTTAAATTTTGGCTGCACTGTGCTCACGTGGGATCTTATTAAGAGTTCCCTAACCAGGGATCAAACCCGTGTCCCCTGCAGTGGAAGCGCAGAGTCCTAACCACTGGACTGCCAGAGATTTCCCAGTGCTGCCGTTTTTTTTATTGTTGTTGTTTCTGTTTTGTTATCATCATTATGGATTTTTTTTTTTAACTTTTTCTTTTGTATTGGGGTAGGGCTTCCCTGGTGGCTCAGACGGTAAAGAATCTGCCTGCAGTGCAGGAGATCTGGGTTTGATCCCTGGGTCGGGACAATCCCTTGAAGAAGGAAATGGCAACCCACTTCAATATTCTTTCCTGGAGAATTCCATGGACAGAGGAGCCTGGTGGGCTACAGTCCATAGGGTTGCAAAGAGTCAGTCACAATTGAGTGACTAACTTTCTTTATAGCCAATTAGTAATGTTGTGATAGTTTTAGGTGTATAGCAAAGGGACTCAGCCATACATATACATGTATCCATTCTCCTCCAAACTGCCCTCCCTTACAGCCTTTCAGATAACATTGAGCAGAGTTCCCAGTGCTATACAGTAGGTCCTCGTTGGTTATCCATTTTAAATACAGCAGTGTGTACAGATCCATCCCTAACTATCCCTCTCCCTGGCAACCAGAAGTTTGTTTTCTAAGTCTGTGAGTCTCTTGCTGTTTTGTAAGAAAGTTCATTTGTATCATTTCTCTTTAGATACCACATATAAGGAATGTCACACAATATTTCTCCTTCTCTGGCTGACTTACGTCACTCTATGGCACTCTCTTGGTCCATCCATGTGGCTGCAAATGGCATCGCTGTTTTAATTGGAGCTTAATCCTACTGCAGAACTCTGGGATTCTGTGTCTAACATGGGCCTCAGTTGTTTCTCCATCCATGAAATATGGAGTTGGGACTTTTATACACCCATCTCCATCAAGTATTGTTGAGGGTTGCTCCTGAATGGAGGAGGAAGCTGAAATTTTCGGGCATTCCTGACCTATTCTACAAAGGGGAAGAGAGCCCTCCTCTTGGAGGCAAATCGCTCAGGCAGTTAGACCTCAAGGTGATATAGGTAGGGCACCTATATCATGTAACAACATTTGCTACAGTGTATCTTGGGTGATTGGTATGTGAAATATTAATTAAGTATATTAGGTGCCTATAGCAAAATATGACTGCAAGTGTAAATTTAATGTTTCTGTTAGCAAGGTAGACATTCAGGATACTGAAGATGGTGAGGGGAATAAAAACAATAGTGTAACTACAGCAATGCTTTATGACAACAAGGCTAGATATGTTTTATTATAATTATAATGGTGGGTGAAAGTGATAGTTGCTTAGTCATGTCTGACTCTGTGTGACCCCACAGGCTGTAGACCACCAGGCTTCTCTGTCCATGGGATTCTCCAGCCAAGAATACTGGAGTGGGTTGCCATTTCCTTCTCTAAGGGATCTTCCTGACCCAGGGATCAAACCCCTGTTTCCTGCATTGCAAGCAGATTCTTTACCATCTGAGCCACTAGGGAAGCCCAATAATGGTGGGTAAAGTTATTTTAAAATATCATGTTAATTAATAATCAGATTGTAATACTATAATTAATAATTAGTTGTCCAAAAGTCACCTCAGCTGAAACTGTGTATTATATAAATAATAACAATAAAAACTTTACATTTTGGAGGCTTAGAAAAGGGGAAAGCAAGATTTTAAAATGAGTTATTTAAAATAATTTTCAGCTACACAGAGGGAGAACAGAAATGTGAACAAAATTCTGCCTACTGAAGTTATTATATCATTCACAGAGGTGCAAATGTGCACACAGTAGTGAGAACTGGTTAGAAATTCATAATGTCAAGATAGGACTGTCAGAAATGTCAGGTGACTTTTTATCCTTCTAACTGACTTTATTAAATTTACAATCTTATTCATTGCAGACTGTGGGAATCTATGACTTTTCATGGATCACTGACAGTGAAGGAAAAGGCTAGAAAATTCTTAAAATGCCTCAAAATTGTGGATGGCAATTTAAGGAACTATTATGGTCACTGCCTTTTTGAGGGCCACATCTCTTAAGATACAGGGGTCCTGGGACTTCCCTGGTGGTCCAGTGGTTAAGATTGCATGCTCCCAATCCAGGGGACCCAGGTTCAATCCCTGGTCAGGGAGCTAGATCCCACACGCGGCAGCTAAAGATTCCGTGTGCTGCACGTAAGACCTGGCACAGCCAATTAAATAAGTAATGATTATAAATGAAATAAATATAAAAGATAGAGGGGTCCTGATTAGTAGTATTTACTTTATTATTGGCTAAAGAAAGAAGTAAGCCTGCTGCAACTCCTCAGGCTTCAGGTCATAGATGATTAGAGCTACGAATATCATTCTTGGACCCTATGGAAAGAGATAAACTTGGATTCACTTCAGTTTAAAAAATTTTATTCTGAAATTAAACATTCTTTTCTGGCAATAAGTAAAAAATTAATTAAAGTTGAAGAGGCTGTAGAGTTGTAAATTAAACAAACAACCCCAAGCCAGAAATATTATACAAATTGGTAACCTGTTGAAAGACAGCTTGTGAATGGCATGCTCTGAGCTCTTAGGGTGAATGTACCACGGCTGAAAACTGGGATCTTTGTCATTTCAACCTAAATGTCATTATTTCACTGGGACTGTGATTTTGTCAAACCCAGACACTCATCTTGGTCAAGTGCAGGAATTTAACATAACCTGAAGATGACTGCAGCCATTGATAGGGAGGACTGAGGTGAGGGTGTGCTGGTCTTTGACTTTGGTTCAATTAAATTAAATAAAGTGAAGAATTAAAAGAGCAAAATAGTCATTATTCTTTATATCTCTTACCATATTGTAGATTTTTACATACTTATTATTTCATTTTGTATACTTACTATTTCAGTAATTTTTGAACCAAAGAACTGGTATAGGTAGTTTTTTAGCATCTCAACTGCTGCTGCTAAGTCGCTTCAGTAGTATCTGACTCTGTGCGACCCCGTAGAGGGCAGCCCACCAGGCTCCTCTGTCTCTGGGATTCTCCAGGCAAGAACACTGGAGTGGGTTGCCATTTCCTTCTCCAAGGCATGCATGCGTGCTAAGTTGCTTCAGTCACGTCTGACTCTATGCGACCCTATGTATATGGAGCCCACCAGGCTCCTCTGTCCACAGGATTTCTCTAGGTAAGAATACTGGAGTGGGTTGCCATTTCTTTCTCCGAGCATCTCAACTAGGAAGGGAAATTTGTAAGTGGACGTCATTACCCTGAATTGTTGAGGGTGAGAGAGATGGAGAGAGGTTGAATTGTAAGAGAAATCACAGTCCTGACTGTGACCCTGTGGCCTATGGCCCACAGACCTCTTCTGTCTTCCCGCTGAGTGGGGACGAGTGTCCTGGAGTGTAGGAGAGTCTCCTATTCTGCCCAGATGTGTGAAGCAATCAGGGAATGACACCACGCAAGCAGAGGGCTAAGAAAACAGTGTGGCCAATACCTGATTATTAGTCAGTATTATCTTAAATTAAAAAAACCTAAAAACCCTGTGACTCATGCTTATCTCTTGGAATTTCTTTCATTTCTTGCTTTTCAAAATTTAACCAATTAATCAATTTAGGGCCAGAAAGAGAAGAACAACCCTTTTCCCTGAATTTTGGCCAATAATTTCCCCTAAATGGTGTGCAATGATAAAACTGCACTCATATCTGTAATGTACATTCATGCTTTCATTTTCCCTATCCTCCAATTTGCTGAGACCTACTTAGAAAAACATTCCACATGAATTATTTTATGCATGTTGTAAAAGCCATTTGAGATAATTTACATGAAATATGGTTGATATGTTTGAGAAAAATTGAATGATAAGGTTTCTAAAAATCCAACGTTGCTTTTAGAAAAAGCAATTGACTCTGCAGATATGTTGAGAACAATAGAAAAGTACAAAAAAAAAGAGGAATGGGTTTACGATAACAACACATGCAGACTATGTGACAAATTTGCTTGAATCCAGTTAAAGACAGAGCCAAACAATGAGACTAAATGGATCACAAATAAAGAAACCATGACAAAAATAAAAACTAGATTCTAAAATAGTACTTTCTTCTTAAAAATAAAAATTTTATGTTGTGTTAATCCAGGTTTTCCACAGAAAGAGAACAAACATATGTATATGTGTATATATATATATACACATAGTTTTTGTTTAGTCAGTAAGTCACGTCTGACTCTTTTGCAACCTCATGGACTGTAGCCCACCAGGTTCCTCTGTCCATGGGATTTCCCAAGCAAGAATACTGGAGTGGACTGCCATTTCCTTCTCCCGGGGAGCTTCCTGACCCAAAGATCCACCCTGAGTTACCTGCTTGGCAGGTGGGTTTCCCTGGTGGTTCACATGGGCTTCCTTGATGGCTCAGTAGTAAAGAATTCACCTGCAATGTAGGAGACCTGGGTTCAAGTCCTGGATCAGGAAGATTGCCTGGAGAAGGAAATGGCTACCCATTCCAGTATTCTTGCTTGGAGAATTCCAGGGACAGAGGAGCCTGATAGGCTACAGTCCGGGGGACATAAAGAGTCAGACATGACTTGGAACTGAACAACAACAACAAATATTACTTATTATAGGAATTGATTCACATGGTTATGGAGGCTGAGCTGTCTCATGATCTTCTGTCTGCCGGGAAGTCAGTGGTGGAATTCAGTGAGTTGGAGGAGGTGAGAATGGGGGACGTGGGAAGATATACCCCGAAATAATGTTTTACCAGCAATCTGGGTATCCCTTAGTCTGGTCAGGTAGACACATAAAATTAACTATCACATCTGCAAAATCTTTCTGAGATGAAAATTGTAAAATATTGGATGCTCTGCATAGTCACTCAGTTGTGTCCGACTCTTTGTGACCCCATGGACTATAGCCCGCCAGGCTCCTCTGCCCCTGGGATTCTCCAGGCAAGAATACTGGAGTGGGTTGCCATGCCCTCCTCCAGGGGATCTTCCCAACCCAGGGATCAAACCCTGACCTCTTACATCTGCATTGGCGGGTGGTTTCTTTACCACTAGTGTCGCCTAGGAAGCCATCTGTATTTTCTGGGGAACTTCAATATTATCTAAATTGTATCATAGGATGCACATGCATTCCAATTTTCTATCTTATCTCCCCTTGTAATTGTTCTTTTTTTTCAATCTTTTTAAAAAAATCTGATTTTATTTATTTACTTTTTCAATTGAAGAATAATTGCTTTATAGAATTTTGTCGCTTTGTTTGTTGACACACATAGTTACAGCTGATTCATTTTAAGTCATCTGTAGTGTCTGTTGCAAGAATAAAATACAGTTCACATTCAGATGTGTACTATTTTACGTGATTACAAAGACTGAGGAAAACATCTTTGTACAACTGAATGAACATATTTTCTGGGAAATATTCTAGAACTGGAACTGCAAACTCACAGATTTTGTGCCTCTCATCTTTGGCTTTATTAAGTATTTCAAAATTGCTCTTGAAAATGGTTGTATCGATTTAACTTCTCACCAGCTGTGTATGAATTTCTCCATCTCCACCTCCCTCCCAAATTATTTTTTTTCCCACTAGAAGGAAATTAGATATTTCTTTTTTCCTTGATTTTGAGTGAAGTGGAACATCTTTACATATCTATGAAATAATTCATGGGTCAAAATATACCACATTGGAAATTGAAAAATGGTAGAACTAATCATCAAAATATTATATATTAAAATATGTGGGATTCGTTGGAAGTACCAAAGAAAAGGTTTTTTTTTTTTTCTGCTTTAGCTCTGGGTGAACAAAGATTCCACCCTGAAAATTCTACCTGCACTTCTGTGCCTCACATGAATTCAAATTCACAAGGATAGCTGCAAGGTCCAGGAAGCCTGTCCTGTGCTGCATGTGGGGATGGGATGAGGTGGTCTCTATGAGACTTTGGGATTTTGTTTTCCTTCTCCTTGTATTTATTTTTGTGGTTGGTGTTGGTGGTTTCCAGATACATTGGGATATAATTGACATATAATGTGTAAGTTGAAGGTGTACAATGTGCTGGTTTGACATGCAGAGGAACCAGAGATCAAATTGCCAACATCCGCTGGATCATCAAAACAGCAAGAGTTCCAGAAAAACATCTATTTATGCCTTATTGATTATGCCAAAACCTTTGACTATGTGGATCACAATAAACTGTGGAAAATTCTGAAAGAGATGGGAATACCAGACCACCTGACCTGCCTCTTGAGAAACCTGTATGCAGGTCAGGAAGCAACAGTTAGAATTGGACATGGAACAAACAGGAAAAGAGTACGTCAAGGCTGTATATTGTCACCATGCTGATTTAACTTATATGCAGAGTACATCACGAGAAACGCTGGACTGATGAAGTACAAGCTGAAATCAAGATTGCTGGGAGAAATATCTATAACCTCAGACATGCAGATGACACCACCCTTATGGCTGAAAGTGAAGAACTCAAGAGCCTCTTGATGAACGTGAAAGAGGAGAGTGAAAAAGTTGGCTTAAAGCTCAACATTCAGAAAACTAAGATCAAGGTGTCCGGTCCCATCACTTCATGGCAAATAGATGGGGAAACAGTGGAAACAGTGGCAGACTTCATTTTTTGGGGCTCCAAAACCACAGATGGTGACTGCAGCCATGAAATAAAAAGATGCTTATTCCTTAGAAGGAAAGTTATGACCAACCTAGACAGCATATTAAAAAGCATAGACATTACTTCGCCAACAAAGGTCTGTCTAGTCAAGGCTATGGCTTTTCCAGTAGTCATGTATGGATGTGAGAGTTGGACTATAAAGTAAGCTGAGCGCCAAAGAACTGATGCTTTTGAACTGTGGTGTTGGAGAAGACTCTTGAGAGTCCCTTGGACTGCAAGAAAATCCAACCAGTCCATCCTAAAGGAAATCAGTCCTGAATGATCATTGGAAGGACTGATGCTGAAGCTGAAACTCCAATATTTTGGCCACCTGATGCGAAGAGCTGACTCATTTGAAAAGACCCTGATGCTGGGAAAGATTGAAGGCAGGAGGAGAAGGGGATGACAGAGGATGAGATGGTTGGATGGCATCACCAAATCAATGGACATAAGTTTGAGTAAATTCCAGGAGTTGGTGGTGGACAGGGAGGCCTGACGTGCTGCAGTCCATGGGGTTGCAAAGAGTCGGACACGACTGAGCAACTGAACTGAACTGAACAGACTGCAAAATGACTCTGACCTTAATGTTAGGAACTCCTGCATCCCCACATAATTCATGTTTCTTTTTTGTGGTGAGAAATCCTAACAGCACATTATAAATCCCATCACTCTTATCTTGACCAAGAATCAAACATCAAATATCTAGGCACTCCCAGAGATAAAGCACCTCCAATTGTCAATCAGCTCTAGCCCCACCTTGGGAATGTTCCTTGAGGGTGGAGTGGGTGGTCCCTGTGGGGGAAACAGATGAAGAGCTTCCAGGCACACACACTAGGTGACTTCCCAAATTAACTTCTCCCTTGGACTTCAACACCTGGTTTTGGCTTTTGAGAAGACAGAATCCAAGGGCCTGAAAATAATTTCATATCTGTAATGAGAAGACATTCCTGTCATTCTCTTTTTCTGTACCATAAAGACTAATAGCTTCAAAAGGCAGCATCTGCCACCCCCTCTTTGCCCACATCCTGTGTGTAATGTTTGGTGGTATCTGAATCTACACAGAGCAACACTGTGGTTTACAGAAAATTCTGTTAAAGGGGGTGGGAGGGTCTGCATTCCTGTGATGTTGTGTTCACCATCAGAAATGCCTGGGCCTGGGGTCCCTGGGCCTATTTCTAGAGCCCTCAGTTTGGTCTCTAGCTCCTGAAAATAGCTTGTTTACCTTCTCCCTATCCTCACAGACTATTTCTGTGGAGGCTTTATTTCCCACCTCAGGTTTATTTTTAAATCAGAACAAAACTCTCAGAACACTGGTTATAGCCTGCTGTGTCCTTCAAGCCATTATACAACTTCCTCAGCTTTTCGAAGCTTTTCAAGTTAGCTAAAAAGGCAAGAAAACAAACTGGTTGCTTCATTTGCTATTATTTTCTCCCAATCTGAGGGCTGTCTTTTCACCTTACTTATAGTTTCCTTTGTAGTGCAAAAGCTTTTAAGTTTCATTAGGTCCCATTTGTTTAGTTTTGCTTTTATTTCCAATATTCTGGGAGGTGGGTCATAGAGGATCTTGCTTTGATTTATGTCGGAGAGTGTTTTGCCTATGTTCTCCTCTAGGAGTTTTATAGTTTCTGGTCTTACATTTAGATCTTTAATCCATTTTGAGTTTATTTTTGTGTATGGTGTTAGAAAGTGTTCTAGTTTCATTCTTTTACAAGTGGTTGACCAGTTTTCCCAGCACCACTTGTTAAAGAGGTTGTCTTTTTTCCATTGTATATCCTTGCCTCCTTTGTCAAAGATAAGGTGTCCATAGGTTCGTGGATTTATCTCTGGGCTTTCTATTCTGTTCCATTGATCTATATTTCTGTCTTTGTGCCAGTACCATACTGTCTTGATGACTGTGGCTTTGTAGTAGAGTCTGAAGTCAGGCAGGTTGATTCCTCCAGTTCCATTCTTCTTTCTCAAGATTACTTTGGCTATTCGAGGTTTTTTGTATTTCCATACAAATTGTGAAATTCTTTGGTCTAGTTCTGTGAAAAATACCGTTGGTAGCTTGATAGGGATTGCATTGAATCTATAGACTGCTTTGGGTAGAATAGCCATTTTGACAATATTAATTCTTCCAATCCATGAACACGGTATGTTTCTCCATCTGTTTGTGTCCTCTTTGATTTCTTTCATCAGTGATTAATCTCAAAAATATACAAGCAACTCCTGAAGCTCAATTCAAGAAAAATAAATGACCCAATCAAAAAATGGGCCAAAGAACTAAACAGACATTTCTCCAAAGAAGACATACAGATGGCTAACAAACACATGAAAAGATGCTCAACATCACTCATTATTAGAGAAATGCAAATCAAAACCACAATGAGGTACCATTACACGCCAGTCAGGATGGCTGCTATCCAAAAGTCTACAAGCAATAAATGCTGGAGAGGGTGTGGAGAAAAGGGATCCCTCTTACACTGTTGGTGGGAATGCAAACTAGTACAGCCGCTATGGAAAACAGTGTGGAGATTTCTTAAAAAACTGGAAATAGAACTGCCATATGACCCAGCAATCCCACTTCTGGGCATACACACTGAGGAAACCAGATCTGAAAGAGACACGTGCACCCCAATGTTCATCGCAGCACTGTTTATAATAGCCAGGACATGGAAGCAACCTAGATGCCCATCAGCAGATGAATGGATAAGGAAGCTGTGGTACATATACACCATGGAATATTACTCAGCCATTAAAAAGAATTCATTTGAACCAGTCCTAATGAGATGGATGAAGCTGGAGCCCATTATACAGAGTGAAGTAAGCCAGAAAGATAAAGAACATTACAGCATACTGACACATGTATATGGAATTTAGAAAGGTGATAACGATAACCCTATATGCAGAACAGAAAAAGAGACACAGAAACACAGAACAGACTTTTGAACTTTGTGGGAGAATGTGAGGGTGGGATATTTGAAAAGAACAGCATGTATACTATCTATGGTGAAACAGATCACCAGCCCAGGTGGGATGCACGAGACAAGTGCTCGGGCCTGGTGCACTGGGAAGACCCAGAGGAATCGGGTGGAGAGGGAGGTGGGAGGGGGGATCAGGATTGGGAATACATGTAAATCCATGGCTGATTCATATCAATGTATGACAAAACCCACTGGGAAAAAAAAATAATAATAATAAAAATTAAAAAAGAAAAAAAGAAAAAAAAAAAAAAAAGAATTGAATCATAGTTAAAAAAAAAAAAAAAAAAAAACAAACTGGTGTGACACAAGAAGGAGGAGGTGTAGAATTTTGAATAGTTTCCCCCAAAAGAAAAAAAACAGGATTGATACATGGGCTTGAATTTTAGTACTACAGTAGATCAATTGATAATGACACTGTAGCAGTGGAGAGAGCACAATCAATTGATTAGCAGGGTATAATAATTGTTGGCAATGATCATGACAGCAACCATGCATGTGTGCATGCTTGCTAAGTCACTTCAGTCATGTCCAATTCTTTGTGACCCTACAGACTGTAGTCCACCAGGCTCCTCTGTCCATGGGATTCTCCAGGCAAGAACACTGGAGTGGGTTGCCATGCCCTCCTCTAGGGGATCTTCCTGACCCAGGGATTGAACCCATTTCTCCTGCATTAGCAGGCAGGTTCTTTACCACTAGCACCACCTGGGAAGACCAACAACAACCATAGCTACCATCTATTATTTATTTAGTATAAGTCAGACATTGTCCTATACTAATGCAATACTTCATTCAATCTTCAAGATAATTTTATGGTGTAGCTACTGTTACAAGATGAGAAAATGGAGGGGAACTAAAGTTAAGTCACTTGCTCAACATCATACAGAAGTTTTGCCATAAATATCGCAGCAAGGGATGGTAGCATAAATGTCACACATTTGAGTTGATCTTTGAGATTTAAATTCATTGCACAAGGAGGGATACCTATTGCAGGGGGTGGCAAACTATAGCCAGTGAGCCTGATATGGTCTGTTGCCTGGTTTTGTAAATAAAGCTTTATTGGTACCTGGCCATACGCATTCACACATATATTATCTGTAGTTTTCTCACTGCAATGGTAGAAACGAACAGTTGCAACAGAGATCTAATGGCCTACAAACACAAAACTATTTAGGTTTCATTGGGCGAAAATCAAGATGTCAGATGTCAGCAGCTTGTGTTTCTTCTGGAGGCTCTAGGAGAAACCTGTTTCCTTGCCTTTTCCAGTTCTAGAGGCCACCTGTATTGCTAGGCTCATAGCCTCCTTCCTCCCATCTGCAAAGCTAGCTGAGCCTAGCATGTTCAAATCAATCTCTCTCTTTTCCTCACTTCCTCTCCATCCCTCTCTCTCCTCAACCCCCAACATTTGTTTCCTGCATCACATATCCTCTGCCTCAAACCCTCCTGGCTTCCTCTGATAAAAACACTTGTGGTTACATTGGGCCCACCAGGAAAATCCAGGCTAATCTTCTCAACTCAGGATTTTTAAAGGACATCTGCAAATTTCCTTTTGCCATGAGGGGTAGTATATTCACAGGTGCTAGGGATGTGAAGGTGGACCTCTTTGGGAGGAGCACTATTCAGCCTTCCACGCACCATCTTCTCCACCTTATCTGAATCGGCCCCCAGTTCCCTACCTGAGAACCCAAAGCTCCCTTGAGAAAGAAATGTCTCCTAAGGAGGTTAAACTGAACATCTGTCTTCACTCCCTGAGGCTTCATCCATGTCTGTCCCTGCCTTTTGTCTCCTGCTGAATCCTCCTGATGCCTGCCTCTCTGCTCTTGGAGTTTTATATGTCGCTGCTGCCGAGATTACATCAAGTCTGCTGGGTACCAGGCAAGGTCCACTTCAAGTTGTCCCCACTCTTGACCTGACAAGAGGCCTGGCAGTGGAGACAGTCAGCGAGCAATGATTCTGGGACAGAGTTGCTATAAAAGTGCTCGGATCGATTAAACTCATTATGGATATAACAGAAAACTAGAAATTCTATCTGATGCAGTTTGTGCCCCAAGCTCTCTTTGGTGATATCTGAATAGCCTTATTGCTTCCAGCTTGGCTTAACCTCTGGATGTTGGGTTTCTGGCTTTCTCTCTATCCACAATGTAGTTCTAAGATCCCAGATAAAGCACATTCCCGGATGTATGCAATCATTACCAACCTTGCTTGACCACAATTCCACTTACATACTCTCCAATTGCTTCATTTCCATCAAGCTTGGGTTCCAGAGGAGCTGGGGAAATTGATCCATGAATTCTTGGAACCTCAAGTCACCATATTAGTTACAATTCTCTTGTCTGCAAGTGGTAAAGATGAAAAAGGAAAGTAAACTGAAAATGAACTGAAACCTTTGCAGCCTTTCATTTTAAAGAAAATTATCAGAGAAATCTTTGACAGGTAGAGTAACAAGTGAAATTGCTCATTTTAATCACAGATGATAAGCAGAGATTTCTACAGCTGGAAAACAAAGACCCAGAGACAGGAACTGATCATACGCTCTGCTGATTCCTTCAGCGAATGATTCAATGTCTGACCCATCGTTAATTATTTTCTTGCTACCCCTTGTTATTTTGACTTTTTGTTATTATCTAAAAATATTTCAAAATTCTTAGAACTAATTAAAACAAAGAGAGTTTTGTTGAGGAAACTGAAGCTAATGACCCAAATGCACACATCAGGCTTTCTGATAAAGAGGGTTTATTAGGAGAAACTCGTGGGGCTTCCCAGGTGGCGCTAGTGGTAAAGAACCTGCCTGCCAATGCAGGAGACATGAGACATGAGTTCAATCCCTGGGTTGGGAAGATCCCCTGGAGAAGGGCATGACAACCCACTCCAGTATTTTTGCCAGAAGAATCCCATGGACAGAGAAGCCTGGTGGGCTACAGTCCATAGGTTTGCAAAGAGTTGGACATGACTGAAGCAACATGGCCCCATGCAAATGGGGAAGAAGGGTCTGCTTTACCGCTCATCAAATCCCAGGCAGCACACACGGGCCTAGGAGGGCCAGAAGTCAGATTCTGGGGGGAGGACCTGACAAGGGGTAGATGATTGGAAAAGCAGCAGTTCCTCCCTGGTCTGATCAGGGGCTGTGTCTTGACTGTTGGTCTTCAGCAGATGGCTGTCACCCGTTTCTCTGGATGTCTGCCAGACACTCATTCCCTCTCTCGGGTGTCCACCTTGGGGAAATCAGAGAATCAGTTAGAGTAAGTTGACCTTCACCTGTGAGTCTGTGCCCCTCGTTTCAAGGAACAGATGGTGCAGGCTGGCTGGGGGTTGGCCAGGTGGTAGCAAGAGAGTTGAGTGGATGAACCTGGCCCTGCAGCTGGAGCTCAAGATCAGGAAAACAAAGAGCAAGGCAAAATTACATGTGACAGGGCAAAGGTAACATTTTCAGCTCTGGACTTTTGCACAACCAGTTGCTAGCCAAATGAGAAGAGCGTAAAGTGAAGGTTGGAATCCACCTACAGTTTGATGGAGGTTGTGTTAAGATTCCCCAACTGCTGAGAACATCATAATAAGGAAATAAATAAAGTGTGGAAGAGACACCTAGAAAGAAGGACATTTCATGGGTTTGTTGGCTGAATTTAGCTATCCCAATGGGAAGTTTCATTTCACACTTTAATTGTGCATTTTCAGTCAATATGTCTTCCTTAACCACTGCCCCCCCCCCCCCCCCCCGGAAGTAATCCTGTACAGACTGGTCACTTTGCTTCCTTGATATTGTAAGAAGAATATACAGTTGTGTAACCTGGGTCCTCCTATTCCTCATCCTCTGGATGATATTTACCTTACACACTAGGAGTTTAGCCTGCTTCTGTTTCCTCACTTGTCACGGAAAGTGCCTCTTATATTCTCTCATTTTATTTTTTAATAAAACTGGGTTGAGAACATCATCAATCTGATTACATCTGGTTGTCATTTTCAAACTTGTGATCACACAAGCCTATAAGAGGTGGTTCCTTGTGGAGGCTCACGGATAGTTTTATCCATTCCTTTGGTCCCCCTTGGCTGGGGTTTCCTTCTCCAGGAAGATGGTTGCCACAGGAACACGTGTATTAGCCGCCCCCCCCCCCCCCCACTCTCTTTGCGCTACATAACTGGGAAGGTAATGGTTCTGTGCCATCTTTTTTCTTTCTTTTTAAAAAAATAATGTTACTTATTTGCTTATTTATTTTTGACTGTGCTGGGTCTTTGTTGTTGTGCAGGTTTTTCTCTAGTTGTGGAGAGTGTGGGCTTCTCTATTCAGTGGCTACTCTTGCCGAGCACAGGCTCTAGGGCCTGGAGGCTTCAGTAGTTGCAGAACATGGACTCAGTAGTTGGGGTTCCCAGGCTCTAGAGCACAGGCTCAATAGTTGTGCCATAGAAACTTAGTTGCCCCACAGCATATAGGATCTTCCTAGATCAGGGATCGAACCCGTGTCTCCTTCATTGGCAGGTGGATTCCTTACCACTGGGCCAGCAGGGAAGCCCAGTCTAGCCATAATATAATAATAATAATAATAATAATAATAATAATAATAATGTTAGTCGCTCAGTCATGTCCAACTTTGCAACCCCATTGACTTAGAGCACCAGGCTCCTCTGTCCATGGAATTCTCCAGGCAAGAATACTGCAATGGGCAGCCATGCCCTTCTCCAGGAGATCTTCCTGACCCAGGGACTGAATCTGGGTCTCCTGCATTGCAGACAGATTCTTTACCATCTGAACCACCGAGGAAGCCCAATCATATCTAACCATAAGCCTTATTAAATGGTGTGGGTGAAATTCCTGAAAGAAATTTCATGCAACAGTCCAAATTGAACTCCTTTACATAAAGATAATAAATTCCTGTCACATCTGGTCACACCTGGTCTGTTAAATTCAACCCTGCATAGAGTCCTTCCCCAATCCCTGGAGAATTCACCCCAAACTCCAGCCGGTGGCTGAGAATCAGCTTTGCTCAGTCCCTTTATGCCCTGCCTTGCTTTGGAGCTGCTGGTCACAGAAAGAAAGCTGCTTCCTATCTGGAGGGCAGTTCTGTTTACACTCTAATCATGTGTTTTCTGGAGCCAAATGCTTTTTTTTTGACAAAAATAAAACCACAGCCTATGACTGTAAAAGGGAAAGCACAAAAGCAAGCAGAGTGACAGCAGTCATGCAGATGAAATTTCAGACTCAAAGGAGTCAAATTGCGAATCCAGAAGAATTGAACACTGAACAGTAGCAAACACAGTGCTCTTTCTGGGCTGTCAGGCATGGAGGGGAAAACCAGTGTTTCTGGCTCCATCCACTGCATTTCCGGCTTCCTCACTGCATCTCATTTTCTTCATCTCACATCACTTCTGTTTCCTGACAAGTTGTTCCTCATATTTACCATTCACTTCAAGCCAACAATTCCATCCTGTCTCTTACTAATCTTAGCAGGCACTATAACACCCAATTTCACTGAGAGGAATAAGACTACCTGAGCTTCTTTTTCTCTCAAATTCAGAATATTTATTCCCACCTGTCTTCTCCACTGAGAAAGTTTTGGTCAGTATTCTTTCTTTCTAGTCCCCTCTTCTTTTTTTGAAAGATTTCTTTGTTTTTAATTGGAGGATAATTGCTTCAAAATATTGTGTTGGTTTCTGCCATACATCAACATGCATCAGCCATAGGTATACATATGTCCCTTCCTTCTTGAATCTTCCACCCACCTCCCTCCCTACCCCACTAGGTTTTCACAGAGCACTGAGTGTGAGCTCCCTGCATCGTATAGGAAATTCCCACTGGCCATCTATTTTACGTACAGTTTTAATGCTACTCCCTCTGTTCATCCTACCCTCTGCTTCCTTCTCCTTTTCCTTTTCAAGTTTAGTTCTGCTGTCTGTACTAGATCATACCCATGTTGATTTTTTTTTTTTTTTTGCCTCATCTAAATTTTGTTTCAGAAATTAACTTACCCTCATTTGCATATATGATAACTTCAATTTTCTTTCTTTTAAAAAGTAAAACCTTCATAGAAAATATTGCCTTAAGAAATGAATTGGCCATTGCAAGTCATTCCCTCTCTCCTTTACTTCACCAAACTTCTCCTTTACTTCACTCTAAAACTTCACAAAACTATAACTGTAACCTATACATACTGCTTATGCTTCCTCATTCTCCACCCTAGTTTCAGACCAAACTCAAATTCCAGAATGAAGATGTTAAACCACATGCAAAAGGACTAATGCAACTGAAATCAGAATTTTCCCCTGTGCCACTCAAACCCACACCTGGCTTGACAAGTGTTGCCTGGGGTTCTGGGCTCTCCTCCCAAAGCACACTTTCTACCAAATGCTCTACTCAATGCTTTAGCAGTTATCTCTTCATGAAATCTGATGGCTGTATTTTTCTCTATTCACCCGTCTGGGCTTCTCTGCATCATGAGTTATGCTCACTTTTTGTGGCATCTCTCCCCCCAGACAGCTTCTGAACCAAGCCCTCTTTCTGTTGTTGCTGCTGTTTGGTCGCTAAGTCATGTCTGACTCTTTGTCACCCCACAGACTGCAGCATGCCAGGCTTTCCTGTCCTTCACTATCTCCTGGAGTTTGCTCAAATTCATGTCCGTTGAGTCGGTGATGCTATCTAACCATCTTCCATTTCTAGAATGCTGGGAAGCTTCTAGAGCAGATTTCCTGTGCTCTGAGAGAGTGAGTCACCCCTCCCAGTGCTCCAGATTACTGGTGGGAAACTTTGGGGACATGCCCCCATGTCATTATGCTCAACACCTTCATCTGTTGAAGGTACCGTCATTCTGGATGGGTCTCCCAGCAGAGTTCCTTGGATTATTATGCAGGTGAGTCAGCTTTATTTGTGGGGGAGGGCAGATTTGATAAATGACCTTTTCTTCTCTTTGACAGCAAGGCCAGCAGGTTGTTCCCTGGGAACAGAATCAATTAACAGCCATCACTTGAAACTGAAAATTTCTTCAGCCCTCTTATCTACATCTGATTTTTACTGATTTCATCTGAAATCTATTGGATATAAAGTCTCAGTGGCCATAACCTTCATTTCATGACATTTAGTTTCTTAGTTGGGCCTCTGTTCCCACAGCCTAGGTGCTAATTGCTTTGATTAAACATGAATTCCTACATGCAGAAGCTCCTATTATGAAAGAAATATTAAGAAATAAGTGACAAACAGAGGCATAAGGCTGTAGGATTGATTCTACTATTATATTAATTTTGCAAGAGAAAAAAAGCCAGGGTTATTGACAATATTGAGTTCATAATGCTGTTCCTAGCAGGGCCAGTATTCAGCTTTGTCACATTTCTTGGGAATCACTGAACACTGTCTCTATTTTCACTTGAGTTTTACTGCATCAAATCTGATGTTAATTATGGAATTTCATGTTTGGGGGATAGATTAATATTCTAACAAATTTAGGTGGGAATGCAAAGTTAAGTAACTCTTTAGAGAAGATTTTTGTAAGAGTTCAAAGAGGCCCTTTAAATCAACATTTTCCTTTTTGATTTCATGGTCCTGCCATCTGGTCTCTGCCTCTGAGAAAGCCAAAGAAAGGTTTTTTTTATTATTTGTTTTCTCTGCTTTTTGCAGTGGGGTGGATGATGGTTGACTGTTTGATTATGATTCACTAACAATTTATGAATGCCTTAGGTCTAACAACAGGAATTGTGCCTTTGTAGTTTGCTTGGGAATGAGGGTGCTAATTATTCACTGATCAAAATGATTTCTGGGTTTCTTTTCTAAGTCATAGATCTTTAGCTAGGAGATACCACATAGAAAAGAAGAATTTGTGCAAAATCTAGGTGAACAGAGTTCAGGACACTATCCTCTTATGCAAAACCATGTCTCTAGATCAAGCAGCAACCCCTGCTTAATGGTTTTGAACCTTCAACTATTAATAAAAAAGGTCCCCAAGATCATTATATAGTAAATGAGAAATATTATTGACTCTTTTTTCCCCCACATGACATTAAAATCTAAATATCACTATGCTAGTAGCTTGTAATTAGTCACATTTTATCAAATCCGGTCTCTTTCTCTTAGAAAAATCAATACATTTTAATATTATGTGGTAGTAAGTTTCTACATTGACAGCTCATTCATCTGCAAGCCATTAACTTTCCTGGCTTACTCAACAGGGCTGTTGAAGTAGAATTCATTAAAAAATACCGATAATGAGAACATATAAAGCTTAAAGATAGAGGTTGTTTAAATATATGACTTTATTATTCATATAGCTCTAGAAAAAATAGAAATATTATGCACAGATAATTGATTTAGAATTGAAATATGCTATGATAATCTAGTTTTCATAATCATTACATTTCCTTCCTTCCTGCTCCTGCCAAATCCAATGCACAGGAGAGTATTGTGAATTGTCCAGTTGTATTAAAGTATTAATATAGTTACTTTTTCTAATCCCTTGTTGCCCTATTTCCAATAGTCAGCAGCTCTTGGCCAGGCTACTGTCATAGTCTTCAAACTAGTCTCCTATCTTCTTCAGTGGACCTTGTATTTTTCATTCTTCCTGCAATAGCCACAAACTGAAAAGTGAAAGTGAAATTTACTCAGTCATGGTAAACTCTTTGTGACCCCAAGGACTATACAGTACATGGAATTCACCAGGCCAGAATACTGGAGTGGGTAGCCTTTCTCTTCTCCAGGGGATCTTTCCAACCCAGGGATTGAACCCAGATCTTCCGCATTGTGGGTGGATTCTTTACCAGCTGAACCACAAGGGAATAGCCAGAAAGACGTAAAAAAAATAAATCAGGTTATACTGAAACCCTATTTAAAATCCTTTTGGGCCTTCTATGGCACTTGTGATAAAATTCTGACTCTACTTTGTCTCCAAGGTCCTATGTGGTCTTGGCTCTTGTTTTGACTCTTCAACCTCATGATGTGTTTCTCTTCTCCTTGCTCAGCATGTTCCAGCCATAACAGCTTCCTTTCTGCTCCTCCAACAGGCCAAGTTCATTAATGCCTTGGGACACTTCCATTTGCTGCTTTCTCTTCCTGGGATTCTCTTTTCTTAGATCTCTTCATGGCTGTCTCCTTGTCATTCAGATTACAACTTCTCCTGCATCCCATGAATGACAGCTTTCCTGACCGACCAGCCAAAGCAGCCAGTTCCAGTCTCAGCACCCTTCTAGTTTAACAGAAATCAGACTTTTCTGTGTTTCCTGATTAATTTGTTTATTGTTAACCTTCCATCACTAGAATATAAATTTTCCAACAATCTGGAAGAGTATATGATATATGAGGCTCTCAGTACGTGTTTGGTAAGTGAAAGAGTTTGATTATATTTCAGTTAGGAGAAAATTACTTGGAAATACTACAAAATAGAAGCACAATACAAATATTATGTATTATATCAGTGACATTTAATAATATAAGTGTAGTAAAAAAGGTTAAGAAGTAATGGAATAAAATGTTATCTTTGATTAGTTCTAAGATAGGATTGTTTTCTTTTACATTTTTATCATCAAAATTTTAACATTTATATCTGTTACAATAAGGAAAAACTAAAAAGAAATGAAGATGCCAACAGGAATTTTGTGAACTATTAAGAGTGGCTTCCTCTAGGTGGATTATGGTCAAATTTTTCTTCCTCTTAATTTTTGCCATACTTTTCAAATTTCCAACAGTATGCATGTCTAAACTTCATAATCAATCAACAATTAATATTTTATTTAAAAATAGCAATGTCCAGATAGCCTATAAGGAAAAGCCATGGTAATTTATTAAATATGTAATGTTATATAATCAGAAATTTTCTAGGAATCCTAGTATCTACTGTCATACATATTGGTGCATTAAAAAAGGCTGAAAATTCTTTGACACTCCTCCTCTAGAGTAATGGGAATTGTTTCCCTTATGCTTGAATCTGTGACTTTTTTACACTTGATCTTAGCCAAAAGGCTGAGAAGCAATGACTCTGTGACTTTTTTGATGATCATGGGTAGAAAGACCCGATCTTTTTAAAAAGTCAAGTATCCCTCAGTTGACCTAAGAAATCAATATAATCAGTCCCAGTAAAAATCTTGGAAGCTTTTTCTTTTTTTTTTTTTTAATAAAAATTAACTATTCTAAGAGTCATATGAGAATAAGAGTCCACTAATAACTCAAATAATTTTGAAAAATGACAAAGTTGGAAGGCTAAAACGACCTGATTTCAAGACTTATTTTAAAAGGTGCAGTAATAATTTTTTAAAGCAAGTGAGTATGCCACACTACCTCCCTCCCCTCCTGGGGCCCCATTATTCCCATCCGGCTTCTTGCTCCCAATCTTAGGAATGAGTGAAGTAAAAATCAATCTATCAGTGAAACCAAATAGAAAATCTAGTAATAAGTTCACACACATGGGCAGATGATTTTTGAAATAGTTACAAAGGCAATTATAAAGAGAGGATATTCTTTCCAACAAATTGTGTTGATACAACTGAATATCCATAGGCAAAATAATGAACTTTGACCAGGGTCTCACATTGTATTACAAAAAATTAATTAAAAATATGTTATAGAGCAAAAAACTATGCACGGACTCTGCAATTGATGCAGAAAAAGCAATTGAGAAAAGTCAGCACCCTTTCATGATAAAAAAAAAAGCTCTCAACAATCTGAGAATAGATGGGAACTTTCTCAAAATAATTGATATTTATTTTGAGTGATATCAGCATCATGTCTGCAGTAGACATTTTTCCTTCAATAATAAAGGCCATGTATAAAATGCCTGCATGCTAAGTCACTTCAGTCATGTCCAAGTCTTTGTAACCCTATGGACTGTAACCTGCCAGGCTCCTCTGTCCATGGGATTCTTCAGGCTAGAATACTGGAGTGGGTTGCCATACCATCCTCCAGGGGATGTTCCCAACCCAGGGATCAAACCTGTGTCTCCAGCGGCTTCTGCATTGCAGGCCAATTCTTTACCACTGAGCCACCCGGAAAGCCCCCCAAATTCCATAACTAACATCACACTTAATGTTGAAAGGCAAAAGCTTTTCCCCTAATATCAGGAATAAGACAAACATGCCCACTTTTACCACTTCCATATAGCACAGGATTGGGAATTCTAGTCAGAGCACTTCAGTTCAGTTCAGTTCAGTTCAGTTGCTCAGTTGTGTCCAACTCTGCGACCCCATGAACTGCAGCATGCCAGGCCTCCCTGTCCATCACCAACTCCCAGAGCCTACCCAAACTCGTGTCCATTGAGTCGGTGATGCCATCCAACCATCTCATCCTCTGTCATCCCCTTCTCCTCCTGCCCTCAATCTTTCCCAGCATCAGGGTCTTTTCAAATGAGTTAGTTCTTCACATCAGGTAGCCAAAGTATTGGAGTTTCAGCTTCAACATCAGTCCTTCCAATGAACACCCAGGACTGATTTCCTTTAGGGTTGACTGGTTGGATCTCCTTGCAGTCCAAAGGACTCTCAAGAGTCTTCTCCAACACCACAGTTCAAAAGCATCAATTCTTCTGTGCTCAGCTTTCTTTATAATCCAACTCTAACATCAATACATGACTATTGGAAAAACCAGAGCCTTGACTAGATGGACCTTTGTTGGCAAAGTAATAGCACTTAGGTAAGGAAAAGAAACAAGAGACATCCAATTTGGAAATAAAGAAGTAAAACTTTCTTTGTTCATGTTTGACATACTCCTATACATAGAAAACCCTAAAGATTCCACAAAAAAATCCTGTGAAATTAATAACTAAATTAAGTCACATTAAAGGGTACAAAATCAATATTCAAAAATCAGTTGTATTTCTATGCAATAACAATGAATAATTCCAAAAAAGAAAACTAAAAAAACCCCAAAATATATGTGAATGTTCATAGCAGCTTTATTTTTAATAGCTGAAACTACAAATAATCCAAATGTCCACTCATGCATAAAAAATATTCTTTCTTGTGGTTTTGATTTGCATTTCTCTAATAATGAGTGATGTTGAGCATCTTTTCATGTGTTTGTTAGCCATCTGTATGTCTTCTTTGGAGAAATGTCTGTTTAGTTCTTTGGCCCATTTTTTGATTGGGTCATTTATTTTTCTGGAATTGAGCTGCAGGAGTTGCTTGTATATTTTTGAGATTAATCCTTTGTCTGTTTCTTCATTTGCTATTATTTTCTCCCAATCTGAGGGCTGTCTTTTCACCTTACTTATAGTTTCCTTTGTAGTGCAAAAGCTTTTAAGTTTCATTAGGTCCCATTTGTTTAGTTTTGCTTTTATTTCCAATATTCTGGGAGGTGGGTCATAGAGGATCTTGCTTTGATTTATGTCGGAGAGTGTTTTGCCTATGTTCTCCTCTAGGAGTTTTATAGTTTCTGGTCTCACATTTAGATCTTTAATCCATTTTGAGTTTATTTTTGTGTATGGTGTTAGACAGTGTTCTAGTTTCATTCTTTTACAAGTGGTTGACCAGTTTTCCCAGCACCACTTGTTAAAGAGGTTGTCTTTTTTCCATTGTATATCCTTGCCTCCTTTGTCAAAGATAAGGTGTCCATAGGTTCGTGGATTTATCTCTGGGCTTTCTATTCTGTTCCATTGATCTATATTTCTGTCTTTGTGCCAGTACCATACTGTCTTGATGACTGTGGCTTTGTAGTAGAGTCTGAAGTCAGGCAGGTTGATTCCTCCAGTTCCATTCTTCTTTCTCAAGATTACTTTGGCTATTCGAGGTTTTTTGTATTTCCATACAAATTGTGAAATTCTTTGGTCTAGTTCTGTGAAAAATACCGTTGGTAGCTTGATAGGGATTGCATTGAATCTATAGACTGCTTTGGGTAGAATAGCCATTTTGACAATATTAATTCTTCCAATCCATGAACACGGTATGTTTCTCCATCTGTTTGTGTCCTCTTTGATTTCTTTCATCAGTGTTTTATAGTTTTCTATGTATAGGTCCTTTGTTTCTTTAGGTAGATATACTCCTAAGTATTTTATTCTTTTTGTTGCAATGGTAAATGGTATTGTTTCCTTAATTTCTCTGTCTGTTTTTTCATTGTTAGTATATAGGAATGCAAGGGATTTCTGTGTGTTAATTTTATATCCTGCAACTTTACTATATTCATTGATTAGCTCTAGTAATTTTCTGGTAGAATCTTTAGGGTTTTCTATGTAGAGGATCATGTCATCTGCAAACAGTGAGAGTTTTACTTCTTCTTTTCCTATCTGGATTCCTTTTACTTCTTTTTCTGCTCTGATTGCTGTGGCCAGAACTTCCAACACTATGTTGAATAGTAGTGGTGAGAGTGGGCACCCTTGTCTTGTTCCTGATTTCAGGGGAAATGCCTTCAATTTTTCACCATTGAGGGTGATGCTTGCTGTGGGTTTGTCATATATAGCTTTTATTATGTTGAGGTATGTTCCTTCTATTCCTGCTTTTTGGAGAGTTTTAATCATAAATGAGTGTTGAATTTTGTCAAAGGCTTTCTCTGCATCTATTGAGATAATCATATGGTTTTTATCTTTCAATTTGTTAATGTGGTGTATTACATTGATTGATTTGCGGATATTAAAGAATCCTTGCATTCCTGGGATAAAGCCCACTTGGTCATGGTGTATGATTTTTTTAATATGTTGTTGGATTCTGTTTGCTAGAATTTTGTTAAGGATTTTTGCATCTATGTTCATCAGTGATATTGGCCTGTAGTTTTCTAAACCACAATGAGGTACCATTACACGCCAGCCAGGATGGCTGCTATCCAAAAGTCTACAAGCAATAAATGCTGGAGAGGGTGTGGAGAAAAGGGAACCCTCTTACACTGTTGGTGGGAATGCAAACTAGTACAGCCGCTATGGAAAACAGTGTGGAGATTTCTTAAAAAACTGGACATAGAACTGCCATATGACCCAGCAATCCCACTTCTGGGCATACACACTGAGGAAACCAGATCTGAAAGAGACACGTGCACCCCAATGTTCATCGCAGCACTGTTTATAATAGCCAGGACATGGAAGCAACCTAGATGCCCATCAGCAGATGAATGGATAAGGAAGCTGTGGTACATATACACCATGGAATATTACTCAGCCATTAAAAAGAATTCATTTGAACCAGTCCTAATGAGATGGATGAAGCTGGAGCCCATTATACAGAGTGAAGTAAGCCAGAAAGATAAAGAACATTACAGCATACTGACACATGTATATGGAATTTAGAAAGGTGATAACGATAACCCTATATGCAGAACAGAAAAAGAGACACAGAAATACAGAACAGACTTTTGAACTTTGTGGGAGAATGTGAGGGTGGGATATTTCAAAAGAACAGCATGTATACTATCTATGGTGAAACAGATCACCAGCCCAGGTGGGATGCACGAGACAAGTGCTCTGGCCTGGTGCACTGGGAAGACCCAGAGGAATCGGGTGGAGAGGGAGGTGGGAGGGGGGATCGGGATTGGGAATACATGTAAATCCATGGTTGATTCATATCAATGTATGACAAAACCCACTGGAAAAAAAAAATAATAATAATAATAAAAAAAAATTAAAAAAAAAAAAATATTCTTTCTGAAATACAGACTCAATCTTATGTTAAAAGGAATCTTATTAATGATTTTGTGACTGTTTTGTAGATGCTCTTATTGATACTTTTCAGATGTACAGGAAAGAAATTCATCCAAGAACCAGTTTTTTACTTTGCTTTGGATAAAATTCTTTTGTTGCTTTTGGTCCCAAGACAAATATCAAAGCTTCCAAGTTTTCCTTCCCAATTGCACTTTTTAGATGTCTTTTTTTTTTTTGTCTTTCCTGCCTGTAACAATATAATGAATTTATTCTCTTTAATAACATAATAATAACTAGCTATAAATCTATTGTTCTATATCACTTCATTTTATAATAATCACAACTATTCACAGAATTCAGTGTTAGTTATTTTGAATATAATTTTATAGTTTTCTATTGAAAAACAATATATTTTTACAGAAACAGCTATACATTTGAGAGTACTAATATATCATAAATAATATACATGGAGTAGGAGACTTTTCTTGCTTGCTATGTTCTCATTACTGTGCCATGGTTAACGTTTTCTGGTAAGACTACTGAATATACAGTAAGCAATGAGATTTTGAGTAACTCATTCATTTTAATCAGTTTTTTTTTTTTTCTTCTTTTTGTTGAGTGCAGAATATCCCCAGCAAAACAGACCAGTTTTCTGTTTCTTTTTTCTCTCTTATCTCCCCTTCCTCTGCTAGATACAATGAATGATGTAGAGACTGGTAGAATTTTATGCCATATTTTATATTTAAGAAACAACTTATATATGACCAAAATGTGGATGGCTAAACTTTACCACCCAGTGTATTGGCTTTGAGTCTCATTAAAATCTGGTGGCTTCTGAATTAACTTGTGGTTCCCCACAGTGATGGAAATTGCTTTTTTCCAGTATTATTGACTGACAGAGCAGGTGAGAACTTGTTTGCATCCTTTGAACAAGTTCATTAGTTTCCCATAATGGTTGTTGCAGGTAAACACTCTACTACTTAATTAGTAGTCTCTCTTTGGTGAGCCTAAAAAAATTACAGGATCTTTATTCTTCCATTTGTGTTCAGGACACAAGTGTTTTTTATGGCCAGTCTGACTCATCGCAGTCAATAATTACATGCCTGACAGCTACCATTAATAACTATTAAAACAACTGCCTGTATTTTTTCATGATATAAAAATAAGATTCCACCAATCTTCAAGCTGAGCTGTCTGGGCAGCAAAAGTTTTAAGCTTCTTCAATCCAAGTCTTCAAGCTGGTACCGCTTTCTGTAAATCTTCCATGCCATCAGCTAATAAATTGAAGTAAATATAAGTGTTGACAATCTCTATACTGAATACATACATGTGTTCCACTGACAGTAACCTGGCACAAGTAGACATTCAATTGTAATATGTGTTGAGTATCTTCCACCAGCTTATCCCAAGGGATACTAAAGACATCCCAGTGCAGTGGAGGAAATAGATAGGCATTTAAGCATAGTGCATTTTTAAAATTTCAACATTAGTGTGATGAGATTCAGAGGAGTGAGGCTCACAGTGATGTTGTATACTGAATAGTGATACTCTGAAGCAGGTCTTGTCTACTGCTTATAATAGGAAGGATGTCAGCAAAAGAGCCCCACGGCATTGAAAAGGGAGCTTGGAGGAAGAGGATGGCAGTGTTTAAAAGCAGTGCTTTGTATGAACCTCTAGTAAAGAGTCTGCTTGCAATGCAGGAGACCTGGGTTAGATCTCTGGGTCAGGAAGATCCCCTGGAGAATAAAATGGCAACCCACTCCAGTATTCTTGCCTGGAAAACCCCATGGACAAAGGAGCCTGGTGGGGTAGAGTCCATGGGGTCACAGAGAGTTGGACATGAATGAGTGACTAACACTTTTTCTTCTTTTTACTAGTAAGATGGAGATAGGTAAAGAGGATTTTAAGATAGCCTTTCTTCATGGTGCTTCATCCTAAACAAATACAATAATGATCTAAATTATTTTTTAAGGCTTCTTGTGTTGGACTTGTATGTCTTTTGAGTGTTTCCTATGCTTAGATTGGCCACTTCAGACTTAGCTCTAATTGTTACACATTTTAGGGAACACCATATTGGATTTTAAACATATGGCAAAGACAGTGATATTTTGAATAAAATTGTTAATCTAGTGCTCGCTTCGGCAGCACATATACTAAAATTGGAACGATACAGAGAAGCTTAGCATGGCCCCTGCGCAAGGATGACACGCAAATTCGTGAAGCGTTCCGTATTTTTAATGGAAAAAAGACAACCTCTTTAACAAGTGGTGCTGGGAAAACTGGTCAACCACTTATAAAAGAATGAAACTAGAACACTTTCTAACACCTTACACAAAAAATCGTTAATCTAGAAACTGAGATGAAAGCACACCTTTGCAATGACCACTCAAGTGTTGGAATTACAGTGCAAGGGGTTGGGTAGTCACAGAATAAGGGTGTAGTTAGTATTTGAAATAACCCAAACCAACGGAAATAACATAGGATTCTCTGGGATTAGAATTATAATATTGGAATAATTTTCTCTTCAAGACTTGGTTATCCTAGCAGCAGGACTAAATTTTAAATTTAGCATTGTATCAGCTTACTTAATGAAGGAAGTCCAAGACATTTATTTGTAAAGTTGTAAATTGAAAAGTGTTTTAACCCAATAATATTAGACATATTTCCTAGGAAGTCAAGTCTTCCTGAACAAAGAGTAAAGTGAGTGGTTTGGTTGAAGAGTTTTACTTGCTCGGCACATGAATCCTTGGGAAATGGCAACTCCTGGGAAAGTCTTAAGGCAAGCAGGGTTTGGAATTACTAGTGTGAGTTGTTTGCTTGGAGAGTAAAAATACAGAAGGATGGAAGTTTGCAAGTAAGAAAAGAGTTAATTTTTTCTCCTTTGGTTGTGCTGGGTCTTTGTTGCTGCAGGAGGGCTTTCTCTTGTTGCGGTGAGTGGGGGCTACTCTCTAGTTGAGATGCACAGGTTTCTCATTGCAGTGGTTTCTGTTGTTGTGGCGCATGGGCTCTAGGCACACAGGCTCAATTGCTCAGTGGCATGTAGAATCCTCCTGGACCAGGGATTGAACCCAGGTCCCCTGCATTGGCAGGCAGACTCCCATACACTGCACCAGCAGGAAAGTCAGTAGTCAATAATGCCTACACTCATAATAAACGAGAGGCATCTAGCACGTAGGTACATAGTAGCTGTTTGCTGAGTAGAGAATGTAAGCTTTTAAACCTCCAGCTTGTGATATTGAGTATAACAGTATCTCCTGTGGGATCAATACATCACTGACATCAGGTGTCACCCAGTTTGCCCTCCAGACCTAGGAAGCACCTCCATCTATATCATCACCCTCTGCATTGTTTTTAGCATGTTGTTCAGTTCAGGAGAAAGACAAAACATTAGTTCCAAAATCTTAATCCTCTGATCAGTATATATATATATCTATATCTATATCTATCTATCTATATATATATATATTTTTTATCTTGGAAAGAATTTTTCATAAAACTGGTGCCGGACTGTACTTTGCAACTGGGATGATGTGATTTATAACAAGAAAAATTCATATTTGGACCTTGACCCCATTCTTGACATAGAATTCTAAAACCTTGTAATTTCCTGTGATGAGAGCGTTAAAGGTGTCTTGTGTTGTTAATGAGGTGACATTTGGAAAGCCCTTAGGAAACCTAAGAATGCTGGCTGGCTGTCAAGGGAACCAACCATGTGACCGGAGAGCTGGAACTTTCAGAATCCAACCTTCCCCACCAAACCTCTGGGGAGGGGAGAGGGGCTGAGGTGCATCCGATCGCCAATGGTCAATTATTTAGTCAGCCCTAACTATGTAATGAGGGCTTCCCAGGTGTCACCAGTGGTAAAGAACTCGCCTGCCAATGCAGGAGACACAAGAGAAGCAGGTTCAGTTCCTGGGTCGACAAGATCCCCTGGAGGAGGAAATGGCAACCCACTCTAGTATTCTTGCTTGGGGAAATCCCATGGACAGAGGAGCCTGGCGGGCGATAGTCTATAGGGTTGCAAAGAGTCAGACTGTGGCCTTTATCACATCTTTTTATTATAAATTGATAAATGTAAGTAAATGTTTCCCGAGTTCTGTGAGTTGCTTTAGCTAATTACTTGAATCTGAAGTGGGATCAGGTCCTAGGAACCTCTGATTTATAGCTGAGTTGGTCAGAAGTACAGGTTACAACCTGGACTTGCAATCAGCATCTGAAATCCAAGGGGAGGGATCCTTGAAACCATCAGTGTGTAGCCCATTGGTCACACATGTTAACTTAGGCTTGTGATTGGCCTTTGAGATAGAGGGCGATCTTGTGAGACTGAGCCCCTAACCTGTGGACCAGATGCTACTTCCTGGTAGACCCTGAGTTGACTTGTAGGGAACCCGGCTTGTGTCCTGTACATTTCTTGGTGTGGAGGGAAAACCACTCACCCCCACATGTTGGAATTGATCTCTGATGTACTTTAGCAAGCAAAAGAATAATTTAACCACTCTTTTGAAAGCTAAATTTGGATAGTCTCTGCTAGAGTTCTCTTTGGACCTAGATGTAAATATTTCAAACAAATGATCAACATATATATGTGTGTATAGGTCTGTACTGTTTTATCTATTATGTATTGATAGATATTTGCTCAGTTGATAGTATAATTGATAGTTATAAACATGCATATTTTCTTACATATATACTATATGTAAGATATAGTTGATAAATGATCACTGTAAGTATGTTGTGTGTTGTTGTGTTAGTCACTCAGTTGTGTCTGACTCTTTGAGACCTCATGGACTACAGCCCTCCAGGCTCCTCTGTCCATGGAATTTTCCAAGCAAGAATACTGGAGTGGGTAGCCATTCTCTTCTCCAGGGGATCTTCTCAACCCAGGGATTGAGCCTGGGTCCCCTGCAATGCGGTCAGATTCTTTACCATCTGAGCCATCAGGGAAGCCCCCAATATAAGTATATGAAATCTCAAAGTACACAGTCAAATGGATTACTGGTTGTAGACCTTTGGGGGACTGAATGATCTAAACTGGTAGCTAGTTTATACAAATCAATATGTTTTGGCTCCCGGCATTTCCTTTGTTAATGGGGAGATATATTCTATGCCTCCAACAACTACTGATGAAAACAAAAATACAAAAACTCTCATGTTCTATTCATAGGACTGTAGAAGCAAAAGAGCTATTATCTAGTGGCAGTATTTGATATAGAGAAGACAAAAGGTGATGTGATAGTCACTCAGTCATGTGTGAAACTTTGAGACCCATGGGCTGTAGCCCACCAAGCTCCTCTGTCCTTGGGATTTCCCAGGCGAGAATACTGGAGTGGGTTGCCTTTTCCTTCTCCAGGGGATCTTCCTGACTCAGGGATCTAACCCGAGTCTCCAGCATTGCAGGTAGATTCTTTACTACCTGAGCCAACCAGGGAAGATGTATATAACATGATATTGACCCTTTGGGGGGCTTCCTAGGTGGCACTAGTGGTAAAAAAAATCTTCCTGACAATGCAGGAGAAGTAAGATGTAAGGGTTCGATCCCTGGGTTGGGAAGATCCCCTGGAGGAGGGCATGATAATCTACTCCAGTGTTCTTTCCCAGAGAATCCTGGTGGGCTACAGTCCATAGGGTGGCAAAGAGTCAGACGCAACTTAGCATGCATACACATGACCCTTTTTTAAAGCACTGATGTGCCCTGGGCTAAATATTTTTATAATTATTAATACAAATGTAAGTACATTTGAATTCATGACTTTTCCCCATCATCTAAATGTCTGAAGTACTTTCCAAATATGTGTCCTTTAATACTTTTTTGGGGGGTACAAAACAGAATAAGTATAAATATGTATATTGATAAATTACTATAAATAAGTATACAGTAAAGATAAATATGTATAAGCAAGTTGAAATCTGTAGAGCATAATTAATTAAAATTATTTTTTAAAGTAGTTTAGTAAACTGGTAAATATAAAAACTGATAATTTAAAAATAAAATGTTATTGAGAAGTGAAAGTGAAGTCTCTCAGTCATGTCCGACTCTTTACGACCCTGTGGACTGGAGCCTACCAGGCTCCTCCATCCTGGGATTCTCCAGGCAAGAATACTGGAGTGGGCTACCATTTCCTTTTCCAGGGGATCTTCCCTAAAGCAATTTACAATTTTTAATAATATCTAATTTGTTCATATTTATTTGAAATCATACTTTATATAAAATGAGAAAATCATTTAAAGGAGGTGTCTTTGCTACTTACCACAAATATTTCAAGGTTTAATGATCTACCCTAAATATTGTTTCTGATTTTTTTACCAACAGAAAAAGCTTTAGAGTTGAATTTGGAGATTATTTCTAGTTCCAGGGTTATACGGACACTTGAACAAAAAACAATCTTCCTGGACCATTTTGTCCTATTTTAAAGCTGAAGGAATTATACTAAAGGAATTTTAAAGACCCATTTAGCTTTAAAAACTAAAATTATCTGATAAAAAATTTTTCATAGTTATGTAGATCAAGCTAGGAAGAATTTTTCTTATGAAAATACTGTTTGCATATCTGAAACAATTACCAACATAAATTTTACCAGTGTAAGACTGACATATTTATCTTAGTATACCAGTGACAAATATGATATTTTTTATATATCCAGTGCTCAATAACTGTGGAATAAATAATTAATGTCATTTCAGGAAAATTAAAACTAGAAAATAATGTTTTGTTATGCCAGTCTAAAAACCTAATCTTTTTATTTAAAAAGGAAACAGGCAAACATATATACACACGCACACACACACACATCTTGTTAAGACTTACAGGATGATGTGAGATGTTTCAGATGGCAATTGTTAAGTGAAATCTTGAAGACTGTGACATTATAAGTGGTACAAACATTCAATTAAAACCCTGCATTATAAGATCATGTGTAATTTATTTGAAGTAGCAACATCTTCTAGCTTGATGTAGGTTCTTCTTATATTATTAATGAGCAAGACCTTTAGAACCACATGGCAAGATAGTTTTATTGCTTGTTAATTAGGCTCCACATTTTAAAGACACACTTCCATATAAAATAGAAAACCTCAACAACTTTTCAGGTACTTAAAAAACAAAGCTAAAAGTATTTGCCCATTTAGTTGAGTCTCTTCTTATTCTCCCCACTGCAGGCTACTTCTTGCATTTAGAGTTTACACTGAAAGTAAATGATTTTATAGAAATATTTTCCTACAAAAAAGCTTAATTTGGTCTTTTCATAATGTATGTAGTCAGCTTTCTTAATGCTTCAATGCTACTGAAAATATGTAATATATTTCCTGTTCTGTTGGAAGTTGAAACACCAAACATTAATTGTATTTACAGGATAAATGTTCCATGATTTTAGGACCAATTCAGACTGGATACCTAATACCAAGTAGGATATGGTGTTTCTGTCTTTCAGACCAAAACTCTCTTTTTCACGATTTGAAAGGTCTGTTCTTGCAGAGGACAATGACATCTATTACATGTGGGGCTTCTCTGCAAACTTTAACCGAGTTGACACATCCACAGATGTTTCTATAATCTCACTGAAGTCTTGATGAAGTCACTGACTCTCTGCTCAACAAGAGAGCTTGGTTTTTGGAAATATTGGAAATATCCCATCATGCCAAGCAAACTGCTCTTTTCTTGAACCTTCTAAATACGATGACTTAAAAAAAATAGCCTGAAACCTGAATGGGTTCAAAAAATTGTACAGATTTATTTTGATGTATTTAGTCACAAGTTAAAGAAGATTTTGTAAAATAAAAGCACTAAGTATTTGTTGAAAGATAATTCTCCATGAATCTCTCTTGTTTCTGCCAGGTTTTTGAGGTAGGTTTAGTTTAGTTCAGTTGCTCAGTTGTATCTGACTCTTTGTGACCCCATGGACTATAGCATGCCAGGCCTCCCTGTCCACCACCAACTCCCAGAGTTTACTCTTGTCCATTGAGTCGATGGTGCAATCCAACCATCTCTGTCATCTCCTTCTCCTTCTGCCTTCAATCTTTCCCAGCATCAGGGTCTTTTCCAATGAGTTAGTTCTTCACATCAGGTGGCCAAAGTATTGGAGTTTCAGCTTCAGCATCAGTCCTTCCAATGAATATTCAGGACTGATTTCCTCTAGGATGGACTGGTTGGATCTCCTTGCAGTTCAAGGGACTCTCAATAGTCTTCTCCAACACCACAGTTCAAAACATCAATTCTTCAGTGCTCAGCTTTCTTTATAGTCCAACTCTCACATCCATACATGACTACTGGAAAAACCACAGCTTTGACTAGATGGACCTTTGTGGGCAAAGTAATGTCTCTGCTTTTTAATATGCTGACTAAGTTGGTCATAGCTTTTCTTCCAAGGAGTAAGCATCTTTTAATTTCATTGCTGCAGTCACCATCTGCAGTGATTTTGGAGTACAAAAAGATAAAGTCTGTCTCTGTTTCCACTGTTTCCCCATCTATTTGCCATGAAATGATGGGACCAGAGCAAAGTACCCACTGCCTTTAATTCTGGATCAGGTGGTGCTAGTGATAAAGAATTTACCTACCAGTGCAGGAGACATAAGAGACACGAGTTGGGTCAGGAAGATCCCCTGGAGGAGGAAAGGGCAACCCGTTCCAGTATTCTTGCTTGGTAAATTCCATGGATATAGGAGCCTGGTGGGCTACAGTCCATGGTGTCACAAAGAGCCAGATGCAACTGTTTGTGCACACAGGTTAGCTAAAACTTCTAGAAGTTAGAGTTGTGCCTTTCCCTCTGGAGCAATAGGCAGACAAGCTTACTGTCTAATATAGTCAAGTGAATGATAAGGTCTTCCTCTTGCTGTTATAAAAATTTGGTTTCCTTAATCTCCAAATTCCTTCCTTTCTTTGTCTTTAATATTTATTTACTTATTTGGTTGCATCGGGTCTTAGTTGAGGCACATGGGATCTTAAATCTTCATTGTGGCATGTGGGATCTTTAGTCGAGGCATGTGGCATATAGTTCTCTGACAAGGGCTCAAACCTGGGCCCCTGTGTTGGGATTGTGAAGTCTTAGCCACGGGGCCACCAGGCAAGTCCCCAGATTGCTTTCTTATACTGCAATGTACTGTGTGTTCAGATATCATCCAATCTACCTCACGTACCCCGTGGAAACTGGAACTTGAAAAATCAGTGGGGAAAAATCATGTTACTGCTGCTACTGCAATTTGCAGTTATAAAATGTAAATAACAAAATTTCCTTTCTCTCTGACTCAGGAAACTTATGTCTTCTACTAGCAGCCCCAGAAGTGTGGCAGGATAACCTGCAGTTCAGCTCCACAGCCAAATTATATCAGGGGAGTCAAGAGACATCAGAAAATTTGATTGTACTGCATATGCTTCTTGGCCCAGCCCGTCTTACTTTTCTTTTTGTCTTGTTTGGCCATCTTGGCATTCTGACCTCTTACTTTCCCAGCATAGGCTGGGAACCATGGACTTCACCTCCAAGACTTTGGCCAGCTACTTCCAGAATGCTCTTCAGAGTCTCCATCCCACACTGGCCCAGGGCAGCCTCCTCATCTAGGGGCATGGCTACCAGGAGCAGGACTTGATCTTCTGAAGTGATGCTCTCCACGAGACTCCATGCACATTGATTTGGGTGACCGTCTCCTGGCCAGTCACCTTGAGAGTGTGTAGCTCCCAGGCGTGGACAAACAGCTGCCTGTTGGCGACTGGGTTGTGGACACCACTGATGCTACTGTGAAGATGGAGTTGAGAAAGAGTCATTATTTGTTGTTTTTCTCTCAAAATCCTTATATTTTGGTTACTCAGTTTCTTCTGATAGAATTTAATGTTTTCATTTTATGTAATATTCCTGTAGATTTCTGTTACATTTTCCTTTTGTTTCTGTTTAAATGTCTCATCTGTTATATATATTTATGACAGATATCAATTATATTGCTATTTTTAATATAACATTTGGAAGTTATTGTAAGTTCATTTTGGTTGCCTGGAAACTGCTGTGTGGCTGTGCTGTTTGAAAGGGTTACAGAAGCCTGGTCCAGGTCCTGTGAGGGCTTCTACTCCTGGTTCCTCCGCCATGTCTCTTTCCTTCTCTCCTACTTTCTATCCCAGGCTTCAGGTCTACCAGATACTCTGAGGGCTTCCCAGGTGGCACTAGTGATAAAGAACCCACCTGCCAATGAAGGAGACACAAGAGAGGCAGGTTCGATCCCTGGGTCGGGAAGATCCCCTAAGGACACGGCAACCCACTCCAGGGGATCTTCCCAACCCAGGAATCAAATCCTCATCTCTTGCATCTCCTGCATTGGCAGGTGGGTTCTTTTCCATTGGCGCCATATGTATGTGACTGGGAAGTCCACATGTATGAGTCTACTGAGCACTTCAAGTAGGTTCGTGTGACTGAAGAAATTAATTTTTAATTTTATTCCCTTTTTAATTTAATAGATAAAGGAAAATTTGATTTTTTTGAAATTTAATTTTTATTAAACTTTAGTTTTAATTAAAAGTTAAATTTTGAATTAAATTAAATAGCCACAGGTGGACTCCTTGCTATCATATTAGACAAGACAACCTTGACCCTGGTCTATGGGATAGAAGGAGCTTCTGGTCAGGGCTCCATCCTCTCATCTTCTCAGTCTTTTCCTTCTAATTTTGTAACTTTCTGAGCCCTGCATGTCTCATTCTTCACACAGACGATTCCTGGACTATTGTAAAGTCAGGGCAACTCCTAGGTCAATGCCTTTCCTTTTTGCCTCTGAATTTCATCCACAGAATATTAGCATGCTAATCACTCAATCACAAAACTGAGTCAATTCTCTTTGGAGATTTATGCTTCTTTCTGTACATTGTGTTCTCTTCTAAACTATTTTGGTCAATTTGGAATGAGGGAAACTTTCAGACATTCTGATCTTCAGTTTATCTTCACAGTTTTGTTTCCACATTGAAATACCTGTTTGTTACAGCTACCTTCCCCTTTGTGGGCGAGTGTGCATGCTAAGTCACTTCAGTCGTGTCCAACTCTGTGCCACCCTATGGACTGTAGCCCGCCAGGCTTCTCTGTCCGTGGGATTCTCCAGGCAAGAACACTGAAGTGGGTTGCCATGCCCTCCTCCGGGGGATCTTCCTGACCCAGGGATTGAACGCAGATCTCTTAAGTCTTCTGCATTGGCAGGCAAGTTCTTTACCACCTCGCGCCCCTCCCTTCTAATTCTCTTGACTTTTTTTGTTTTTTGTTTTCAAGGTAGTGGTTTAGCTACAACTGCAATAGCACCAGCAGCATCCAGGGACCAGGCAGCCACAGATGCGGACATGTGACCTTAACGCTAGTGTACAGTTCTTCTCTCCTGTTTCCAGCTTACCAGCTACCCACCAATGGAGGCGAGAATATCCTAAAGGTAAAGTTACTGATTTTTATTGACATTAAAAAGTCCAAATATGCATGTTTTAGTCTTAAAGGTAGCCAGGTATCCTGGCAAATGGATATCTGTAGTTCAGACCACAGTTAGAGAATCTGCATTCTTCTCAAACACATGTTAATCCGTTGCCAAAACTGATAACATATGAAGCCGTGAATTTGCAACATATTTCAGTAAATCAAATCTCATTCCAACCACATTATTTCAACAGTGTAATTAAGTTTAGAGATCACCCAGGCAAAGAGAACAAAAGAGCCCATATGTTTGGAAATTTACAACTAGGCATTTCAATAACTGATCAAAGAAGAAATCATACTGGGAATGCTTTCTTTTTTTTTTTTTTTTGCTAGCTCCAGTTCTATTTTAGTTTCTGTCACATTTCCTCAAGTCTAAAGACTTGTTTTTAAGCTTGGGAGGGCATCTCTAGCCTGGCCTCAGTGTGGCAAACAGACCATATATTTAAGTATCCCCATGATGATTTCTCCATTTTCTTCCTGTGCAGCCACTTCATCTCTGACATACCCAGCTGCTTCCAGCCACCCAGACAGCCACTGTCCTCTCTTTCCACAGCTCAGGGTGATAGCCCCCTCTGCCTGGGCTTACAATTGTCCTTGTGCTCTGCTGGAAAACGCCTCCAGGCAGAGAGCTATTGTTGGCTCAGCCAGTTTCTTTCTTTGCTTTCAGGAAACCTAGTCCTCTGTCACTTGTGGTAAAGTGTCTGAAAATAGTTGGTTTATATATTTGTATTATTATGTTATATATTTATTTATGCTTCCCTGGAGGCTCAGTGGTAAAGGATCCACCTGTCAATGCAGAAGTCAGATACCTGGGTCAGGAAGAGCCCCTGGAGAAAGAAATGGCTACCCACTCCAGTATTCTTGCCTGGAGAATCCCATGGACAGAGGAGCCCGGCAGGCTACAGTCCACAGGGTTGCAAAGAGTTGGACACGACTTAGCGACTGGATAACAGCAACAACATTTATTTCTATGTAAAAATTATGTATTTTATTGTTTTCCAGTAGTTTGTGTATCAAATTGCATCCCTGCTGAGGCCTGTCCACCGCTGGACAAATATGCAGTGGACGTAAGGGCATTTTCTCTTTTGCTCGGTCTTATCCTCCTGTCTTCTCTCCTCACATCCTGGGCAGCTAACAGAGCCTACTCTACACGATCAGTCTTTTACTAAAGGGAGAAAAAGCCCCAAATTATTTCAAACTGTTCCTGCCATCTGTCCAAAAAATTGCTGAGTAAAGGATTTTCAAAATTGCCTGTGTGTGTGTGTGTGTGTGTGTGTGTGTGTGTGTATTGGCAGAAGACCATATAAAAGGAAAAAAAAAATCTAAATTGAGATTTTAATAAAGTATTCTGGCTAAAAACTCCGTAATTACTGCATTAGTTTAATTTAATCTCTCTCTCTTTCTCTCAGCATGGACATTGTTGAATATTGTGTGCCTGTGATAATTAATGTTATGTGTCAACTTGACTGGGCCAGAGGGTTCCCAGGTATTTGTTTAACCATTATCCTAGGGGTGTCTGTGAGGGATGTTTCTGAATGAGATTAACATTTGAATCAGTAGGTTGAATAAAGCAAATTGCCCTCCTCATTGTGTGGCACCACAAACAATTCACTGAAGGCCTTAAGAGAACAGAAAGGCTGAGTCAGGGGGAATTTATTCTCTCTGTCCTTGTGGCTGTCTTCATTAGGCATTTCCTGCCTTTGTACTTGGGACTTGGAACCACATCATCAGCTCTCCTGGTCTCCAGTTCGTTAACTGTGGGTCTTGGGACCCTTAGCCTCCATAATCAAGTGAGCCAGTTCCTTTAACATCCAAAAAACTAAGATCATGGCATTCGGTCCCATCACTTCATGGCAAATAGATGGGGAAACAATGGAAACAATGACAGACTTTACTTTCTTGGGCTCCAAAATCACTGCAGATTGTGATTGCAGCCATGAAATTAAATTTCTTTCTTAAATTTCTTTCTTGAAAGAAAAGCTGTGATAAACCTAGACAGCATATCAAAAAGCAGAGACATTACTTTGCCAACAAGGTCCATCTAGTCAAAGCTATGGTTTTTCCAGTAGTCACGTATGGATGTTGAGAGTTGGACAATAAAGAAAGCTGAACGCCAAAGAACTGATTCTTTTGAACTGTGGTGTTGGAGAAGACTATTGAGAGTCCCTTGGACTGCAAGGAGATCAAACCAGTCAATCCTAAAGGAAGTCATTCTTGAATAGTCATTGGAAGGACTGATGCTTAAGCTGAAGCTCCAATACTTTGGCCACCTGATGCAAAGAACTGATTCACTGGAGAAAACCCTGATGCTGGGAAAGATTGAAGGCAGGAGGAGAAGGAGATGACAGAGGATGAGATGGTTGGATGGCATCTCTGACTCGATGGACATGAATTTGAACAAGCTCCTGGAGTTAGTGATGGACAGGGAAACCTGGCGTGCTTCAGTCCACGGGCTCGCAAAGAGTCAGACACGACTAAGTGACTGGACTGACTGAACTAAGTTCTTTAAAAGAAATCTCTTTAAATATAAGTATATCAAGTTTTCTATTTTTACAGATTCTGTTTCTCCAGGAATTCAAACTAATAGAGTGTCTTATTAAGTGATTTCAATTCTGTGAAGTCTTTTTGGCCAATTTACTTTACTGTATTCTTCATACTTTGCACAGTCTTTTTGGTGACTGCTGATTCCTTATTGGGAATGTTATTGGGAATTTGGGGGAAAGGAGATGAAGACAGTTATGAAAGTAGGAGAACGAGGTTCACAGACTGTCATGTAGATGAGGACCAAGTTTTATTAAGATTGGCAATAGGAACTATTGTGGAGCCCTCTTCCAAGGTCTCATGTGTGGTGCCCTGTACCAAGGTCACAGGTTAAAAATCTCTGGAACTGACCAAGCCCCATAGCACTGTTGCCATGAGCCTCTGGATCTAAACTGGCCAGTTCCCTGACCTCACATTAGGCAAAATACCCACCCTACTATCCACCCTGAAAGAAAGTGAAAGTGAAAGTCATTCAGTTGTGTCTGACTCTTTGTGACCCCATGGGCTATACAGTCCATGGAATTCTCTGGGCCAGAATACTGGGATTTTCCCAACCAAGGGATCGAACCCAGGTCTCCCACATTGCAGGTGGACTGTTTACCAGCTAAGCCACAAGGAAAGCCCAAGAATACTGGAGCGGGTAGCCTATTCCTTCTCCAACAGATCTTCCTGACCCAGGAATCAAATCGGGGTCTCCTGCTTTGCAGGCAGATTCTTTACCAACTGAGCTATCAGGGAAGCCCTGCTATCCACCCTAGAGCATCATAACCAGTCACCTAATGCCATCATTCCAGTAGGAATTTTCTCTGTCTTGAGGCTACAAAAATTGGCTGCAAGCCTTTGAAAGGAGTTGGCCCTCCCTTGAGCTGGCCCACTGTTCTAAGAGCATCTCTCACTCCAAAAATCTTTATTCTCCTCTCATTCTGCTTCATGTCTGGAAATTCTTTTCCAACCCACACACAAACCACTACACCTTTCACTTTTTCCAGCAGTATACACATCATCTAAAATGAAGAATGAATGCATTTCACCAATATCCAAATCATAGTCGATGGAGAGAAAATGAACATGGTGGGAATTCATTTTGTAAATGCATAAATGCATAAATTCAAACTTCATCCTAGCTACTCAAGAATTTTTGATAAATCACATTTCCCTCATATGTTAAGTTTTGATATATTTTGTAAATGCATAAATGTAAATGCATTTGTGATCTTCATTCATAAATGTGTTAGCTTGCTAAGACATCTCTCTAATTTCCTAAGATGTTATCTGTCTTCACCTGTCTATTGAAATAATCTAAAGCTGACCTTAAGTTGTGCTTCCTCTTGTAGTCAACTTGACTTTGAACTTCTGTTTTCATTTTAATGATTGCTTTCCTGAGGAATCAATTTTTTATATATGCATTTCATATGAGTACTTCTGTGGGTATATCGAGAAAATGTGAGACTGGAATGCAGAAGGGAGAAAAGAAAGGACATTAGAAAAGAGAATACTCCTTGATATCTAGGAGGATTGAGGAAATAACACACTGGTCTGGTATTATGGGTTGAATTTGTTGTTGTTCAGTCGCTAAGTCATATCTGACTCTTTGCAACCCCATGGACTGCAGCACGCCAAGGCTCCTCTATACTCCACTATCTCCCAGAGTTTGCTCAAATTCATGTAAATTGAGTCTATGATGCTATTTAAACTTCTCATCCTCTAATGCCTCCCTTCTCCTTTTGCCTTCAGTGTTTCCCAGCATTAGGGTCTTTTCCAGTGAGCTGGCTCTTTGCATGGCCAAAGAATTGGAGCTTCAGCTTCAGCAACAGTCCTTCCAATGAGTATTCAGGGTTGATTTCCTTTAGGATTGACTGGTTTGATTCTGATGGGCTGAATGCTCTCCCCCAGTGTTCATATGCTGAAGTTCTATCCTCTAGCACCCCAGAATAGGACCCCATTTGGAAATAGGATCATTGGAGATGTCATTAGTAAAGATAAGGTCGGACTGGAGTAGGGTGGATCCTCAGCCCTGTATGATTAGTCCCTTTATAAGAAGGGGGCATTTGGACTTGATGGGCACAGGGAGAGCACCATGTGAACATGAAGGCAGAAATCAGGGTGATGTTTCTGAAAGCCAAGGAGCGCCAGAGATGGACAGCAAGCCGCCAGAAGCTGGGAGAGAGGCAAGAAACTGCCTCTCCCCAAGAGACCTTGGAACCAACACTGCTGACACCTTGATCAAGTCTCAGAGATTGAAAACAATGCATTTCTGTTGTTTAAGCCACCTGTTTTGGGGACTTCATTAGGACAATCTCAGGAGTCCAATATAACTAGAATTCAGAAAATCTTGATTTTTGTCTTGGCATTTCTACTAATTCTGTGATTTAGATAATGTTGATCACTGTCTCTGTTTTTTTATAGCTTCCTCAGCAAAAAAAAAAAAAAAAAAATGAAGAATTGTGCTGAATCAATGTTTCTTTAATTTTTAAAATATAGATACACTCTCAAAAAGTATTGAGAACCCCCCAAAGTTTTCATGTGATTTTACATATGTTTATATTTACTATATTAAAATTAAACTGAGTAATTTTAACAAGTATTTATTTATGAATTTATTTTAAAATAAGAACTACACTTAGTACAAGTTAAAATGAATAATATGATTACAGTATATTTTTATGACAACTATGTTTTATTAAACAAATAAACTTAGAAGTGCTTTACATTTTTGAAAATCTCTTCAGTGTCTAACCTACAATATCAATATATAGCTGAGTTCTTGAATACAGCTGGTTTCTTATATCTGCTTCTGCATTCCTTCATTTGCAATATGTTGTCTTCATTTAAGTATATAGAGAAAATCCAGTCACACACATTCATAGTTGGAAAAGTGAGAATTTTAATTACTCTTTTGAAAGGGTGTGGATATTCTTTGATTTTATGCCAACACTCATCTTTTTTTTTAAAGGTAAGGTGTGCTATGGAATCTGATACTTACTAATGATATTTTTGTTGTCAGTTACATTAAAATTCTCTGAGCTATATTATACATTAAATGGTTCTCCTACCTGTGTAAGATTTTGTGTCAAATGCTTTGGTCAAGCATTCAAAAGCTTTAAAAAATATCGGCTTACTGAGTTATGCAACTGTTTTACATGCTGACACATTTCACTATTTAATATGAAAAACACCACATTTGTAAATAGGGTTTTAACCTCATGGTTGCAGATTTAGGTTTTCTAAGATTCTGTTTTTGTTTTTTTTGCTTGAAAGCTTAGGTTATATTGATACAAAAAAACCACAATATCAGTTATTTTTCTTAAAATGACCAGCTTACTTTATTTGGAGGTGAGCCAGGGCTGCTAAATTCCCAAGTCTGAAAAACCATATGCCTATCAGTTGCTCTTTCAGACTGTTTTTCAATCATAAAGATGCTGCCCCATGGAGAAAAGAAGCTCACATCAGTTCTCAGTTTAAACAAGGGCACAAGCATTGCCCTCCAGAATCTGTGCTTCCATCCACTCTGAAAGCGCTCCATGCATAATCTGCCATTTTGTCACACAGGTTAATGAAAATGCATGGATTATGGTATAGACATCTAATAATCAAAATAATTTTTACTGTTTCATCAAGGACATTCTTAAGTGACATTGACTTTTTTTCTCTGTAAGTGGGTTATGGTCCAAAACAAAACCCCTTAGCACAGTCTGGAGCCTTGCTGTGTGCTAAGGTGCATACCCACATTGCTTTTCCATCACTGTGATGGATGATGTGATGACCCAGAGCAGAAGGCAAACATCATCTTAATATTATTGTAAAAATAGTTTCTACCTCATGAGCCACTGTTTTCCCATGAAGTTATCTTAGGAGTCATTTTGTAATATGCTAAACACATTGATCAGGCTTCTAACTAATTTACTCAGTATCTAGGAATTGAAATATTTTGTGGGCAAGGAAAAAAGGCCACCTTATAACTCCCTGGGGCATTGAGGTCCTGGAGGACTTCAGGAGCCCCTTCAAATAATCTTGGCAGCATATGAAAGTTATAGGACTGAGTCAGTGCCCCAGCTAACAGATGGGGGTCAGATGGGTGGGCTTCCCAGGTAGCACTAGTGGTAAAGAGTCTGCCTGCAATGCAGGAGACACCAGGGACAAGCGTTTGATCACTGGGATAGGAGGATCCCCTGCAGAAGGAAATGGCAACCCACTTCAGTATTCTTGCCTGGAAAATTCCATGGACAGAGGAGTCTGGAAGGCCACAGTCCAGGGGGTCACCAAGAGTCGGACACAGCTGAGCACACACTTGTACAATGGTCAGATGAAACATTTTACTTTCTCCTGGCAAGAGGCATCCTGAATTGTCTGGGAAGGGAAGAATCATGAAGAAGAGCAGACCAACTCAGTGCAAATTCTGTCAACATAGCAGTCTTCTGTTATTTATGGACAAGAGCCAATGTATATTTTGAGTTTTATCTTCAGTAAAAACAGAAAATTTCTCTTGAGAAACCCAATTCTTTCTGAATATAAATAATTTAAAAAACTTTTGTAGTTACTTTTTATATCCGAATTCAATTTTTCAGCATTAACATTTAACTTGAAGGAGCAAGTTACAATTACTGTGAAAACATTTAATGAATATTTTAATAAAAACATTTATTCAAAGTGGATGAAAATAGTTATCTGTCTGAGTCATACATTAAGATTCACCAGGCCTATGCCCTAAAGGACATAACTGTAAAATTCAATTATCTTGTATCTATCTACATCCCTTGATATGTCAAGAGACATTTATTGTTGGTAATAAAATAATTTAATGATGCATATAGAGATTTTAATAGTGTCTGCTTGGAAAAATAAATTAGTATCAAATACAATAAAATTCCATTTGGTTTTTATAGGTAGCATGAATACTGAGTAGCTTTTGTTGTAAAGTCACAACTGAAGATAAATAAATAGGGGAAAAAAGAGAACTGATCCTAAAGGAAACTTGTTTTGTAATATTCTGTTTCAGTTTTATTGATCATTCAGTTATACGTGTTTGCAAGAGCCCTGCATTGTTGATAGAAACTGTATTTCCAGATTGTTTTAAAAGATTGTTAATAAATGCAATGTAAAGAAGAATCCACTGAGGAAGGCATTGTTCAGGAAGCAAATGTTTATCTATCTTAGTGATCTTCAAAGTGAAGTAACTTATTTAAATGGAACAGAGACCGGGGTTACTGAAAATTTACTATCTTAGAAAGGAAGAAAAGGAAAAAGGAAGGAAGGCAAGGAGGGGAGGATTTTAAGAGTATTTGTTTCACATTTCTTCACATCTTTCACAATTCTTTGCAGATAGTAGGTATTGAAATATTTCTATGTCTCCCAATTGTTCAACAAAATAGCAGGACATTATGATCTAGTTCATTGATTATCTCTCTAGTTTATTTAAAACATGTGATTATTATTTATTATTGTAATACAACTCTTCCACCAACCTACAGCTTAGACTCAGAAGACTGGTTCAAAGTGGAGTCAGTGATGATTTGAGGGATAACAGGCAACTCTCAGAAAAAGAATCAAAAGAGCAAACAAGACCAGGGCCAGAGAAACATTAAGTCTATTCCTGTTTCCATGATGGCTCAGAGGGCAAGGGATCCACCTGCAATGCAGGAGACACGAGAGACATGGGTTCGATCCCTGGGTCAGGAAGATCCCCTGGAGAAAGAAATGGCAACCCACTCCAGTATTTTGCCTGGGAAATCCCATGGAGCCTGGTGGGCCATAGTCCATGGGGTTGCAAAGAGTTGGACATGACTGAGCACACACACACAGGTAAAAGTACAGAAGCCAGTTTTCTAATGTTTAAAGGCTAAAAATATTTTAATAATTTTAATAAAAATGTTAAATTTAAAAATGTTAGCAAGCTGTTAAGATCTCTTCTCCCAAGCCAGCAAATACACCTTCCCTATGAATTCACAAAAATCTGTGAAAACCCATAGTTTTAACATAGTTGAAAATCAGGAAAATATAATTACTGAGTCTATTTATTTTTGCCCATGCCTAAGTTTTTTTGTTGTTGTTGTTCTACAGAAAGATGATTTAGGATGAGTAATAAAATAAAAGCATATATAAATCATTAATTGCTAATGCACTTATTTCTTAAAGTGTCTTTCTTTGACTATATTTCAGCACAGCCATGACCTGATAAAATTTTTCAAACTGTTTTTGGTCTTTTGGTGAAAATGGTACAGTATACAATCTTTTTTAAAGCTCTTGCTATTCTTAGACAATTTTTCATTAATTTCAATTTGAAGAAGCTTTGATCTGTTAAGACAGTAGCAACTGGAATTGTTAATAAGATTCTAAAAGCAATTTTTAGGTTTGGAAATAAACCATTACTTCCCATAGTTCAAAACATTGCAACAGGGTCCAAACATGACATATCATCATAACCAAAGAAATTAATACAAATTATTTTAATTTTGTTGCATGAAATTCTATCAGTTATGCTGTTTTTTCCCACTATTTTTCAAGCAGTACACAGATCCACAAAATGTTCTTTAAGTTTTTATTCTTTAAAAAATTACAATGCTGAGATAGTAAAAATAAAACAAAAATACTTGTGTAGCTTTACTTATTCAAGTCTTTCTTTTGTTTAACACATATTTTAAACTGAAAGTATATTTGTCTATAATAGCTAGAAAATAATCTTTATAGATTACAAGTAATCTGCACATAAATCTTTTACTTTATAGTCATGAAAATTATTTTGCTTCATTTTCTAATTTATTTAAATTTGAATGGGATGCCAATCAAATTATATAGTTTCTTTCCAGTTAGGAAATTTTTGTATCAAAAACTTTTAAATGGTATTTAAAAACTGTATTAAAAGTTAAAGTGTAAAACTTGAATCTGCTTGGCTTTTTTGGGCATGTTTTATAATTAATAGCAGGAAATATTAAAATAACTCTGGATAACGAAAATTCAGTTATTTTATTTTTTTACTAATCCCACAACTTGTCTTTATTTGAGGATTTTCTATTATTTTGTAAAGCTATTCTAATATATTATTAACATAGTCAAATATAATTGGCTTAACCGCATTTAATTAATTAATTAATTTATTTAAATTTATTTATTTAATTTAATTATAAGTTCAATTTGACATGTATTTTATCAAGATGGTCTTAATTTTCTAAATTGTATTGGCTATTCTTGAACATTTAAATTAAAATAAAATTTTGAGTCAGAATAAATTTCCATCCAAAAAGCCTCTAGGAGTATTGATTTTGACTGCATTAAATATACAGAAAAACATGGGAAGAATTACTTCTATAATCTATGAACAAAGTATCTTTAATCTAGGTCTCCTTTAATTTATTTCAGTAACTTTATGTAGTTTTTCTTAATGCACATTTTTTGTTAGAGTTATTTCAAGATATTTGACTTTTTGGATTCAACTATAAATACTGTACTTTAATACTCAATTTTCTATTTATTTGTTGCTGGTAAATAAGAGTTTGATTTATTTTGAATACTGGACTAATCAAACATCCTTCCTAAATTCACTGTTTAATTCAGACAGTTTGAATAGAAGTCACGATAGCAGACATCCTTATGGGACGCATCAAACAGAAAGGAACTCCAAAGAACTGTACAAAATGTGATTTGTATCATCAGAAGTGGGCAGTGACAAGGAAAGAGTGGCTTATCTCATCCTCCTTCAGGTGATGTGCCTGCGTGCTAAGTCACTTCAGTTTTTTAGTAGTAAATGCATTAGTTGATCCTAGCGGAATCAGGGGTAGGATGCTCGAATTCAATCATGTCCAACACTTTACAACCCTATGGACTGCAACCCGTCAGGCTCCTCTGTCCATGGGATTCTCCCAGGCAAGAATACTGGATTGGGTTGCCATTCCCTCCTCCAGGGGATCTCCCTATCCAGGGATTGAACCCAAGTCTCCTGCATTGGAGGAGGATTCTTCACCACTGAGCCACCAGGGAAGCCCCGGCTGATGCTTACTCTTTTAATAAAGTTAACTTCACAGAGATACAAAATAAGGAGATAAAATTGAGAATCTGTAAAGCATTTGGCCAAGACTATTGTGATACCCTTGCCAGTAAGAAAGATAAAGCTGAATAAGATAATAATGCTAAGTGGATTTCATTCTGTAAAGATTTTGACTTCTCCATTTTTTAAGCCTTATAGTGGGTCCTTGTTGTTGTTCAGTCACTAAGTTGTGTCCAACTCTTTGTGATCCCGTGGTCTGCAGCACACTGGGCTTCTCTGTCCTTCACTCTCTCCAGGTGTTTGCTCAAACTCATGTCCACTGAGTTGACGATGCTATTTAACCATCTCATCTTCTGTTGCCCCTTTCTCCTCCTGCCTTCAATCTTTCCCAGCATCAGGGTCTTTGTCAATCAGGTGGCTGAAGTATTGGAGCTTCAGCTTCAGCATCAGTCCTTCCAATGAATAATCAGGGTTGATTTCCTTTAGGATTGACTGATTTGATCTTCTCACTGTCCAAGAGGCTCCCAAGAGTCTTCTTCAGCACCACAGTTTGAAAGCTTCAGTTCTTTGGTGTTCAGTCTTCCTTATGGTCCAACTCTCATATCTGTACATGACTACTGGAAAAACCATAGCTTTGACTTGACAGACAAAGACAACACTTTGACTTGTTGGCAAAGTGATGTCTCTGCTTTTTAATACATTGTCTAGGTTTGTCAAGGAGAAGGCAACGGCGCCCCACTCCAGTACTCTTGCCTGGAAAATCCCATGGGCGGAGGAGCCTGGTAGGCTGCAGTCCATGGGGTCGCTAAGAGTCGGACACAATTGAGTGACTTCACTTTCACTTTTCACTTTCATGCACTGGAGAAGGAAATGGCAGCCCACTCCGGTGTTCTTGCCTGGAGAGGCCCAGAGACGGGGAGCCTGGTGGGCTGCCGTCTATGGGGTCGCACAGGGTTGGACGCGACTGACGCGACTTAACAGCAGCAGCCGCAGGTTTGTCATAGCTTTTCTTCCAAGGAGCACGTGTCTTTTAACTTCATGGCTGCAGCCACTATCCACAGTGATTTTGGAGCCCAAGAAAATAAAATCTGTCTCTGTTTCCATTTTTTCCCTATTACCTGCATTTTATTCTGATTTTGTTGTTGTAGTTTAATCATTAATTAATAAAGTTATAGAAGACATACATCATATTTACAGAGTGACATAAAGCTGGAGAAGGACTGTACAATAGTGAAAAAAACTAAGAGTTTAGAATCAGACACACCAGGATTTAAGTCTCATTGAAGCCCCTGCACTGTGGGCCCTTCATCTGTCTGACTCTAGCTCTCCTTGTACATAAAAAGCAAATGATAATATCTAATTCACAAGGTGGTTGTGAGCATTCATTAATTAAGACTCGCAATGCCTGAGAAATTGTAGACACATGAAAAGGTATCTCAGTTATTATTAAGGATTATGCTTTTAAAGAACTATAATCTTTAAAAAATGCACAATTAATCCTGAAACAATATATAGGCAATTAACTCCTAAATCTCAGTTTAAATAATAACTATTATGCTCTGTTCTGACTTATTAGCTTTTTACAAGAGATCAAGGGTTTTAACTAAGCTCAGTCATTATGAGTCAACAGTGTGGCATGATTGGCATATAGAAAAATAATAGATTTAATTTTAGTCTATATAAACAGAAATGTGGCGTATAGAGCAATTTGTGAGACATTTCTCCCATTACCCTGTTGTATTAGTCAGTCCACAGCTGGCATATTGTGTTCTTTCATGGATGCTAGATAAGCAGAGACTGGAAACCATGCCTTTGGGGAGCCAAAGACACAGCATTGATCCCACCCAGAAGCAGACTTTCAGAGAAATTCATGCTGTTTTTGATTTTGAAAGAATCATTATGTGAAATAAGTTCTTACTTAATTCAATGTGACTTGAGATTATGAAAGATAGGCAACTAACACAGGGAAACTTTTGCTCAATGTAATTAAAAAAAATTTTAAAGACACACATAACATTGAGTTATGTTCCCATGTGCCATACATATGTTATGTGCCAGCCTGGATGGGAGGAGGGTTTGAGGAGGAATGGATACATCTGTATGCATGGCTGAGTCCCTTCACTGTTCACCTGAAACTACCACAACACTGTTGATTGGCTGTCCTCCATTACAAAATAAAAAGTTAAATAAAAAAAAGTTTTAAAGATATTTTGGCTATGGATCATTTTTAAAGTTTTCATTGAATTTGTTACTCTATTGCTTCTGTGACATGTTTGGGTTTTTTGGCCATGAGGCATGTGGAAACTTAGCTCCCTGACCAAGGATCAAACCTGCAACCCCTGCGTTGGAAGGTGAACTCTTAACTATTGGACCACCAGAGAAGTCTCTTAATGTAGATCTTAAAACTTTCCTATGTTTGGGAATTTACATACATTGGGAAATTACAGACTGTTTTATAACTCAATATGTTCTTTATCACTGTGTTAAGAGATTGGGTAAACCCCAGTGAGGCCATGGTGGAAGAGCTTATTGCACTGATTGTAGGTGAAATGGATGAGGTCTAAGGTCTTACATGTTTGGAGAGAGTGAATTTCATAGTCCAACAGAACCTGCATATTTTAAAAACTTATTTTGTACATTAACAAAAACAACAAAACTGCATGAGGATATGCATTACACATCATAAAACTCTGAGAAGTAGTTTCAGTGCAGAGAGAGGCTTGTCCTGGGCTTAGAAGGCTGAGCTTTGCTTTCTACCTCTTCCCTTGCTTGTTGGTGACCTTGGTCAACTTATTTTGTGTTTAGTTGCTTAGTAGCATGCAATTCTTTGCGACCCCATGGACTGTAGCCTGCCAGGCTTCTCTGTCTATGGAATTTTCCAGGCAAGAATACTGAAGTGGGTAACCATTCCTTTCTCCAGGGGATCCTCCTGACCCAGGGATTGAACCCAGGTCCCCTGCATTGCAGGCAGATTCTTTACTGTCTGAGCTACCAGGGAAGCCCTTAGTAACCTCTCTGAATAGTTTTTCATTTGAAAAGGGAGGAAATTTATAGGCCATCTTGCAGGACTAAATCTAGTAGAATATCTTTAATGAATATTTCTGGCACGTATTAGTTCTTAATACAGATTTTTGTTTTGCTTTTACCCTCAGTGTTGTGGGTGTATGTGAAAATCACATTATAACATTGGAGAAAATTTCCTGCCAAATGATTCATTGACAGGTGGCAGATCAGTGCGAGTAGTCTGTCACATACATTTTATTAACAGGTGGGCTGCTGCAGACAGCTTTGTTTTCATGGCTAATATTGTTGGTCTGGGCAAAGAATCTGAATTCTTGGCTTATTCGGGGGCTGGCATACCACTAATGTGGATTGTGAAAGTCGTGGTCAATGGTCACATTTTCACATATCATTCCAGCCTGGAGAGTGAACATGGAATAAGTTGGCAGAATAAATCAAGGCAAAAGCAGTAGAAGGATTTTACAATATTGCAGCTCGTGTTCAAGGGCAGGTGTTGCTTAGGTAACTGCTCTGCTGCTGACATATGCTGTGACAGAGCGCGTGGCAGTAGTAACAGTACTGCAAGTACCGTCTCTGAGGAGCTTGAGATGAAGACATCTGCTTTCCTTTGCAAAGTGGGAGACAATGTGATTGATACAGAAGCACTATTTAAATCTAAGGCACAAATATTCTTGCATTTACTCAAAATTGTTACATGATGACTGGGAGTTATTTTATTCTCTTTTCGTGAGTCTTTTTCTAGACTCTGGAACAGTGAATATGAGCAAGATTGAATGACTGGGGGATTGTTGTTGTTGTTTAGTCACGAAGTCGTGTCTGACTCTTTGGCGGCCCCATGGACTGTGGCCCACCAGCCAGGCTTCCTCTGTCCATAGGGTTTCCCAACACTGGAGTCAGTTGCCATTTCCTTTTCTAGGGGACCTTCTCTACCCAGGGTTTGAACCCATGTCTCCTGCACTGGCAGGCAATTACTTTACCACTGAGCCACCAGAGAAGCCAGACTGGGGAATAGCCAACCATTTATTTTTCTATGATAAATGTTTGGAAACATATGATCTTCAAAAGTTAAGCTATTCAATAAAAGAGCAAAAATAAAGGATTTTGTTTATATTGAGTGTGATCTATAAAAATATCAAATCATTATGTTGTATACTTAAAATTAATATTTGTAAGTCAACTGTACTTCAGTCAAAAAGAAATCTTGTGTTATTTTCTTAATAATCCAAAGTTAATGATACTGCTGAAAGTTCTCAATATTCTGCTTAATTCCTGACTGAACTGGAAGAGGCCGTTAATCTGAGTTCTCATCTCATCTGTTAATTTGAGTTGACATGTCTAACTCTTAGATTGTGAGATAAGTTATGAGCGCATAAGCGCTGCCTGTCTCATGTGATTCCTTGCAACCCATGGTCTCAGAAAAGCAGAGATTCCAGTTTCTAGGATTCTGCTTGTGCCTGATAAAAGGATTTTTGCTCTGGGCATGGCCTCCTCTGGACCTTTCAGTGTATCTCAAGGGTATGGAGACAGATGATCCAGCCTCATTTCAGAAGACATGGAAACCAGCAGGTGATTGACAGTCTTGCCATGTGGAAGAGCATTTCCAGATACAAACAGACGGCCTTTGTTATCACCAAAAAAAGGAAAGTGAGACTGAACAAGCAAAATAGCAGCTATCTACTCTAAAACTTTCAGAAGAATCTCCTTCTGCTTTTTTATTATTCTAAATCTTTTACTTTTTAAGTATTTGGCTTTCTGAGTACACATTTTCTAAAAACGGCTTGTGTTGAAAATAGGTGGTTAATCTCAGAGGGGTACTCTTCCTTGGGGAGCTCAAATGATGCTTATTTCTCTTTATTTACAGTATATTTGATAGACTTCATATTGTTTTTTTTCCTGTTGATACATTGTCAAGTGTTTTCAAACATAAGTTTATATATATTGTCATAGGTCCATTTTTCATTCAATCGGTTTTATTATTTTTTCCATATTGAGTTCTGAACTAGAAGTTGATGTATTCATCTAGAAATTGAACATTCTAGATGATGCATATCTGTGGAATTATCTCCTACTTCTGCTTCTTGTCTTTTTGACATTTTGAGCAAATAAACATATTAAAAAAAACTACAACCTCAGAATCTAATAGAATTTCTAACAGAGCTCTCATGTCCTAACCCTGCGCCTCACTCCCCTGAGGATTTTGACCTTGGAGAAGCTGAGTTCCCAGAATCCAATGTGCCACGATAGCAACTTCCTTCACTACATGTCCACCACCAAGTCCTCATACATCACCTCTTCCAGAGCTGATACCCACCGTAATTGCTTTCTGAAGTTCCAATATCTGGCAAGGTAGATAAAGAAAAAAATTGGAGGATAAAAAGGAGGCAACTTTAAGAGCAGCCCTCCCAGAGAAAAAGAACCAGCATCTCATTTCCTGTTTGCTGGTCCAAGAACAGACTCGGGAGATGAACAAAGCCTTACATTTAGTGAGCTGCCTCACAAGCCCAAAAAGATAGTCCAAAGTTAGACGTTTTAAATCTGTTTTGCTTGCTGTACATGTAATCCTTGTTTGTTTTTTTGTCATAACGTTGATTCTTGATCTTAGTTTATCTTACTTAATGTTTCATCTTTGTAATAAGGAGTTGAGATAGTTGCATTACGAGCAGTTAGTATGTCTGTCTCAAACCAAAACAATGATCTTCCCATATTTTCTAAATAAAAAAAAAGATTCAGAATTTAATGATGTTAATGATCTATATGTGGCTTATTCTGTAGCATGTGAATCACCATTGAAGGTTTTATAAGTTTTCTTCAAATTGGCTCAGATGGTAAAGAATTCACCTGCAATGCAAAAGACCTGGGTTTGATCCTTGGGTTGGGAAGATCCCCTGGAGAAGGGAATGGCTACCCACTCCAGTATTCTTGCCTGAAGAATTTTTAAAAGAACCCCTTCAGTGAATTGTCCCAATACTCATTGTTAAGCTTAAACAGCACAATATTAAATCTTTTCAAATCTTGTCTGCCCAGACCAGGAACAATGGTCCTCGTTCAGCATCTGCAAGTCTGTGTTTGTAAGCTTAGGTGGGCTAAAATTGATAGAATATATACCTGCATTTCAGCAGTAGTAGAAATGCAGAGGTAGAGAACAGACTTGTGGACACAGCCAGGGTAGGAGGAAGCAGGGTGAGATGAATTGGGAGGTTGGGATTGATGCGCATACAGTACCGTGTGTAAAATAGACAGCTATGAGAACCTACCGTGGAGCACAGGGAGCCCAGCTGTGTGCTCCGTGATGACCCGGAGGGGTGGGGTGGGGGATGTGAAGTTAAGAGGGAGGGGATACATGTATATATTCAGCTGATTCACTTCATTGTATAGCAGAAACTAACACAACACTGTAAATAGCAATTCCCTCATAGCTCAGTCAGTAAAGAATCTACCTGCAATGCAGGAGACCCAGGTTCAATCCCTGGGTCGGGAAGATCCCCTGGAGAAGGAAATGGCAACCCATTCCAGTATTCTTGCCTGGAGAATCCCATGGACAAAGGAGCCCCGAGGGCTACAGTCCATGGGGTCACAAGGGTTGGACATGACTTAATGTCTAAACCACCAAAGGCCACCACACACACAAAAAAGAGAAAATAAAATACAAGATGATGCCCAATAAAGCTCTAAGTATAACAAGATCTTCATAAATGCTGTTGATTGCCAAGATCTGTGGGTTAAGGATAAAAGAAAATCAAAGCTTTAGACTACTTAAGGCACTTAATGGTGGGAACATTTTTAGTATATCTCAAATGTCCAAAAAGCACTTTTTTTTAAAGTATGTCTTCTACTTTTAAAGATTAATTTCAAACTTCCCTTCAATTTTCCCAAGCGAGTGCTAATTGTGCTATTGTTGTCAGCTCATCCTTAGTCCTTGTCATTACAGGTTCAGTGGCTGCAGAGGTGAAATGTTTTGACAAATATGAACGTCATGCGTTTTATCCTGTGGATCAGCATGGATTTTTTTCTTTTTTTTTTTTTGCGTCTTCAGATAGTCCAGTGATGGAGTTATATTTGGAAGTTTCCCAGTATGGTGCAAAAGCCTCACAGAGAGAAGAAGTTTATAGACTGCCTTTCGACAAGAAGAAAGGCCAGCTGCTCATTCTGCATGATTCTTCCATGAGCTTTTGTATTTTCCCAGCTAGATCTTTCAAGTTTGCTATTTATAAACTTATCTTCAGTATGCAGAGTGGTGACAGATTCAAACTGGCCGGCATATTTTCACTCATTGTGGAGAGAAGCCATTCAAAGACGGAGACAACATATCAAGGGGGAAAAAAAAAAATCTGACAATGGGAAGATGAGGGAAAAAGAGTCCTTGACTATGGTTCTGGTAGTTAGAATGTTTTAAAATATTCTCTTTACTAAAAAGTGGTTCTCATATCACTGTTTGGTTTATACAAAAATCTATTGGCACATAGAAATGTTGAAAAGTTTCCATATCTGTAACCTTTTGAAGTTTCTGTGAAAGTTTCATAGAAAATTGCAACTTTTCCTACTGTTGGAAATTAAAAATAATGAAGGAAGACCTTTTAAAAAATTTAGTCTATTTCTTCCAGACTTGTTTTTATGACCCTGATTGCATAGAAAAATTATATCAGATAATTACTGAGTATTCCTTATTTAACTAGAACAGTCAACATTATGAGCAACCAAATTAATGGAAAGGAAGATATTTTGGAAGTCTTCAGGTTATTTCTTTAACTATATTACATAGTTTTCCATTTCATTGACAGTTGTAGTGACATTTGCAAACCCTAAAACTGAATTATGCCAGTTCTGCCTACACATTTGGAGTGATTCACAGAAGGATGGCTTCTGAGTGATAAATTTTCTTTCCATTATTGTATGGAGTAATATCAAGTGTCATCTCATATTATCTTTGTTCTCTTCATCAAAGAGTACATTCTATTGTCTAACCTTAAATTTAGCTCTTCATGGAAATGAAAATTTTATTTTTAGGTTAAGTAGGTTTGTTAATGCAACTTATTATTTGCCAGGCATTATTCTAAGCATCTCACAGATATTAACTCCTTTGCTCCTCACAACAGTCCTAAAGAATAGTTTCTGTATTTACCCTCATTTTACAGATATGGAAACTGAGGCAAAAGGATGCAAAGTAATTTGGCCATATTTACACATGGTAGGTGCTGGGGAAAGGATTTGATTTCTGGAATGCACTCTTGACCACTATGGTTCATTGCTTCCAATTAAAAAATTAGGACACTTTTACTCAGTCATCATGTGTTTTGAATATAGTGCCATGTTTTTGTTCAAGAATATTCTTTGATGTGTTATCTAGTTTTGTGTGTGACTGTGAGTGACAGAGAACTACAAATGGCAGTGGATTAAATAAGATGCTTAGTTCTTGCTCATGAAATATGATTGGAGGTTGCCAGTCCAGCTCTTGTACTGGAGCTGGATCCCTTTTAGGTTTTTGAGCTGACTTCCATGGCTTCTACCTCATGGTCCAGGATGTGGCTCAAGTTCCAGCCATCACAGGCAGAAGTATTCGAAAAACTGGCCAACGGGAGGCATTTCCTAGAAGCTCTGCACTCCACTTCTGCTTGCCTCCTATTGTTCTATATCAGGCACATGGACACTTCTAACTTCAAGGGAGGCTGGGAAATGTAGCATTTATTTATGACATGTGATCAACCAAAATTGAAGGTTCTGTTGCAAGAGAGAAAGGATGAGTGGAGAGCAAGTGTTAAGAGACATTGGATCATTTCTGCCATGTCCAGGGCATAATGCTTGAGCTAAGTTACCATGGTAACTTGGGAAGTGGGGCATCCTACAAACTTCTCTAATAATTAAATTTCATCACCTTAGCAATGTCTTATACATGACCCTTTCCTTTGGTTAAACCTCCAGAGCATCCTACTTCTCACACCTTTGTGCAATTGAAAAATAATCCAAGGCACACACCCTCAAGACCACTGTTCTCATTTTCCCTCCCAAAGACCACTAGACTCATGTGATTTTTCCTGCCAGCTTTTTCTGCTCTTTTTTGAATGTGGAAAACCTTCCTTTTCTTTTTCAGGGTTTTCTGGCTTTTCTTCTTACCTGAAGCTAACATTGTCTTGGCACCAAAACATCCCTTAAAGAACACACCAGTGAAGGACCTCTCCTTCTCAGTTGTTCACAGGGCATAGGGGAGTCGGCATATCCCTTCTTTGTGTTTATTCCTTTGATCCTATTGGATGACAATCTACTCTATGCTCTGTTCCCAGTCTACACAGGCGCATTGTTGGGCACTACTCACCCTCTAGGGATCTCCCTACCTTCCCCCGCACATCATCCTGCGGTGATTCCCCCTCCTGTTCCACTCCTTCCACCTCTTCCTGCCTTCAGAGTGTCTCTGCTTGCTTTGGGATCTCAGATACCGAGGCCACGGGAATGGTGTTCAACTAGGAAGGAGCTGGGAAATGATGCAGTCTGGAGAAGAGGTGTGACATATCTTGATGGGTGGATGGATCTGCATTTTTTGAACTAGGCTTGAAGAGTTGCCTGTTCAACCCTGTAAACCTGTAAAAACTGCATTTGCTATTTAACAAAAAGACACTATAGGCTCTCAAAACTTTTGGTGCTGGATATCATTTCACTAAGAATGAACAGAAAAGCTAACTGTAAAATGAATTAGCTGAGTTTCAGATGCATGGACACAGTCTTGCAGATTCTGGAGAAGGAATTTCCACTCGCAGCACTCCTTATTTGTTTGAACATTGTGTCCTCCAAGGAAACATAGCCCTGAATCTACTGTGCAGCCCAGGAAGTAGTAGCCTCTTTACACACATATCTGCTTTACTTTGAGGAAACATTGCTTGATAAAATTACCTAAACTCACTTTTCTGACAAAGGTTCATAGAGTCAAAGCTTTGGTTTTTCCAGTAATCATGTATAGATGTGAGAGCTAGACCATTAAGAAGACTGAGCACCGAAGAATTGATGCTTTTGAACTGTGGTGTTGGAGAAGACTCTTGAGAGTCCCTTGGACTGCAAGGAGAGTCAGTCCTAAAGGAAATCAACCCTGAATGTTCATTGGAAGAAACGTTGCTTAAACTGAAGCTGTAATACTTTGGCCACCTGATGTGAATAACTGACTCATTGGAAAAGACCCTGATGCTGGGAAAGGTTGCAAGCTTTAAAAGAAGAAGAGGAGGACAGAGGATGAGATGGTCAGATAGCATCACTGACTCAGTCGACATGAATTGGAGTAAACTCTGGGAGATTGCGGAGGACAGAGGAGCCTGGCGAGCTGCAGTCCATGGGGTTGCAAAGAGTTGGACATGACTTAGCGATTGAAGAACCACAATAACAAAGCTTCTCATTTCACTACCTTCATGCCCAAATTCTATAACAACCTCACTGGGTTCTTTGTGGAGCGGCACTCCAGGTTCTTTAGAATGTCCTATCTTATGGCAAGAAGCCAAAGATCCCAACTACAGTTGGGTGCCAGGAACTATTATCAGACAGGCTGTTACAAGCCCCACCCTGGTGCTAAAATCCTAAGGTCAACAAGCTGTCATAGATTTTGTAAGCCAGTTTTATTTAGTTAGCCTGAGACCCCAAGGGGTCAAAGCTGATAAACTGGCCAGTCCCAGAGTGAGTAGAAGTTTCCAGGTAAGAACTGTAAATACAGAGGAGGGAAGTGCAGTGATAAATACTTAGAGTTTGGATCCACAGATATAAATTTTTATCTTGGCTTCAGTTATTAAATTCTGTGCCATTGGTTGTTTCCAAATCTCTAAGTGTTTTTCTTATCTATAAGAACATTTATAGCATTGTCATAAGAGGATGTAATTGATTTACTGTAGGCTTGGCACATAATACACTCACTCAGTGAGTGATAGCTGTTGTGTTTGGTACAGTGCACTAGATTCATGGTTGAATAGAAATGGACTTAAATCTCTGTGTTTCTATTTCTAGCTTTAAAAATCCATAGGCAATTTATCTCACTTTGCCCTATATGCTAAGTGGGAATAAAAGCATAAATCTGACATAAGGGTGTTATTAAGCATGATGACATCAATAAACATATCCAATACAGTATCTGGTAAACAGTAAGCATTGCGTTAATGTTAATTGTCTTTTTCTTCCTCCCATTCATTTTTAGTTCTGCTTTGAGACATGTGATACTTGGAAAGAGTCCAGTTTGAAGAGGAGGGTATTGCAGTTACTCTGCCTCCACTGCATGTGAGCAGAGCTGTTTTCCCTAATCCTCTCCACGGAGTACATCCCTAGCTATCATGTGGCGCAGGGACTGTTCCCATTGCTGAGCTTATGTGACCCCTTCCTGAACCAGTGTACACAGAAAAGTGCTTCTGAGTCTTCTGATAACCACATGTACCTATCAGTTCCAGATATCACTTGATCGCTCTTCCCCAAAGTGCGGACAGATAAATTAGCATTAGAAATGTACAACCAGTTTTTTACTCAGAGGTTCTGATAATAAATATCATTTACAGAGTCACAGATAGAAGACTGGACTTAGTGTTCTTGTTCAACTACCACTGCTCTTTACATATGCTGGGATCACAGGCTTCTACCTAGGCTGTTCTGTGTGGGTACTCTTTTTGTTTTTTTCATTTTAGACCCTTTAGTTTATATATCCCAGCTTTGCCAAGACCCATTGCCCAGCATATGTAAATTTCTCCTCTGTCTTGTACATACTCTGGCACCTTCTCTGAATCAAAGGCGTGACTGTGTGTGTGTATGTGTGTGTGTACACACACCCACATTGCTAAGGTCACAATAGTTAGCTTGAAAATTAAAATTAATTATTATAAGGCCTCCTTTATTGGATTCTATTTTAAAGATGACGTAAAGGTATAGATTTCCTTCTTGCAACCAGAAATCTTGGGTAGTTTTATGCCTGAAAGTTTCTTTCCCATCCTTAGGTTCTTTGTTTTGCTTTGTTTCAGAAACTAGTCAGTTCTTTAAAAATAAGAACTCAAATAAATGCATAGGCCTATGAAGTGTTAGGTCCTTCATTCCTAATTTTTAGAGGCAGTTCCAATTTCAAGGTATCTTTCAGCAATCAAAGAAATTAAGAATAACATGAGAAGAAAATCAGTCATACTACATTATGAAACAGCCACTCTATTTTCAGAATAATGGATGAGGTCTTCAAGTGAGTTGCTGTGTGTTATCTCACAAAGCAGGAAGCATTTTGTTTATGGAATGTCTTTATTTTATACTTTAGTTTTTGTGATATTTTCTAAAGAGCCCTTCTCCATACATCCATAGTTTCTGGGAATAGTTCTATAAGCAATTCTTGACCAGGAACATACTACAGATACTCTTGGTCTAGGACCACTTCATTTTTAAAATTTTATAATACAGGTTTTCAAAATTCAAACTGCACAAGGGATTGATCCTAGAAATTCTCTGTCCAATTCACGCTTTCCAGGTGAGCAACGTTATGAGATCAGGACCCTGTATATCCTTGGAGGCTACTTTACACTTAGTTTCTGGCCTGAAATTTTTTTTAGAAAATCCTAATAAATTTGAAGTTTGGCTGTAAACTCATGTGAGACCTAATGAAGGTTTTCATTCTCAGGGAAAGTTATTTTTACTCTGTAATTAACATCAAGACTAGAGTTTCCCTGGTAGGGGGTGGTGATCTTTTCTCCCTCCTATCCTACAAATTCACACAAACTCCTTCAGGTTTTTGACTTTAAAGGAAAGTGGGGAGGGCAATAGAGAGGAGTTGCTTCTATTATTTCCCTGGCAGAGGATGTCTCTGTTTTGTCTTCTGCACTTTCAACACCCACAAGATGAGAAAAAAATATGTGAGTTTCTCTGGTTCAATGAAAGGCTTCAAGGGCGCGAAACTTTACTCTTCCACTTAATTCTGTTTTCCCACCATGATTATACATTTGTTTTTAGTTTAAGTTGATTACTTTTTTCAACTCACACATGCATTCAAAAAGATTTGTCTACAAATATTTCTCTAGCATTTTATATCTATATCTGTATGTTCAGATCTATATCTGCACAGAGATAGATATATATAGGTATATGTAAGCTTCCCTGATAGCTCAGTTGGTAAAGAATCCTCCAGCAATGCGGGAAACCAGGGTTTGATTCCTGGCTTGGGAAGATCCCCTGGAGAAGGGAAAGACTACCCACTCCAGTATTCTGACCTGGAGAAGTCCATGAACTGTACAGTACATAGGGCTGCAAAGAGTCGGACACGACCAAGAGACTTTCACTCACTCACACATGTAAGTAAAAGGAGATATCTGGATTTCTGTATTCCAAGTTGCAGAAAATGGAAATTCCACATATTATTTCTTGATGTACTTTATTATTATTATTTTTTTTTTTTCACAGAGGAGAGTTTTTGCAAAATCAGCTTTTGGAGAAAAAAAATCATTTTATTCAATGAGTAGAATGGTTAAGTCTTGCCTGCGTGCTAAGTTATGTTTGACTCTTTGTGACCCCATGGACTATAGCCCACCAGGCTCCTCTGTCCATGAGATTTCCTAGGCAAGAATACTGGGGTGGGTTGTCATTTCCTTCTTCAGGAGATCTTCCCGACCCAGGGATCAAACCCACATCTCTTGCATCTCCTGCATTGGCTAGTGGATTCTTTAGCACTAGCACCACCTAGGAAGTCTGCTTTAACCCTGGCAAGGTACATATAAGAATCTAGACATCTTCTTTCCAGTGTGGCTTCAAGGAGTCCAGGAAAGTTCTCCCTTCTTTATGCTGAGGCTAAAACCTGAGAAGGACTATGTGCTTTACTGTCCTCCACTGCAAGAATTAGTAACTTTGCTTCAGCTTCACTTTGAAAGACCGTAATCCCATGAGAGGCATGGTCTGGCCTCCAGAGTTTTGCTGCTCACCATGCAGACATATTGAAGATTCTCAGCCTGTTCTTTGTGTTGAGACAATACAGAAAGTCATGAATGATGCAGGGTTCTGAGCAATGTTGTCCTGTGACTTTTGTGTAGCTTCAAGTTTGCTGGTGTTTAATTTCTGCTGTCATGGCAACTGTTCTGAATAGCGCAGGCTGTCAGCAATTTCCTGCAGGCGGGGTGACAACGTATCTAAGAAGAGTGATACTGTCTCTATTGCCATCAATCAATATTTATTGAACTGCTGCAGCCCAGCTTGAGCCGCATTAGGTGCTTGCACTGACGTGTGCCCCCAGCTTACATACGGTTGAACTCAGACACTCGAGGTCAGACTTTGGGTGAAGAAAGGCAGCTCTGGAATACAACCAAGAATTCAAGACATATGCTATGCAGAATTAGGGCTTTTGTGACTGGATCACTGGGGGCTTGGTGAAAATCTCAATTACTCTGAATTTCAAAGTGTGAACTAAAGACATTTAGGATCCATCAGAAATAGTAACACTGGGACTATGTAATTTAAGAATATATTAATACATGTTTGACAGATTCATTTCTCTTGATGCTCCTTATAGTCTTTCCTATTATTTTGTATTTCCAATTCCTATTGTATGAGTTGCTCAGTCGTGGACTGTAGCCTGGACTGTAGCCTTCCAGGCTCCTCTGTCCATTAGATTTCCCAGGCAAGAACTGGAGTGGGTTGCCATTTCCTTCTCCAGCCGATCTTCCCAACCCAGGAATGGAACCCCAGTATCCTCCATTGCAGGAAAACTCTTTACCATCTGAGCCACCACGGAAGAACTGACTCATTGGAAAAGACCCTGATGCTGGGAAATATTGAAGGCAGGAGGAGAAAGGGATGACAGAGGATGAGATGGTTGGATGGCATCACTGACTTGATGGACATGAGTTTGAGCAAGCTCTGGCAGTTGGTGATGGACAGGGAAGCTGGCGTGCTGCAGTTCATGGGGTTGCAAAGAGTTGGACGTGACTGAGCGATTGAATTGAGCTGAACTGATTGTATGAGTATCCTTTTGTATTTCTGGAGTTTTTGCTGTTTACCTAGGGTTTTTGCAGAACCATTCAGTTTAAAGCATATGTAAGTCAGGATACAGCTTCTGGATCAACTTATCCTGTTGGGATTCACATCTTAGTTATTTTGTCTCTGTTGTAGTCATTTTTCTACCTCCTCATCCTCTATTTCTGTATGTGGCCAGTTTGCTGGAACTGTCTCCCTTGGCAGCCTAAGATGTGCCCTCCAGTCTTCCCTTGAGTTACTCCCTTTCTGAGCTTATATTTTTGGCTCTTGTCATTCACATCTCTGGACTCTATTATTGCCTTTTCTGTTTCTCCTCCTATGAGCGAAGAAAAGCAGCATCAAAACTTAGTGTTAGGTTCTTGCCACACAGTGCTTGCTCCTCTTGTCTAGAATTTTCTTCACTTTACTATCTTCTTGATCCTAACTGTTCTGATTCTGTGAGTTGAAGTGCCTCCTCTTCAGTGAAGCTTTACTTCATGTCCCAGTGTCTAGTTATGAACTCCTCCATTTCCACTATGCTTAAAACAGTGATTCAATTACAGCATTTAACTCCTTACACTGTACCTACTTGTTTCAATGTGTGTCTCTGCATTTTTCTGAGAGTTCCTTGATTGAAGTGGCTCACCTTATTTATCCTGGGAAGATCCCCTGTAGATGGGAATGGCTACGCACTCCAGTGTTCTTGCCTGGAGAATCCCATGGACAGAGGAGCCTGGAGGGCTACAGTTCATGGGGTCACAAAGAGTCAGACACGACCGACTTTTTCTTTCTTCTTCTGCCTTAAGCGCAGCAGCTGGTATCAATACGGTGAAGCACTAGTTGCTCAGTTGTGTCTGACTCTTTGCAACCCCATGAACTGTAGTCCACCAGGCTCTTCTGTCCATGGAATTCTCCAGGCAAGAACGCTGAAGTGGGTAGCCATTCCCTTCTCCAAGGGGTCTTCCTGACCCAGAGATCAAACCTGGGTCTTCTGTACTGCAGGCAGATTCTTTACCGTCTGAGCATCTAAGGAAGCCCCAGCATCAAGACAATACAACTACAGATAAGTTTATTAAAGTGAATGGACAAGAAAGCATAAGATTTAACCAAGAAACCAAGCCCATTTTGTATAACCTTACTGTTTTGTTCCTTCAGAGTAATGTAATGCTTTCCATCTGTAATCTACTAGAGGATAGGAACTGGAGTTAACAATCTCCCCCGTGTTGACTCTGTGCATCAGCATAAGATACATGTGAAACCAACATCAGTTTATATTAAGTCAGGTTATATAATGTTAAGCTAGAATTGTTACACACTTCCTAGATAATGCCTGGGTCCACCAAGCAGTTCAATGACACCAATTATCGGCAGCCAATAGTGACATTTGCAGAAGCTGTGAAGTACCATGGTCACATCTAGAAAGCTGATGACAAATACTACCCTGCTGCATTTCAGGTTTTATGGAAAAATGGAAGTTTTGAAGGTGGGAGTGGAGTAGAACAGTTAATGTTTGGGGGGCATTCTGCTAGTATCTGAATGACAATACCCTTGGTTACTCTCCACAGTTAGCTCATAGTTAGATGTTTTAAGCTCCTTCTCTTTTTCATTTTTCAAATGGGGAAACTGAAAAAAAAACAGGGTGTACATGTGTTCATCTGCAGTAACTGTTATTAACATTTTAATAGCATTATCATAGTCTCTATCATAAGTATTTTGTTGGTATTGCCATTTCAGTCTTTAAGTCTTTAAAGTCTTTTCAGTCTTTAGGTCTTTAAAATTTTTTTTAAATGTATTAAAGGCTTCCTTAGCAGTCCAGTGGTTACAACCGCACTTCCATTGCCAAGAACCCACGAAAGAATTGGGCTTGATACTGAGAGAACTAAGATACCACAAGCCGAGTGGGCCAATAATAATAATAATAAAAGAAATAAAGGAAAACACTTAAATGAGGTATGGTTGACATGTAAAGAGCTGTGTATGTCTTCTAAGTCTCTTCAGTCACGTCTGACTGTTGGCATCCCTATGGACTATTGCTAACATGAAAGATAGAAAGTTTGAAATATTTTCTCAGCTTAAAATTATATTTTCTTTCAACATGGGAGTGTCTGAACCAGAGCCAGGCAACACAGAAAAAGGCAGCTTCCTCCATGAGGTTGTCACTTAGATGGGTTCTGTTACAATGATGGTTGAACCGGTTAGTAGGAAGAAAAAACAAACAAACAAACCAGCTATTCAAATGTCTTATGTGTAATTTCATCATATATTTGTGAGGTATTGCTTTTCTCTAACACACCAACCATATTAACATACCCTAATGTAAAATTTAAGAAATTTTCAATATAAAAATTAAATATAATGGAAAGTTATTTGTTATTTTGGCTTATTTGCACCATTTTGGTTATTCACTTGGATAAGTTAATGCAGTGTTATTATAGTTTATTGTTAAGAAATACAGCTAGCACCCAGAAAATAATCAGAATTAAATGTTAAATGTCAGTTTCTAATCTGTGGCTTAGTTACTGAGCTGTGCTGTTTCCATAGTATATTCATGTCATGGTCATTAGCTCTGGCATTTGCATCTGTGATCCTACCTTTGTTTTGGTCATTTTTAATAATAATGCTAAAATGTTCAAATTAAGTGAAATGGCATCAAGCTCCTAAAAATTTTACTCTTTACTTAAAAAAATCACTTCAGTCGTGTCCAACTGTTTGCAACCCCATAGTCTATAGCACATCAGGCTCCTCTGTCCATGGGATTCTCCAGACAAGAATAATGGAGTGGGGATCCTCTTCCAGGGTATCTCCCAACCCAGGGGGAGCTTTCCTCCTGGGGATCTCCTCCAGGGGATCTTCCCAACCCAGGGATCGAACCTGCATGTCTATGTCTCCTGCACTGGCAGGGGGAGTTCTTTACCACTAGCGCAAAAAAAAAGTTTCAGCAAAATATACAAGTACAGAAATAACATTACTCATGTTACATTTCTTAAATCCTAAATGAAAGGTAGTACTTAAAATATAGTCTTTATTGTACTGTTGACTCATAAATGTCATCTTTCACATCATTACATTTTCCAATTAAACATTTTCAAGCATTTCTAAACATATGCTTATTGAATGGCCATATTTTTGAACATATTGAAAGCACTCCTCACCATATTTTATCAATAAGTTCCACTGTGTTTTATTAACATGAAGACCTAGCTGCTCTTTCTCTGAAACCTGCCAGAAGATTCATTATGGAATCCTTTCTCTTAATGCCTTTGTCCCTTTCTTTCAATTATATAATTCTTTAGCATATGCCATTTTCCTGTTGACACAATGTGATATTAAGAGTTTGATGCTGTGAACAAAGGACTGTTTTCTTTTCTTCTCTCTTCCCCTCCTACCTCCTTGCTTTCTCATATGACTCCCAAGCAAAAATAGCTATGTCTCAGGACTGAGAATTAGTAAAAACAAAACAAAACAAAACTTTAATCACATAGACCAAAGGGGAAAAAACATATGAGAGTTGCACATAGAGATTACTCAAGGTTCAGCAACATTTAGCTGTGACCGGCAAGCAATTGGCATGATCAACAGGGGAGGAGAGGAAACACTATCATATAAAATGGAAGTTCTCCCATAGCTAGTTTTCAACTATAAAAACAAGAAAAAAATTAGAAAAATTAGGAAAATACTATATATGTTACTAAAATCACAATAAATAATATGTAAAATTAGTATTATAAAGACTAAGTAAAACATATTTATAATCCTTTATTCATTCAATTAACAAATGCCTAAGAATGCCTGCTGGGCTTCCCAGGTGGTGCTAGTGGTAAAGAACCTGCCTGCCAGAGCAGGAGACAGAAGAGATGCAGATTTGATCCCTGGGTTGGGAAGGTCTCCTGGAGAAGGTCATGGCAACCCACTCCAGTATTCTTGCCTGGAGAATCCCATGGACAGAGCCTGGTGGGCTACAAGTCCATAGGGTCACACAGAGTCAGACATGACTGAAGCAACTTATCACACATTCATGCAAGAATGCCTGCTATATGTCAAAAATTGTCTCAGGTACTGAGTATAAAGTGCTGAGTTAGATGAACAAAGCTTAGACCTTACAGAGCTTAGAGCATACCTATGTTTGAGATTTTATGTTGATTTCCATGTGTTTGTCAGTACTTAGGTTTCCACAGCTGTATGTTTAAAGATACCTGAAATCTAAGATTTAAAGAGAACATCGACTTGCATCTAATTTAGCTATGTATGATTTTACAATGATCTCTTGTGTTACTGAAAAATTAGTCAGTTGATCTAAGAAATAAATTGAAAATCTTACTTGAGCCAAATTTGAGGATTATAACCCAAGAAGAGTACCTCAGAAAGTTCTGTGAACTGTTCCTCTCATTAGAAGTCAAGGCACAGTTATTTACAAAACAGAAAAACAGAATCACAAACTTAGAGAATGAACTTATGGTTGCCAGGGGATAAGAATTGGGAGAAGGGACAGTTAGGGAGTTTGGGATGGACATGTACACACTGCTAAATTTAAAGCGGATAACCAACAAGGACCAACTATACAGCACATGGAACTCTGCCCAGTGTTATGTGACAGCCTGGATGGGACAGGAGTTTGGGAGAGAATGAATACTTGTATATGTGTGACCGAGTCCCTTTGCTGACCACCCGAAGCTATCACAACATTGTCAATCAGCTATACTCCAATATCAAATAAAGAGTTAAAAGAAAAAGAAGTCAAGGCACAGTTTTAGAAGTTTTTTGAGATGGGGGCTGTACATTAAATAGTTTACATAACCCAGATCTAAGCACCATGTGACCCCTTACAAGATCCAGAAGGACTGTTACCTTTAAGAAACTGCCTATGGATGTTAAGAGAATGTTGTTCTTTACCATTGGGCAGGCATTTCTGCTGACGGGGAGGTTTGATTGATGTCTAATGCAGGTACACAATACACAGTGGGTAGAGAGAGGAAGGTCAAAGGGTAAAGAAAAATTTTTGTTTAAATTTTTCTTATTTTACCATAAAATAGGAATTTTATTTCACTCTTATAATCTCCCTCCACACCAAGAGGAGTTTTCCTTTGCATTGTTCAGAAGAGGGTTTCTTTTGGTTCTAAGAAATTAGGAAAAAATCTTCAGGAAAAAAAGGAATAAGAGAAAGCCAGTCATATTTCAGTTCAGCTCAGTTCAGTCACTCAGTTGTGTCCGACTCTTTGTGACCCTGTGGACTGCAGCACGCCAGGCCTCCCTGTCCATCACTAACTCCCAGTTTACTCAAACTCATGTGCATTGAGTTGGTGATGCTATCCAACCATCTCATCCTCTGTTGTCCCCTTCTCCTCCTGCCTTCAACTTTTCCTAGCATCAGGGTCTTTCCCAATGAGTCAGTTCTTCCCATCAGGTGGCCAAAGTATTGGAGTTTCAGCTTCAGCATCAGTCCTTCCAAGGAATATTCAGGACTGACTTCCTTCAGGATGGACTGGTTGGATCTCCTTGCAGTCCAAGGGACTCTCAAGAGTCTTCTCCAACACCATAGTTCAGAAACATCAATTCTTCGGTGCTCAGCTTTCTTTATAGTCCAACTCTCACATCCATATATGACTACTGGAAAAAGCATAACTTTGACTAGATAGACCTTTGTTGGCAAAGTAATGTCTCTGCTTTTTAATGTACTATCTAGGTGGGTCATAACTTTTCTCCCAAGGAGCAAGCATCTTTTAATTTCATGGCTGCAGTCATATTAACATTGAATTTAATATCAAGGTATGCTAATGATGAGTGTGTTTTCATTGGCCTGTGCCTTAAATTCCTGATAATCAGGAGTAACGTTAAGAGGTTTCTAAGAAAAAAGACCCTCCCTCCTTCCAATTCTTTAGAATATGATTCTTTATCTAAGTGGGAACTTTGAGGTCTAGTGCAACACCAGTGTGGGATATCTGACAAAGTCCATTCATGTTCGGCTTTTAAGTATTTCCTGTGATGAAAGACTCATCACTTTCCTTTCTTGAACATTTTTTTGAGTCTGTGTTTGTAAACAGTATTCTTGCTGCTGTTGAAGTTTCTAAGGGATTTTTAGGCAAATAAGCTAATAAATTTTAAAAAATGATAATAATACCACACAGTTATCCATTAGTCTCATGATGTTCATTTTGATTATTCAGTAGAATGCCAGGAGAAACACCTGTCCTCAAGACATTCTTAACCTATTTAGAGAACTGAGATATGGATGCTATAAAGATATAGCATCCATAAAGATGTTATAAAGACTCCAGATATTCTGTGACAGTGGAAAACATAATTACTGTCAGTTCCATTGGGTTACTATGATCAGGTGATAGCTAAAGGCATTAAATGTAATCTGACCTTTAAGGGCTGTATAAGAATTAAACTGGTAGGTTTTGGAGGACAGTCAAGTTAGGGTAGAAATAGCAGAGAGAGAATGCACCCTAAGAATGGACTGGCACACACGGCGGGAGGACGGCTTGGCGAGTAGTTTGTAGACATCAATTTGCAGGTGCTATTGAACATTAACCTACAGATAAAAGAGAATTGCTGACAGTTGTTGAAAACAGAAGATGGATAATGAGTGAAGGTGACTCTAGGTCTATAAGATAAATTATTACAGATAAAAGCCTGAATGGGGGGTAATCCAGGGGAGTTGGAGTGATACTAGTAGAGATATCAGATGGGTTTGAGAGACATTAGGAAGAAAGAGACATTGGGAAGAAAGTAAAGTGGATATGATGACTAATTTGGTAAAGAACGAGTTTTGAGGCTGGTCCACTGAGCACGTACAAGGAGCTGATTCAGTCAGCTAGAGGGAAATAGAAAAACTGCAACGAACCATTATTTCCTTGTAACAGGATTTAAAAAATGGAATAATAGGACTAATATCATGGGACAAGAAGCCTGTTAATTAATGTCTCTTCAGCTCTTTCCTATTTTCTTTATACATTGGCTTTCTTTAACACTTGCTTCTTAACAAAATAAGTAGGTACGGTGAAGCTCTGCTGAAATTGCCATTGTTCTTCTGACCTTAGACGGAACATTATATTAGAAGTGTCTGTTCCAGCCAGTACAATGAGGCAGGTAGACAAACAAATGATTCTTAATGTTATTGTTCAAATGGCATACTCCGTGGTTGTGAAGAATTACTAATAATCCATTCTGGAGAGTCTTGACATTGTCTTCAAATAAGCTACTCATATCTTAATTAATATACAAAATAGCTTCTGACATTTGGTCAAAACTCTTTAAATGAATCACACTCCGCTGCTCCCCACACCAAGTGGGGAACAACAGGGTATCATTTAACCAGCATTTTAAATCCTGCTTAACTGATGAAGACTCAAATGAGGCTTTAAGTGACTGTCATTTCATTTCAATCTTAAAATTCACTTGAAGACTCATCATATACTCTGAATTATCTTGCCAGGCTGTTGAGTGGAGAATACATTTTCTAAAATGCACAGTGAAGTTGTATGGACCATTTATGCACATATACCAGAAAACAGTGTCTTCCTCTATAGAATCGTGAAATAAGCGGTGTTAATTTGTAAAAAGTTGAGCGACATCTTGGTGTTGAGTCGCCTCCAAAGACCAGTTTTGACATATTGCATATGCTGTGCTAAGTCACTTAAGTCGTGTCCGACTCTTTGCAACCGTATGGGCTGTAGCCCACCAGGCTCCTCTGTCCATGGGATTCTCCAGGCAAGAATACTGGAGGGGTTGCCATGCCCTCCTCCAGGGGATCTTCCCGACCCAGGGATCAAACCTGTGTCTCCTATGTCTTGTTCATTGGTAGGTGGGTTCTTTACCACTAGAGCCATGTGGGAAGTTCGGCATATGCTGTAACTGAAAATATTTTAAATGAATGGGAAGGAATCATTTAAATCCATAATAAATTATAGATTAAATTGAAAAAAATGGTAACATGTATGATAGGCTTTTTGATATTGTTTAGGAAAAAAAAAATCATTGTTCTCCTTACAGTTTAAGCAAGGAAACGCTTCACTTGCAGAAATACAGGAAGATAATTTTGATGAAAATAAAATTTTTTTCTTATCGTTCTTCCTTATTAAACTCTGATATATTAAAAACATTCAAATATTACCAATCCCCATTTATAAAATGAATGTTTACCTTCTATCAGTATAAAAGCCACGCAAATTCTTTGTGGTCTAAATATTTAACCCTAATTATAATGTACTTTATATAATAACAGTAAACACTTCTAGCTTATTTCCTATGTGTTAGGTATTTTCATTCATTCTTTACTATGCTCCTGTGAGGCAGGTACTAGCATTGTCTCTACTTTATAGGTTAGGTAATTGACATTAAGAAAACTGCCAAAGGCTCATTAATGTTACATGCAGACAGCACCATCTTTAGTTTCTGAATGTGGCCAAAGCTGGAGACCCCACAAAATAGAATATGTTTTTGCCTCCACTCCCCACCTCACTCCATATCCAACCTCAGATAAACAGAGAAGGACATCCCAGAAAACCCCAGGTGAGGGCACCTCCCCATATTTGATAGAGTTGTCAATTCAAAAATGCTGGAAAATTGTGATTTAAAGCAATAAGATAAACACACTTCAACTATTCAAAACTGGTCAAATTCTGTATTCATAAAAAATTCTATTTTTTCTTTTTTAAAAATTGAAGTGTGGAAAATTTAGTGTTGTGTAAAATTTCTATTTTAAATACTTTGACATTAACATATTATTTAATCTAAAATGTAAAACTCTAAATGAGCTGCAAAAGCACGTGAAAAAGGCAAGTATAGCTTAAATATGGTGATCTGTAAAGGAAAAAAAAAGCAGAAAGAAAACTGCCAAAGGACGCACACAAAATTGGAGAAGCAGAACAGGAATAAAACTTCACTAATTTGACTATGCAGTTAATGCACTTAATCTACTGAACTGTTTCCCTCGTGCTAGTGATAGTCTCCCCAAATTCATATCCAACACTAATAAGAGTTGGCCTTCATATTCCCTTTGAAAAAATTAGTTAAGGCACTTTTAACTTTGCCCACACTGGCAGGTACCCTTCAATTTTACTGTTTTTTTTTTTAATTGAAGAGCATAATTGATCAGCCAAGTGTTAAAGACACACCACTGTGGCCACAGAGACAGAACAGATGAAAGTAGGAGGCGGGGTTTTGGAAAACAACATTATCCCCCCAAATTACTGGCTTTTTAAAACAACAGATGGTTTCTGGGGCTACAATGCATTCCTGTTTTTTGACTTCTTTGTGATATTCCCCCAGTAAGTGTTTAAGCAAGAGAGGGCCATTGCATGGATCTAAATATTATACTCTTTTGGATAAAGAACAGAGATGTATGAATGCAGATGTAATGTGTATGTGTGTGTGTGTGATGACTGGTTGTCTCTTAAATGTTAAGGTTGTGCAGACTTTTACAAACTGTATCCATTAAATCCATCATTCAGTCTTCAAATGCTCTCACTTCCTTTTCATCCTGTCTTTAAAAAATTTCTTCCTTTGTATGAGCCTGTGCTGTATAGATTCTAACTCTGAGGCTCTTAAAACTTACTAATAAGAATGAAGTCCCAGAAGAAAGTATGTATTTTAGAGTCAATTGCATCATTTAAAATATTAATAGCAAAGGGAAATGTATATTTTTTGGTGACTTTTGAAATGAAATGAGCTTTAGAGTAGATTTAATTCAGAACCCCATCTCTAAGCTGGAATGAAGAATGATTTTGTTTGGACATGTTCCCATGGAGTTGGAATTTTCTCAGGTGAATCATTTTATAAAGCAAATGAATTCATGAGGAATGAGGAATTACTCTGTCTTATAGTATTAAAGAAAAACATAGCTGTCTCAGGGGTATAAATAGAAATTCAGGTATGCATCTTCATTTCTGTTTGTTACATGTCCAAATTTTAGGGATTGAAATGCCCTTGGTTCATTTTCTAAAACAAATATATTGATTGTGTATATAGCTTTCCAACAATAAACAAAATTATGGCAGTAAAAATTAAATTAACTTGAATTTTCTCTCTTTTCTCTTAGTTCACTCCCTTTTTCCCTTGAAGTATTATCATAGAATTAAATTTGAATGTTCCTTCTAGATAAGTCAGAAAATAAGAACATGATAAAGAACAAACTCTCACAACCCAGGACCAGTGTTAACAGATGCAAGAATATTCTGGGAGGAATGATAGGCTGTAATCCATCTGGAAGGGTTAAGGGGTTGTGGAAGTGTCTCATGTCTTCTTGCAAAGCTGATGAATGTGAGGGCTTTAAGGTTTTCTTCAAAGGTGAAATTAGAGGTGCAGAGGGCTTTGTTTATGTGTTCTTGGTGCAAAGCATTAAACGAAGATGTATGTGGATGGAGAAGATTGGAATCTATACTCTGTCTGGTTTTTTGAGTTGGTTTTGCCCCCTCTGGTGAGGAGAGTTGGTGAGGCCCAGCTAAAGGAACTGCTTCCAGGGAAGTTAGTGGTCCCCTGGAGCCAGATGATAATGTGGGTGCAGACTGGACTCCGCCCACTTCCCCCTGGAACCTGGAGCTCGTCTACCACCCCCAAGGCCTTCCTCTCATGGGGAGTCAGGAAACGGCGACCCCTACGGAGCTTGTACAGGCAATAGCGAAGTCTCTCAAGAAGAGACACTAACACAATATTGTGAAGCAACTATACTTCAATAAAAATAAAAAGAAAGAAATCAGTCATATGTATGAGGTTTAAAGAATAGAAGAAGTGAATGAAAATATTCATGGAATGTCTTTTTCCTGGGTAATGAATTCCTTGGGCAGGTAAGAAAACATCTGAGAATCCCCTCCTCTGGCCTCACACGCACCAGCAGCGGCCGCTGGGAGGCCGCCCAGGGCGGGGACGCACCCACCTTGGACTCCTATTAGTATCAACCCTGGCTTTGCTGAACTTCCTTGTAGCCTCTGTTGCTTCAGTCATTAAACATGGACAGTGGGTATGACTTGCAAGCTTTTGGTACAGTTAAGATGGTGAGCTGAAGGAGTGTCCAGGAAGGCCTCCTTAGAGGGTTCAAAGTGCTGAGCAGTCGGGATCACCTAAAACTCACGCAGTGTGCTCACAACTGTGTGGGGGCTGTACGGTCCCGGGGCGCTGGGAGCCAGGGAAGAGCTTGCCATGTGAACTGCGAACTAAAACTCGGACTCTCTGTCCCAGAGGTCAACCCCCCATACAGACGGTGCTTCTGGGCAGTTCCTTTTCTCTGCACCTCTGTGTTTGGATCATTTACTCCTGAGCTTTATTTCAGTTCCCAGTTTTGCTCCAGTTTTTTGACAAACCTATAACTTATTTACTAATGTAAATATTTTCTTTTCTCTTTTTTTGGCCATGCATTGCGATTTGCAGTATCTTAGTTCTCCCACCAGGGATTGAACCCTCAACCTGGGTGGTGAAAGTGTGGAGTCTTAACCCCTGGACCACCAGGGAATTCTCATAATACAACTATTTTCTAACTCATCATTTTCACACCCACCAACCCATTCTTAAAAACAAGATAAACATAGCCCTCATCAAACAAAAAAGGAGTCACTGCAGATGGATAGAGAGAAAGCAAGTTGGTAGAAAGAAAGGAGGCTGAGAATTTCTCTTCTTCATCAGCCTTCTTGAGTCATTGCTGAAATAGGTCACTGTAGGACAGCCCCTGGACTCCCCCACTTCGATGGCCTCAGGCCCGCGATGGACACTAGATAACCAGAAACACTGATCTGGTTACCTGGGGGCCTGGTTGGGATGAGCTGACCTGGGGGAGTGCAGGAAAGGGTTAGAATTGCTCCACAAGCCCACTTTCTATTTGGTTATCTAAGGGTGAAAGAAACGGTCTCTCCCTGCCTCCATACCTCCCTTTCTTCATTCCTTTCTCTGAAATTCTCATTAAAAAAACGTAAAGTGACATTAAGTAATTTCCTATCACAAGAAACTAAAAATATGCATAGTGAAAAGAAAGCCAATTAGCAAGTTGTACCAGTCGTGGCTTTACAGACAAAACGTGGAAACTGTTTTGCCCCTGCAGAGAAAACTAAGCCACACAGATGAAGAGACATGATTTTCCCTTTCTCTCCCCAGTCTTTCTTCTGCAGCCCTCCTCCTCAATCAGAACTTTAGAAAGAAAAATAATGGCGAGAGGGAGCTAAGGTAGGCAGCCAGTACTGGAATTCAAGAATTCCTGGAGGTGTTGCATGTGGGTCTCTGATATCATCGGATTCTCAAGAAAAACACAGCTGATGAGATTCTCCTCTGGGAAGGTGTGGGGTAGGAACCCAGGCTGTCTCAGGGCCCCGATGTCCTTACATGCCCCTGTTTGCTCATCAGTGGACCGCATCCGAAAAACAAGAGAAATCAGCGTGGGTTACCAGCATGGCATCAGGATGGATAACATTTTCAGTAACTAAGTAATATCATTTGAGAAAAGTGATTTTTCAAAAGAAGACTATTAAAATCGGAAAAAAAAAGTCTAATTTGGGGTTTGTGCGTACTAAAGGCTAATTGGCAATAGCACTTAAGTTACATTTTTGTGGTGTACTTTTAATCCACATAAGAACCAAGGAAAATAATTGATGTCAGAAATTGAATCCACATTCATGTTTTAAAAGTCAAGCACAATCATGCATATCTGAAATTAAACAAAATTTGAGGTAGGATGAAGTCAATTTTAGTATAAAGGAAAAAACATTTTTACTTAATATCTTAAAAATACTGTCTATCTTTCTGTAAAATCAACCCCAAACAAACCTAAAATTATTAAACCACTTTCACACTGATGTAGATAAATACGCATATTTATTTGTTTAAATAAGAGGATGATTTTTTTTTTAATCAGATAAATGAAATCTTAAAGCCTGGAGAGTTTATAGCAATGCAATGCATTTCTAGTACCTGTTGCCATGGATATAATCACTGTCCTTATGGGAACTGTAAATATGACCCAATCATGCTGAGAGTCTTCACTGTTACTGACCGATACCTATACAGTGTTTGTAAGTGATACTGTTTCTGTAGACATGATTTGGTTTTATGTAAAAAAAAGTTTTAAATTTAATAGCTAGAGGTTTCTAGCACTCTAGCTTGTCTTCAGTTCAGTTCAGTTCAGTCACTCAGTTGTGTCCGACTCTTTGTGACCCCATGGACTGCAGCATACCAGGCCTCCCTGTCCATCACCAACTCCTGGAGTTTACTCAAACTCATGTCCATTGAGTTGGTGATGCCATCCAACCATCTCATCCTCTGTCATCCGCTTCTCCTCCTACCCTCAATCTTTCCCAGCATCAGGGTCTTTTCCAATGAGTCAGCTCTTCACATCAGGTAGCCAAAGTATTGGAGTTTCAGCTTCAACATCAGTCCTTCCAATGACTATTCAGCACTGATTTCATTTAGGATTGACTGGTTGGATCTCCTTGCAGTCCAAGGGACTCCCAAGAGTCTTTTCCAATGCCACAGTTCAAAAGCATCAATTCTTCGGCACTCAGCTTTCTTTATAGTCCAACTCTCACATCCATACATGACGACTGGAAAAACCACAGCCTTGACTAGACGGACCTTTGTTGGCAAAGTAATGTCTCTGCTTTTTAATAAGCTGTCTAGGTTGGTCATAACTTTTCTTCCAAGGAGCAAGTGTCTTTTAATTTCATGGCTACTGTCTCCATCTGCAGTGATTTTGGAGCCTCTAAAATAAAGTCTATCACTGTTTCCACTGGTTCCCCATCTATTTGCCATGAAGTGATGGGACCAGATGCCATGATCTTAGTTTTCTGAATGTTCAGTTTGAAGTCAACATTTTTACTCTCCTCTTTCACTTTCATCAAGAGGCTCTTTAGTTCTTCTTCATTTGCTGTCATAAAGGTGGTGTCATCTGCATATCTGAGGTTCCTAATATTTCTCCCTGCAATCCTGATTCCAGCTTGTGCTTTATCCAGTCCAGCATTTCTCATGATGTACTCTGCAAACAAGTTAAATAAGCAGGGTGACAATATACAGCTTTGATGTACTCCTTTCCCGATTTGGACCAAGTCTATTGTTCCATGTCCAGTTTTAATTGTTGCTTCTTGACCTGCATACAGATTTCTGGCTTTTCTAGTGTAGAATAAAAACAATTCCACCAAAGGCAGCCTTCTAAGCATATAATATTTGCTGAACTACTCTTTGTTGTGTTTGAATTTTGATCATAGAATGGTGATTTCAATGTATTTGATTTATAAATAACATTTCTTTTCAAGTAATATTACATCATCTTAATTTTTGAGATGCCAAGTGTGTGTTTTAGCCCAATGATTGCTGTGAATCAATACGGTTTTACCTGTAGAGTCTTAGACAAGTTAACTTAGTCTCTGAGCCTACATTTCACAATAAACAGGGTGGGAATAATGATTTTCCCAACTCATAAAGGTGTTGTGAGCATTAAATGAGATGATCCGTGCGACTGCTGAGCACAGTCATTGGCCCAGGGCAAAATTCAATAACTGGTAGCTATTAGTATGAAAAGAATCATTGATAATCAGCTTTGCAACACATTCAGGCAAGCCAAGAAAATTCATCAGTGACTGTGCACATGAAATATTAAGTCAACCTTGGAAATGGAGACATCTATACGTATCGCCTTAAGTATTAGTTATCTGATGTCAATATTTCTCCTGTCACTAATCAGTTTAATTTGGGCTAATTAGCCATTCATTCTCAACAAAATGCTTGAGGCAATTTTAGAAGCAGCACAATCTAAATATACAGGCTCTACTTTCTTTTCCTGATGTATTTGTGACTCAGACTAAAGTCATGATATCTGAAGGTTAGGGGCCCCTTCAGTCTTAGCATGAATTTTGTTAGTGCTGTAGAACAAATAGAGTGAAAGGGGAAGAACGGAAATGGACCTGGGTCTATGTCATGGCTCTGCTTCTCCCTCTCTCTGTGACCTTGGCCTGGAGAGTCGGCTTTCCTCAAGGTCAGTTCACTTATCCACACGAAGCAAATCATACCTTCCTTCTAGTTGTGAAAATAAAGCTCCTAGTAAGGAGCAGATATGTTATTAACTCTATTACTTTTAACATTTGAGAAAGCTGAGCTTAGTGTATTCCTTATTCTTTTCTATGTAATACTCACCCTTTACCCTAATATTTCTAATTCAGCTTGAATACTCTCCAACTGTGAGCCAATTACACAAGAAGACCTGGAGACTCGATCTGTGACTTTCTGTGACTGTGAGTGGCAACATCAGCTCTGATTCTTGTTTCCCTTAAAGAGTCATTCCTTTCTTTTCCAAGTATCGTATGTATCTGCACCTCCTCTCACAACACTTTTCTAATAGTTACTAGAGACCATATCATCCCAAGGCGAAGGGAAGAACAAAGACTTGTCAGCATAAGGATTGAATCTGGAAGACAGTGGGTTAGCAAATATTGATATGTCTACCCTTGAAGAACACTATCTCGGGAACTTCCCTGGCAGTCCAGTGGTTAAAAGTCCACCTTCTGGGGTGGGAGGTGGGAGGGAGGTTCAAGAGGAAGGGGACATATGTGTACCCATAGCTGATTCACGGCCGAAACCAACACAATATTGTAAAGCAGTTGTCCTCCAATTAAAAACAAATAAATTAAAAAAAAAACAAATTTGTATTAAATAAAAGAGTCTGCCATTTATTGCAGGGCACATGGTTTCGATCCTTGGCTGAGGAACTAAGATCCTGCATGCCACAGAGCAGCTAAGCCCGGGTACGGCAACTACTGAGCCCATGCACTCTGGAGCCTGCTGGCCACAGTGAGAGATTCCACAGGCTGCAACTAAGACCTGACACAGCCAGAAAGAAAGAAAGAAATATTTTTTTAAAAGAAGAAAGTAAAACACCATCTCCCACACTCGCTCCGTCTCTGTCAACCATCAAGAACCACTGCCCTACACAAAAGGAAGCTTCACAGATAGATCTGTGCTGTTGGGAAAACCCTTGGGGGTAGGCTTCCCAGGTGGTGCAGCGGTAAAGAATCCACCTGCCAATGCAGTTGATGCAAGAGGTGAGGGTTCAATCCTTGGGTCAGGAAGATCCCCTGGAGGAGGAAATGGCTACCCACTCCAGTACTCTTGCCTGGGAAATTCCATGAACAGAGAAGCCTGGTGGGCTACGGTCCACAGAATCTCAAAGAGGCAGACCCGACTGAGCACACACAAGAGCAACATCAGGAGGAACGCACCTGCTGAATGAGCTTCTACAGCTGTGCGGAACCAAGACGTGAAACTCTCTTACGACCAGGATGCTGTGCATTCCACGGGAAGGCAAGTGGTGTCTGGGAGAGGAAGTCCTCCCAGGATAGGAGAAGTAGGAGATGCTATGAGAATCAGAACTCTCATAAAGGAATCAGAGATCCAAGCTAACTTAGAGAACCAAAAGATTTGGTAGAAAATTTGTGAATTATTAAACAAGGCTGAAACCAGGAAGAAAGGAGAAGAAAGTATGTGACTGTGTCCATTGTAGAATGTATACTTAATTTAATGGGAAATTTGAGATGAGAAATGGACAGAAGATCATTATATAAACCATAAGTAGATAGCCAGCCCTTAGTCGAAAGGTACATGCCATGTTTTACAATCATTCACTTATCATTAATATTATTGTTATTGTTTATTATTTAATTCCAGAGGGTAGAAAGAGAAAAGACATTCCTTACTCTGCAGAAGCTATATGGTTCTGCAGAAATATACAATTAACCTTTAGTCTGTGCTGTTTTTCAGAAGTTGGAAACAGAAGACAGCTTCACAAAGAAGACATTTTAGATTGCCTTTGACTTTCATGTTGATTTATTTTTTTCAAGTGAGGACAGTGAGAAATGTTTTTTAGGCCAAGAGAACAATAAGGTGAAAGTCACAAAGGTATGAAAGTATATGACATGCTCAGGAAACCACAAAATTCCAGCATGGCTGTGAAATAGAATTTATTGGAAAAAATGATGAGAGCTCAGTCCGGACATACAGTTTGGAGCCAAATGGTAAAGGACATTACAGGATATCTAAGAAGTTTAGTCGGGACCTTGGGTAATGAAGGAGTCCTTTGAAGTTTTACTTGCTTGTTTTATTTTTATTTATTTATTTTTTTCATTTATTTTTATTAGTTGGAGGCTAATTACTTTACAATATTGTAGTGGTTTTTGTCATACATTAACATGAATCAGCCATGGATTTACATGTATTCACCATCCCGATCCTTATTTTTACCCAAATCAAAGCTGCTTTTTCTAAAGATAATCAGAGACCACAAATGAGGTACCATTGCACGCCAGTCAGGATGGCTGCTATCCAAAAGTCTACAAGCAATAAATGCTGGAGAGGGTGTGGAGAAAAGGGAACCCTCTTACACTGTTGGTGGGAAGGCAAACTAGTACAGCCACTATGGAAAACAGTGTGGAGATTTCTTAAAAAACTGGAAATAGAACTGCCATATGACCCAGCAATCCCACTTCTGGGCATACACACTGAGGAAACCAGATCTGAAAGAGACACATGCACCCCAATGTTCATCACAACACTGTTTATAATAGCCAGGACATGGAAGCAACCTAGATGCCCATCAGCAGATGAATGGATAAGGAAGCTGTGGTACATATACACCATGGAATATTACTCAGCCATTAAAAAGAATTCATTTGAACCAGTCCTAATGAGATGGATGAAACTGGAGCCCATTATACAGAGTGAAGTAAGCCAGAAAGATAAAGAACATTACAGCATACTGACACATATATATGGAATTTAGAAAGATGGTAATGATAACCCTATATGCAAAACAGAAAAAGAGACACAGAAGTACAGAACAGACTTTTGAACTCTGTGGGAGAAGGTGAGGGTGGGATGTTTCGAAAGAACAGCATGTATATTATCTATGGTGAAACAGATCACCAGCCCAGGTGGGATGCATGAGACAAGTGCTCGAGCCTGGTGCACTGGGAAGACCCAGGGGAATCTGGTGGAGAGGGAGGTGGGAGGGGGGATCGGGATGGGGAATGCGTGTAACTCTATGGCTGATTCATGTCAATGTATGACAAAACCCACTGAAATGTTGTGAAGTGATTAGCCTCCAACTAATAAAAATAAATAAATAAATAAAAAATTAAAATAAATAAATAAATAAAGATAATGAGAGAAACTTATAAGCATCATATCCCAGAAAAATAGCCACTGCTGATACAGCTTATACCCTCCCACTGTTTCTATTAATTTATATAGAAAGATAGGTAATGGTAGGCCCTACATTCACCTCATTGAGAAGTGTAGCCTTGGTAGAACCACGAGGTCCCACCACTTTCTGTTTTAATTGAGTAGATGGGGATAAACACACAAACTCATGTAACATGTAAGGGACATATGTATATATGGTGCATCTGTAGTTTTAAAAACATTATTGTTGTATTTACTTTTTGGCTGTGCTGGGTCTTTTTTTGCTGTGGGCGGGCTTTCTCTAGTTGCGGCGAGTGGGAGCTACTCTCTAGTTGCAATACCCAGGCCTCTCATTGTGCAACTTCTCGTCTTGCAGAGCACAGGCTCCAGACACGCAGCCTTCCGTAGTTGTGGTGCATGAGCTTCGTTGTCCCACAGCACGTGAAGTCTTTCCAGACCAGGGATTGAGCCAGTGTCCCCTGCACTGCAAGGCAGATTCTACTGGATCACCAGAGAAGCCCCTTACGTTTGTAGTTTTGAAGCAGGAGATACTGCTTGCGGCTGAAGGAATCAGGGTAAGCTTTGTGGGGAACGTAGCATCAAAATATGAGGGACTGATCCATAAAATTACTTGTGTGGGACTCATGCCAATATATTTTGAGTTGCTCCAGTTTCCATTACATGTGCTGAGGAAGTGAAGCCTTAATATCCAATGAATGGTGGTGCTTGTCCTCTGTAGTGGCCATTCTAAAATGTAAGTAAGGAATTGTACCCGCTTATCACTCACTCTTTAGAATTCACACTTATACGCCAACTAGTACAATCTCACCATTTGTGGATGAGGGATTACGAGTTACTTGGGATTACAGAAGTAGTCAGAGATGGGACTAGGCTTGTGTTACAGACTTTATGTCATCCTATCCATTTAGAGTCTCTTAAAACAGTATTACAAGAACCAATGAAATAAAAAGAAATGGTAATAAGTGAAAAACAACTATTGTTACTTTAAAATTTTTCAAAAGATTGAAAAAGACAATTTTCATACAGATATAACATGAGCATATATCCAAGACTGTACTAAATTCACTGCATTAATAAACCAGTAAGATGATTTAAGGGGCTTCCCAGATGGCTCACTGGTAAAGAATCTGCCTGCCAATGCAGGAGACATGGGTTTGATCCCTGAGACTGGAAGGTTGCCTGGAGTAGGAAATGGCAACACTCCAGCATTCTTCTCTGGGAAATCCTATGGACAGAGGAGCCTGGTGGGCTAAAGTCCAAGAGTCAGACGTGACTGAGCGACTGAACACGAAGATGGTTTAACCAGTCTAAAGAGTATTTGAGACGCTAAGTATTTATAGGTAGATTAGTAAAGAATGTTAAAATAGGATAGCTGAATTTGATAGAACACAGGTTACACTAAACTATAATTTAGGGGGTTATCTGTCATACCAACATGAAAACATTTGCCTCTCTACCAGACAAAAATCTTTAAATTAATCTCTGTTCCAATGAAGTTCTACAATAGTCTATTCATTATAAAGTTAATCAAAGGTACAAGCCTCTCACTGAGAGATACCCAGGACTCTCCCTATTTTTAAGATCCAGATAAATTTTCTCAGAGCGATTCACAAAACTTCAAAGCTTTGACCTCAGATATCCTTTCTGAAAATTATTATGAGCATGTTGATTTATCTCTAGTACAGAACCTTTCAAATATAAATAATCATCTTTCTGGAAACAAATAATATTGACAGTCCATAGTTTCGGGTTTTATTTTCTTGGCTCTTAATGCTTCTATAAGAACCACAGCTCTAGCAAAATGTATCTGAGAACTTGTGAGAATAAATTCTGTGTTCTGCACTTATATTTAGTTAGAAGGCTGAAGACAGATCTCTAGCAAACAACATAAGGAATAAGCTGGAACTAGCTGAGCTTCCTATAGGTGAGAATTATTTAACTGTTTCTCAATGGACAAAAGACATGGATATGAGCTGCTTGCACTGAAAAATGCACTTAAAAATATTTATTTGGCTGCATCAGGTCTTAGTTGAGGCTCATGAGATTTTTCGTTGCAGTACACAGAGTTTCTAGTTGTGGCCAGTGGGCTCAGTAGTTGCAGTATGCGGGCTTCATCCTTGGCATGTGGGATCTTAGTTCCTAGACCAGAGATGGAACCCACATCCCTTGCATTTGAAGGTGGATTCGTAACCTCTACAACCGCCAGGGAAGTCCCTGGAATATGCACTTTTGAAACTTGTGGTCCCTTTCACTTCATTCATTCACCAATATGTTTACCAATCAAACATTTTTTTTTTTAACTGCTAAGAGCTACTTTCTGTGGAAGATAGTAACATTTATAAGAGGTTTTTATCATTCCTTTACAAGAATGTTTTAAAATGGTTGCAGATGGTATTCTCTGTGTGTTGGACACATGCAGTGACCTACTCGGTGGCATTTCCATGGTTTTGTCTCCTTAGTTTTCCTTAGAAGAAGAGGAAGTTACCATTTGTTCCCAAATGTGGAGCACATCAAAAGGAACAATGAACTAGCTGGAGCTGAGTTTTTTTTTTAGACAGTAGTGTTATTCCTCTGTAACTGATGTTCTAAAATTTAAGTAAGATATTCGTCTTAAATTCTACTGGGCTTCCCAGGTGGCTCAGTGGTAAAGAATCCGTCTGTCAATGCAGGAGACCTGGGTTCGATCCCTGGGTTGGGAAGATCCCATGGAGAAGGAAATGGCAACCCACTCCAGTATTGCTTGGATAATCCCATGGACAGAGGAGCCTGGCAGGCTATGGTCCAGGAGGTTGCAAAGAGTCAGACAAACATTTGTTTTGTATGTTTCTCTCTCTCCATCTCTTTATCTGTCTTTCTCAATCTCTCCCTACCTCTCTCTCTGGTTTGTTTTTATAGGAAGAAACATTCAGACTCTGTTATTCCATATTGGCCACAGTAGAAGTTTCTTTCTAAGCAGCAGGACTTGTAAATGATATGAGGAAAGAAGATAGGTTACACACTTCAAAGCAAAAAAAAAAAAAAAAAAATGCTATGCAGCATTGTTAAACATGATCAGGCAATGGCCTCTAAAGTGTTAGGAGGTTTATTGCTAATGTACTAGGCAGAATGCAGCTGCTTTTGAAGACTACGAAAAAGTGGTATAAATAGAGTTACTTAACATGAATAGATGGATTATTTTATGAACAAAGTTAAGGAATTAGGCTAAATGACCACTGAGTACATTTAAATGTTTGTATCAATAAACTGTGTTCTTTTACTGTGAGTCTTAATATCATATAATTCACAAATATCTATATTAAAATGTTAGAAGCTGTAACAACTATTTCTTCACTGAACTTTACCATCATATACAAAACAACACTGGTATTAACTAATGATCATTCAGTAATTGCTTATCTTTTGTGTCTATGTGTTGAACACATGCAATACTTAAAACTGAAATCAGATCATTTCAAATATAGAATTCTACAAACATAAACTACCTCGAAGCTGGAAGAAAATACAACAATTTCACTCAGAGCCCAGCTGACCTTTGCTGTTACTGATTTGACAAAATATCTCAATGAAATTCAAGGCTGACCTTTCTGCACCCCATCTTATGACAATTTTTCTGTTTAAGGAGTTAATCAGCTCAAGTTTCATTGTACTGGGAACTTGGTAACAGAAGAAAGGAAGAAAAGTTTAATATAGCAAAGATTGAGGGACAGCACAGAATACACAGAAAAAGGAAGAAAGTGTCAGTATCAGGCAAATAGCTATCTAAAAACAGATAGTCTTATTAGAAACTTTTAAACATTCATCACACTGAAACTTTTCTAATCTTTTTTCTCATCAAAAAGTGTGAGAATAGTGTGGGTAAGTTTTTTTGGTATGGCTTTTGAAGTCAGAAGAGAATGAAATGATCAAACTTGACAAAAAGGGAGTTGCAGAAAAGTTAACGTTAAATAGCAGTGCAGGAAAGTTTTTGGTTAAAAATTTAACATAAATAATGGTCTTTGGAATTGGAGAAAACAAATCATTTTAAACTATTCCTATCTAGTTCTCTTTCTACTAATGACTCATGAGTAATAAACATATAAAACAATTCATTGTTCATCATATAATGAAAACAATTATCCTCTTTTTTCCCTCTTGGTCCTTGAGTGCACCATGACAATGTAGGATCCATCACATGAACTAGTATGAGGTTATTGTTGTGTAGTCGCTCAGTTGTGTCCAACTCTTTTGTGACCCCATGGACTGTAGCCCACCAGGCTTCTCTGTTCACAGGATTTTCTAGGCAAGAATACTGGAGTGGGTTGCCATTTCCTCCTCCAGGGGATCTTCCTGACCTGGAGATCAAATACTCACATTCTACACTGAAGGCGGATTCTTTATCATCTGAGCCACATTAGCTACCTAATAATTTTCAGAAATCATGACTTCCTGGGAGTGTAAAAGTCCCACTGTTTTCTTACATAGCTTCTCTCTGCTTCAAAACAGTCACTAATAACTATTCCATTTTTTTATTTCAAATTATGCTTATTTATGAAACCCTGATGCTGGGAAAGATTGAGGGCAAGAGGAGAGGGGGGTGACAGAGGATAAGATGGTTGGATGGCATCACTGACTCAATGGACATGAGTTTGAGCAAACTCAGGGAGACAGTGAAGGACAGGGAAGCCTGGTGTGCTGCAGCTTATGGGGTCTCAGAGAGTCGGGCATCACTGAGTGACTGAACAACAACAAGAAATGTTAGTGTTTGCATATTTTTATCACTCAATAGTTCCTGACTTTAAGTATTAAATGCTTGGATACTTGATGAAATAGAAAAATGGTTTACTTTATGCCATCAATTTAGACCACAAACATAATTTCACCTGAACATTACATAAACATCCATATAACTAAGTTTCCTGTTTGTTTTCAGAATACAGAAAATTTCTTCTAATTGCGACCTCTTAGTATTGTTGTTAAGACAGGGTGGAAATTTGGAAGCTTACAAGTATACACTGTCCTTGCTTGTTTGGTACTCTCTGTGTTAAAGTGAATCGATTAAAGTCAATTGGTTAAATATTTAATATACAAACGTGTCAGACCTCAGAATATGCAAAGGAAGCAACATCCAATTCTTATCCATTAGGAAATGTTAGTCTGGTATTCAGTAATAATGATTAACATGAGTCAATTATTGACTTGCTCTTGCTTAATCATAATGCTGTGAAAGTGCTGCACTCAATATGCCAGCAAATTTGAAAAACTCAGCAGTGGCCACAGGACTGGAAAAGGTCAGTTTTCATTCCAATCTCAAAGAAAGGCAATCCCAAAAGGCAATCCCAAAGAATGTTCAAACTACCACACAACTGCACTCGTCTCACACGCTAGCTAAGGAATGATCAAAATTCGCCAAGCTAGGCTTTAACGCTACGTGAACTGAGAACTTCCAGATGTTCAATCTGGTTTTAGAAAAGGCAGAGGAACCAGAGATCAAATTGCCAACATTCGTTGGATCATTGAAAAAGCAAGAGAGTTCCATAAAAACATCTACACTGTTGGTGGGAATGCAAACTAGTACAGCCACTATGGAAAACAGTGTGGAGATTTCTTAAAAAATGGGAAATAGAACTGCCATATGACCCAGCATATGGGTCATATGCCCATATGCATATGCCCACTTCTGGGCATACACACTGAGGAAACCAGATCTGAAAGAGACACGTGCACCCCAATGTTCATCACAGCACTGATTATAATAGCCAGGGCATGGAAGCAACCTAGATGCCCATCAGCAGATGAATGGAGAAGGAAGCTGTGGTACATATACACCATGGAATATTACTCAGCCATTAAAAAGAATTCATTTGAATCAGTCCTAATGAGATGGATGAAACTGGAGCCCATTATACAGAGTGAAGTAAGCCGGAAAGATAAAGAACATTACAGCATACTAACACATATATATGGAATTTAGAAAGATGGTAACGATAACCCTATATGCAAAACAGAAAAAGAGACACAGAAGTACAGAACAGACTTTTGAACTCTGTGGGAGAAGGTGAAGGTGGGATGTTTCGAAAGAACAGCATGTATATTATCTATGGTGAAACAGATCACCAGCCCAGGTGGGATGCATGAGACAGGTGCTTGGGCCTGGTGCACTGGGAAGACCCAGAGGAATCTGGTGGAGAGGGAGGTGGGAGGGGGGATTGGAATGGGGAATGCGTGTAACTCTATGGCTGATTCATGTCAATGTATGACAAAACCCACTGAAATGTTGTGAAGTAATTAGCCTCCAACTAATTAAAAAAAAAAAAAATCTACTTCTGCTTCATTGACTACGCTAAAGCCTTTGACTGTGTGGATCACAGCAAACTGTGGAAAATTCTTAAAGAGATAGGAATACCAGACCACCTTATCTGTCTCCTGAGAAGTCTGTATGCAGGTCAAGAAGCAACAGTTAGAACAGGACATGGAACAACAAACTGGCTTCAAACTGGGAAAGGAGTATGCCAAGGCTGTTTATTGTCACCCTGCTTATTTAACTTTTATGCAGAGTACATCACAGGAAATGCCAAACTGGATGAAGCTCAAGCTGGAATCAAGATTGCCAGGAGAGATATCAATAACTTCAGATATGCAGATAACATCAACCTTATGGCAGAAAGGGAAGAGAAACTAAAGAGCCTCTTGATGAAAGTAAATGAGGAGAGTGAAAAAGCTGGCTTAAAACTCATCATTCCAAAAACTAAGATAGTGGCATCTAGTCCCATCACTTCATGGCAAATAGATGGAGAAACAATGGAAATAGTGAGAGACTTTATTTTAGGGGGCTCCAAAATCACTGCAGATGGTGACTACAGCCATGAAATTAAAAGATGCTTGCTCCTCGGAAGAAAAGCTATGGCCAACCTAGACAGCATATTAAAAAGAAGAGACATTACTTTGCTGACAAATGTTCGTATAGTCAAAGCTATGGTTTTTCCAGTAGTCGTGTATGGATGTCAGAGTTGGACCATAAAGAAAGCTGAGTGCCAAGGAAGTGATGCTTTTGAACTGTGGTGTTGGAGAAGACTCTTGAGAGTCCCTTGGACTGTAATGAGATCAAACCAGTCCATCTTAAAGGAAATCAGTCCTAAATATTCTTTGGAAGGACTGATGCTGAAGCTGAAGCTCCAATACTTTGGCCACTGGATGCAAAGAACTGACTCATTGGAAAAGACCCTGATGATGGGCAAGATTGAAAGCAGGAGGAGAAGGGGATGACAAAGGATAAGATGGTTGGATGATGTCACAGACTCCATGAACATGAGGTTGAGCAGGCCTTAGGGGTTGTGGTGATGGCCAGGGAAGCCTGGCATGCTGCAGTCCACGGGGCCTCAAGAGTCAGACACAACGGAGCAACTGAACTAAACTGAACTGAAGTGAAGGGGATGGATATATTCTAATGGATGGGCAGAGTCACAGAAGGAAAGAACCCTTAATAATGTGCCAAAGAGTTGAGAGATTCCCTTGCAGGTCAGTCCATAAAGAATCTGCCTGCAATGCAGGAGACCAGGGTTCAATTCCTGGGTCAAGAAGATCCCCTTGAGAAGGAAATGGCAACCCACTCCTGTATTCTTGCCTGGAGAATCCCATGGACAGAGGAGCCTGGCAGGCTACAGTCCATGAGTTCACAAGAGTTTGACACAACTTAGTGATGAAACCACCAAAGAGTTAGAATTCTTGCAAGGTAATAGAGAAGGGTCAGAAGGAAATCAATTAGAATGAAGTTTAAAAATATTAATTTGTTATTTGCTGATTGAATAGGGCTGCAGGGAGAAGGAGAGGCAGGGGACTATTCTCAGGTATAAGCTGGACTCAAATCTGTCCAGCAGAGCAGGAATTCTGCACCTTAGAAAGGAAATGGAATTGGCCTAACATTGTTTGGGGTTGGCTTTCTTTTGATGTATTTTTTTGAATGGGGATGGGGGCCCAAGTATCCTTATAAGAGACAACAGGGGCTCGTCAGGTGAGCACCATTGTTCTGATGTGTTTGCTACTTCTGTCAACACAACAGCAAGAATCAGTTTTTAATAGAGTGCTATTTAGTAGATAAATTGTGCTTGACTCTTTGAGACTCCTTGGACTGTATGACAACCCACTCTGGTATTTTTACCTGGGAAATCCTACGGACAGAGAAGCTTGGTAGGCTATAGTCCGTGGGGTCACAAAGAGTTGAATGTTACTTAGCGACTAAACAATAATACATCTTTTAATAGAGTAGCCCTCATGTTAAATAAAACAGTCATAGACTTTATTGTACGTTTTTTTTTTTTTAATTTTCCTTCAAAATATATTTTAAGCCTTCTTTTTGTCAAATTTTGCCTTATTTTGACATCTTAATACAAATAAAAGGTTTTTGTGGTTGTAAAATTGAGCTTATAAATCATTCAAATGGAAATGAAAGGTTACTATGTCATTGTTAATAACTTAGTCTTTTAAGAATATACATATTTTTGTAAAGGAAAAGCACTTTAGATGTTTAATCAGTACTATATGTCTGTTTTGCAGAAATAAAATTCAGCTTAGAGATTCTCTTTAAATATTTTTGTATCTTTGTTCTCAACTGTATTTTCTGTTGATATATGGAATTTGTGTACAAAGCTGAATAGTTGTACTGTTGGTCTAGATATTTAAAAACAAATCTGGACTTAGGCAAGTATATTTCACCATGTTAAAATATTTAATATGCTATTTTAGTATGCTATTAAAGTTTGACTTCATAATTTTTAAAAAGTAAGATTTAATCTGATAAATCTTAAAATTTATAAAGATTTGTGTGGATTTGTTATGAAATTTTTAATTACTCTAGATAACTGTTGATTGTCTTAAAATAAGAATAGAATTACTATTTACCAGTTTTTTTTTTCTTAAATTTAAAAAATTCAGGTCAGATTCATCTTGTCTTATTCACAAGCTCCTATATATACCTAACTGTGTCCCTCAGAACACTTATGTTATAGTTATATCTTCCTTAACTTATAACCATCTGGCAGTGTGTTTCTTGTCTCAAGTTGTATAAATTAAGTCTGGCACTCTCCCTGTTTCCTACACATTTGATGGCGCCATAGTTAGGGTGGTATAACACCATATTGTTGATGGTGACAGGAATGGTGATGATGATGATGGTGATTGTGTGACAATGTGATGGAAATAGTAATGGCAATGATCTCAATACAGTTCAGTTCAGTTCAGTTGCTCAGTCATGTCCGACTCCTTGTGACCCCATGAATCGCAGCACGCCAGGCCTCCCTGTCCATCATCAACTCCCAGAGTCCACCCAAACCCATGTCCATCTAGTCGATGATGCCATCCAACCATCTCATCCTCTGTCGTCCCCTTTTCTTCCTGCCCTCAATCTTTCCCAGCATCAGGGTCTTTTCCAATGAGTCCGCTCTTTCCATCAGGTGGCTAAAGTATTGGAGTTTCAGCTTCAGCATCAGTCCTTCCAATGAACACCCAGGACTGATCTCCTTTAGGATGGACTGGTTGGATCTCCTTGCAGTCCAAGGGACTCTCAAGAGTCTTCTCCAACACCACAGTTCAAAAGCATCAATTCTTCGGTGCTCAGCTTTCTTTATAGTCCAACTCTCACAACCATACATGATGACTGGAAAAACCATAGCCTTGACCAGACGGACCTTTGTTGACAAAGTAATGTCTCTGTTTTTTAATATGCTGTCTAGGTTGGTCATAACTTTCCTTCCAAGGAGTAGGCATCTTTTAATTTCATTGCTGCAATCAGCATCTGCAGTGATTTTGAAGCCCAGAAAAATAAAGTCAGCCACTGTTTCCACTGTTTCCCCATCTATTTGCCATGAAGTGATGGGACTGGATGCCATGATCTTAGTTTTCTGAATGTTGAGCATAAGCCAACATTTTCCACTCTCCTCTTTCACTTTCATCAAGAGGCTCTTTAGTTCTTCTTCACTTTCTGCCGTAAGGGTGGTTTCATCTGCATATCTGAGGTTATTGATATTTCAGTGAACTAAGATGGACAGCAATGGGTGAATTTAACTCAGATGACCATTATATCTACTACTGTGGGCAGGAATCCCTTAGAAGAAGTGGAGTGGCTATCATAGTCAACAAAAGAGTTCAAAATGCACTACTTGGATGCAATCTCAAAAACGAGAGAATGATCTCTGTTAGTTTCCAAGGCAAACCATTCAATATTACGGTAATTCAAATCTATGCCCTGACCAGTAACACCGAAGAATCTGAAGTTGAACAGTTCTGTGAAGACCTACAAGATCTTCTAGAACACCCCCAAAAAAGATCTCAATACAACTGAGTAATGTTTTCACAATAAGTGTTCATATCGGTATTATCTCTTCATCATAGTTCTGTGAGACATTCATCCCCATTTACATATGAAAAAAAAACAAAGTTAGAAAAGATTAAATATTTCATCCAGATTTATCTATGACTCAATTTTTTAAAAAAGAAAATTAGTTTTGGCAGGATTATGTCAGTGTACGTTGGTCAATAGTAACAAATGTACAGCTTTGATTGGAGAACTGTCTGCTCTTTCCTCTTAATTTTGTTGTGAAACTAAAACTACTCTAAAAAAGAATAACGTCTTTAAAGATTAGTTTCTGGCTTTACAGCACACTTAGAGAGTTTTCCAGTTGTCAATATTATAAAAATATTACTCTTACGATCACTTTAGATTTCTTTATTTACTATTTCATTTTTTTTTCTTTGTTTAAAGTTTATTTTACATGGACCATTTTTAAAGGCTTCATTTAATTTTTTGTCACAATATTGTTTCTGCTTTATGTTTTGGAGTTTTGGCCACAAGTCGTGTGGAATCTTAGCTTCCTGACCAGGGATCGAAATTGCACCCCTTGCACTGGAAGACGAAGTCTAAACCACTGGATTGTCAGGGAAGTCTCTGCTATTCCATTTTCAAAATCTTTACATTTATATTCTCATTCTGATTGTCCAACAGAGGAGAGGTTGGTATTATAATTGTTTTAGTGATGTAAATGGAGAAACTGAAGCAAAGAGGAGAAAATTGTTACTTCCTTAACGCCACTAAATCCAATAGTTCACGAGTATAATTTAGAGTTGCATGAATTAGTAGTAGTGATAGTAATAATAAACTAACTTCACATACTTTTTCACTGTAAGAATTCAGTCATTTTGATATATAACTCAATGGTCCATTTCCACAGAGTTCTTCTTAAGATTCTTGCCTACACAAATTTATCACACTCTACAATAATTTAGCTTGTGTAACTGAAGAGATTGTTTATAGCAATTTCCTTACTAATCACTTTCTAATGACAAATTACTTTAATACAATGGATTATAATAATTCACCCGCTACCTTAAGCAATGAATAAATTACTATTTGCATATTGCTGTTGAGTTTTTAGTATTACTTTTCTGCTCTAAATATTAATAATTCTCAATAAAATTTTGCATGCTTTGAGTTATTGGGAGCACTGCATGTTAAAAGTGTTCCCAAATGATTCCATTGTTTATTATTCAACAAAGATAGACCTTTCAGTGTTGATTTCTTTTCCTGGGTAATTGCATTTCTGGTTGCTCAGTATTTAAGTACTCATGGCACCAAGGGATTAGAGAATCAACTGTAGGTTGTTAGGATCATAAATCCTGGTGACACATTTTGATTAAGAAGAGCAACAGAGACTGCAGTATATGCTTAGTGCATTGGCCAAACCCTCAGCTTTATCACCAAGGTATTTATTTCTCGCTGCAAGTGAAGCTTTATAAAGGTAAGAATTTTTTCCTGTTTTATTCACTACTATAGCTGAGAAGTATTTACACATTTTAAGTAGCTAAAATAATTACCTGGCACAATCAAAATTCAAAAGATAATATATTCAATACTGATGAAAATAATTATAAGATAAACCATGCTGTGCTGTGCTTAGTCGCTCAGTCATGTCCAACTCTTTGTGACCCCATGGACTGCAGCCAGCCAGGCTCCTCTGTCCATGGGGATTCTCCAGGCAAGAATACTGGAGTGGGTTGCCATGCCCTCCTCCAGGGGACCTTCCCAACCTAGGGATCGAACCCAGGTCTCCCATATTGCAGGTGGATTCTTTACCAGCTGAGCCACCAGAACATTAGCATTTGCCAGGTACTTGTATCAAGATCTTTTCCATGAGTTTTACCATTTAATTCTCAAGATAACTCAGTGAGGTAGGGGTCATCCAGGTGGGCCCTTTCAGTGCAATTCCATGCCATGTGACACAAGAGGGTGGGGAGTAGCTTCTATAAGGGGAAGTTTAGCTGACATAACCAAGGGTCACCAACCAGAGTGCCCATGGTTCCCCAATCTTCCCATTATCTAATATCTAACATCATAGCCAGGAAGTCTACAATGATTCTATTATATAGAGACAATATAATAAATAAATATATAAGATGATAAATGGAGATAAAGTCAAATGGAAAAATAAAGCTAGAAAAGGTGACAGAGTGCCTGGGCTTGGTAAAAATCAGGGATAAAGTACATAAATAAACACACTTAAATAATGTATGTTTTTAAAGCAGAGTTGTCAAGAAGGGACTCACTAGTACTGTGATATTAGAGTAAAACCTAATGGAGATGAGAGAATGAGTTCTAGAATGCCTAATTAAATCACATACTCAGGAACTCACAGAATCTTTGCATTAATTTTCTGACCTGTGGGGTTAGGGCTATCATGGTGTGGTAATTATCACCAACCCCCATTCAACTCATCTATTTGGCCTGCCAGATGGGTCTCGAGAATGACAATGGATTATCATAAACTTAACCAGACCATGACTCTAATTGTAGCTTCTATTCCAAATGTGGTTTCATTGCTTAAACAAATAAATGCCCTGTATGCGTCACACTTCCCAGGTGGTGCTAGTAGTAAAGAACCCACCTGCAATGCACGAGATGCAAGAACGTGGGTTCGATCCCTGGGTCAGGAAGATCCCCTAGAGGAGGGCATGGTGATTGCTCCAGTATTTTTGCCTGGAGAATCCCATGGATAGAGGAACCTGGTGGGCTACAGTTCATAGGGTCGCAAAGAGTCAGACATGCCTGAAGTGACAGCACACTTGATCTGGCAAAACAGTTTCTCTTTATACTTATTAGTACCAGAACAACTTGCTTTTCACTAGCAAGGCCAGCAATGTAACCATTATCATAAGTATACTGACCCTTCTACTCTATGTCATAATTAAGTCCTCTGGGAACTTCATTATTTTTTCTCTCCTGCAAAATGAATTATATTAATTGTATTCTATGGGTTGGACCTAAAATGAGCAAGAACTAGCTACTACCCCACATTATTGGCAAAATATTTGTGTGTCAGAGTCTGGAAAACAAATACACCAAAAATATGGACTTTCACCTCAATAAAATGTCCAGGGGCCCCATGGTACAGAGCATGTAAAGATAATCCTTCTAAAGTGAAGATAAAGTTGTAGCATCTGGCCCTCCTACAGACAAAAAAGCAAGTGTCATAGCACATAGTGGTGGCACCTGTTTGGATGTGGGAGGTGATATTCCTCATTGAGTGTTCTACTCCAGTCCATTACCAAGTGACCCAGGAAGCTGTTAGTTTTGAATGGAGCCCAGAACAGGAAAAGGCTCTGTCACATGACCAAGTAGAGTCAATGGTGCTTGAAGTGTCCGTGGCATGTAGAGACCATGTTGGAGACTTTGGCAGGCCCCCAGAGGGGAATCTCAGCGAAGACTCAGGATTTTGGAGCAAATTCCTGCCATTTCCTGTGGGTAACTACTCTTTTTGAGAAAAAGCTTTTGGTTGCTTCTGAAACTTAGACTGGTCATTTAACAATGAGCCATTGGTGCTTCCCTGGTGGTCCAGTGGTTAAGACTCTGTTCTTGTAATGCAGGGGGTTTGGGGTTGATCCCTGGTCAGGGAACTAGATTCCACATACTACAATGAACAGCTCTTGCACACCACAATTAAGACCTGGCACAGCTATGTGACTGTGAAGTCGCTCAGTTGTGTCCGACTCTTTGCGACCCCATGGACTGTAGCCTACCAGGCTCTTCAGTCCATGGAATTTTCCAGGCAAGAGTACTGGAGTGGGTTGCCATTTCCTTCTCCAGACACAGCTATATATATATATATATATATATATATATATATATATATATTTAAAATATGTATATATTTTATATACACATGTATATGTATACATATACATGTATGTATATATTTTATATACACCAGGCTGGTGTAGGGTAACCTCACTCCTAAATTCTCTAGTATGTAATTCAGCCCCTCATATCTATATTCCATGAAAGTTGATTCCTCAGTATCAAGAAATTTGCTGATTCAATATCTACAAAGAATTTGTGGGGATGGGAGACCCACAGTTGGGAGAGTCATAATTGCCTGCTCCCTAGAATGTGGGTGGAAATCTGAGTGTCTCAGAATTTTGTATATGAATTTTTAATCAATTTCACTTTTTCCCTAGCACCTTTCATCACCTCTCTTTTCAGGGACTTTGAGAACTTGATTTTCACCAGAAAATCCTTGACAAATACTTAGTGTTCAACTTCGCTTTCTGAAGTTTTTATGACCCCTCTTCCTGTTAATCTGTCTTCTTAAAATTATTTCAAATCTCCCTATGCTCTTGCCTCACCTCTCACTGTCTTTGTCTTGGGTAGTTAATTTTCTTTTTCATTCATTTATGCTATTTTAATGGGTTTGTGGAAAAGGGATGAAAAGTTCATTCTGTCAGTCTATCTCTTTAACAATGTCTCTTTATTGGTTTTTCAGAATGAGATTCCAGTGCCAATTCTAAAGTTTCAAGAAAAAATTTTAATAGGATGATTGAAAAATAATATAAAATTTAAAACTATTATATTTCTAACTTGTATGTGCTCAGTTGCTCAGTGGTGTCTGACTCTTTGTGACGCTTTGTAGCCTGCCAGGCTCCTCTGACCACGGGACTCTCCAGACAAGGATAGTGGAATGAGTTTCCTCCTCTGGAGGATCTTCCCAAGCCAGGCATTGAACCAGTGTCTCCTGCATTGCAGGCAGGTTATTTACCCACTGAGCCATCTGGGACAATATTAAAATCAGTTAAGTAGGGGAAAAAAAAAGAATTTTCACTTTTATTAGTGATTTGAAAGGAGCAGCATAAGAGTAAAACCATCTGGGTCTTTTTCTTTGTGTTTTATAACATTCAGGCAAAATTTTCTTGGGAAATTAGGGATGTTTTGCTTCTCTTTCATGAAAGCCTGATGTTTGCCTTCACAAATCAGTTCCTATTTCTTTCAATTTGAAGCTGATAAATCTTTACTGCAAATGGCAAATGAGGTCAAAAGACAACCCAGGAGACATGTCTTCTGCCTTTCACCAGATGCTTTTTTATACTCAGGGGCCTGGTGAGAATGGTTCCCAGGGAGATAGTGAGGAAAGGTGCCTCAGTAAAAGTTGTTTGGCTGTGTGGTTTACAATATTGGTGATTTATCAGTCACTTGTCACTGATAAATCTCTAGGAATCCAAAAGACCAAGCAGCCTTCCAGGTAGAAGCCTGAATTCAGAGTCTACACCTAGCCTGGAAGAGGATTTCTATTCTATTACAAATTTCCAAGACCTGTCCAGTTTTATATTTTTATAAGTAAGTCAGAGAAAAATATAAGAGGCGTGATCAGGTAGCATGGATATAGAAGCATTGATAGCTATGCTGTGGGAGAGAATCCAAAATCACAATATCTCAATATGCTGAATTATGGGAATAATCTAAAAATAACAAACATGTGTTGTTCTTACATTTTGAAAGTTCAAGGTAATAATAGTATTTACCATTTATTGCAGGTAAAGGGTACTATGCTTATCCAAGATAGAGTGCTAAGCATACACACAAAACATCTCTTTTAATCATGGTAACCTCCTCAACAGTAATTGATTGAGCACTTACTACAAACCAAGCTCTACACTATGTGCTTAAAATAGATTAGTGAACAAAACATAAATATGTTGGCTCTTGTAAGGCCTAGACATGAGTATCAATACTGTGGTTCCCATCTTCTGGGTGGAGAGACAAAGTAAGAGACATTCTGTAAACCTAAGTTCTCAGAGCAAGGGAAGAGGCAGTAAATAGAGTCAGTCCATTTTCTCAGTACTGCTTTAGTTAAATTTTAACGAAATTAAGTAACTGCATAGAAAAGAGGCAACGTATATCACCTGTGAAGTAGACAACCTAGTTGACAGCAAACTCAACAAGTGTCAGTATTTTAATGAGGTTTCCAAGAATCTACAAGGGCAATAGCTATGAAACACTGGTTAAAGCATGACCTCTGAGGTCAGACAAACTTGGTTTCAAATCTCAGAATCTCTCTTAACTAACCGTGTGACCTTCATGCTTCACATGCTTCACTTGTGTGTTCTCAGTTTCTTCAATAGTAAAATAAATATACACGAAACCAGGTGAGGATTAAATGAGGTTCTATGTATGTCCTCAGCAGAGTTCCAAGTATATTTTAACTGCACATAATTGTCACTATTCATCCTGTATCATTTAAGGGTTAATCTGGAGTTCCATACACTGACATGTGGTCTCTAAATTTAGCATGATATTTCCTTTTATTACACTGTAAAGGAACACTCTCGTTTCCTTAAAATTAAGTAAGCCATCAAAAAACGTTTCAGTATGGCTCCAACTCTTTCAAATCATCCACTGTCCCTTGTTCATTCAGATGACAGCTCCATCTAAACTGTTACATAAACAAACACACACAAAAATATTCACAAACTGTTGCTGAACAAGCATTTCCTGCTGCTAGATTTCTTTTCTATTAAGTTGGCCCAACTCATGGCCATCTGAATTTTTACTGAAGTAATTTTCTGTTACATCCTTATACAAATTTATGGGCTTCCATGGTGGCACTAGTGGTAAAGAACATGCCTGCCAAAGCAGTAGACATAAGAGAATTGGGTTAGGTTCCTGGGTCAGGAAGATCTCTGGAGGAGGAAATGGCAACCCACTCCACTATTCATGCCTGGAGAATCCTTTGGACAGAGGAGCCTGGTAGTCTATGGTCCACAGAATTGCAATGTCAGACACAACTGAAGCTACTTAGCACACATACCAACTTACGGAGGCCATTTGTTAAGTTCTGATTAACCCTAAAAAACTAATGATTTGAAAATAAAACAACCAATTTTAAGTCCCAATGTGAAATCCCCAGTGTGCCTTGTAGACTGAATATCAATAGAAATAAACAACAGAAATTATGTGAATGGCCACCTGGTGTGTTCTAGCCTGGCTTGATACCAGGGGCGTATATTTTAAAACTAAGAGCAACAGAATTTAGTAGATGTGTCATCTTACAGTTGAGTCTTATTTGATCTTATTACTTCCGGGAAAAAAATCTTCTTTAAAACTCTTTCTATTGATCATTTCTCATTGAGGGCGTTTCTAGAAATTTATTCACCAGACCAGAAAGAACATCTTACTTCTTTTGTAAAGCATACTTTTAAAAAGTTCCATGATAAATTTCAGAAAAAGGAATGAAAATAGAGAAGAACACTGCTCCTCTTACGCAGATGCGACCTCCCCTAGGGTATTTCTGAACAAAAGGCAGTTTAACTGGGAACGAGGAAATATCTACCATCTATCTACTAATCCAGGGGTATCAATACAATCGCATTTCCCACACTGGAGAAGGCTCTTGAGAGTCCCTTGAACTGCAAGGAAATCAAACCAGTCAGTCCTAAGGAAATCAATCCTGAATATTCATTGGAAGGACTGAGGCTGAAGTTGAAACTTCACTACTTTGGCCACCTGATACGAAGAACTGATTCATTGGAAGAGACCCTGATGATGGGCAAGATTGAAGGCAGGGGGAGAAGGGGACAACAGAGGATGAGATGGTTGGATGGCATCACTGAATCAATGGACATGAGTTTGAGCAAGCTCCAGGAGTTGGTGATGGGCAGGGAGGCCTGGCGTGCTGTAGTCCATGGGGTCGCAAACAGTCAGACACGACTGAGCAACTGAACTGAACTGAAACTACTTTTCCAGACCATAGTGATCTCAAAGTATCTCCATCAACTATCTTCAAAGTTTAAATATCTTAAAGGAAATAGTATATTAGCCTAATAACACTTTAAGTGGCATCAGATTGTTGTTGTTTTTTAGTCACCAAGTCGTATCCAACTGTTTGCAATCCCATGACTGCAGCATGTCAGGCTCCTCTGTCCTCCATTATCTCCTGGTGTTTGCTCAAACTCATGTCCACTGAGTTAGTGATGCTATCTAACCATTTTATCCTCTGCCACCCTCTTCTTTTGCTTTCAATCTTTCCCAGCATCAGGGTCTATTCCAATGAAGCAGCTCTTTGCATCAAGTGGCCAAAGTATTGGAGCTTGAGGTTAGCATGTATCTTCTGTTCAGTTCAGGTCAGTCACTCAGTCGTGTCCAACTCTTTGTTACCCCATGGACTGCAGCACACCAGGCCTCCCTGTCCACCACCAACTCCCGGAGCTTGTTCAAACTCATGTCCATCCAGTCGGTGATGCTATCCAACCATCTCATCCTTTGTCGTCCCCTTCTTCTGCCTTCAATCTTTCGCAGCATCAAGGTCTTTCCCAATGAGTCAGTTCTTCGAATCAGGTGCCAAAGATTTGGAGGTTCAGCTTCAGCATCAGTCCTTCCAATGAATATTCAGGACTAATTTCCTTTAGGATTGACTGGTTTGATCTCCTTGCAATCCAAGGGACTCTCAAGAGTCTTCTCCAACACCACAGTTCAAAAGCATCAATTCTTTGGCTCTCAGCTTTCTTCATGGTCCAACTCTCACATCCATACATGACCACTGGAAAAACCACAGCTTTGACTTGACAGACCTTTGTTGGCAAAGTGATGCCTCTTCTTTTTAATATGCTGTCTAGGTTTGTCATAGCTTTTCTTCCAAGAAGCAAGCATCTTTTAATTTCATGGCTGCAGTCACCATCTTCAGTGATTTTGGAGCCCAAGAAAATAAAATCTTTCATATATCTTAGATATACACATAGGAATTCTCTAAGTCTTGTTAACTTATGCTGTAAATAGACTATTGGATATTACAGTTCTACCAAAAGTAAATTCCTTGTTAGTCCACATTTTATAAGGAATTTTTATTATCTGATTTTAACTTTTTGCCACTCATCCCATGGACAGAGGAGCATGGCGAGTTACAGTTCATGGAGTCACAAAAGATTCAGACATGACTTTGTGACTGAAACAACAAACTTATTATAATAGGCATGTCTGGAAATGAATATTATGTCCTTTAATTTGTAGTACTTTGTGACAATTTCCACTCAGAGTTGACGAATAAGGGTAAAGTAGTATTAATGGTTAATCATCTCAGAAAATAATGTGAGCTCTATAGTATTGTGTGCTCAGTCATGTCTGACTCTGCGATCCCATGGACTATAGTCCTCCAGGCTCTTCTGTCTGTGGAATTTTCCATGCAAGAATACTGGAGCAGGTTCCATTTCCTCCTCTAGGGGAGCTTTTCCACCCAGGGATCAAACCCGTGTCTCTTGTATCTCCTGCATTTGGCAGGCAGATTCTTTACCACTAGTGCCCCCTGGGGAGCCCTACATGCGTTAAATTGTTAATACACAGCAGCAAGTCAACATTAGATAAATAAGCCCTATTCTTACTGTGTAAAATGAAAGATGCATTTTAATGGAACCAATATCTTGAGGTTGCATGATTTTGAGTAAAGCACTTAACCTCTCTAAACTAGTGATCTTCTATCATATGAGGGGTATTAACACCTGGTGGAGAGCATTGAATATGACCACATGGAGAGAGACAATGGACTACGTAGTAGGTCATCCACAAATGTGGATTCTCCGTCTATCTGGAAAGTCTACTCACAGCAGGACAATGAATGACTTGACATGTCACACTTTGCTTCTGGTCCTTAATACTTTGACTTTCATTTTCAGATTGTTTTTTCTTCCGTGCAAGAAATTTTATTTTTGTTTTCTGCCTTCTCTTTGAAAGACATGACTTTGACTCGTGTTTGTTTGCTTTAATCCCAAAGCAACTTGATGGGTTGAAGTCTCTTACAGTTGGGAGCTAAGAAAATGATAAGAAAACAGACACACGAACTGCTCTGGAGGTAGGCTTCTCCCGGGGCAAAATCCTCTCTCAGTCGCAAAGTTTCATGTTCACATTGTTGTTTGGAAAAGCAGCTAGATCAAGCTTCCTTTGAGACACTGTCTAAAGATAGGGCTTTAGGGAACCAGCTTCACTTAGTAGAGAAATGATCTGTGTCTCTGGAGGAATTGCTGTCGTTTAGTTGCTCAGTCATGTCCAACTCTTTGCAACCCCATAGACTGTAGGCCTCCAGGCTCCTCTGTCCATGAGATTTTCCAGGCAAGAATACTGGAGTAGGTTGCCATGCCCTCCTCCAGGGAATCTTCTGGACCTACGAATCGAAACCGCGTCTCCTGATTGGCAGGTGGATTCTTTACCACTGAGCCACCTTTGAAGCTCAGCAACAGAAAAGGACAAGTGGGAGCCGGTCAGAATGAGGATTTGAACGGGGCGGTGACTGGAGCATTGCTAGGGAGCTACCTGCCACAAGCAGGCAGGCTGAGGGTGGGTTTCTGCAAAATGCCTTCTGCCCACCTGACGTCTTGGGTGTGGCCAGACAGCAGTGAAATCTCACCATCTCTGCCAAGTGTCTTTCGTGGATCTTTGGCACAGCGTCTATTTTCTCTTGTCAGTTTTTATGCCAGTGAAGGACCTTTGGGGGCTTCCCTGGTGGCCCAGACAGTAAAGAATCACGTGCAATGCAGGAGACCTGACCATGGGTCAGGAAGATCCTCTGGAGAAGGGAATGGCTACCCACTCCAGTATTCTTGCCTGGAGAATTCCATGGACAGAGGAGCCTGGCAGGCTACAGTCCATGGAGTCACAGAGAGTCGGACATGACTGAGCGACTAACACATACACACAAAGGACCCTTGGAATGACAGACATAGTTGAAAGTTGACATATATCAGTTTAGATAAGCAGTCAGTTTTAGAAAAGAAAAATTGATGGCTCCATGATAAATCTATTCAGGTAGCCAAACAGAGGAATATGGGCTTATATGGATAGTGGTTTCAACATAAGCCACTGCTTTGCTTGCCTAAGTCCATGCAGTTCATCCTCAGGACCCGCCAAGCTGACCCACCAACTCCCCAACCTTCGACGTAAATCCTTTGTCAGTTTCTGAAAACTCAAAAGTGTAGAATAATAGCTATTTCCAATAGCATGTACATGTGAAGGTGTTCTGTTATTACTCTGCTTGAATGGAACACATATGTAACCTGTGGAGTTTAGGTCATGATTTAATGTGTACACCCAAACTATCTCTGTCCATGTGATGTACTTTTTAAACAATTAATTAATAAAGTTACACTTAAGTAGTAAAGCTGGTATTACAAGGTAGATTGACATTAATTACTTTAGTGACAGATTATGAGCTTCCAGTAAAATTATACATTAATAATATATAATATTTATCTGTGATATATAATATATATTAATGTATATATCTTATACAGTTATAACTTGAGGTTTCTCTGTGTAATTCTGTTCCTGCACAGAATGTGTTCCTGCACACATTTGTTATAGCTACTTGTGAAAGACAGTAACTTTCTTTTATAATTACAGAACCAAAGCTAGACATCATTACTTATGAAAGAACCACAATTAAACTACCTTGGGTTTTCCTCTATATATTTTGGGTTTAGAAACTTTGAATGAATCAGCAGAGGAGAGGTTAAAAGTTGCTATGGTTTTAATTAATTTCCTAATTTTTTCTTTAACCAGATTGTCTGTTTATTAGAACTGATTGATTTGAATTGATGAGTTTTATTGATTTTTGCCAGGCACAATTTAATTTAATCAAATTGCCTTGTTCCAAGCTGTGAAAATGAGCTTTAGTTTCTAATCCAATTAGAGGGAGCCTATAGGGTGTTGGTCATGTAAGAACTGGGGAATAACTAATTTGCTTGACAGTTAACTGAAGTCAGCAGTGTATAGAATCCTCACAGTGCAATCCCAAATGGTATAAATAACCTGTGCCTAAAAGTCTCTGAAATAATATTATTTTTAGGATATGGCAGATCATAGAAAATGGCCAAATTTACATGCACTAAGGAATTTATACCCAGGTGTCTGAGGGCCCAGGTATCTGAGAGGTGACATAAGAGTTCCAAAGGCATAACTTGCAGGGAAAGTCCTTTTCTCTTCCTCCCACTCTGAGTGCCCGCATGCTCTGTCACTCAGTCATGTTGAACTCTTTGTGGCCCCATGGACTGTAGCCCATCAGGCTCCTCTGTCCCTGAGATTCTCCAGGCAAGAATACTGGAGTGGGTAGCCATTTCCTCCTCCAGGGGCTCTCCCAGGCCCAGGGATTGAACCCACATCTCCTGTATCTTCTGCACTGACAGGCGGATTCTTTCCCACTGCCCTCCCTGAGAAGCCCCCCTCTCACTCTGTACTCCCATGCACATCCCTTTCTAAAGCTGACCATATGCCTTCTTTAATCTGACCTTGCTCTTAGAAAATGTCAGGTACTACAGTGTTTGTGGGAAACCCCATTATGATAAAATCTATTACAGCATCTTGTTTTATCTGAGGTTACAAGAGGGCCCATCTCTGTACAGAATCAAATGTTTCTGAAAATAACTTTTCAGATTTTAGTTCAACTTAGTGGTTGGGTAAAGCAGTGACTATCAAACTTGATTTCTATGCTATTTTTAGTTAAACCTAAATAACTATGATTGATAAGATAGTTTTCCAAGGTTTGGTGTGAAGTCAATCTCACTTAGTAGGTCAGTGAATCACATCAAAACATCCTGAGTGTAAATAGTTTTTCTATAAATGAACAGATATTTATTATTGCGTAAGAGCTTTCTCCTTAACTTTTAACTGAAAGTACTCAGAAACTATAATATCCATATAATATTGTTATAGATACTGAATATAGATATTGACCACTTTGTTTAAGCAACTCTGAAAATCTTCTTGAACACATAATCTGCAAAACTTTTTTGCATTTCTCTTATTTGTGAATGAAGTTGAGCATCTTTTCAATTAGTTAAGGGCCACTTTTATTTCTGAGACATGTTTATTTAATAAATGTTATTGTTAAACAAACTAGCTTTAAATATTTATCAGATATAGAAATACAGTGATTTCAGTATACTGATTTTTTAGCCATCAACCTGAGTAAACTCTATTTTATTTCTCATAAGTAATGTGCAGATTCTCTACAATGTTTGCATTATTTGCAAACAATGACATTCTTGATTTTTTGTTTTTCTGGTTTGCTTCTATTCCTTACAGTTTTGATTTATTATTTTTGTCTTACTATAGCAGAAGAAGTCCCAGCAATATGGTTAATAAGAGTGGAAAAGAATAAACCATACAAAATAGGATACTAGAGCAAGTGGTTAGCATATGGAAAAGGCTAATTGGAAACCTACAATGCCATAAATTAATAATTTGATGGAGAGGGAGGTGGGAAGGGGGATCAGGATGGGGAATACATGTAACTCCATGGCTGATTCATGTCAATGTATGACAAAACCCACTGCAATGTCGTGAAGTAATTAGCCTCCAACTAATAAAAATAAATGGAAAAAAAAATTAATTCCAGATGGATGAAAGAGCTAATTGTGAGAAAAGTGAAACTAGTATAAGAAAATGCAAAACAGTATCTTTATGAACTTGATCTAAGAAAGGTTTTTAAAAGGATATTGGAAAATATGATCCACATGAAAGAGAAAGTAATGGTTTTTATTAAAATGTAGAATTTCTGTGTATCCATGCACAAGAGTCTCCATGAGTGAAACAATTCAGAGGAACTGCAGAGCAGATCCATACACAGAATTACTACTATTGAGTGTCTATTACGTGTCAGGCATTTTCAGCATTCTATGACTAGAGCAGTTAGCAAAAGGGACAAAAATTCTTGTCCTCATGGAACTGACCTTCTAGTCCTATAGTTGATGTGATGTAAAATGATGATTTGAACCTATTTCTGCCAACTCTAAAGCTCATGCCTCATGAAGTATTAATAATAAATACATTGACATTCAGCATTTATACATCACTTTATAAATATTGTGCATACTTAGTCGTGTTCAACTCTCTGCATCACTTTGAACTACAACCTGCCACGGGATTTTTCAGGCAGGAATACTAGAGTGGGTGGCTATTTCTTACTTCAGGGGACCTTCACAACCCAGGAATTGAACCTTCATCTCCTGTATTGCAGGCAGATACTTTACCTGCTAAGCCACTGGGGAAGCCCCATAACTATTGTGAGCTTGGTAAATATGATCTCATCCCTGACCATTGGATCCACACTGGTATAACAAAATCTGAACTTGCAAAGATCAATGCTATGATGAATTCTCTAAAGTAAAAGTAATCTTGAAAGAAGTCAGTCTTTCCAGAAAATAACCAACCTTGTAATGAACAGAGATATAAACATATCAAAAATTCCTGTAAATCAGTAAAAAAAAGAAAAATATGCAAACCATAGAAATAGCCAGTTGATTTAGAAAATATAAATGACCATTAAAGATAAAACATACCTCACTAGCAGTCAGGTAACTTGACACAGAAAGCAAAATGAGATACTATTTCTTACTCATCCAACTGGTGAAACTTAAAGTCAGATAATTCAAGTAATGGAGCAGGTGTAGAGCAATATGGATTCTTATACACTGATGAGAGTGTAACTAATGCACCATGCTTGGGAGAGAGCAGATTGCCAATATCTATTAATAATAAAGCTATAGTCACCTATTATGATCTAACAAACTTAATTCTACATGTATACCCTAGAGACATGTACATAGATGCTTACTGCAACATCGTTCATAATAAGAAAAACTGGAAAAAGAGACACCTAACTATCCGTTAAAAGAAAGATAGATATATACATTCTTCTCTATATTATACATTATACTCTATTCATCTAATGAATAATAGGTAGCAGTAATGATAAATGACCTGGAGTTCTTTCTATCAACAAAGATAAATCTCACACACATAATTTGGAACAGAAATATAAATTGGAAGAAGATGCATTCAGGGTCCTATTTTGTGAACTTAAAGACATGTAAAGCATTACTTTATGTTGATTATGAATTCATACATATTTAGTAAATACACAGAAAAGTGAGAAACTCCAAATTATGGCAGTGTTTTCCTTTTTTAAAGAGGGAGGTAAATCTAGTTGAAGAAGTGAATTAAAGAGGTCTCATGTCACTTTTAAAATTTTGTTTCTTAATCTGAGTAATATAATGTATATTTATATTTATATTCATGAATGACATATTATTCTTTATGCCTGTTGAATGTCTAAAATATGTCATGGTATTTTAAACTTATAAAACAGTAAATATCTCCTCAAATTTGTTTTTCTTTTTCTCTTCTCTGTTCATCTTTTGTTGTCGTTCAGTTCCTAAGTCATGTCTGACTTATTGTGACCCCATGGACTGCAGCATGCCGGGCTTCTCTGTCCTCCATTATCTCCCAGAGTTTGCTTAGGTTCTACAGATGGATATTAAGGCTACCTTTGAAGGAAACTTGAACACACTCAAGGTTATCCAATGCAATATTCAGTGCTCCCTTTCAAAATAAACCATTTATCCAAAAGGGAAGAGCAGTGATATATGTTCTGAAAGAATAATTTTATATCTATGCTTTTAATCTCTGGTATATAGTCAAACATATGGGAAGCTTTTTCAAAATACCCTTGACTAAAACCCACAGGTGGCCCATCAAGTAAAAAACTCAGGGATGGATTCTTATAAATATGTTGAAAAACATATTCCCCAGGTGTCTTCAATGTAGAATCCCAATTGTGAGCAACAGATTAATGTGATCAACATCCAATTATGTAAAGTTAAATTACCTCTACTTAAAATCATCGCTGTGCATGCTTGAAGGAAGATTTTTGCTGGACTCAACACCATGATTATGTTAAGGACCGTGTGCAGAAAGAAGAACCTGGAAAATCAACATACTCTGTGCATGGTTTTGTTCTTTTCCCCTCACCTCAGTGTACTGTCTTTTACACAGAAAAATATGCATATAATATACTTCTGAGATGATTTAACCCTAGAACAGATGTGCTTTAGAATTAATTAGATTTTGGCAATTAATATCTCATTCTGATAATACAACTATTGATTTATTGACCTTTTATTTGTCATTTTTGGTAATGACATTGGCTTTTTTTTTTTTTAATTTTATGGATTGTAATTTCAGAGCCAGTAATAAAGCACTGATGAATAAATTTTGGGGAGGGGGGATTGGTAATCTCTCCACAAGGTGAATACATTTAAACCTCAAAAAACTTAGTTCACTTTCCCAGCCAAGTAAAGAATTAAGGAATAGAAAATAACATATTTTAGCTTCATGTTAATCATTTTAAGGCACCAGAAGAACAAAGCCCTTTGTCCTTTCTTAAGTGTCTAAGTCCATAGAGTTTCAAAAGAACAGCTACTTACTCAAATTCAGTCCAGAAGCAATTTTCATCATAAACGTAATAGAAGTTTGTACCTAGTTACACTTTAGCTGAAAAGAAAAAAAGGAATTGTCCTTTACTCCTGTTTGCTGTTTCCGTGTTTTAACAACAAAATACCCACTTCAGTGAAAGTCTATCTTGTCGCTTAATTTTTTATTGCTGAATAGTTATATGTTTAAACAATGTTTCTTTGGGAGCATCATGATAAATGGGCCCTCAGGGATGTCAGATGCAAAATGAGAGCAGGTGAGATGATACACGACACTGCTGGGGGAGCCCGAGGTGTCATCCATTCCTCCAAATAGCTTTGAACTGTAGTTTTGAAAATATTATCTTTCCAAAGGAGAGACAGGGAAAATGAAGCATGTAAAATCTTCTTTTTCAAAATCTCCTTTGGGAGACACGTATAATTTAGGGGAAGGAAAAGAAGTTCCCACAACACAAAGACAGTAACAACAACAATAGCAACAAATATTGATAAAAGATAAGTTGTTGGAAAAGAAAATGAGAACTAGGAAAGAGAAACTGCCCAGAAATCACAAGAGGAACATCAACAAGCAAGCCTCGGGGTGGAGATGAAACAGCGTCCACCACAAGTTGGCTGTGGCCCAGGTGCATCATTCCAGAGAAGGCAATGGATCCCACTCCAGTACTCTTGCCTGGAAAATTCCATGGACGGAGGAGCCTGGTAGGCTGCAGTCCATGGGGTCGCGAAGAGTTGGACACGACTGAGCGACTTCATTTTCACTTTTCACTTTCATGCATTGGAGAAGGAAGTGGCAACCCACTCCTATGTTCTTGCCTGGAGAATCCCAGGGATGGCGGAGCCTGGTGGGCTGCCGTCTATGGGGTTGCACAGAGTCGGACATGACTGAAGTGACTTCGCAGCAGCAGCAGGTGCATCATATATGTGTTCTATCCATTTATCATTATGTTATCTAACTGCCCTATGTGGGAGGTAATTTTTTTCAACATATAGATGATAAGATTTTGGTTTAGATTAAGATTCTCAGGGGCTTCCCTGGTGGTTCAAGCAGTAAAGAATCTGCCTGCAATGCAGGAGACCCGGGTTCAATCCCTGGGTCCAGAAGATCCCCCGGAGAAGGAGTTGGCAATCCACTCCGGTATTCTTGCCTGGAGAATTCCATGGACAGAGGAGCCTGGTGGGCTACAGTCCATGGGCTCGCAGAGTCAGACACAACTCTGTTTAAATAAAAATTATAATGTCATGGATAACCGACCAGGACCTACTGTATAGAGCAAGGAGCTCTGAGCAGTGTTATATGGCAAACTGGATGGGGGGGAAGTTTGGGGGAGAATGGGTTCATGTGACTGTATGGCTGAATCTCTTCACTGTTCATCTGAAACTATCACATCATTGTTTGTTAATTGGCTATACCCCAATACATAATGTGCCAATTTCATTTATTCCTTCCATTCATGTGAGAAAAAAGGAAAGACAGGGAAGTGATGTGTACTATAGTACATGGGGTCACAAAGAGTTGGATATGACTTAGTGACTGAACAACAAATAAAATTTTAATCAGTAATTTCAAAATCAATACTTTTTATGAAAATATAACATTAATACTGGCTCAGGAATAAATTTTTTAAAACCATAAGCCTCTGACCACTAAATAAATTGAATTTGTACTGAGAAATCTACCACTCTCAATAAAACACTATACTGTTCTAGTCCCATAAAAATTTTAAAAACCTTTTTCTAAAATTCAAAGGACAGACAATTTTCAGAGAACTGAAAAGTTGGCAATATCCCTTAAACTCATTTTATTAGGCCAGTGAAATTTTGGCACTCAAATCGAGAAGTTTGTAAAAAAAAATCACTTTAAAAATTAATATAGATACATAAACCTGTATCAAACAACTAAAAAAATGTATGAAATCATAGAATGTATTGAAACATTGGTGTTTCACAGGAAAGCAAGCAATATAACATTAGAATCTCTATTATGTCATTAATAGATACAGAGGAAAATATAAAACCCTTTTATGATCAAAACTTAGCTAAAAGTAGAAGGGACCTTATTTAATATGAAAAATGATGTCCAGTAAAAACCTACAGTAAATAGCATACTTAAACATTCATAAGACAGAAAGAGAAAACCATAACAAACAAAATTACTCCTCTCAAATTCTCAAAAGAAAAAATTACTCACTAGTAAGAGTTTATTCAACATATACTGTTAGTTTTTTCAAGTGCAAAGTGTTAAGACAAGGAAATATAAATGTATTGGAAAGGAAGAAAACGTTATTATTTATTGACCATCTAACTGCCTTCTTAGAAAACCCAAGAGAAACTACAGATAAATTAGCACTACTGTTAAATGCCAGAAAGAAGACCAAAATATAAAAATCCAATAGCAGGAAATATCTAGACAATTTATATAGACCAAATGATTTTTAAGAGAAAACATTAACAAAGGAACAAAGCCAAGTCAATGTCTAGTAATAAGTCTAATTAAAAATGCATTAAGATCTATATAGGAATATGTATAAAACCTTACTGTGGAATATAAATGAGTATCTGTAGATTCAGTGTGCTCATATACTGGAAAACCTGTTCTCACAAAGGTGAAAATCTCAAAAATTAATTGGCAAATTCAGTGCATTTGAAATAAAATTCCCCACCATGTTTGAGGAGCTTAAAGATGAGTTTTAAAATGTTGTGTAAAAATAAACAGTCATGAAGGTAAAAGAAAATTAGGAAGAATGTGAAGAATAAAAGAGGATGTCTTTCTATATTTAAGCATTCCTTTTGGTATTAATGCAGCAAGAGAAGCATATGTCAATGGAACAGAATTGATAACCTAGAAAGAGAAATTATCAAAAGAAGCTCTTGGAATATGACAAAGGGAGCATTAAAAATCAGTGGATAGCTATTTACAACAGCCAGGAAGTGGAAGCAACTTAGATATCCATAGACAGATGAATGGATAAAAATGTTGTGGTACATATACACAATGGAATATTACTCAGTCATAAAAATGAACGAAATTGAGTCCGTTGTAGTGATGTGGATGAACTTAGAGTCTATCATACAGAGTGAAATACATCAGAAAGAGAAAAACAAATATCATATATTAACACACATATGTGGAATCTAGAGAAATGGTACTGATGAACCCATGTGCAGAGCAGGAATAGAGATGCAGGCATAGAGAATGGACATGTGGACACAGCAGAGAAAGAATGGTGGGGGGCTGAATTGAGAGAGCAGCACTGGCAATATATACCCTACCATGTGTAAAAGAAATAGCTAGGGGAAGATGCTATATAGCACAGGGAGCTTGGTGGGCAGTGATGATTTAGAGGGGTGGGATGAGGGAGTGGATGGGAGGGGGGCTCAAAGGGAGAGGATATGTGTATACTTGTCCCTGATTCACATTGTTGTACAACAGAAGCTAACACAGCACTGTAAAGCGATTACACGTGCGCAGTCACTCAGTCATGTCTGACTCTCTGCTGCAATGGATTATAGCCCACCAGGCCTCTCTGTCCATGGGATTCTCCAGGCAAGAACACTGGAGTCGATGGCCATTTTCTTCTCCAGGAGATCTTCCTGACACAGGGATGAAACCCGAGTCCCCTGCACTGCAGGTGGATTCTTTACCCCTGAGCCTTAAGGGACGACTCTAAAGCAATTATACTCCAATTAAAAAAAAAATTTAGTGAGGAGGATGGGCAATTCAACAAGCTAAATGTATGCACACTAAGTCGCTTCAGTTATGTCCAACTCTTTGTGACTTCATGGGGTGTAGCCTGTCAGGCTTCTCTGTCCATGCAATTCTCCAGGCAAGAATACTGGAGTCGGTTGCCTTTCTCCTCCTCCAGGGGATCTTCCTGACCCAGGGATTGAACTCTTGTCTCTTATGTCTCCTGTGTTGGCAGGCAGGTTCTTTCACTGCTAACACCACCTGGGAAGCCCTGTAAAGCAATTATACCCCAATTAAAAAATAAAATCATTGGGCAGGATGGGCAATTCAACAAGATAAATACTATTCATATAAGAAAAAGGTAAAATGAGATTAATGCTTAGTTGCCCTTCAGTTCAGTTCAGCCAATCAGTCGTGTCTGACTATTGGCAACCCCATAGACTGCAGCACGCCAGGCTTCCTTGGCCATCACCAACTCCCGGAGCCTACTCAAACTCATGTCTATCACGTCAGTGATGCCATCCAAACATCCCATTCTCTCTTGTCCCCTTCTCCTTCTGTCTTCAATCTTTCCCAGCAGCAGGGTCTTTTCTAATGAGTCAGCTCTTCGCATCAGGTGGCCAAAGTACTGGAGTTTCAGCTTAAGCATCAGTCCTTCCAATGAATATTCAGGACTGATTTCCTTTAGGATGAACTGCTTGGATCTCCTTGCAGTCCAAGGGACTCTCAAGAGTCTTCTCCAACACCACAGCTCAAAAGTATCAGTTCCTTGGTGCTCAGCTTTCTTTATAGACCAACTCTCACATCCATACATGACTACTGGAAAAACCATAGCTTTGACTAGACAGACCTTTGTTGGTAAAGTAATGTCTCTGCTTTTTAATATGCTGACTAAGTTGGTCAGAGCTTTTCTGCCAAGGAGCAAGAGTCTTTTAATTTCATGGCTGTGGTCTCCATCTGCAGTGATTTTGGATGGAGCCCCCCAAAATAAATCTGTCACTGTTTCCATTGTTTTCCCATCTATTTTTCATGAAATAATGGGACCAGATGCCATGATCTTAGTTTTCTGAATATTGGGTTTTAAGCCAACTTTTTCACTCTCATCTTTCACTTTCATTAAGAGGCTCTTTAGTTCTTCTTTGCTTTCTGCCATAATGGTGGTGTTCAAAAACCAATAATTCAACTTTGGTTAAATACTAGAAAGTTGTATTAGTTTCCTAAGGCTGCTATAATAAAGTACCATGCACTGTAGCCAGGGCCTACAGTCCCTGGGCTCACAAAGAGTCAGGCATGACTGAGGGACACACAAAGGCTAAAAACATATTAGAGGACCTAATAGGCTTTTCCCAATGAAAATGAATAGAATATCTGGGCATTTGGTCATTCAAAATAAAAATGTTGTAATAATATACAGGCAAAAAAAGGGCTCAGCAATGCAAATATCGCATTTCCACCGAGTTTAATAAACAGGGTGAACAATACAAAGAACCCATGAGATTAAAAGGTCAGTGGGAAACTTTCTGCCTCTGGGAACCATGTTATGATGATTTTGGAAAAGGAGACAGAGGTTTCTAAGAACATTTGTGTTTGGATACTTATTTGGAAATCAGGGTTACTGATATCATGTTGTTCACGTTAATGGCCCAGTTGTTTGGAAGAGCCCAGCAGTCTATACTCATCAACAAGTTGTCTATAGGCATTTACAGGTGTGCCATAGTTTGTGAAAATGGATAGGCTTCTACAAAGCAGTCAAGCCATGTTGCACAGTCATGTCTGAGCCTTTGCAACCCCAAGGATTGCAGCCTGGCAGGCTCCCCTGTCCATGGGATTCTCCAGGCAAGAATACTGGAGTGGGCTACCATTTCCTCATCCAGGGGATCTTCCTGACCCAAGGATTGAACTCGGGTCCCCTGCATTGCAGGCAGATTATTTACCACTGAGCCACCAGGAAGACCTACAGACTTGACTAAGTGCTGAAAAAATATATAATATAGATAACCAGTAGTCATGTAAAGATGTGAGAGTTTGACCATAAAGAAAGCTGAGTGCTGAAGAATTGATGCTTTCAAGCTGTGGCGCTGGAGGACTCTTGAGAGTTCCTTGGACTGCAAGGAGATCAAACCAGTCATTCCTAAAGGAAATCAACTCTGAATGTTCACTGGAAGGACTGGTGCTGAAGCTGAAGCTCTAATACTTTGGACACCTGATACGAAGAGATGGCTCACTGGAAAAAACCCTGATGCTGGGAAAGATCGACGGTAAGAGCAGACGGGGATGACAGACAAGGAGGTGGTTGGAAAGCACTGCCGACTCAATGAACATGAATTTGAGCAAATTCTGGGAGATAGTGAAGGACAGGGAAGCCTGGCATGCTGCAGATCATGGAGGCACAAAGAGTCAGATGTGATTTAGTGACTGAACAACAACAATTACAAAAATACAGCTTTGGTTTCATCTGATTAGGCATAAATTTTAGGTTCCTAATATTTAAATTAACTGAGGTTTAACACAAATCAAAAGGGTACATTCTGAAAAGAAAGAAAACAGGAACTCAGGTGTTTGTTACAGTGCCATTCACAATAGTCAACAGTTAAATTCAAAGAGTCAAAAGTGGATACAACCCAAATGTCCATCAACAGATGAATAAACTAACATTATATATACACACAATGATGTTATTCAGCCTTAAAAAAGAGTGAAGTTCTCACATGTACTACAACATTCAAAGCCTTAAAAACCTTATGCTGAGTGAAATAAAGAAGATACAAAAGTACAAATGTTATATGGTTCCAGTTATATAAAATCAGTAGGCAAGTTCATAGAGACAGGAAGTAGTTAAGAGGCTAACAGGGGATGCGGAGAGAGGGAATGGAAAGCTACTGCTTCATGGTTTCAGACTTTCTCTTTGGAGTGATGACACATTTCGGAAATAGATGCTAGAGATGGTTGCACAACACTGTAAATGTAAACTAATACCTCCAAATTGTACACTTAAAATGATTAAGATGGCAAATTTTATGTTATATCTTTTACCACAGTAAAAAATGAAAACAAAAAAAGAAACAACCACAGCTGTGATGACTAATACTCATCTTGTTTCTCACCACTGAGGTGATTAGAATTTATTTACTAAAAAGTAGAATATTAAGAACTCTACTATAAATTATATTTTACTAAAATATGCCATATTTCATTATTTTTTTACTCCTACTATCCACATTCTAGGCTTCTTTGCAGAAGTAAAAATCTTGTACTATGGGCTTCTCAAAGCACCATATAACTCTTCCATAAAGGCAGTGCCAAGGAGAACATCCATTTGAAGCTATAAGGCTTTTATTCATAATATTTGACTTGAAGTCACCAGAAAATCATGTAATAAGAAGCCATGTTATGAGTCAATTCTGCCTCCATGACCCTAAAAGAAGCTGCTCAGTAAGAGAAGCACTTCATTTACCTCATCCCACCATGCAAACAAAAAAGCCACTCCTGTGAGTCAGTATACAGAGTCAGTATACAATGTAATCTATATTTTAAAAATCCACTTTAATATCAGATCTTAGAGGACATTTGGAGCTACGAATTTCTTGTGAAAATTTTTCTCTTTCTATTTCTTAGAATAGCAATAGGAAAATCAACTCTTGTGCTTTCTCTAGGAGCCGAAGAGGGAATACACTTGCAGGTGAAATAAATTGTCTCCCTTCTGTTGAAATGAAACTGTAATCTATGCACTCTGTGGCATATGCAAATAGCAGATTGAAACTTGGTCACAGAAAATCTTCTGTTCCCAACAACATCTGTTATACCTGACAGATGCTCCAGAGCCAACATCACACCAAGTAAAGTGAGACTACAAGAAAGTCAAAATTCCCAGTGTTCTAGCTTCTTTTCTGAACAAAAACACCATGAACTTGGAAAGTAGGTTCTGAACTGAAAAAGCATATATAATGTTTGCACTTTGTTGATGTAGAAGCATCTGTGATTTCAGTGATTAAAATATCACATCCCTCACTGCCTGCTTTCTGACAGACAGAAGGTCTGGCTTCTTTAATCTTATATATGAGTTCATAACATTTCATAATGTATTCATTTTTTCCCTATGATTATCAAAGTAAGAAATGGAATATCCGAAAAATGTGAAATGTTTATGCCCAATCGTAAGAACATCATGAGGCTAATAAATGTACATGCAAAGAACATGAACAGTAAAATGGCTCAAGAAAATGCAAATAATAAACACACATCAGACTTTGATTTTTCTAGAATTAAATGAATGTGAATTAACAAAAATGAGATATAATATGTGACATACACCTTAAAATATAATATGATGCCAAAAACTAGTGATAGTACATGAAGTCTAGAGTACTGCTATGTTGATTGCAGAGGAGGAGAAGTACATTTATATGCTCATTTTGGAAAGCCTTTTGGCATGTCAAAGATCATTTAAAAAATGTAAAAAGACTTATTTTAGGAAAGTGTTGGTTAATTTTGTGATGATAAACAAGCACCAGCTGTTGACTTTCTCCACAAAATTCAATCCTGAAGAAACCAAGGAAAGAAAAGGAAAATTATATATTCTAGAAATCATTAAAACAAACAAACAAACCCGGAAGCAACCCATTCAGAGCACTGAATGTATTATGAGTTGTTTATAACAGGAAGATGAGTGGCTGTGGGCTATGAAGGAAAAGGGTGGATAGATGCTGTGGTGAGAGGGCAGGCTGGATTTAAGTTACATTCTTTTTTGCGAAATATCATGTATTAATAGTGAAAGTGAAAGTTGCTCAGTTGTGTCTGTTTACAACCCCATGGACTATACAGTTCATGGAGTTCTTCAGGCCAATATTGGATTGGGTAGCATTTCCCTTCTCCAGGGGATCTTCCCAACCCAGGGATTGAACCCAGGTCTCCCACATTGCAGGCAGATTCTTTACCAGCTGAGCCACAAGGGAAGCCCAAAAATCCTGGAGTGGGTAGCCTATCCCTTCTCCAGCGGATCTCCCCATTCCAGGAATTGAACTGGGGTCTTCTGCATTCTAGGAGGATTCTTTACCAACCGAGCTATAGCATACAAATAAGTATACAGCTCAGCAATGATTATGAATATAACCCCTTCCAGTTCAAGAGAGTGAATATTACTAAGGTGAAGAGGATCAAAACCAAAATATGCCACGATTACATGAGGATTATTTTGAGCTGAAGGTAATTGAGAATCAACACATGCAGGGAGAATTCTCTGCCTTCCCCTTATGTACCTGAGAACAGGGTATAAATTTCCCTTTGTGAAGATGTCCATCCCCCTCTACCCTCCTTCCAGCTCCCATCCCCAGGACAAGAAGCCTGCTCATCACTAGAGACAGACATTTTTGTTGTTGTTGCTTAGTCGTGAAGTCATGTCAGACTCTTTTGCGACCCCATGGACTGTAGCCTGCCAGGCTTCTGTGTCTATGGGATTTCCCAGGCAAGAATACTGTAGTGGGTTGCCATTTCCTTCTCCAGGGGATCTTCCCAAACTAGGGATCAAACCCACATCTCTGGCATTGGCAGGTGGATTTTTTACCACTCAGTCACCAGGGACGCTCTGGAGACCGAGAACTGACCCCAAAACGCGTTAGCACAAACAGATCTGATTAAAATAAGACCTTATGGTCCAGGCTTCCCAGGTGGTGTTGCGGGTTCAATCCCTGGGTTGGGAAGATCCCCTGGAGAAGGGCATGACAACCCAGTCCAGTACTCTTGCCTGGAGAATTCCATGGACAGAGGAGCCTGGCAGGCTACAGTGCATGGGGTTGCCATGAGACTGAAGTGACTTTTCACACAGCGCATCGTCCTTTAGTTCCTCGGGTATTTCTTAGTAACTTCCACATGATTCATTGTTGCTCGAAGCCTGAACCTCCCTTCCTCACGTGGATACAGTGTGGGAAGGAAAGGGTGGGGCGAACTGAGAGACTAGCCGTGACCTCTATTGTGTGTAAAACAGACAGCTAGTGGGGAGCTGCTCTATAGCACAGGGGGCTTAATCCAGGGCTCGCTGCTGACCTAGGGCAGTGGGACGGGGGTGGGCACAGCAGCGAGTTTCAAGAGGTCCATGTATACATACAGCTGATTCACATTTTTGGATAGCAGAAACTAACACAGCATTGCAAAGCAATTATACTAAAAAAGATGGTGTACAAGCTCCCCAGTCCAGTCACTTCTTTGAGTTTCACTTCTTTCCTATGAACTCCGGTCTACATAAATATTAAAATTGTGTACCTCTTCTCCTGCTTAAAAAATAGAAGGAGACAGAGAGAGAATATTATGAGCATCAACATCAAGACAGGGAACATTGCCAACATCCAGAAACCTCCCTCCTGCTCCGACCCAGTCTGCTTTCCCCAGAAAGGACAACAGATAGGTTTTGGCTATTTTTGAACTTCAGATAAGCAGAGTCATACTCTTTTGTATCTGGCATGTGTAGCTCAAAATTACAATGGACAGATTCAGTCATTTTATTGCATGTAACAGTACTTTATTAATATTAATTTGTACTATTTAAAATTTTATTATCACATTGTATTTATACGGGCTTGCTTGGTGGCTCAGACAGTAAAGAATCAGCCTGCAATGCAGGAGACCTGGGCTCAACCCCTAAGTTGGGAAGATCCTTTGGAGAAGGGAATGGCTACCACTCCGGTATTCTCGCCTGAGAAATCTCATGGACAGAGGAGCCTGGTGGGCTACAGTCCATGAGGTTGCATAGAGTTGGATGTATGCCTATGGTACTTATTATTTTATTGAATATAGCAGTAGTTTATGAAATACTATATAATATTTTATTGTATGTATATTTAAAATCTTTCATAGTCATACTCTTAATGGGCATTTGGGTTGTTCCAAGTTTTTGTTATTATAAAATAAAAGCTGATAAAACTTTCTAGTAATACTTTTCAGTGAAAATACACATTTATTATATTGAATATATATGTGAGTGTTATAATTCTTGTCTTCTTAAGGAGAAAATAGTGATAAATTTAAGAAATCACAAAAAAATAATAAAACAAAAAACTCATACAAGCTTAATTTTTTTCTAATTCACATATTTACATTGAACAATAGAAAACTTGGTCACTCAAATATGAAAAAAGAGCAGAAAGAACATACAAAGGCAACATTCACATCAGAAGATGTAAGAATGGACAGGCACCTCTTTCCACTGCCATATTGCTACAGTTTAAAATGAGTTAACGCCTTAAAGATTAATAAAGTGATTAGACATTGTATATTTATATTCACATTAAGTGTTCCCACACTATAACAATAATGATTTTCCCATATGATGAGAATAATCCGTTAACAGTAGAAACAGGGGAAACGGCAACCTATTCCTACTGGGTTGCACAATGGTATCAGTTTACCTTTCACTGGACTGCTCCAAGGCATTTTATTCATTCATTAATAGTAATAAAAATTCATGAATACTCATTCACTCAAATTCAGGTTGCTTGCAGATACCTAGTCCTGTATGTTTCTAGCCAGGGAGGGATGGTTCCCCAGAGAAAAATCAGGACACCATTAACAGGGGAAGAGAGAACTGACTTGGAATAGATATGAAACAAAGATGTCTGCCAGAGTTAGTCATTTAAAAACAAACACAAGAACCAAATAGTTAAATTTATAGATACAGTTAAGCACTAATTGTGAAACATCAAATCATAAGAAATAAGAATAAAATAAGCAGTATCTGTAAATTCTTGAAGGGAGATGAACTATTCTGAGCTTAAAATTGATGGGGCAACCCAGGAAAGAAAGATGGATAAAACTTCCAAGTTTTCATTTTCTGTATTCAAAATGAATGTAGCCACATTCTGCAGCAGTTATTCATCTGTATTCTTCCTGAGTTTGATATTTTTGACATATAAAAATTTTGCATTTTTATTTAATCAAATATGTAAGTTTTATGGCTTCTTGTATTGATTTCATACTTAAAAAAACCTATCACTATACACAGTTTAGGCTAAACATTTGCAACAAATTTTACAAAAATGTATGAAACAATATAATGGAAATATACAGGAGGGATTAAAAATATGGTAAAATGGTATATATTATCTATCCACTATACACTCATTCATTTTTTGAAAAATATTTCTTGCATGTCTTGCATGTGAGTTAAGCACCATTCCAGGCATTGAGTATAAAGCAGTACCTAAAACTAATGAAAACAATCCATTCATAGAGCCACCATTCTAGGGGAGGAGACAGATAATAAAGAAAATAAATTTGCAAAGTAAATAATATGTTGGATAGTGATAAAAAAAACAAGGGATAAAAATAAAGAAGTGATATCATACTGTCAAAGTGAAATTTTAACAAAAATTTAAGCTAAGTGAAGGAGCAAGGCATAATTGTAGCTGGGGAAGAATATTCCAGGCATAAGACATTGCACTTGAGTTGCCTGCATGTCTAATACATTTGAAGACAGAAAACAGAAAAAAATGATAATAATAAAGCAAAATTAAAAACTAGTTTTAAAAATTTAGTGAAAAGAATAAGGCATATGTTTGTGAAGAGTGTGCTCACAATCATGTACACTTATGTACATATAGAAAAAGCCTTGTTGGAAAAACAAAAAATGATTAAAAGTAGGATTAAGGGTGATTTTTGGTCAATTTTTACTTTTTGTTGTTTTAATTTTTTCTGACAACCGTAGCTGTCTTTCACACTAGAATTTTTATTTTTAAAACTCACCAGACAGGGATGGATTGAGCACCTGGAAGAAATGTACAATTATAAAATGAGGATAATAAAACCACCCACTTGATATTAAATTCAAATTTTATGAATACATGTAAACTCATGCCAAGTTCTTAGTCTTATACAACAAGTGATGAACAGAGAGCCCCATCAATAAAATCATTTTCACTCTTCCCAGAAGAATTGCTCAGCCAACAAATACCCAGACAGGAAACTTACTGTCTCATAGTGAGAACATCAGCCTTGTGCTTAATTTAATTTATGACTTCACAGCAACTCACCAAAATTTGAGATAATGTCTTCACATTCTTTATTAGTTTACTGAAACATCTAAACAGGCACAGTTGAGCCCTTAGCAGATGGCAAGCTTCAATCCCTGAAATGGGATTATAGTTCTTTTTTGGCCAGGACCTGACAGATCTGTATCATCACATGCCTCCAGGGCAAAGAATGGATGCTCAGAGCTTACATGGGAACAATTGGGTTTAAAAAGTGCATTCCAGTTCTGGCAGCTAAATCAATATGTGACAACTGACAGCTGGAACTATCAAGTCATGGTGGGTCTGGAAATTGCTCTTAACCTTTGCCTTCATTTGCAGACTGCCAGCTCAGGAGAGAAACATCCAAAATGTGAGTGGATCTAATGGAATACTGCACAGTGACATTCTGATTAGGCTGCTATTTTCATAGATGGGTTACGGGGTCATTAGATCTTAAGCTTAAACTGCTTTCTCTTTACATTGTATTCCCAGCATGTTACTTAGAACATAGTAGGTAAAAAAAAAAACCTACTGTGATATGAGAATTGGTCTTCCACATGATGAATGCCCTCAGGTAGCACAGACCTGTCTACAGAGAGGTCTGCACGTGCTGGACAGTCTAGAAGGTCAGTGAACATTTAGCCAAATCATAATCTCCAGTTTGTATTGAGCTAGGATTAGACTGAGTTTTTTTTCCCTTAGTTGTGCAGACCAGCTCAATTCAACCTGGAATTACATCACCCTTCCAGGTTCCTGGAACTCAACCAAGTGTTCAATGGCACATGTATAGCAGATATTTTCTTCTTCTAGGTCTGTTTTTTTTTATATATATATAATTGGTAATGTCTTAATTATTTCTGTTAGTTTTATGTATCTGTTAGGGTAACATAACTGCCATAACTTGCAGAGATTAATACTTTCAAAAGATTATGTTTAGTTCAAATTTACAAGGCAATATAGAGGTCCCTAGTCTGTAGATGGATTTCCTTCTGCTAGCAATTCGGGAAATCAACCCTGAATATTCATTGGAAGGACTGATGTTGAAGCTGAAACTCCAATACTCTGGCCTCCTGATGCAACAATCAACTCATTGAAAAAGACTCTAATGCTGGAAAAGGAGAAGGGGGTGGTAGAGGGTGAGATGGTTACATAGCATCACAGACTTAACAGACTTGAATTTGAGCAAATTCAGGGAAACAGTGAAGGACAGGGAAGCCTGGTGTGCTGCAGTCCATGGGGTCACAAAGAATTGGACACAACTTAGTTACTGAACAACAACAGCAAGTAGTTTGGGTCTTAGGCTTCTGCCAACTTGTTTATCTGTCAGCTGCTGAGGCCCCCAGAACCATCTGCATCCAACCTGTTAGAGGAAGACAGGAGAATAAAAATGCTCTTGATGGATTCTTAGAAACTCTAAGCTGAAACCTATTCCTCCTAGTCTCATTTCAGGGGCAAAACGAGCAATACAGCCATCTTTGGGTTCCAAGTGGGATCAGGACATGTCGCTTTTTGTTTAGCAGCTTGTCATTTGGCATTTTCTGGAAGGTGGAACATGACTGATAACAACTAATCATCTCTGCCAGAGTGACTTTAATCAGATTCTTTTCAGCATCCAGAAGTCTTTGGAAGATGGCATGTCAGAGTTCCAATCTGTTTCCTTCTAGGGACAAAACTTGGTGAAGGTAGAGATCGAAGGGGAAACAATGGCCGATGACTTCCTCCCAACCATCTGGAGTCCTAGAGCTACCGTCACTGGACCTGCGGTTCATCTGCTCACACAGCTGGGGGAGGACCGATGGCTGACTCCCTCAGACAGCATCTATTTAAAAGCAATAGGCTCTTGACTCTTGGTGGCCCTCCCCCATCGTTTTCCTTTGTAGCTATTTCTTAACTAGTAATGAACTTAAAGTCTTTCACTGAGGCAGCCTCGAACACTGGAAGGAGCATGGGCTTTGCAATTAAACAAGGACAGGAATAACAACCTGGTTTTGAATTCCTGTTCCATTGCTCATGAAGATAGGATTTTGGGTGATTAAATAAAACCGAGCCTTGGCTTCTCCATCTTCCAAATGCTAATACATCTGATCTCAATGAAGCTGACGTGTATTTGGCACTTGGGAAATGGTCTCTGTTTTCTCTTCAGGATAACAATTACAGGAAATTATTCAGAAGCTGAACATTAGTAAGGTAAGCTTTGAAGATATTCTTTTGGTGATGAGTATACCAAATGTCATTATAGGGCTCATCATCATTTCACAGAAAATATTGACATTTTTGTAATTTTTTCAGAGGAAAAGAATATCTTTAAGGCCTACCTCATGCTATGTGCTAAGTCACTTCAGTTGTGTCCACTCTCTGCGACCCCATGGACTGTAGCCTGCCAGGCTTTTCTGTCCATGGGATTCTCCAGGCAAGAATAGTGGAGTGGGTTGCCATGCTCTCCTCCAGGGGATCTTCCTGACCCAGGGATCGAACTGGCATCTCTTATGTCTCCTGAATTGGCAGGCAGGTTCTTTATCACTAGCACCAATCTGGAAAGCCCCAAAGCCTACCTTAGCTCTCTTTAAAGTATTTTTGCAAAACAGTTTGGAGGACCAAAAAGATGGAACAACCAAAAATAAGAATAAAAGTGGATATTCTCCAACTAGGGTTAATAGTGACTTCAGACACCTATTTTTTCATAGATGGCGATAGAGATCTACTCCCTAGGCAGGGTAGACAGTGACACTTGCACTTTTCCATGGGACAATGTCCAGTCGTCTCAGTGACTATTCCTAGGGGCATAGATTCCTGGATTGCACAAGGGGCTCTTAAGTGTTGTTCTGAGGGGATCACTTACTCTTTTATTTATAGTACTGGAGTGGCCAAAGAGTTCATTTGGGTTAACAACTTAAGGAAAATTATATCAAATATCTTTTCTAACCACAATGGTAGTGGCATTATTCTTGCTCAGTTGTGTCCGACTCTACAACCCCAAGGACTGTAGGACACCAGTCTTCCCCATCCTTCACAATCTCCTGGTGTTTGCTCAGATTCAGGTCCATTGAGTCAGTGATGCTATCTAACCCTCCTGACCTCTGCTGCTCCCTTCTCCTTTTGATTTCCATATTTCCCAGCTGCTGCTGCTAAGTCACGTCAGTCGTGTCCAACTCTGTGTGACCCCATAGATGGCAGTCCACCAGGCTCCTGTCCCTGGGATTCTCCAGGCAAGAATACTGGAGTGGGCTGCCATTTCCTTCTCCAGTGCATAAAAGTGAAAAGTGAAAGTGAAGTCGCTCAGTCGGGTCCGACTCTTAGCGACCCCATGGACTGTAGCCCACCAGGCTCCTCTGTCCATGGGATTTTCCAGGTAAGAGTACTGGAGTGGGGTGCCATTGCCTTCTCTGATATTTCCCAGCATCAGGGTCTTTTCCAATGAGTCAGTTCTTTGCATCAGCTGGTCACAGTATTGGAACTTCAGCTTCAGCATCAGTCCTTCCAATGAATATTCAGTACTGATTTCCTTTAGGATGGACTGGTTGGATCTCCTTGCATTCCAAGGGACTCTCAAGAGTCTTCTCCATCACCACAATTCAAAAGCATCAATTCTTTGATGCTCAGCCTTTTTTTATGGTCCAACTCTCACATCCATACATGACTACTGGAAAAACCATTGCTTTGACTATATGGACCTTTGTCAGCAAAGTGATGTCTCTGCTTTTCAAACCAGAGTGGTATGTATGAAATGAGAAATGCATAACAAGAAGTAAGCTGGAAATTTTGTAAATCAGTGTAAATGAAACAACACACTCCGAAATAATCAATGGATCAAGGAAAATAAAAAAGAACAATAAAAAGTATCTTGAAACAAAAGAAAATGAAATCACAATGTACAAAAATCTATGAGATGGCAGTGAAAGCTTCTAAGAGGGAAGTTTGTTGTTGGAGGAGGTCATCAAGAGGCCACAGCCACTTGCTGATCCATAGCTGGACCCTAACAATGGAAAGGGCCTCACCACATCTTCTATCCTTGAAATGTACATCCTGCCTGCTGTTTCCACAGCTGGAACCATATTCAAGGAAGGACATAGCCTTTCTTGAGAGAGAAATGTGTAATTTAGACCATCTGGATGATATATATGACTGGACTCAGTTCACTAAAGATTTAAGCCTTCATCTTCATATCATTTATTCAGCATTTATTTTATTTATCTGATGCTATTCTAAGAACACAAAAATTAAGATGAATTACATATCTCTTCCTTCTTGGAAAAGAACTCCTTGTCTGGTAGGTATAAAACGTTGTTGTGGTTTAGTTGCTAATTCATGTCTGACTCTTTGTGACCCCATGGACTAAAACCCGCCAGGCTCCACTGTCCATGGAAATCTCCAGGAAGAATACTGGAGGGGGTTGCCATTTCCTTTTCCAAGGGATCTTCCCGACTCAGGGATTGAACCCATGTCTCTTGCATTGCAGGTGAATCCATTTCAGTGAGCCACCAGGGAAACCCAATTTAGTCCTTAAATATCTGCAATTTGTTAAAAAAAAAAAAAACAAACTATGATGAGAATAATAAAACAACTGATATCAGGAACCATCTTACTGAAGATTATAAATACAATTTGAAAATTCTGGAGTGAATAGTACTATACATTCTCTGATTTTATTTCCTAGCCAACTGTGTAAATGTTGCATTTGGCAAGGAGATATTAAAAAGTTCTGCAGACTCTTCAGTAGAAGACATAGGCAACTTTAATCAGAGTTTGACATTCACACTCATTCATCTGCGTGCCAGAGTGCAGTTTCTCCTCTATATGAATACCAGATTATTGTTTTCGCAACAGCTTGGAAGTCACCAGGTGGAAGAATAAACAGCAGTTTTCAGCCTCAGAAACAATGAAAAGGGTAAATGAACTTTGTGTAAATCCTCCAACTCTCATGATATTTTCTCTGGCCTCCACCCCAGGATGCTTTATCCAAAAAAGAAAGAAAAAAAAGGAAACCAGTTCTCACACCTGCTGTTGCTGCTAAGTCACTTCAGTTGTGTCCGACTCTGTGTGACCCCATAGACGGCAGCCCACCAGGTTTTCCCATCCCTGGGGTTCTCCCGGCAAGAACACTGTATATTGGAATCAGAGTACTGAAAATCGAGTAAATTGGCTTTTCATATGGTTGAGTGATATATCAATGAAAATAAAAATTTTTGTGTTATACAATTTCAGAAAATTCTTAATGGATAAACATTCTTGCATGGATAAATTAGTTTTGCAGACTTAAATAATACTCTGTGTATTTACCATATTATATTTTATGTGTACCAAAAAACCAAGAAATTGACAATTATATTTAGTATAAATATGAATATGATTAAATTTCAAAGTGTTAATGTTAATACTGGTGTTTCATAATAATCTTATTTCAAAAGAATATATAATTTTATATTTAGGAAATATGTAGAAGAATATACAATGATCAGTATGTTTAACTCATTATAGACATCTGAAAGAAAGCATTTAACTATTCAATTAAATTAAGATGTGTAATATGTTAATAGTTTTTATATGCTACATTTCTCTATTTTACAAAGGAAAATATTGCAATTTGCATTTTATGAGCTAGTATTATATTTTAAAATGGAAATATAATGCAAAGAATTACTTAGGGAGAACCTACTTTAAAATTCAAAGATTTAAGCATCCTTATTTTTACAGAAGTTGATTTAAATTTCAATGGACAGAGATGTCCAAAATTATGAAAAGTGCTTTCTTTCCATTTCAGGAAATGAAAATTTCTAGTAATTTTATCTTATACAATAATGCAAATTTTTGAAAGATGAACACCATGCTGGGGAGTCATGTGAGGAATATCAAATTCTGTTTCTGAATATGTAAAAATTCTATAATTCCATATAGTTATTAAAATGTGAGCAACTTCTATTTTCTTTGTATGTTCTCTTGTTGTGTAACCAGTCACCCAGAAATTTAACAGCTTCTTTTATTATGCTTATGGGTTTGGAATTTCAGGAATTTAGCAAAGACCAACACGAATTGTTGGATTTCTTTTGTTGCATACTATCTCAGGCTCAGATTGGAAGAGTGGGAAGCTGGAGAAAATTCAGTAACTTGGGTTCCAGCACACTGTGAATCTGGACAAGATGCTCTATATAAATACAGTCCTCTGGGCTTCCCTCCTGGTCCAGGGGTTAAGAATCCACCTTGCAACACAGAGGACATCGCATTGATCCTTGGTCCTGGAAGATCCCACATGCTGTGGAGCTACAACTACTGAGCCTGCGTCCTAGAGCCCGTGCTCCACAACAAGAGAAGCCACCACAAGAAGAAGCCCATGCACCACAACTAGAGGGTAATTCCCGTTCACTGCAACTAGAGAAAATCCCACGCGCAGTAACGAAGACCCAGCGCAGCCAAAAATAAATAAATAAATAAATCTTTAAAAAGTAAATACAATCTTCTCCTGGGTGTTCATTGGAAGGACTGATGCTGAAGCTGAAACTCCAATACTTTGACCACCTCATGCGAAGAACTGACTCATTGGAAAAGACCCTGATGCTGGGAGGGATTGGGGGCAGGAGAAGGGGACGACAGAGGATGAGATGGCTGGATGGCATCACCGACTCGATGGGCATGAGTTTGAGTAAACTCTGGGAGTTGGTGATGGACACGGAGGCCTGGCGTGCTGCGATTCACGGGGTCGCAAAGAGTCGGACATGACTGAGTGACTGAACTGAACTGAATCCATAAAGCTAAAATCCTCTGGTGGTTCAGACAGTAGAGAATCAGCCTGCAGTGCAGGAGACCTGGGTTTGATTCCTGGGTCAAGAAGATCCCCTGGAGAAGGAAATGGCAACCCACTCTAGTATTCTTGCCTAGAGAATTTCATGGACAGAGAAGCCTGGCGGAATATAGTCCAGGGGATCGCAAAGAGTTGGACATCATTTAGCGAAATCTACAAGACTAAGAAAATAATGCACAATCTTTTTTTCGGGGTTGTGTGTAACACATATATGTATGGATGTGTGTGTGCTTGTATACATAAAGATTTGTGTGCACATATATATCTCTATGCTTATATCAACTCACATTTCCTAAAGTAAACTGAATTGGTCATCTGGCCTTCTTTGGTAGGAAAATATAATTTTCATACCAACAGGAATTCATCTATTTACAAAAGCACTCTAAGTGTATACAAACAAAGGGAAATTTCCTTTGTAAGTCCGCGTGGGGGGCAATACAAGACAATGATTGAAAGACCTGGCTGTGGAGCAGAATGCTTAGGTTCAAAGGTCGACTCCTCAAATTAATGTTGGCAAGGCTTTAGGTAACTTATTTAACTTGTCTGCACTGTAATCTTCATAGTATGTAAAATGGATATTTAATATTTAATTAATGTAATTTTTAATTTAATACTTAGTGCGTACATCACAAATGTGAGAAATAAATGAGTTAGCACAGCAGAGTCTTAGAAGAGTAAAAGACATATGGTATGCTAGTAAATGTGGAAACAGCCCAGGCTTTATAAAGTAGCTGTAAAACTCTTACAGCAGAGTGACTATGAAATATGAAAGGTGATAAGAAGTAACGTGATCATCTCATACTGATGGCAAGAAAGGCTGCCAATACTGAAATGTTTTTACTGATAGTTAAAAATGCAGTTTTCCAGTAGAGCTTTCATAAAATCAAAGAATATTGATATAATTTGCCTAGCTAAAACGTGAATTTTTAACACAAACAAAATTGCGTGTATGTGTGTTAAGTCCCTTCAGTAATGTCTGACTCCTTGTGACCCTATGGACTCTAGCCCGCCAGGCTCCTCTATCCATGGAATTCTCCAGCAAAAATACTGGAGTGGGTTGCCATACCCTCCTCCAGGGAATCTTCCCAACCCAGGGACTACACCTGAGTCTCTTATGTCTCCTGCATTGGCAGGAGGATTCTTTACCACTAGCGCCACCTGGGAAGCCCCTCAATCAAAATTATTCTCTTGTAAAAAGTACATCTAATTTCAAAACTGTGGTTCTTCACATCAGACACTTCCTATGTGAGAGTTTGGCCAGCATAGTGGTTGGTAACGTGTACAGAAAAAAATATTATCTTCCACTCTGGAAGAAAATAGAAAACTTCCTGCCATAAGATCTAGCAAAGTAAACACAGGAAAGAATGTAAATGAAAGAGTCATCCATACCCAGGAACCCCTGTTCCCATGATCCCAGCTCTTCAGCATGTAGGAATGACAAGCCAGAGATGTGGGCCTCCAGGAAGTGATGTTGAGCAGTTGGCAGGACTGCCAGAAATATCCCCATTTTTGTGCACATATATGAAGGTGCTTTTGGTCTGTGTCAGAATTTCAGCAGTGGCTTTACCAGACTCTGAATTTGATCCACTTTCGCATAATATCCAAGACAGAAAGAAAGCAACCATCTGTTGGATCACCAAGGTAGAAATCGCATTATAATGCGAGAAATTAACCAGAAGGTCTGAGTCAGTGGGACCATGGCTGTGGTTCTGTCACGAGCAGAAAATAAACTCTGACGAATATGTTCCATCTTTAGGATAACAGTCAGTCTACCTCAGCCCAAGTATGCTCACTTCAGCCTGTAGACTTAATAAAATTGTGAAGTCTTTTTCTGTGGCGATGTCTGAAATTGTCTGGTGCCAAGTCAGTGTCAGAGCAAGAGATGCTGCTCATTTTAACCGAAGTGCTTGGTGTCACCACGAAAATTGAGCCGTCACTCATCTGAGCCCGGCTTTGGGAAAAACATGCAATGGCTGTGTTCCCTCATGTCCTTACATCTACAAAGTGAGAGCGAGAGTGTTAGTTGCTCAGTCATGTCTGACTCTGCAACACCAGGCTCCCCCATCCATGGAATTCTCCAGGCAAGAATACTGGAGTGGGTTGTTATTTCCTTCTCCAGGTTGTTATTTCCTTCTTCCCAATCCAGGGATTGAACCTGGGTCTCCCACACTGCAGACAGGCTCTTTACCATCTGAGCCACCAGGGAAGCCCTACATCTGCAAACGGGTGTCCGAATGAGAATAAGGTACGCGTACAGCATGTAGAAGAGATATTTTATGATACAATAAGCCAAACACAGGTGTGGATTCCAACAGTCAAAAGAGGGCTGTGAGTACAGAAATGGAAACATTGATTATCTTCTCCTCTTCTTACCATACACCTCTGCTCTGGTTCCCTGTGTTCATAAAATGTGGCAGAAAGCTTTACCCCTCTTTCCTATAGTGCTTGAAGTCCTCAATGTTCTTCAAGGCTCATTCCCTCTATCTATGAATGAAGGCTTTACTGAGTGTCTCAGCTGTAGTCACCCATGATATTTTGAACTTTAAATAGTGCTGGCTGCCTTCAGTATACATTTTGAATTGACTATATTCTATATTTTGATCATCTCAAATACTGCCGATTTCTGAAAATATCCTCTGACTTAACTACCTCAGAAACAAGTACTCATCCTCTGTCTTCTCTGAGTCAATAGTGATTGGTTTTTTTGTTTCTTTTCTGATAGTAATTACTGCTCTGCACTGCAATAATCCCGTGAGTTCCCCCAAGGGATTAGAAAATGACTTTCTCTCACTGTATCCCCACCATCTAGTAGAACCTTGCACAGAATTACTGCTCCCTAAGTGTTTGCTGAATGAGTATTCCTTTCCCAGGCTCTTGGAGCCCTAAAGATGAGCAGGGGCAAAAGGGCTGCCAAATAAAAAACAAATGTAGATTTAAGTTTGTGTTCAGTCACTCAGTTGTGTCCAACTCTTTGCAACTCCATGGACTGAAGAACACCAGGCTTCTCTGTCCTTCACTATCCCCTGGATCTTGCTCAGACTCATGTCCATTGAGCTGGTGATACCATCCCACCATCTCATCCTCTGTTGTCCCCTTCGCCTCCTGCCTTCAATCTTTCCCAGCATCAGGGTCTTTTCCAATGAGTTGACTCTTTGCATCAGGTGGCCAAAGTATTGGAGCTTCAGCTTCAGCATCAGTTCTTCCAGTGAATATTCAGGACTGATTTCCTTTAGGATGGACTGCTTTGATCTCCTTGTTATCAAAGGGACTCTCAAAAGTCTTCTCCAACACCACAGTTCAAAAGTATCAATTCTTTTGGCATTCAGTCTTGTTTATGGTCCAACTCTCACATCCATACATGACTACTGGAAAAACCATAGCTTTGGCTAGATGGACCTTTGTCAGCAAAATGATGTCTCTGCTTCAGAAGGACCATAAAATTTGTAAGTGACTAAAAAGTCAGGCAAAAAAGGCTTTTATTTAAAGGGAAGGATTAAACAAGACAAGAAAGACTCAAGGTGAGGAAGTGAGATGAACAATGATCTGCTCTGACACTTAGTGTTTTTTCTAAGGTCAACAGATTCTGGAGGGGTTGTTAAGGTTGAGTTGTTCTGGGTCATGTTTTCTCAAGGATGGAGGAAGAAGAGGAACTTAACTAAAATTTGCTAAAGTCAAGTTAGCAGATATTTCATCTAGATTGGTCAGTGGTTACAAACAATTCAGATAATAATTTATAAAACAAAGAGCAAATTTGGAGTGTCTTTGTTTGGTCCAGCCATATTTAATGAAGGAGGGCATCTAGTTGTCTTATTTATGTTATATGGGTAAGGGTGCCTACCCTACCTGCTCAGTTACTTCAGTCATGGCCAACTCTTTGTGACCCTGTCGACTGTAGCCCACCAGTTTCCTACATCCATGGGATTATCCAGGCAAGAATAGTGGAGTGGGTTCCTGTACCCTCCTCCAGGGGATCTTCCCAACCCAGGGATGGAGCCACCATCTCCTGCATTGCAGGTGGATTCTTTACTGCTGAACCACCAGGGAAGCCCCATGGTAAGGGTAATTCTTTGCATTAAACCATTTCTTGGTAGGCTGGGGAGATTTACTACCTGTTAGCAGTTTCCAGGAGCATTCAGGTAAAATTTAATACTGTCCAGGTAAAGTGATTATTTGGCTTCAAGATCACAACAGCTCTTACCATTTGCCAGGCATCGTGCTTACTTTATCTCTGACTTTTATGTGGTTAAGCTTCTAATTGGGGAACAACTTTCCAGAAAGAAGGAAAAGCAACAGTGAAGGTCCTGAGGAAAGAAAGAGCAATGAATCATCTGGGAAGAGAAATAAATCTAGTCAAATGGAATATTAAGAAAAAAACTAAACTAAAAGATTAAGAAAAATGTTATGTGATCTCTGGGTGAAGAAGGTATTTAAAGATGAAATTGGAAACTAATTGAAGAAAAGAGCTGGTTTTGACTCTATGACATACAGTTCAGTTCAGTTCAGTCACTCAGTCATGTCCTACTCTTTGTGACCCCATGAATTGCAGCACACCAGGCCTCCCTGTCCATCACGAACTCCCGGAGTTTACTCAAACTAATGCCCATCGAGTTGATGATGCCATCCAGCCATCTCATCCTCTGTCGTCCCCTTCTCTTCCTGCCCCCAACCCCTCCCAGCATCAGGGTCTTTTCCAATGAGTCAACTCTTCCCACGAGGTGGCCAAAGTATTGGAGTTTTAGCTTCAGCATCAGTCCTTCCAATGAACACCCAGGACTAATCTCCTTATGGATGGACTGGTTGGCTCTCCTTGCAGTCCAAGGGACTCTCAAGAGTCTTCTCCAACACCACAGTTCAAAAGCATCAATTCTTCAGCACTCAGCTTTCTTCACAGTCCAACTCTCACATCCATACATGACCCCTGGAAAAACCGTAGCCTTGACTAGATGGACCTATGTTGGCAAAGTAATGTCTCTGCTTTTTAATATGCTATCTAGGTTGGTCATCACTTTCCTTCCAAGGAGTAAGTGTCTTTTAATTTCATGGCTGCAATCACCATCTGCAGTGATTTTGGCATACAGAGACTTCTATAAATCAAAGAATGTCGTTGCATCAAGTCTTTGCTCTTTGTTTAGATTTGAGTTCCTGGAGACCAATTTCTGTGAATTAGGACACTGGGCTCCCACTGCCTTCTGGCTTCTGGACTATACTGGCCTGTGCATGGCCCCAGCAGCTCAGAAGAATCCTCTTCCATGGTTCCAGGTTGGACTCCAGTAACATTGTTCCCTCCTTTTGCCTTTCTAGGCCTAGAGAGGGTAACAGCTCCCTGTTGATAATTCTTGGGTGTTTCATTATTCCTCGTCTGGTCCCTTAACCAGGCCCATAGCTTTGTAAACTCTTTTAAATTAAACCCTTTGGTTGTGCCATCTGTTTTCTGCAGTAGTCCGGATCGAAATATCACAACCACAGCAGCAAGTGACAAAGGGAAAGAAAATGTTCTAACCTGCATTACAGAAGAGCTTTTACCAATTTAACAAGCATCAGATGATATAGTCCTTAAAACTATTATGAAAATTAAGAATGGATAACTCAGTAAAGATGAACAAGTGACCACAACATTAAAAAATATTAATGTCACTAGATTACTATGCAATAGATACTTGCATGCTTGTAAGCAGAATTTTATTTTATGTCAGTTGCTGTGTTTCTTGAATTTCCTACCAAGAATAGCTTTTGTACTCAGTCACTCAGCTGTGTCCTACTCTTTTGTAATCCCATGGACTGTAGTACACCAGGCTCCTCTGTCCATGGGGTTCTGCAGGCCAGAATACTGGAGTGGGTTGCCATTCCCTCCTCCAGGAGATCTTCCTGACCCAGGGATCAAACCTGCATCCTCAGTATCTCCTGCAATGGCAGGCAGATTCTTTACCTCTTGAGCCACCTGGGAAGAAGAGTAGCTATTACAGGGAAATTAACATTTTTTTCTTAACCCAGTAGGTTCCTAGAGGTACAGCCTGTAAATGTGATAGCCCTCAAATTATTGGGTCCTCTGTAGTTTCTCATTGTCGTGAGAATCCACACTCATTCTCCAGAAATTCATCAAAATAAACATTCAGGTGTTTCTCCAGGTTGTAGCTCTGGTGTCTCCTGCTCAAGCTAAATTCATCTCGGCTATGATGCTCTAGATTCTCCTTTTTATCCAGATTTCCATGGGGCAGGGTACGCTGTGCCCTCAATTCTCTGAAAGGATTCTGGACACATGTATCAATGCCACTGTCCTCCTATCTGGGGGAAAATCTACAATCCAAATGATATGAAGAAAATCTAACAGTCTCTTTGCCTTTAACAAATTTTATCATTCCTAAAACATAAAAATCTCTCCTTCTTCCCCTACCCTGAAAAACATGAAGATGCTTTAAGAATGACTACATATATTTCAAAATGATAAAACAAAATAAAATATATTTAAATTAATCCTGCATTTTCTAAAGTAAGTAAACATGTATTTTCAGAATTTGCAATGCCTTTTTATTATGCATTAGGGAAATCAATCTGAATTACTGGTATAATTTGTCATGTTAAACCTACACAAGTCCATGGCAGAAATCATCACTGTAAATGTTTATATGTAAATTAGCCTTCATTGCTTCAAGCCTTATAGAGCAATTACTCAGCTTCTTTGAAAGTATGATTTATTGATCAGCAATTTGTAAAGATGGAAAGATGTTAGCTGATTTTCCCTTGCAGATTATTCCATTGGTTGGAGTTTTGAAATATGCTTTCCTATTTTGTAGGCATGTTAGCCATGTAGTGTTATCTGTCATTGAATTCCTCTCTGTGAAGTTGCATATATAATATTGTAGATTCCTGGATACTTTTTGTTGTTGTTGTTCAGTTGCTCAGTTGTGTCCTACTCTTTGCGACCCCATGGACTGCAGCACACCAGTCTTCCCTGTACTTCACCATCTCCCAGAGCTTGCTCAAACTCATGTCCATCTAGTTGGTGATGCCATCCAATCATCTCATCCTCTGTTGCCCCCTTCTCCTCCTGCTTTCAATCATTCCCAGCATCAGGGTCTTTTCTAATAAGTCAGCTTTTCACATCAGGCAGCCAAAGTATTGGAGCTTCAGCTTCAGTCCTTCCAATGAATATTTAGAGTTGCTTTCCTGTAGGTTTGACTGGTATGATCTTGCAGTCCAAGGGACTCTCAAGAGTTTTCTCCATCACCACAGTTCAAAAGCATCAATTCTTTGGTGCTCAGTCTTCTTTATGGTCCAACTCTCACGTTCATACATGATTCATACCTTTGACTATATGGACCTTTGTTGGCAAAGAAATGTCTCTGATTTTTAATATGCTGTCTAGGTTTGTCATATCTTTTCTTCCAAGGAGCAAGCATCTATTAATTTCATGGCTGCAGTCAGTGTGTGCAGTGATTTTGGAGCCTAAGAAAATAAAGACTCTGTTTCCATTATTTCCCCATCTATTTGCTATGAAGTGATGGGACCAAATGCCATGATCTTCGTTTTTTAAATATTGAGTTTTAAGTCAGCTTTTTCAGTCTCCTCTTTCATCTTCATCAAGAGGCTTTTTAGCTCCTCTTTGCTTTCTGCCATAAGGGTGGTGTCATCTGCATATCTAAGGTTATTGATATTTCTCCTGGCAATCTTGATTCCAGCTTGTGCTTCATCCAGTCCAGCATTTCTCAAGATGTACTCTGCATATCAGGTAAGTAAGCAGGGTGATGATCAATACACAGCCTTGACATACTCTTTTCCCAATTTTGAACCAGTCTGTTCTTACATGTCTGGTTCTAACTGTTGCTTCTTGACCTGCATACAGACTTCTCAGGAGGCAGGTAAGATGATCTGGTATTCCCATCTCTTAAAGAATTTTCCACAGTTTGTTGTGATCCACACAGTCAAAGGCTTTAGCGTAGTCAATGAAGCAGAAGTAGATGTTTTTCTGGAATTCTGTTGCTTTTTCTATGATCCAGTGGATCATAGAACTTGATCTTTGGTTCCTCTGCCTTTTCTAAATCTAGCTTGAACATCTGGAAGTTCTCAGTTCAAGTACTCGCCTTTCAAAAATCTGTCTTTAAAAGTAAGCAATCAAACTAAATACCAACAGATTGTACGAAGTTAAAAGTTATTAATTAATATAACTCTACCTTAGTGATTGTAGTAACTATAAAATAATTAGCTTTGTTTCTCTCCCTCTTTGATTATCAGAATATTTTAAATGTATGGGTATATAGAATTGGACATGGAACAACAGACTGATTCCAAATAGGAAAAGGAGTACGTCAAGGCTGTATATTGTCACCCTGCTCATTTAACTTATATGCAGAGTACATTAGGAGAAATGCTGGGCTGGAAGAAGCACAAGCTGGAATCAAGATTGCCGGGAGAAATATCAATAACCTCAGATATGCAGATGACACCACCTTTATGGCAGAAAGTGAAGAGGAACTAAAGAGCCTCTTGATGAAAGTGAAAGAGGAGAGTGAAAAAGTTGGCTTAAAGCTCAACATTCAGGAAGCTAAAATCATGGCATCTGGTCCCATCAGATAGATGGGGAAATAGTGGAAACAGTGTCAGACTTTATTTTTGGGGGCTCCAAAATCACTGCAGATGGTGACTGCAGCCATGAAATTAAAGGACACTTACTCCTTGGAAGGAAAGTGATGACCAACCTAGAAAGCATATTAAAAAGCAGAGACATTACTTTGCCAACAAAGGTCCGTCTAGTCAAGGCTTTGATTTTTCCAGTGGTCATGTGTGGATGTGAGAATTGGACTGTGAAGAAAGCTGAGCACCAAAAAATTGATGCTTTTGAACTGTGGTGTTGGAGAAGACTCTTGAGAGTCCCTTGGACTGCAAGGAGAGCCAACCAGTCCATCCTAAAGGAGATCAGTCCTGGGTGTTCATTGGAAGGACTGATGCTGAATCTGAAACTCCAGTACTTTGGCCACCTGATGTGAAGAGTTGACTCATTGGAAAAGACCCTGATGCTGGGAGGGATTGGGGGCAGGAGGAGAAGGGGATGACAGAGGATGAGATGGCTGGATGGCATCATCGACTCGATGGACATAAGTTTGAGTAAACTCTGGGAGTTGGTGATGGACAGGGAGGCCTGGCGTGCTGTGATTCATGGGGTTGCAAAGAGTCGGACACGATTGAGCGACTGAACTGAACTGAACTGAAGGAGGATCTGAGAAAGCAAGATATTTTTAAATGTGAAAAATTTAATAAGAAAAGGAAAGACACTGTAACCTACTACTTATGGTTTCACTACTAATAATATAGAGTCAGATTATTATGTCTCCAATACATTAATCATCTTTTCTTAAACTTAGTTAACATAGAAACATGTATTTCAGTGAAACTTAATGAAAACTTTGAGTAAAAAGTTGCTGAGAATGTAATTTTGAGAATGACAAATGTTGGGTTAGCTGTTACCCTCTGTTTGGAAACATAAGAGTCAATATGTTTACAAAACAGTTACCAAAAAGTTAAATCCATTCTTATTCTGTATTTTGATATCTTAAGATTGAATTTTAGACTAATGCAAAGTTATCCTGTCTTTTGTCACCGTTAGGTTGAATTCTGACCCCATTTTGCTCTTTATTTTAATCATTATCAATCAAGAGCTGATAATGTTTTGGTAACTGTAACTTTACTGATCTTAGTGCAAACAACTACATATATATGTACATACACATTGTGGTTTCTCCTATCAAGTTAGGGAAAATCATAAGAAAGTATTTTATTAGAATGAATTTATTTCATCCCAGTAAAATAGACATGATTTTACCACTAATTTTGAAACTGCAGGCAAAATTTCATTCTTTTGCCTCTGTGTGCATGCTTGCTCAGTTGCTGTAGCAGTGTCTGGCTCTTTGCAGCCTGTGGACTGTAGCCTTCCAGGCTCCTCTGTCTGTGGGGCTTCCCAGGCAAGAATACTAGAATGGGTAGAGTTGCCCTCCTCCAGGGGATCTTCCGGACCCAGGAATGGAACCTGCATCTCCTGCATTAGACGCAGATTTTCACCACTGAGCCACTTGGGTAGCACTTTTCTGCCCATTTTATGTTAATTCTTAACACTTTTCTGCCCATTTTATGTTAATTCTGGATTTAAGAGAAACAACTCAGTCACAGTAAGGGAGCATCTTTACATCTGACGTGGCTGGGTATTGCTTTCCCCCTGCATTCAGGAGGGATTGGATATAGCCCTCAGGTAACATATCCTTGGATGCTCAAGACACTTAAATAAAATGCTCTAGTATTTGCATATAACCGATGGCTCATACTCCTGTACAATTTAAATAATCTAGATTAGTTATAATACCTATACAATGTAAATAGTAAATACAATGGAAATGCTGTGTAAATAGTTGTCAGTGCAAGGCAAATTCAAGCTTTGCTTTTTGGAACTTTCTGGAATGCTTTTTCCAAATATTTTAAATTCATGTTTGGTTAACTCCATGAGTGCAGAACCTGCAGATACGGAAGGGCCCTCTGTGGTTATATTCCCTGTCTAACACCTTTTCCCTAAGTGTTACAGAGAAAGCCATTTCCAGTTCTGAGTTTTCCTGTCCAATCAGAAAAACGCTCATCTTCTCTTCCCTCACACCATTATTTTCATTTGCCAGAGAGACAGGGAGGAAGCTGTGTGACCTCACTGATTTTGTGTATTTATGTCTAACTCTTACCCAGAGAGCTGCAGCAGCTTGCTGGGTTTTATATTCTAATTTTCAAGGTAGATTCAGATTTCAGGTGTCTTGACTACCTGACTTAAACCTGTCACACTTATTAGCCTCCTACAAAAATCCAGTCCCCTGTGAAACACTTGGAACATGGTTTGTAGCTCTTTCTTGAGAAACCATAATTTAGATAATCTGAGTATTATACAATGGGAGATTTAGTTGAATTTACCAGTTTCTACTAGAAAATATGGTAATTGAAGTTGATCCAGAGAGCCATGTCAGAACAAAGGAGTTCTGCTGCAATATTACCAAGAGGTTTTATTTAAAGAAAACTGGGAAAGTTCTGGGAGGCAATGAGTATTTCAACTGCCAAGTTCTAAGAGGAAATTTATTAGCGATACGCACAGTTGATATAACAGAGATAATGCAAGAGGGAAATATCTGCTTTGACTACTCTAGTTTGACACCAAAGCATGAATTTTATAGCTTTTAAGCTTCTAAATAAGTGATTTGAAATGCTCCCTCCAAATACCCATGCATATATATCCTCCTATCATTTATTCTCCATCTCTGCTTTCTTACTTTCTACCCTCCTACGAATGAGCAACTCCTTTGGAAATAGTTAAGAATAAGCAAGATAAGTAAGTAAGTAAGAATAAGTAAGATAAGTTAGATAAAGGAAAACAAGAAAGACGTAATGAATACTCTCTTAAAAATGCATAATGTTAAGTTGCAAGATAAAAAGTTCTTTTTGGAATTTGCTGTTAAATACAGCTAAACCTTAAATTTAGTAATTTTGGTTTGCAGCAGAAATTTAAAGTTGAAAGTATGGCACAGGTGATTCAGCAACACAAAGCAGCTTTGAGAAATGGACATCTGAATATACCTTATTTTGTTCTAAACTCAGCAAACCAAACCTATTTATTCAATTCCTTATTCCTCCCACTAAGTGTTGCAACTTCTCTGGATTATATGGTCTTAAAGTGAAGAAGGAATTCATAGGGCCTGGTCTCCGTCTCAGGCCTGTCCATGCTGACCCTGCTGGCCACCTCTCCAGTGGACTCTGAACTCTGTGTTTACTGCCTATGGAAATGACAACAGAAGGATAGGACCCCCTCCGGACAGGGAATCTTGAAGATCGTATCCAGGTTACTCATAGCCTAAGAGAACACATATACTAATCACCCCTTCCTCCAGACAGGCCATAAATTTTTCTGTACCTATCGGAGTGTAACCTTGTGCTTATCGATTATTGGCTAATTGTTTAACTGTCTGAGCACATGGCACATGAGTGATGGAGTTATTGGGATTGTATTTACCCTTCCTAAGTTTATATAAGTCTCAAGGAATTTGGGGTGGTGGGTTTGGACATGTACACATGGGGTATAAAAGATTTTCATAAATGCTGGTCGGGGCCCTTTGCTAAGAGGAGACTCTGCCTTGGGCCCGCTGGTGTAATAAACTGCACTCCACTATCTGCATTGTCCTCCTGAGTGAGTTTGTTTCCCGGAACGCGTGGCTACAACAAAAGCATGTAAGGAAAGGAAAAGCGTACAACCACAGGTTTAAACTGTTGTCAATATTATACATCAAATCCTCTCTCCAAAATCAGGTAACAGCTGACTTAATGTGTCAGTCGATATTTGCTACTAAAAATCTTTAAAATCTCTATGAGTACTTTTTCATACATAAACAGGTATCAAAGAAAACATGTGGGGACAAACACTGATCTTTTCTAGTGTTATAAACAAGAGAATTGCTAAATAAAATCATTCAAAGGGCACGATGTAAATACATTGAAGATATACAGCTAATAGAGAAATACAGCGACTAATGTTCACACAAGTTCACGCTTGCTAAGAAGATTCTTTGGTGAAAAAAATTGTTTCATCAAGTTAAGGCTGCACAAAATACTTCAGCTGTTTTTTCACCTAAATCAAATGTCATTATAGATGATATTTTCATTTATTTCCCCTGTTCTTCTTATTATTTTGAATGCCCTTATGGTTTCTAGGCAACCATGCTAATACTTTTCTTTTAAAAATCTACTGCACAGGAATACTACTCTTAAAAAAGATTGGTGGCCTTCCTATGAATATTTTAAGTCAGAAATAAATGCTAACCAGAAAAGAAGAAAAACATCATAATTATAAGCATCAGTTTTGAATGCTATGGTGCAGAAAGTTAAATAATGGGTAGCCTGTACATTATGAGCTCAACAATGACCCAAGAAAGAGGAAGAAGGTAGAGTTATGTTGATTTCCAGGAAAGATGCACAGAGAAGCTCCATGTCACATTCTGACCAGATCGTTTGATATTCATGCTTGTTAAGTCCTGAGGAGGGAATGAGGAAATTCATTTCAAAACAGCTGTGACAAGCACACCATCTGAGATAAGCAAGGATAGCCTGGACAAGAGAAGATCAATCGGGCAAGATGGTCTGCTTGCAAATTGGCACAGGCTGTAAGGGAAGAGACATTGTTTCTTTACATTTACTTTTCAGAAAACAGAAAAATGATCATGAGGTATGAGGCAGAAATAGGATGATTTGGGCTTAATGAAATTTTTTAATGATTAGGATTGGCTGCGGGGGGTTAGACTAATTCAAAGGCACTGAAATCTGTAATTGTACGTGTTTAAGGGAGATGACTGTCTTATGTACGTCACTGGACCCCCACATCCCTTCTTGGGTGTCTCATAGGCATCTTGACTTGAATGTGCCTTCAAACAAGCTCTGAATCTTCCCCTCTGCTCTTCCTCCCTGCTTTTCCAATCTCAGTGGTCATTGTTTAGGCTGAAAATAAAAAATCATCTGTAACTCCTCCTTTCTGTTTCTCATCTTTCACACCCAATACAACAGCAAATCCTATGGCTTAACATGCAGTTTAAAAGCAGACTGTCTCATCACTTTTCTCCGTTTATCATCTCCTACATCCATCAACCCCCATCTCTGTCTGCTGTCATCACTTGGTCGTGATGGCTCCTTAGCGATGTCCCTGCTTCCACATGGGGTCCCTGAAGCCTATTCTCTTCAAGGACATCTTGTAAAAAATCATAACCAATCATGTTAGTCTTTTGTTCAGATCCCTCTGATAACATATCATTCCACTTGGAATAAAACCCAAAGTTCATATATATTAAAACTAAGACTCATGTTGTTGTGTGTCTGAGTGACTCACTTATATCACTTTTTACTTCCCCTCTTTCCTTTTGCTTCAACCTCTGGAACCATGTGGTAGACTGTAGACTCACCAACACATTCTTGCCATGAGGTCTCTATTCTCAATGCTCTTTCTGCCTGAAACGTTATCCCCCAAGTATCTACATGGTTTTCTCTCTCATTTCAGTTAAAGCTCTGCTTAAATGTCAGTTTATCAAGAGAGACCTTCCCCCAAATTCTCCTTATAAGGTATTACAACCATTACCCATCACCTCTATTTCCTTTCTCTTTACAGCATCATCTAATATGCTATACTTCTGTTTACATTTTTAGCATCTGAATATCATGACTAGAATACAATTCTCTCTTGTTTGATTATATAATCTCTTCTATAAACTCTATTCCCAGACCCCAAAATGTGGTGTCCAATAGATGATGCTCAAAGAATATTTTTTTGATGAATGTTATTAGAAGCATTTCAGCATGAGCAAGAGATTGGAGCATGCTAAGTTACTTCAATCATGTCCAACTCTCTGCAACCCTATGGACTTCTCTGTCCATGGGGCTCTCCAGGCCAAAATACTGGAGTGGGTTTCCATCTCCTTCTCCAGGGGATCTTCCCAACCCAGGGACTGAGCCGCATCTCTTGCATTGGTAGGCAGATTCTTTACCACTGAGCCACCAGGGAAGCCCAATAAGGTTCCTTATAAATCTGCAATTCTCCTATCTCCACCAAGAGATCTATTTTGCTTATTCTCTAGATTAGTTATCTTTTGCAGATTAACTTGGGTATTTTCTTTAATTTTTTCTGAAAGTACTTGCTCTTTATGTTCCAACACCCCCAAATTTCTTATGAAGCTCATTAATTTTATGGAAACTGTTTATGACTACCAGGTTGTTATGTTACAAAATGTTAGATTCATTTTAGTTCTCCTGTCATTACCAACTTAACCATTTGAGTTCTTTTCCTGAGGAGCCTTCTGAGCATAGTTATAAGAGAGTTATAATGACTTTTTAGCAGGCAACTTTGCCAGTAGGATTGCCATTCAAAACTGTTTATCATAGCAGTTTTAACTTACCAGAGATACAAATGTTATTATTAGCTCTCCAGGTTCTTACTACAGGGGGTATATAAGACTGGTTTTTGGTTTTGAAGTTTGCGATTTCTCTCACAGGCATATGAAGTTAAGACAACTTGCTTTAGATGGATTCTTAAAAACTGGTGGGATATAGTTTTCATAAAGATCAGCAAGTTGCTTTCCAGATAAATATATGTTACATTGTTTGCACTGAGAGCCCAAGATGATCTAAAGATATGGAAATGGCAGAGAATAAAGAGCTAAGTATCGCTAAGTGGTAGCACAGGTTTATTCATCAGTCTTAAAAATTTATTTATATTCATTGTAAATATGAACACCTATTCTGGACCACAATAATGCCTGGTGATAGGGTGACTTTAAGAAGTTTTCCATCTGTCTGGGAGGCAGATAAATGGATCTGACACAATGTGTCAGACACGTTCTAATTGAAAGAGAGTTGATTTACAGCATTGTGCCAGTCTCTACCATACAGCAAGGAGACTCAGTTATACTGAAGAAGGAATTCATAGGGCCTGGACTCCATCTCAGGCCTGTCCCTGCTGGTCGTGCGTGGCCACCTCTCCAGTGGACTCTGAACTCTGTGCTCAGCGCCTGTGGGAATGACAATGGAAGGATAAGACCCCCTCGGGGCAGGGGAATCTTGAAGATCACATCCAGGTTACTCATTGCCTAAGAGAAAACAGACACTAATCACCCCTGCCTCCAGACAGTATCTATCGGAATGTAACCACAGGCTTATCAGTTATTAACTGGTTGGAATGTAACCGCAGGCTTATTGATTGTTAACTGTTTGAACACATAACACGTGAATGATGGGGTTATTGTGATTGTATTTACCCTTCCTTTGTAAGCCTCAAGGGATTTGGGGTGGTGGGTTTGGACACGTACCCATGGGGTATAAAAGATTTTCACAAATGCTGGTCGGGGTCCTTGGCTAAGAGGAGACTCTGCCTTGGGCCCGCCGGTGTAATAAACTGCACTCCACTATCTGCATTGTCCTTCTGAGTGAGTTTGTTTCCCGGAAAGAGTGGCTATAACAATACACATATAGATATTCCTTTTTATATCCTTTTCCATTTTGGTTTATCACAGCATGTTGAATATAGTTCCCTGTGCTATACAGTAGAGCCTTGTTGTTTATCCAAGACTTTTATAATCGTTTATATCTGCTAATCTCTAACTCCAAGTCCGCCCTCCCTCACCCCTTCCTCCTTGGCAACCATAAGTCTGTTCTTCACAACACACTGTGTTTCATGTCACAGTTGCAGTGAGTACAAATTGTAGGGATTGAAAGAGGTCTTTTTTCCCCCTCTGTTCACTTATGGAGGAGGAGGTCTCGCTCAGTCGTGTCCGACTCTTTGCGACCCCGTGGAAGGTAGCCTACCAGGCTCCGCCGTCCATGGGATTTTCCAGGCAAGAATACTGGAGTGGGCTGCCATTTGCTTCTCCGTTCAGTTATAGTGAATGCTGATTTTTCAGCTCCGTTGTGGAAATAAAACATTTGCTTATGAGCAGGTTGTGTGTGTGTATGTGTTAGTCGCTCAGTTGTGTCCAGTTCTTGGCAAACCCAAGGACTATAGCTCGTCAGGCTCCTCTGTCCATGGAATTCTCCAGCAAAAATACTTGAGTGGGTCGCTAGTCCCTTCTCCAGGGCATCTTCCCAACCCAGGGATGGAACCCAGGTCTTCTGCTTTGCATGCAGATTCTTTACCCTCTGAGCCACCAAGGAAGCCCCTTGGGCAGGATACTACAAAATAATACTTAGATGGGAAAATGGTCATTACAGTGAATATAATGCTCAGTTTGGGTTTGGAAATGATGTGCTACTTCCTCATCACAAAGGAAATACCTTTCTGGTAAGATGATTCAGGCCTTCCCTGCCGGCTCAGCGGGTAAAGAATCTGCCTGCCCTGTGGGAAGCCCAGGTTCAATCCCTGGGTCAGGAAGATCCCCTGGAGGAGGGAATGGCTGCCTACTCCAGCGGGCTTCCCTGGTGGCTCAGCTGGTAAAGAATCCGCCTGCAAGGCAGGAGATCCCAGTCTGATTCCTGGGTTGGGAAGTTCCCCTGGAGAAGGGATAGGCTACCCACTCCAGTATTCTTGCCTGGAGAATCCCCACGGACAGAGAAACCTTGTGGGCTACGGTCCATGGGGGTCACAAAGAGTCAGACAGGGCTGAGCGACCATGCACACACACACCTACTCCAGTATTCTTGCCTGGAGAATTTCATGGACAGAGGAACCTGGGTTACGAAGAGTAGGAAATGGGAGACTAACACTTACTTTACTTATGACATAATTTAACTAGTAACTGATGGTTTCACATTGATGTATTGTCCACCTGGTCATCTTATTCTTTTGTTTCTCTGGTGGTAGTAAAGTATACCGAGAGTGGAGTGATCTTAAATGAGACCATGTGGTGAGACATAAGCTTCATTCAGTAGAACTGAGTACCAGTTCCCACTTTAACACTAACTTATCTACTGATAGCCTGTCTTTCATGACAAAATAACCTTCCTTGGGTTGTGCTATCTTTATCTGATTAATAAAAGGGCTGAACAAAATCATCTCCAAGTGAACTCACTGGCCACATCTTGTTCTAAAATGTAATATTCAAAGGGGAACTAGTGCAAGTAACTCAGAAGCACCTTCATTTTTTTTTTTTCACTCAGACCTAGTTCTTTTTCAATGAAAAGCACAAATTTCAACCCCAATCTGTTGAAAACTCTAGCCAATCCTGTCCATAAAAAAACCTTTCTGTGACGATGGAAATGTTCCATAGCTGTACTGTTCAATATGGTACCACCAGTCATATTTGGTTAAGCACTTGAAACTACTCTAGAGCAACAAAGGAACCAATTTTAGATGTTGTTTAACTTCATTAATTCTAATGTAAATGATTCCCGCTGGTAAAGAATCTGCCTGCAATGTGGGAGACCTGGGTTTGATCCCTGGGTTGGGAAGATCCCCTGGAGAAAGGAAATGCTACCCACTCCAGTATTCTGGCCTGGAGAATTCCATGAACTGTATATATGAGACCAGTGACTAACTTATTGGGCAACACATCTAAAGCCACTATGTATAGGACATTCCCTGGAAGTCCAGTGGTTAAGACTCTGTGCTCCCAATGCAGGGGGTGAGGGTTTGAGCCCTGGTTGGTAACTAAGATCCCACATGCCTCCCAGTGTGGCCAAAAACAAATTAATTAATTAATTAAAAAATGAAAAAATACCAACAGGATTTGCAACACATGTGACAAAAGGTTAATATTAAAAATAAAGACACTGTACAATTAATATAAAAAGGATATGATAACTTGTAAGTTTTTTTTTTTAAAGACAGTGTTCATTGGATATGTTTTCTGTTCTGCATTTCTACTTTAATAAAGCAGTATCATTTGTACAATGAACTACTAATGGAAACTAGGATGCTAGTAAAAGAAAAGCATTTAGAGCACATTGTGCATAATGGAAATGATCACCCACCATTGCTTTGCTTTCACCATATGTGTTCAATGGCATTTATATAAATTGGAAAGGATCATTTCTTTTATCGGCATTTTAAGTCAGTAGAGTAGTGCTTTTTAGTGTGTTTCACTCCTCGTTTTTTCTTGAATATGTGAAAATGTCATTGAAGCTTAAATTAGGAAGGTACTTTAAAGGTCATGAGATTAGTGTATCCTTTCCATTTCTTTGTAGGTTATCATATATTCTATTTTTCAGAGTCTTTACCTATATAAATATGCATTAAATAAAATTAACTTTGAATAAATAAGTGAAAATGACTTCACATTTCAAAAACTTGAAAATATTATGGATACACTTCAACAGGACTTCCCTGATGGCTCAACCAGTAAAGAACCTGCCTGACAATGCAGGAGGTATAAGAGACATGCATTCAAATCCTGGGTCAGGAATATCCCCTGGAAGAAGAAATGGCAACCCACTTCAGTGTTCTTGCTTGGGAAATCCCATGGACAGAAAAGCCTGGTGGACTATAGTCCATGGATCACAAAGAATAGGACACAACTGAGCGTGCATGCATGCACACACACACACAGTGTTTCTGAATTGTTATCGGAAGAGACAATTGTATGCTTAATAAACCAGTAATAAAATATGAAAACAAATACCTCATAATACTGCATTTGTGACCAAATGTGCTGTTGTCACTGTCTTTTTTTACTTTTACAAAAGTATTGTGTATGCTATAACTCTGAAATATATTCCAGGAATTCAATAGATGAGAATAATAACCATGTAAATAAACACAAAAACATATACAAATGTTTGTTGAATGCCTATCTGTGCCTAGTATTCTGAAAAATATAGAGAAAAATATTATATTTTCTCTGTTTCAAGAAGTTCACAGATTAATGAAGAGACAAGAAAGAACTATTCAATAAATCAAAAATCATTCCAATATTTAAACAATGGTTTTTCCAGTAGTCATGTATGGATGTGAGAGTTGGACCATAAAGAAGGCTGAGCACTGAAGAATTGATGCTTTCAAGCTGTGGTGCCGGAGAAGACTCTTGAGGGTCCCTTGGATAACAAAGAAATCAAACCAGTCAATCCTAAAGGAAATCAGTCCTGAATATTCAAAGACTGATGCTGAAGCTGAAGCTTGGCCACCTAATGTGAAGAGCCAACTCATTGGAAAAGACCCTGATGCTGGGAAAGGTTGAAGGCAAAAAGAGAAAGGGGTGGCAGAGGATGAGATGGTTAGATAGCATCACCAACTCAATGGACATGAATTTGAGCAAACTCCGGGATCCAGTGAAGGACAGGGAAGCCTGGTGTGCTGCAACCCCCCTGGGGTTGCAAAGAGTCAAACACGCCTTAGTGACTGAACAACAATGGTGTGAGTTATGCACAATGAGGAAATTTGAAGAGACTCAAACATTAAGCTTTTTTTCTTCTTGGTGTATTTGCTGAGTCATTGTACCATTGATACTAAGGAGGTGGGGAACTAAGCCAACTGTTACTAAAAGGCAGAGTGAGAACTCCTGCAGAGAACATGAAATAATTAGGGAAAAGAATGGTTGGAAATGGCAGTATTTATCAGATTTTGTAGATGGGAAAGTCAGAGAGCTGCTTCCTCCACACTATTTTAGCAAGAAGATAAGGAGTTCAGAAAACTAAGATCATGGCATCTGGTCCCATCACTTCATGGGAAATAGACAGGGAAACAGTGGAAACAGTGTCAGACTTTATTTTTTTGGGCTCCAAAATCACTGCAGATGGTGATTGCAGCCATGAAATTAAAAGACGCTTACTCCTTGGAAGGAAAGTTATGACCAACCTAGATAGCGTATTAAAAAGCAGAGACATTGCCAACAAAGGTCCGTCTAGCAGATGGTGATTGCAGCCATGAAATTAAAAGATGCTTACTCCTTGGAAGGAAAGTTATGACCAACCTAGATAGCATATTAAAAAGCAGAGACATTACTTTGCCAACAAAGGTCCGTCTAGTCAAGGCTATGGTTTTTCCAGGGGTCATGTATGGATGTGAGAGTTGCACTGTGAAGAAAGCTGAGTGCTGAAGAATTGATGGTTTTGAACTATGGTGTTGGAGAAGATCTTGAGAGTCCCTTGGACTGCAAGGAGATCCAACCAGTCCATCCTGAAGGAGATCAGTCCTGGGTGTTCATTGGAAGGACTGATGCTGAAGCTGAAACTCCAATACTTTGGCCACCTGATGTGAAGAGTTGACTCATTGGAAAAGACCCTGATGCTGGGAGGGATTGGGGGCAGGAGGAGAAGGGGACGACAGAGGATGAGATGGCTGGATGGCATCACCGACTTGATGGACATAAGTTTGAATAAACTCCGGGAGTTTGTGATAGACAGGGAGGCATGGCGTGCTGTAATTCATGGGGTCGCACACAGTCGGACACGACTGAGCTGAGCTGAGCTGAACTGAAGGAGTTTCCAGGCACCCCCTCAGATAGGCTCTAGCTTCCCTGGTACTCAGATGGTAAAGCTTCTTCCTGCAATGCAGGAGACCTGGGTTCTATCCCTGGGTTGGGAAGATCCCCTGGAGAAGGAAATGGCAACCCACTCCAGTACTCTTGTCTGGAAAATTCCATGGAGAGAGGAGTCTGGTAGGCTAAAATCCACGGGGTTTCAAAGAGTTGGACGTGACTGAGTGACTTCACTTTCATACCTAAGGATCAGGGATTAAGCTCGGTCGAATGAATGTTGCTGGCAGTAATTTAGTTCAGACTCATTTCAACTTTGTATTAGATTGAGAGGTTTATCAGGGTGATCAACCTGTCACCCTGTTGGCATCACCCTCAACTGATTAAAAAGCTTGGTTGTAGAACCACATTCCTTTGACTGCACTCTACATTGCTTCATTTTCTGGCTAGGTAGAGTAGAATTGAGCAATTATGATGAACTTGTACTTAATGAAGACTTAACAAACATTAATATTGTCAGAACATAATCCAGTGCTGGTAATATGTGTATCCCAGAGTGTTAAGATTTTTAATTAATCTGAACAACATGTACTTGCAAGGATCTATATGTTGTAACAGTGTCGAGGCCACTTTTTTATATTGAAAGAATCTCAGAGCTAGAGCTTATCTAATTGAGATTGTCTTATCGGACCAGAGAGAAAATTGAACGCACTAAGAGTTTTTATATGCCCAAGTCCCCTAATGACATGTTTGTTTCTCATATGGCAAATTACCATGATGCCAAATTCATTGATAGAGGATCACATTTGTATCCAGTCAGAATTAATCTGATCATGTCATTAAAGACATAGCCTTTAATTTACCCAATGTTGATTTAAAAAGAAGCCCAAAGTTCTGAGCTCATATGCATGTTTATCTTGATCCTCTATCTTGTTTTGTAGATTTAGCACCACTGGTCATTCTGATAAATCAGTCCACACTAGGTAACAATCAGAGTTAATCTAAAGACTCTGAAATCATATGCAAGACTTTGTGGTTTATATCTATTTGCATTTTTCTGGTGAAAGAAACCCTCTAAACAGTTAATATCCTTGCTTTAGATATGTAAACACTTTAATGTAATAAATCTCAGGTCAGTAAAAGCAATATACTGAGATCCTATAAGCAGACCAAACTTAGCAACAAGGTAATAGTTATTTTTTCTTTTCAGGAAAATCACCATTGGATACCACTGGATACCAAAAAATACCATTGTCATTTTTTCAAGACAAAAGTGAAGATACTGACTTAAGTCTCTTTTCCCAAACTGAAATTCATAGTGTGGAACATTTTCATCTGATGTATCTAAAAACTGACTATCTTTTTAAAGTATAATATTATTTAACATCTTTATTTAGACATAATTCATCTACCATAAAATTTGGGCTTCCCCAATAGCTCAGTGGTAAAGAATCCACCTGTCAATGCAGGTGATGTGCATTCGATCCCTGGGTTGGAAAGATATCTTGGAGGAGGAAATGGCAACCCACTCTAGTATTCTTGCCTGGAGAATCCTATGGTCAAAGAAGCCTGGTAGGCGACAGTCTATGGGGTAGCAAAAGGATCGGACATGACTTAGCAAATAACAACAACCATAAAATTTACCCATTTAAAGTATATAATTCAAATGTTTCTAGTATATTCACAGAAGTGTGTAACCATTGTTATTTTTGTTATTTGCTAAGTTGTGTCTGACTCTTTGTGACCTCATTGCCTACAGCACACCAGGCTTCCCTGTCCTTCACTATCTCCTGGAGCTTGTTCAAACTCATGTCCCTTGTGTCCGTGATGCTATTCAACCAGGTCATCCTCTGCTGCCCCCTTATTCTGATGCCTTCAATCTTTCCCAGCATCAGGGTCTTTTCCAGTGAGTAGGCTCTTTGCATCAGGTGACCAAAGTACTGAAGCTTCAGCATCAGCATCAGTCCTTTCAATGAATATTCAGGATTGATTTCCTTTAGGATTGACTCGTTTTATCTCCTTGCTGTCCAAGAGACTCTCAAGAGTCTTTTCCAACACCACAATTTGAAAGCATCAATTCTTTGGTGGTCAGCCTTTCTTTACGATGCAACTCCCACATCCGTACATGACTACTGGAAAAACCATATCTTTGACTATATGGACCTTTGTCAGCAAAGTGATGTCTTTGCTTTTTAATATGTTGTCTAGGTTTGTCATAGTTTTCCTTACAAGGAGCAAGTATCTTTTAATTTCATGGCTGCAGTAACCTTTACCACAGACTGATTAGTAGTCAGTCCTCATTTTCCCACCCCTAAGCCCTTGCAACCACTAATCTACTTTCTTCTCTATAGATTTGCCTATTCTGGACATCTCATAAATGTAATCATATAACATGTGCTCTCTTGTAGCTGACTTCTTTCACTGAGCATACTTTTTTTTCAGTCCACATCCATTTTTATTGTAGAGTAGTATCCATTGTGTGGGTGGACTAGTTTTATTTATCCATTTATCTGTTGATGGACATTTAGGTTGTTTCCGTCTTTCATTATTATGAAAGATAACTTTCAATTATTATGAGTTATAATGCTGTTGTGAACATAAAGGTACAAGTTTTGTGTAGACATGCCTCTTCATTTCTCTTAGGAATGGGATACCAAGGAGTGTAATTCCTGGGTCATATGGTTAAGTCTAGGTTTAACATTTTGCAGGACTGTCAAACGACTTTACAACATGGCTGCACCAATTTACATTCTCACCAGCAAAGTATGAAGATTCCAAGTTCTCCACATCCATATCAGCTATGACAACTCAACAGTTGTTATCGTCTGTCCTTTTTATTAGAGTAATCATCCTAATGGTATGAAGTGATATCTCAGTGCAGTTTTAATTTGCACTAATGTTAGTGCTTTTCTGCATTTCAAATTCCCTGAATCAGATTCTGTCTAAATACAGTGATATAAATAAATTGAATTCCAGCTTCCAACCCAGTCTAATTGGTGCTGAACTTTAAACAGAATAAAAATGCTATAAACTTGGATACAAGCAGATATTTATCTTGCTACAAATAAAATTATTGCCTGGAAGCTACTAAAAAGACTCCCCACAGCAAACTGTTTGATTTTTAACACCAGGCCATCCTTAGAAGACAATAATAGTTCTTTTCTTTAGCCATTCTCTTCATTTTTGTAAATTTCAAATTATTTCATTACATAAAGATATTAATGTATTATTTACAAAACTGTGGACCTACCTTGTGCTGTTCATTTCATAGGAAATAGCTTCTTGATTGTATTTTCATCAGGGCATTGCTTCAGATGGCTTTACAATGTTCAAAAATCATAAATGTTCCAATGCAGCTTCACTTGTAGCCTGCTGAATGTGTTTACTGCCCTGTAGTTTAGACACCTGAACCTTGAAAGGAGCCACTGTGCCAGGCACAGCCTACTGAGTTATTTTCAAAATACAGAGTGTAGGGAGAAGGTTGTCAGCAATGGAAAAAAAGTTATGAACTGGACTAGTTAGTACTACAGGGTGTAAAAACTATATTTCCAGACTTTTAGTTCAACTTGTTTTTCTCTCTAATTTTCAAAATCTTTACCTGAAAGTTCCGTCCCTTAAAAATGAACAGCACTTACCATAACAGACATCTCACTCCATATCTGTTCATCTTAACCAATTTTTGCTTCCTGAAAACCATTTCAGATAATTCATTATGTCTTTCTCTCTAAGATAACTAAATATTTACTCTTTAGAAGATGCATGGTACTCACTTCATAGATCATGACCTATGAATACTAGAACAGCTGATCAAAGGGATTCTTAGAGGCAATATGTTTTCTTATGCTCTTAAGTTCTAAAGGAAAAAAGAGAAGAAATAATAAGAAAAAAAATATAAAATACTGTTACATACTACCGTATATTATTTTGTTATCATGCTTGACATTCTTCTAAAGAAAGTGTAAAATTTACGTCATGTATGCAAGCTCGTGTAACATGATTGCCATCATAATAACATTTATTGATAATTTCTATACAACAAGCATTTTGTAAATGTGACACAGATGAGAACTCAACAAAAACAATACACTTGAAAAGAAGCAACACTTTGAGAAAAGTGCATTTCCTCTGTGGCTCAGCCGTAAGGAATCCACCTGCAGGGTAGGAGACATGGGTTCAGTCCTTGGTCAGGAAGATCCTCTGGAGAAGGAAATGGCAACCCACTCCAGTATTTTTGCCTGGGAAATCCCCCAGAGAGAGGAGCCTGGCTGGCTACAGTCCATGGGGTTGCAAAAAAGTCAGACATGACTTAGCCACTAAACCACCACCACCATGAGACAAATACTGTTAAGTACTGTTAAGACCTGTACATTTTACAAAGGTATTTAATCAAGCAATTAAGTGATCGGCACAACTTCAAACACCAGAGGGGCAGAGTCAGTATTTAAACCTAGGCAACCAGGTTCTAGAGTCTGTTCTCTTAAGTATCAAGGAATAGTGCCTCTACATAAAACTAAAATATGATTTTATATTTCTCATTCTAAAGGAACAATTGAACATCAACACTTAACCCCTCCTTTCCCTTATAAAATCCCAAGAAAAATACAGTGAAAATGAATGAGAAGGAAAAAAAAAAAAACTGTAACAATAGTGGAAAAAATGATCTAGAAGAGCATAGATAATTTTATGAATTTCTGAACAAGAAAAATAGATGGAAGTACAGTGACGGTCTGTAAAGGAGAAATCACAGTCCAGGAAACACTGCCGAGGAACCCACAGTAAAGGTGAGGGCATATTTCTCAGGCACTGACCTCAGTTTGGAGATTCACAGAACAAGTACAGGAAAGTATGCATTCAGACCCGTGATTGAAAGGCAATCTGAAGAAGAGCTCTGATGCCAACCAACCTCCTGACCTCCACCCTTACAGAATGACTACAGGATCAGGGGTTTCTAGGGTAAATCTAGGATGACACTGACAAAAATAATATGGGATCATTTGCCTGGGGAAAGCTAGGCTTCTAGGTTGGGAACCAAGACTCTAGGATAAAGACATCTTAATTCTGGCACTGAAAGTGGAGATCAGTGCATGTTCTCCCTAAAGCAAAGGCAGCACATGGATGCTTACACCCCTTGTACATCACTGACAGTCAGCATGGAAGCCAGGAGCAAATACGTCTAAAAGTGTCTTGAGGAAATTCAGAACAGATCCTAAGAGTTTCAGCATTATTCTTCATTCATAAATATGGATGGATTAGCAGGATTACCAAACAGTTGAGAAAGCACCGAAGAGAAGGACCAAGATAAACAAACTAAAGAACTGAATCTGGAAGGAAAGAGATTATATACGTTATTTACATAGAAAAAGACTAGAATATAGAATTAAACAAAGAAATGGAGAATATCAGAGACTAGTAAAGGGAGGGAAGATCAATCTAGGAAACTTGGTATTTATCAAGTGAAAGGACCACTACACAAAGAATCCTCAGAATATGCAGAAAGGCAGTAATGAAAGAAAGTGCAATTTCCATTTTCTTGATGATGAAGAAAGATAGGGCTTCCCTGGTGACTCAGTCAGTAAAGAATCTACATGCAATGCAAGAGACCACCTGCAATGCAGGAGACATAGTTTCCAACCCTGGGTCCGGAAGATCTCTTGGAAAAAGAAATGGCAACCCACTCCAGTATTCCTGTTTGGGAAATCCCATGGACAGAGGAGCCTGTTGGGCTACAGCCCACGAGGTCTCAAAAGACTTGGACTTGACTTAGGGACTGAATCACGTACTTGAAGAAAGATAAGTCTTCATTACCTGGAGGAACAACAAAAGATATACAAATAAGTATCTCCTGGTGAAATAGCAGGACCTCAAATGTCAAAAGACTATCCAAAAATTTCCCAAGAGGAAATACAAAGCACAGCAGATTGCCTATAAAGGAATGAAGATCAGATGGGTGTCAGGCACCTTGTTGGTAATCACTGAAAGTGTAAGAAAATGGAAGAATCTTCAATGTTTCGAAGGAAGATGACTGAACCTAAAATACATATCCAGATATGTAACCTTGAGTGTCTCCTTCACTTTGGCTCCTCATCAGTTTAATCCATCTAATTTTATCAAGTCCTACCCCTGCCCAAGTGGATGTGAGTGTCACTATTAGCAAAACACCATGAAGCGAGGGAAATGGAGAATATTAAAAAAATTCATCTCTGCCAACAGAAATAAAATTTTGAGAATGAACCTGAGTATCCTATTTCACTGTCTTTTAAAGGAATGGAAATTTACTTCTGTTTTCTAATTCACTGAAGACAATTAAGAGCAGTCACTGAGAGGTCAATGTGTGTTTAAAAATACAACTGGATATCCACATGCAAAAAAAATATTCTAAACATCATGCCCATCCCCCAAAATTAACTCAAACTGGATCACAGACCTAAATGTAAAACACAAAACTATAAAATGCCTAGAGAATAATGTGGGAGAAAATCAAGACGACCTTGGGTTTGGTGAGGACTTTTTAGATAATGACACCAAAGATATGATTCAAGAAAGAAATAATTGATAAGTTGGACTTCATTAGAATTAAAATTTGCTTCTTTGTGAAAGACAGGTCAAGAAAATAAAAGGCCAAGCTACAGACTGGGAGAAAATATTTGCAAAAGACATAGCCGATAATGGAGTGTTATCCAAAATACACAAAGATGATTTTGTTGCTTAAAATTCAGCAATAAAAAAAGATTTTTAAAAAGACCTGAGCTGACCACCAAAGAAGATATACAGATGGCAAATAAGCATATGAAAAGATGCTCTGTATCATATGGTGTCAGGGAAATGCAAATTAAAACAACAATGAACAAGAGACCACTACACAGTTATTTTTTGTTGTTGTTCAGTCGTGATCTCCTGGACTGCAGCACGCCAGGTTTCCCTGTCCATCACCATCTCCTGGAGCTTGCTTAAACTCATGTTCATTGAGTCAGTGATGCCATCCAACCATCTCATTGTCTGTCATCCCCTTCGCCTCCTGCCTTCAGTCTTTCCGAACATCAGGGTCTTTTCCAATGAGTCAGCAGTTGGCATCAGGTGGCTAAAGTATTGAAGCTTCAGCTTCAGCATAAGTCCTTCCAATGAATAGTTAGGATTGATTTCCTTTAGGATTGACTGGTTGGATCTCCTTGTAGTCCAAGGGACTCTCAAGAGTCTTCTCCAACACCACAGCTCAAAAGCATCAGTTCTTTGGCACTCAGCCTTCTTTATGGTCCAACTCTCATACCCATACATGACAACTGGAAAAACCATAACTTTGACTATACAGACCTTTGTGGGCAAAGTAATGTCTCTGCTTTTTACTACTCTGTCTAGATTTGGCATAGCTTTTCTTCTAAGAAGCAAGCTTATTTTAATTTCATGTTTGCAGTCATTGTCATAACACAGTTATTAGAATGGCAAAAATCCATAACACTGACATCAAACGCTGATGATATGAAACAAAAGGAACTCTTATTCATTGTTAGTGGGAATGAAAAGTGGTCCAACTACTTTGAAAGACAATTTGGCAGTTTTTTTTAAACAGTACTAAACATACTTCTATTATACAATCCAACAATCATGCTCCTTGGTATTATACCCACAGAAAAATCTGCACAACTAAGATATTCCCTAATAGGTGAAGGGATAAATAATCTGTAGTACACCCAGACAATGGAATATTATTCAGCACTAAAAATAAATGAGCTATCAGGCCATGAAAAGACACGGAGGACCTTTCAAGGCATATTACTGAGTGAAAGAAGTCAATCTGAAAAAGCTACACAGAATTCCAACATTCCAGAAGAGGCAAAACTATGGAGACAATGCAAAGATCAGTGGTTGCCATGGGTTCACTGAGTGGAGACTGAGTACATGAAGTGCAAGGTTTTTTTAGGGTGGTAAATTACTCTGTATAATAATATGTATGATGTTAATATAATATGTATAAAATTATACATGTATACATAGAATATGTATAATGTGTATAATATTATTATTCATAATAATATATATAATAAAATTATTCCATATAGTAATGTTCTGTATAATAACAATTATGGTTGACAGGTGACACTTTGTTTTAGGCAAAACTCACAGAACCCTACAGTGCAGAGTTGTAACCTTAAGGCACACAAAATTAAAAAAAAAAATAATTTAGTAGGTCTGAGGATTCCAGGAAAGGAAACATAATATGACAACTGCATTATACCTCTATGAAACAACTTCACTGAAGTGGATAGCAGAAAAATGTGCTTTCAGAGATGTATACATAGAAAGTAGGTGATGCTAGTGGTAAAGAACCCATTTGCCAATGCAGATGACTTGAGAGATATGGGTTTGAGCCCTGGGTCAGGAAGATCCCCTGGTGGATAGCATGGCAACCCACTCCAGTATTCTTGCCTGGAGAATCCCATGGACAGAGGAGCCTGGTGGGCTACAGTCCATGGGGTTGCACAGAGTTGGACTGGACTGAAGCTACTTAGCACACATGCATATAAAAAGGAAATTGCCTCAACTCATCTGGGCACCACAAAATATCAAACACTTTTCCACTTTTGGTAAAAACTCACACATATAATGTAATTAAATTGCACAACTTTGAAATCTAAGGTTTTTTTCCCCCTCCTGATTATAAACTCTGAGTTTCTGAATTTCCAGCTTTATGCTTCACAGACCCTCACTTGTAACACACTTTTAATGAGTTCCCCTTCTTTAATCACAATTTCTACCACCCATCAATGCAAGCTCATTCTCCTTCTCAACAAATAAATGGGCAATAAAGCAATCACAACAAACCCACAAAGCATTTAAGGTCACACCACTCAACACTTTAACTGTAAAATTATAATTCTTGGGTTTTTCCAAACATTTATAACACTCTGAGCTCATTCGGTAAGAGGAAATATATTTATTTCTGTCAACACATTTTAGTGATTTCTTCTTCTTTTGTGAGAGTCTCTAAGGGTTTCCTAATTAGAGGAATTTACAGAAAATGTCAAACAGTCTAAATAACTGATGTGTTGTAATTAAAGTCTTAGCAATTGAGCAAATTAACCTTTATATTTTAACAACATCAAACTACATGGCAGTTTCCACAGTTTCTAAAGCAAGCAATTAGGAGAATTTTAAAAACCGGGAAAAAGAGGGAAAAAATTTCTGGAATGTTACTATCATAGTCTAAGTGTGGAATTAAATTGATAGCAGTGGTCTTTCTCTAACATTACAAATAGTGAAAGCACTTCATTGTTAAAATATAAGACCTTAATTTATTTCAGGTGATGTAAAATTAGGTTAATAAAATATCTATAATTTTACTTGTTAAGGCTTTAGTAATATTTTAAAATTTCAATATATGTCATAGTATATTGATAAGAAATGTAAACATTATTTTAAATGATATAGTAAAATCAGAAACATTACTTTGCTGACAAAGGTCCATCTAGTCAAGGCTATGGTTTCTCCAGTTGTCATGTATGGATGTGAGAGTTGGACTATAAAGAAAGCCGAGTGCAGAAGAATTGATGCTTTTGAACTGTGGTGTTGGCAAAGACTCTTGAGAGTCCCTGGGACTGCAAGGAGATCCAACCAGTTCATCTTAAAGGAGATCAGTCCTGGGTATTCATTGGAAGGTCTGATGTTGAAGCTGAAACTCCAATACTTTGGCCACCCGATGTGAAGACCTGACTCATTGGAAAAGACCCTGATGCTGGGAAAGATTGAGGGCAGGAGGAGAAGGGGACAACAGAGGATGAGATGGTTGGATGGCATCACTGACTCAATGGACATGAGTTTGGGTGGGCTCCAGGAGTTGGTGTTGGACAGGGAGGCCTGGCGTGCTGCAGCTCATGAGGTCACAAAGAGTCGGACATGACTGAGCGATTGAACTGAACTGAAAATCAGATAGGGCTTCCCAGGTAGCTCAGTGGTAAAGAATCCACCTATCAATGCAGGAGACATGGGTTCAATCCCTGAGTAGGGAAGATCCCCTGGAGAAGGAAATGGCAATGCACTCCAATATTCCTGCCTGGAAAATTCCATGGACAGAGGAGCCTGGTGGGTTATAGTCAAAGAGGTCACAAAGAGTAGGACACAACTTAGAGACTAAACAAAAACAGCAACAATATTGGCTTTATTGTCAACAACAACAAAGTCGGATAGAGATTGAAAAGCTGAACAGAGTTGTTGAATTATTGTTGATCTTTACACAAGTATTTATATGCTCAGACAAGTCCAGAATTGAATAGAAAAAGAATACATCATTTTGTTTCAATTTATTTCAGCTTATTATTTCATTTGAATCATTTAAAAGTCATAGTAACTGAAAATCATGCTCAGTTATGAAGTGAAAATAGCAGTAGCTAAATCCAGCAACTAAATAAAACACCTAGAAGACAGTACTGCATGTAATAAATAGGCAACAAAGAGCTGCTTATTTACATCCACTTTTCCTGATTTATGTGTCTGGTATAACAAGATAACTGTAAAATTTGTATATTTAGTATAAGTTTTAGAATTTACAGATAATTTATTAGAAGTAAGTTATAATAATTTTTTAGGTTCTATGTCGTTCTCATAATATTCTATTATGTTATCTCTGCTTTCAATTATTTTGAATTTATATATAAAGCAGGAAAAAATTAGGATGAATATTATACATGCTTTTTCTTTTTATATACATCTGAGCAGAAATTCAAAGTTCTTACTGTTAGTATGAATTTAAAACAAGAAGTTGACTAGGTAAAAAAGCTCTCTTCCAGTAGTTTATGTGAAGCTACAGATATGACACATCTTATGAATTTCTTAGTCTAAGAATCAGGTTGAAAAAAATTTCCTTCTTACTGCTTTTATATAAGTAAAAGTACTTATTTTTATATAAAATACTACTTTTATATAAGTAGCTTTTATATAAAACCAGGGAACTCTACATTATTTTTAAAACTAACTTTAGAATCATTGGTTTTTAAGAATATTAAATCTTTAAATTTCAAATATATTAATCTTGGGTAGGTAATCTTTTCATGTTCAAAAGTTGTGTGTCATGGGAAACTGTAAAAATATAAGCTATGAGCATCTTCCAGCAAAATATAGCATTTTATTATGATAAATCTAATTTGCCTTTTATAAAATAATTCCTTGGGATATGGTCAACTTTTTGTTAGTATCTGGGGAGTTGAGATAAAATGAGAAGATTTCAGAACAGAACAAATACAAATGGATTGTCTTGAGTTTTCCTAAAACTGTCTGCCCTCTGATGGATAAAGGTAAGAGTCTTGCCGAAGCTTCCTGATGGGAGAGACTGGCTGTGATTTATGGACCTAACATTCCAGGTTAGGTTACCATACAAGATTACCTTGATTCTTTGACCTCACATTCCCAAGTTCCTATCCAATTTTATTCTTTACAGCACTGAATTTTACTTCCACCACCTGATGCATCCACAACTGGGCATTGTTTTTGCTTTGGCTCAGCCTTTTCATTCCTTCTGGAGCTATTTCTCTGCTCTTCTCCATTAGCATGTTAGAACTGTGGCAATGGAGAAGACTCTTGAGAGTCCTTTGGACTGCAAGGAGATCCAACCAGTCCATCCTAAAGGAAATCAGTCCTGAATATTCATTAGCAGGACTAATGCTGAAGCTGAAACTCCAATACTTTGGCCACCTGATGTGAAGAACTAACTCATTAGAAAAGACCCTGATGATTGGAAAGATTGAAGGCAGGAGGAGAAGGGGACGACACAGGATGAAATGGTTGGATAGTATCACTGACTCAATGGACATGAGTTTGAGCAAGCTCCAGGAGATGATGAAGGACAGGGAAGCCTGGTGTGCTGCAGTCCATGGAGTTGCAAAGAGTCAGACACAACTGAGCAACTAAATAAAAACCCACCACAGCACTGCAGGTGGAGAGTTAGACTGGTAGGAAGATTGAAAAGATCCCCCCAAATCAATGAAAATCAATAGAATACCTTCCATAGAATTACTCTTTTTTCTGCTGTGAATTTTTATTTTTTATCCTACCTTGGCTTCCTTCTATGACCACAAAGCTTTCTTGCAATTGCCAAATATAAATTCAGAGACTTCAAATAATAGTTTATACTAAAATTTGAGTTGATTTTAAACTGACACCAGTGAGACTTACATATCCTTATGGCATTCAAATGCTTTTCTTTCATATGCCAACTTGTCACTATTTCTCAGGTGATTTGAATGCAAGTCAAGGACAACTTTTTACTGATATTTACTTCGACACTGATGCTGACAATTTAGACTTCAAGTGACAGCATCAATACTGATAGCAGCAACAGAAAGTCAATGGGTATCTTTGTAAAAAGTGTGGATTTCAAATGTATTTTAAATAAAAGTGATGAGAATTTTTGATTTGGGTTCCTTGAGAGATTAGGATAGACAGTGGCTAAATAATAAGAATAGATTTTTAAATGGATAAGAGAATTCAAAAGAAACATTATATAGCTATTTTAAATCAAGCATAACCTTAAAGGAAGTAAAGAATAATAAAAGAGGACAAAGGAGATGAGAGAAAAAAATGATAAGAGAGGTGGCAGAATAAAGACAAAAAAGTTTGGAAGCCACACTGTTGTATTTCTTTTTTCATTTGTTAATTTTAAGATAAAGGCAAATCTCAGTCTGTTTCCTGTGATAATAATGGCTTATTTTGTCTTTCTCACCAAACATTTACTAAACCTCTTCACTCTCCCTCTGATAAAGTACTTCCATGTTGCACTACAGAAGAGAGACTGTGTGAAAAAATGGAATCTGGGAAAACCTAATAGTTTTATAAGATATAAAAATCTAAGCTTTATAATATTTTTATTGCTTAAGAGAGTCAATGACACTGTTTCTATTGAAAGTATAATTGAATTCAACACCAATAAGAATGTATCTAGAAAAACACAGAGCATACACACCCAGGAAAATACAAAGTTCTGTACTCCATGCCACAGAGACCGTACAGAGCTGAAAAAGTTCCAAGGAGTGCAAAGAAGTCATTATTCAGGGAATGGATGGGGCTCAGATATGTGGATGCCTCGTTAACTGAGAAGACTTTGTTTGAACCTTGTGGTAAACAGAATAAGGCCTCCCTCCACCCCCAAAGATGCCTGCATCCTAATCCTCAGAACCTATGAACATGGTGAAGGGACTCAGCAGGCAGGATTAAGTTCAGGATCTGGATTTGTGAGATTATCCTGGATTAATGTAACCACCAGGATCCTTATAAGAGACAGAGCGAGACTGAAGAAGCTACTCTGGTTTTGAAGATGGGGAAGGAGCCAGGACTGAAGAAATGAACACAGCATCTAAAAACTGGAAAAGGCAAGGAAACAGATTCCCACTGGAAGCTTTGGAAGGAACACAGCCCTGCTTATCCTGATTTTTAGCCCACTCAGATTCACTTCACACTTTGGACTTCCAGAATTACGAGAGAATAAGTCGGGGTTATTTCAGGCCACTAAGTGTGGGGTAATCTTTTGCTATAGCAACAGGAAGCTAACACAAGGACCTGTAATGAACTAAGCACTGAGAACACGAAGATGACTCAGACACCATCCGTAGATTTAGGGGATCATTGTGCAGTGGTGGAGATGTGGGTGAAAGAGTAACAACACAGTGAAAAGCACAATTGTGTGTGATAGAAACATACTCTGACCCAGGAAAGGAAACATCTCATCTAATTCTGACTTGGAGAAATGAAGTTGGTTTTGTTATTAGAGGCCATGGTCAAGGTACGTCTTGAAAGATGGGTAGGGTCTTGCCTAGCAGACAAAGGAGAGAAATTCACTCCAGGCTAAGAGAACAAATGCCTGCAAAAGTCAACAAAACACTCAGATTGGAAAATTCATATTCAAGTGAATAAGAATTTGTTTAGCAAATCTCAATATTCTAGAAAAAAGGAGACAAAAGTTTTTTTTTATTTAAATAACTGTTAGAAGTAATATAGGGAGACTATGTTATCTTTATTTAAATAAAGCTGTTCGGGATACTCAAGTTCTCATGGTGATATGGCAGGAATGCTTGCTTCACATATGCTAGTTTATCTATGTATGTTTGGCATTTCACGCCCCGACTATAAGATCTCCAAACTAAAAATACTAATATAGTAAGAGGAGTCAAGAGGAAAATGAGAATGAATAGATTGATACTGGAATACCTACAGAAATTAGTAACTGAATTGTTAATGTCCCTATCATTCAGCCGTTGTTGTTGTTGTTTAGTTGCTAATTGTGTCCGACTCTGTGCGACCCCATCCACACAGGCTCCTCTGTCCATGGGATTCTCCGGGCCAAGAATACTGGAGTGGCTTGCCATTTTCTTCTCCAGGGGATTTTCCTGACCTTGGGATCGAACCCAGGTCTCCTGTATTGGCACGTGGATTGTTTACCACTGAGTCACCTGGGAAGCCTCATGTAGTCATTAGGTCTCTGTTACATCTACATGTTTCTTGTTGACAAGGACTCTGCTTTATATTTATCTTACTATTCCTCCAGTTATAGAATGCAATGCTTGTACACTGGATGCACAGTAAACATCTTAAGAATCAGACTTTTAATATATGCAGTTGACTGTCACATAATAATCATGATCTGAGATTATTTTCTCTGGCACATAAAAACAGGTTAATGATCTGAATGGAATGTCTCAAACTCTTAAAATTGACATGACCATATGTTTCAATACTTTTTCTTAATTTCACTAATTAAGAACACAACATGGGAATTATGTCAAAAGGGAGATACCACTTATTCAGCAACTTAATTTATATCCTGGAGAAGGTAATGGCAGCCCACTCCAGTACTCTTGCCTGGAGAATCCTGTGGACAGAGGAGCCTGCTGGGCTGTCATCTATGGGGTCGCACAGAGTCGGACACGACGGAAGTGACTTAGCATGCATGCATGCATTGGAGAAGGAAATGGCAACCCACTCCAGCATTCTTGCCTGGAGAATCCCAGGGACAGAGGAGCCTGGTGGGCTGTCATCTATGGGGTCGCACAGAGTCGGACATGACTGAAGTGACTTAGCAGGAGCAGCAGCAATTTATATCCAGTTTCTTCTGTCATTTTTCTTTTGTATTTTACCACATTAAATAAGCTTGGGGCTAGTGCCACTATCTTCTCTTCTAAGACTGAATTATGTTTCCCAGAGTCTCCTTTTCTGCAGGGTTTTGGCTTAGAGTTTATCAGTGAAAGGAACTCACAGGAGATTTGCAAAGTGAAAATGAAGAAGAACAAGAGATCCACAGTAGCTTTTCCCACCTGCTTGCCACTGACGATTGAAATAATTGGTGACATCATCTCAGAGAGTCTCAAGAAATGCAGCAGCTTCCTGGTTAGATGGAGATAACCATCTAGTTTGGTGTTCACAACTGAAATCTTTGGTATCAATGTTTATTAATTTTAGGAGCAGCTTCTCTGACTTCTACTTCTGCAGCATTTCTACAGGTCATCAACCCCCTAAGGTTCGTTAAACCCCTACATACATAGCTTGACCTCTGCTTCCTAATTGAAACTTGTCTATTATTTGTGTATACTTTGTCTAATATTTCCAGCAGCCCTGAAGGGTAGGTGCTTTTAAAATGTGAGAAGTGAAGTTACTGAGCTCCTCCACCATTCCAAAGATTTTTTTTCTCAACTAGTGACTTGCAAACGGCCGAATTCAAAGAAGCCTGACTTCAGTCTCTCTCTTTTTTTTTTTTTTAGTTTTCTTTTTTTTTTATTAGTTGGAGGCTAATTACTTCACAACATTTCAGTGGGTTTTGTCATACATTGATATGAATCAGCCATAGATTTACACGTATTCCCCATCCCGATCCCCCCTCCCACCTCCCTCTCCACCCGATTCCTCTGGGTCTTCCCAGTGCACCAGGCTGGAGCACTTGTCTCATGCATCCCACCTGGGCTGGTGATCTGTTTCACCATAGATAGTATACATGCTGTTCTTTTGAAATATCCCACCCTCACCTTCTCCCACAGAGTTCAAAAGTCTGTTCTGTATTTCTGTGTCTCTTTTTCTGTTTTGCACATAGGGTTATCGTTACCATCTTTCTAAATTCCATATATATGTGTTACTATGCTGTAATGTTCTTTATCTTTCTGGCTTACTTCACTCTGTATAAGGGGCTCCAGCTTCATCCATCTCATTAGGACTGGTTCAAATGAATTCTTTTTAATGGCTGAGTAATATTCCATGGTGTATATGTACCACAGCTTCCTTATCCATTCATCTGCTGATGGGCATCTAGGTTGCTTCCATGTCCTGGCTATTATAAACAGTGCTGCAATGAACATTGGGGTGCACGTGTCTCTTTCAGATCTGGTTTCCTCAGTGTGTATGTCCAGAAGTGGGATTGCTGGGTCATATGGCAGTTCTATTTCCAGTTTTTTAAGAAATCTCCACACTGTTTTCCATAGCAGCTGTACTAGTTTGCATTCCCACCAACAGTGTAAGAGGGTTCCTTTTTCTCCACACCCTCTCCAGCATTTATTGCTTGTAGACTTTTGGATAGCAGCCATCCTGACTGGCGTGTAATGGTACCTCATTGTGGTTTTGATTTGCATTTCTCTAATAATGAGTGATGTTGAGCATCTTTTCATGTGTTTGTTAGCCATCTGTTTGTCTTCTTTGGAGAAATGTCTGTTTAGTTCTTTGGCCCATTTTTTGATTGGGTCATTTATTTTTCTGGAATTGAGCTGCAGGGGTTGCTTGTATATTTTTGAGATTAATCCTTTGTCTGTTTCTTCATTTGCTATTATTTTCTCCCCATCTGAGGGCTGTCTTTTCACCTTACTTATAGTTTCCTTTGTAGTGCAAAAGCTTGTAAGTTTCATTAGGTCCCGTTTGTTTAGTTTTGCTTTTATTTCCAATATTCTGGGAGGTGGGTCATAGAGGATCCTGCTGTGGTTTATGTCGGAGAGTGTTTTGCCTATGTTCTCCTCTAGGAGTTTTATAGTTTCTGGTCTTACATTTAGATCTTTAATCCATTTTGAGTTTATTTTTGTGTATGGTGTTAGAAAGTGTTCTAGTTTCATTCTTTTACAAGTGGTTGACCAGTTTTCCCAGCACCACTTGTTAAAGAGGTTGTCTTTTTTCCATTGTATATCCTTGCCTCCTTTGTCAAAGACAAGGTGTCCATAGGTTCGTGGATTTATCTCTGGGCTTTCTATTCTGTTCCATTGATCTATATTTCTGTCTTTGTGCCAGTACCATACTGTCTTGATGACTGTGGCTTTGTAGTAGAGTCTGATGACTTCAGTCTTTTAACCCCTGCACCGTGTAGTCATATGTTGCATTGAGCTTTAAAAATAAAGTGTAAAACTTTATGAGAAAGATGCCAAAGAGCACTTAGAAATGAGCCTAATTACCCAGGTAAAATTATTTTTTATTCAGGAATCAACCTTTTTTGAGGATAGTCTTCTAGTACTCACTCATATCCTAACTCTGAAAATGGTCTTATTTTATTAACATACTATTTAAATATCCTTAGCTTTCTAATAAAACCAGTACACACACAGAGAGAAACATATACACACACTTCCTTATAAAGAAAAAATGAAGCAATCAAAAAAGAAACATTTACTCCCATCTCCACATCTGTATCCATATACTCTTTCCTTTCCTTTAGTAGGACTATCTATCTAAAGCCAAGTCTTCCACTTTTCCATTAGTTCTCATCCTGTATCACCTGACTTAAGATAATTTTCATGTATTTTTTCCCATGCTATGGATTGTCATTTTACTTTCTTGATGGAATAATTTGAAGAACAAAAATTCTACATTTTGATCAAATCCAACTTTTTTCCTTTTGACTCCTGTTTTTGATATTACATCTGTGAATCATTTGCCAAAGTCAGGATCATAAATATTTACCCCTATGCTTTCTTCCAAGGCATTTATAGTTTTAAATTATAGTGAAACCATAAATTTAGGTCTTGATCTCTTTTTATTTAATTTTTGTTTGTAGTCTTAGATAAGGGTCCAAGTTCATTCTTTTGCCTATGGCTATACAATTGTCCTAGCACAATTTGAGATTTTGTTACATGTGTACTAATTTAAAATTTTTATATCTTCTTACTGAACAAAAGTATTTTTGTATACAGTTTCCCTCTCTATCCTCAATGATGCTTTTTATTATCACAGACTATTTGGTCTTTTGCAAATGGTGACTCACCCTTTCTTAAAGATTTTATATTTATCTTGTAATTTTTTTCCATCCTTTTAAATTTCAATGTTTCTGTATCCTTATATTTTACTCATGTCCTTTTTAAATGTCATGTTGCTGGATTTTTTTTTCAGATTTTCCAATATGAAAATCTCTGTCTTTCAACTTGTCCATTTAGTTCATTTACATGTATTGTGATTATTAGTATATTTGGACTTGATAATATAGCCTTCGTGGATATTTTCTACATGTTCAGTTTTTTCTATTGTTCTCATTTCTCTTTTCCTTCCCTTTGCAAAAGTCAATTCATGTTTTCATTTGTTTTGTTTTCCTATTGATTTTCATACATAATGAAGGTAGAATCAGTGTGTCTCATTCACTAAGATATCTAGAGAGCCTGGAACAGTGCCTGCCACTTATTAAGTACATATTGACAGTTTGATGCCTAGAAAGCGCTGTGGTTCCACTTCCATTTTATGAGCAAAGAGGCTGATGCTCTGTTGAGTGGAAGTTTTCAAGGGTTGACATGCAAGACCTCACACCAGAAAAAGAAAGAATAAACATGCATCCCCCTAGGTTTCATGAATCAGTATTTCGGGCTTCTTTGGTGGTTTAGATGGTAAAGCATCTGCCTGCAGTGCAGGAGACTTGGTTTCGATCCCCAGGTCAAGAAGTTCAGTTCAGTTCAGTCGCTCAGTCGTGTCCTATTCTTTGCGACCCCATGAATTGCAGCATGCCAGGCCTCTCTGTCCATCACCAACTCCCGGAGTTTACTCAAATTCATGTCCATTGTGTTGGTGATGCAATCCAACCATCTCATCCTCTGTCATCCCCTTCTCCTCCTGCCTTCAATCTTTCCCAGCATCAGGGTTTTTTCAAATGAGTCAGTTCTTCACATGGGGTGGCCAAAGTATTGGAGCTTCAGCTTCAGCATCAGTCCTTCCAATGAATATTCAGGACTGATTTCCTTTAGGATGGACTGGTTGGATCTCCTTGCAGTCCAAGGGACTCTCAAGAGTCTTCTTCAACACCACAGTTCAAAAGCATCAATTCTTTGGCACTCAGCTTTCTTTATAGCCCAACTTTCAATCCATATATGGTGACTGGAAAAACCATAGCTTTGACTAGATGGACTTTTTATGGCAAAGTAATGTCTCTGTTTTTTAATATGCTGTCTAGGTTGATCATAACTTTTCTTCCAAGGAGCAAGCATCTTTTAATTTCATGGGTGCAGTCACCATCTGCAGTGATTTTGGAGCCCAAACAAATAAAGTCTGTCACTGTTTCCATTGTTTCTCCATCTATTTGCCATGAAGTGATGGGACCTGATGCCATGATCTTAGTTTTCTGAATGCTGAGTTTTAAGCCAACTTTTTCACTCTCCTCTTTCACTTTCATCAAGAGGCTCTTTAGTTCTTCTTCACTTTCTGCCATAAAGTGAGGTTATTGATATTTCTCCCGGCAATCTTCATTCCAGCTTGTTGTTCATCCAGCCCAGGGTTTCTCACGATGTACTCTGCATATAAGTTAAATAAGCAGGATGACAATATACAGCCTTGATGTACTCCTTTCCCGATTTGGAACCAGTCTGTTGTTCCATGTCCAGTTCTAACTGTTGCTTCTGGAAAAGGGAATGGTTACCCACTTCAGTATTCTTGCCTAGAGAATGCCAGGGACAGAGGAGCCTGGTGGACTACAGTCCATGGGGTCGAAAAGAGTCGACGCAACTGAGTGACTAACGCTTTCCCTTTCAGTTATTTGTATTTTACAGCAGCCTTTAAAAATACAGAATAACAAAAGAATCAAATATTTTAATCATTCATCAAGCCCTTTTTACATGTGAGGAAACTGAAACAAATTAAAGTATATGCCCCTTAAAACCAACTAGCAAATGCTGTGATTGCTTCCAACTCATGCCTGGAAAATTAAATATAATATTTTCTCTTGGTTAGCTAAGTTGTTCTTTTTTTTTTTCCCCTTTGGCTCCACTAGGTCTTAGTTGCTACCTATAGGATCTTTTTTTTTTTTTTTCCCCCCTGACTAGGGATCACCAGGGAAGTCCCAAATTGTTCCTTTTTGTTTAAAAATAAAATTGAAATAAAGTAAGTCAGGGGTGCTGATCTGTGACAAGGGTAGGTGATCTGTCCTGTGGGATCACTGGTGAATATCACATTCCCAAAATTCTAGTGCTAATGATTTCTGTGATTTGACTCCACTCACTGCGGAAAAGCGTTTAGTGTTTGTAAAAAGAAGAGCAAGAAGGAAATAGAACATTTTCCATGTAATTTTCCATTTGTGTATTCTTGACTTCATTAAAATTGCATACTGATCCAATCCCTTGGTTTTGCTAATAGCTCCACAGAGGGATAGTCATTACTGGAGCATGAGCACCACAATCCATTTTCTCTGATCATTGTTTTGCGATATTGCTAATTTGACAGCTCCTGCTGAACATGGGCTCATTATTTTGTGTCATTGTTTTGGGAAAAGGAATATCAGATGTGCATTAGAAAGATGATGATAGGTTAGAAGAAAGAGTAGTTTTTCTCCAGGCATGGGAAAGAAGAGCCAAATTGAAATGGTAAGGAATGAACTGCTTGACCCCTATCAGATAACTTCTCCTTCAAGACTCAAATCCTCTGCAACATTTTTTGTGAATTCATATGGTTAGATAGCATCACTGACTCAATGGACACAAATTTGAGCAAACTCCGAGAGACAGTGCAGGACAGAGGAGCCTGGCAAGTTGCAGTCCATGGGGTCACTACGATTCGGACACAACTTAGCGACTGAGCAACAACAATGCCCTAAGCCTCATTGCAAACAAGGTGGATATGCCCACTTACTTTTCTGTGCTCTAGGGTCTATCTATTTATCTATCTATCGTCTTCTATCTATATTTATCTATGTATACATACTTCTAGAATTTCACATTGCTGTTCATTCACTAAATCATGAATCTCACATATATGATGCTTATTTTATATACATGTACCTCTAGACCCTGTTTTTGTCATCTAATTGTTTTCAGGGAAAAACAAAGAACAAAAAAGCTCCTGCCTGCCTCTCTAACCTCAATTTGCTGCTTTACTCCTTGCAGTCTACCCTGAAGCCATACTTTACTTATTTAAAGTTCTCAAACTTGCCACACACTCTCCAACATCAGAGTCCTACAGTTCTCCCCACTCCTCATGATCAAGCAGCTATTTTTACTCCTCTCCACTTTTTCTCCTTTCTCCCCATCTCAGCCTGTATTAATTCTTTTTTAAAAATAGATACCTGCTTAAAATAATTTATCAAAAGAGCTTTTGTCATATTTCACCCCATTTACCCAAGTTTAAGTCTCTTACAGAATTCTCCTTTATATCATTTATCACATTGTAACTCCATGCTTAATGTCTGGTATCCATTGGATTTTGACTTTAGGGAGTTTGTTTCCTTCACCTCTGTCTCCCCAATAACTCTCCAGTGACTGACACATAGTGGTTCCCATTAAATAGTTGTGGAATCAATGAATAAACATGGCTTTTTTTTTAAACTGTGTACCTCTATTTTGTTTGATTCTTCTACTTTGAATGACCTTCCCCTGTATTTTGCTTACTTGCTCTTTATGATCCAGTTCTGGTTTCATTTCTCCCAGAGGTCTTTCATAGCCTCCTTTCTCCTCCATTTCTCTCCTATCTCAGTGTATTTCTCTTTTCTGTGTTCCCAGAGGACACTGTACAAACAGTTTTCCTAAGCCCCTGCCACACAGGAGTGTAGCCCTAAGTCAACATATACTCCTTGCAGAACTCTGATACCTCATGAACCGTAGATCATATCTGCTTTTTCTCCATTATATGACTAGAAAAAATGCACCATACTGAAACTTAACATAGATGTCCCAAAATACAGTTGAAAGTTTAAAAAGATATTTGAATCATAATAGAGATATTTGCATTATAATGGATTAAAAAGATCATCGTAGAGATTAATATAAGCTTTAATGTTCCACTCAACATTAAAGCTTGCCATAATCATCCATAGGACAGAACTAAGGGGAAAAGGGGCTTCCCTGCTGTCTCAGCGGTAAAGAATCTGCCTGCAATGCAGGAGTTGCAAGAGACATGGATTCGATTCCTGGGTCGGGAAGATACCCTGAAGAAGGGCATGGAAACCCACTCCAGCATTCTTGCCAGGAGAATTCCATGGACAGAGGAGCCTGGAGGGTTATAGTCCATGGGATCGCAGAGTCAAACATGACTGTAGCAACTTAGCACAAGGGGAAAAAGACATGTGATGAATAATGTAGATTTACAGTGAGGTTTTATGGTTTTTCTTATAAACACTATGTGGAAATAGTTGACTTTTTCTTCTTTCTCATTATTGTTTGCCCATTTGAGCTTTCTTGAGATATTTATCACTATAGGTTTTTTTTAAAATAAAGTATAACTAAAGTATCCCTGAAGAGTTATATATATGAAATTGGTTTTTGAGAATAAGTTGTTGCCAGTCCTCGTCACCTTATAAATTGTCTACTGAATGTAAATATCTCATCCGGTGCTTAACACTTTTCCATCTGCTTTGAAGATGCTAGTGCATGCCAGGTTCATTGCCTAGGAGAGGAAGCCATTCTCTAGCTGGCTTAGATTGTCCTAAATACAGTCAATTTTGTTTATTTCATGTTATGAGAAGAACTCCAAGGCACAGTTTAGTGGTAGCCACTTTAAGGAAGAAAGAAAATGAGGTGAGGGCAGTAGCTGTCAGTAGAAAAACAACTGCTGACAACTTTTGATGAAAGTACAATCACTGTAGCAGATTTATTTTTTGCTGCCACCAAGAATATATGCTTCTAAGGTGATGCATGCCAAGTGAAACACTACGAGGAGAGGGTCAGGGAAAGAGCTCACTTAGCAAGAATGTGTGATTAATTTGCCTCCTAAATTTATGAGACAGTGCAGTCGAGCCAGTTTGAAAATAGCAACAGGGTGATTACAAGTGACTGGGTAAACAATGTATTAACTGTGGGTGGAATTTAATCTCTTCATATGTTCTTCTAAAAATTCCAGTTTTTGAAAGAAGTCCATGGACATAAAAAGGGTGAATAAAAAGGAGCCATAAGGACTCCTGCAAGGAAGGAAGGGCGGAGTGGGGGGGGTCTGGTCCTGAAACACTGATGTTTCCGTCCTTACATTTCTAATACGTAGGCAGTCTTCCAGGTATTTTGGATATGAAGTCAGAAATTCGATTTCCTTATTTATGAAATTATAAAATATTTAATGAGAAGTGTCTGCTTCCCTGGTGGCTCAGAGGTTAAAGCATCTGCCGGCCATGGGAGAGACCTAGGTTCGATCCCTGGGTCTGGAAGATCCCCTGGAGAAGGAAATGGCAACCCACTCCAGTATTCTTGCCTGAGAATCCCATGGACGGAGGAGCTTGGTAGGCTACAGTCCATGGGGTCGCAAAGAGTCAGACACGGCTGAGCCACTTCACTTTGTGCCTTTTGTCTGTCTGTTGATGCGTCTTTCTGACAACCTTAAAATAACAATAGCTACTGTATGTTGAACACATATTGCATATGTAGGACTTTACATAGATAATTTTATTTACATAAATATATCTGTAATGGTATCAAGATATGATTATTGATTTTATTTTAAGGAATCAGAATAAGACCCAGAAAGACCAAAGAACTGGTTCAGAGTCATATATAGTCAGTTCTACAGTTGGAAATTGAATGTGAATGAACTGCAAAGTTTGTCTTTCTAAGCAAAGTGCAGAGATTGGGCTATAAATATGGATCTAAGAGTCTATATTGAACACACACTGGAACTATATAAGATTCAACTTGTATTGAAACATGCCAGCCAAAGTGATGGAAACAGGTATACCAGAAGGCTGATTTGGTATTAAAGGTGCATGACCTGGGCTTAGTGGATTTGATTCAGGGGAAATTGAAGCAGTGTAGTATATTCATCAAACAGTATCCTTCAAAGTAGGTGTGAATAAGTGTTTTTTATGGTCTGCACCACACAGTGAAATATTAATAGTTCTTCCTTGCGAAGCTGGGTCTGTGGCCCAAACAGAACTCATGACAGCATTATACGTGCGATTTAACCACTAGGTGGCACTGAGTCTGCAGAGTTAGGATGAGCCTTAGCTAAACTTTATTGGGTACATCAATGGGCATATTTTCCAGGTATGAATGAACACCACTTTTCTTGTGTAGACCCCCTAATATAAAAATATCTCAAACATTTGATTCTAGATTATACTTACTTCAGCTACTATTTATATTCTGCTCCAGCTTCATCACCCCTCCCCCGATGGGTGACATTTTTGAATTGACTAAGCTAGAGTTTGTGTAGATTGTGAGGGAAATGTAAGCATATTGAAATGGTCCATACGTACTCTTCTGATGAAGTGACTTCTAGACACAGTCATTGACTCTCCAGGAAGAAAGTACATCTGCAGTAACTAACTCCTTAGTCTTATGAATAAGAGAATTGGCTGTCCTACTGTATGACTGAATCTCAAAATGCCACCCTGTGTTTTGATTGCTCACAGGAATGCATTTATTAATACTGCAACCTGGATGGACTAATGTTTCCAAGCCAATTTAGTTTTAGTGAAACAGAAGCAAGTCTATGAAGCAAATACTTTCTTTTCCTTCCCAAATATACTACATAAAAAAGTTTGAAAACAAAGAGAATATTTATCAGCATAGAAGCATAAAACCTCAAATGAGATATCAGAGAAAAGTTCTACTTTTTCATGGCAAGCTATGCAGTATGCTGAAACCTAAAACTCTTCAAATATAAATCAAATTGATGGAAATTAAATTTACAAGGCAGAAATTAAAGACCAATTATGGACAGAGTATAACACTTGCTATTATAAAAGAACAGATTATATTCTCATTACTCTTTCAGGTTAAAATGGGAATATAATTGGAATATATTTAAATAATGAAACATTTAATAAAAACTTACTCGTTTTCCTAATAAACATTATAGTGGTATATGAGGTAAGACTGGTGAATTTATCATCTCATTGTAAAGATTAGATACCATAGAAAACAAAAGTTAATCATGCATCTAAATCCTTCAAGACCTTGTTCATGGCAACTCCATAGAATTCTACAGTTAGCAATTCACTTCATGCCAGCCTTGCTTCTTTTGAATTTCTCTTTCTCTACTTCCTTGCTAGAATCTGGTGACTTCTTGAGAGCTGGCCACTGCTCCATTTTGACTGAACAAGAATGGAGGTCAGGGCTTCCCTGGTGGTCTAGCAGTTAAGAATCCATCTGCCAGTGCAGGAAACATAGGTTCAGTCTCATCCGGGAAGATCCCACAGGTGGTAGAGCAATGAAGCCTATGTGCCCCAACTACTGAAGCCCTGCACTGGACCCATCACTACCTTGCCTGCTATCCATGCTTTCCTGGGCAGAGACCCAGAGCAGCCCTAAGGAAGGACTCCCATTCATGACACAGGATTGAAGGTGCTGGGGCTAAAGCAGGCAGACTGATTTCTTACTCCACTACACTTAGAAAACCACATCGAACTAAACAACCAAGCTCCTGTTTTAACAATGCACAGAGCCTGCTTGGGAAGATATGTATAAAACAAAGGCACATAAGAAGCAAATAATAAAATAAAGTATGATGAAGATATAATTTATATCTTCATTATAAAGTATACCTTTATATGTGGTGCTGGAGAAGACTCCTGAGAGTCCCTTCGACAAAAAGGAGATCAAACCAGTCAATCTTAAGGGAAATCAACCCTGAACATTGATTGGAAGGACTGATGCTGAAGCTGAAACGCCAGTATTTTGGTCATATGATGTGAACAGCTGACTCATTGGAAAAGTCCCTGATGCTGGGAAAGATTGAAGGCAGGAGAAGAGGGCATCAGGGGATGAGATGGCTGGATGGCATCACCGATGCAATGGACATGAACTTGGACAAATGTCAGGAAGTGGTGAGGGACATGGGGGCCTGGCATGCTGCAGTCCATGGGGTAGTAAAGAGTTGGACACGACTGAGTGACTAAAGAATAACAGCAACATAATAAAGATATAATTAGGAAATTAATGAATTGTTGATGCTATTGTTTGTTGCCAAATTCCTAGACCAAAAATGTCAGCTCATTACATTTTTAATTGGATAATTTTTATAGCTAATAATTGGCTTCTGGTATTTATTTTTTAAAATCTCCCCTATAATCTGTTTAGATACTTTGACCATTTTATTTTAATGTATAGATTTTTTAATTGCCTAAAATTGTTCCTTATAAATTAATAACATTACCCTTTGCCACATGATTTTATTGAATAGCAATTATATTTTCATTTGCCTATTTATCTTTTGATGATCCCATTTGTAATTATTATGTGTGGCTTTTATTTTTATACATTCAAATATCTGAATTAAATATTTCAATCTTTCCTCCACTGTTATCCCATGCTTAGTAAGTCCTTTATCCATTTCATAATAACTTAAATGATGTTCAGCACCTATGCTTTCCCAGACAATTCTTTCTAGTCAGAAGACCTTGTTCAAAAGTACAGTAGTCATATTATCAATGTAAAAACAGATAGCATGAATTGAGAATTCTGTGCTTTATCTCATTTAATTATCTTAACAATGCCATGAAATAGGGGGTATTGTTATCTGCAGGTTACAGGTAATGAGTGACACAGAGAGATTATGAATTTGGCTCACGACCAGATGCTGAGGCTGGTTTGAAAGCTTGGATTTTTTTCCCCCAGATTTACCAATAGTATGTTGCTCTTGGGGGGTGTCCTAGGCGGCTCTAGTAGTAAAGAACCCACTTGCCAATGCAGGAGACATGAGAAGAAGATTCGATCCCTTGGTGGGGAAGATCCCCTGGAGGAGGAAACAGCAACCCAGTCTAATATTCTTGTCTGGAGAATCCCGTGGACAAAGGAGCCTCTTGCAGGGCACAGTCCATGGGGTCGCAAAGAGTCAGACATGACTGAAGAGACAGCACACATGCGTGCACAGGTTGCTCTTGGACATTATTCCCGTTTGTTTAACTATGTGCCATCTTTTCTTTTGGGAGATTTTTAGGTCTAATCATTTTTTTCTTTATTCTAAAATCTCAAGATGATGTGGTTTGTTGGATATCTTTTATTCACTGATCTAGGCAATGGAACATGCATGCTCAGTTCTCTCAGCTGTGTCCAGCTCTTTGCAACCCCATGGACTATACCAAGCCAAACTCCACTATCCATGGTATTTCCCAGGCAAGAATACTGGAATGGGTTGCCATTTCCTTCTCTAGGCGATCTTCCTAACCCAGGGATTGAACCTGTGCCTTTTATGTCTCCTACACTGACAGGCAGATTCTTTACCACGGAGTAACTGGAAGCCTCTGACCTAGGCAAACAACCCTTTAATTTTGAAAATTTCACTCATTCAATTATGGAACCGCTTATTTGATCACTTCATTTAAAAATCTCCATTTCTTCCTATTCTGTTTTTTATGGAACTCCTACTACGAGGTGGCTGGACCTTGTGGATAAATATTTAATTTTTAAAAAATCTTTATCTTCCTATCATCCTTTTCGTTGTGCTTTTGTTCTAATTACAAGAGAATTATTCTGAAAATCTTCTAATACCTTCTTCTACTGATTTGTTAAAACTGTGGCTTATCATAATTTAAATTCCCATGAATGTTTTATTTTTCACATCCATCTTCGTTTCATAGATGCGTTGCTCATTCTTACCAAACAAAGTGCATTAAAAGTAGCTTCTATAAAGTTTGCTTTCGGTTACCTTGAGTTATATTCTTGCTTCAATTCATGTTTTTCCTGTTGACTTAGGCTTTGACCTTGATTTTAGAGGGTTTTCAAACTATCCTGAGGCCCTTGCCTTTAAATTCCCGCTTGAGTGAGGCACTGACAGTTATGCAGTAGATCTGGGTGAATGACATGACTTTTTAGTGAGTGGAGGGACAGTGCTGTAAAGCGACCTAGCAGAGGTGCTTCTTTCCTTATTTGACCCTAAATATCAGCGATCTCAGTAGTGAGAAAGGTCTTTCTCTTGAGCAGTTGCTCCAGAAAATACTTCATTTTCTTGCTTCAGTGACTGGAGAACATATATTTGATGGCCTCTGTCCTTGGAGCCAGAATGAGGAATGAGCCTGAAGGACCCATGATTCCTGTGCACATTTTCACTTACTCCCTATGTCTTCCATAATCCTTGCCACCACATTCCAAGCATCTTGAGTTCAACTTCTTCAGAGAACAAACATCTACCTGCTGAGGTTGGGGGAATGAGAGTTACCTGATGGCTTGCTGGATGAGGAAGAGATCCAAGGTTTCATCTTCACTGTAGATGACCAATTTCCACTTGGGTCTTAGATAATCCAAGACTCAGACCACCTCACATCCTCTGATGCATCCAAGTTTCAAACTGTTCTTTCTGGTCCCTCTGGAGTGTGCATGTCTGCCCAATCGCTTCAGTCATGCCTGACTCTTTGCAACCCTACTGACTGTAGCCCACCATGTTCCTCTGTCCACGGGATTCTCTAGGCCAAGAATACTGGAGTGGGTTGCCGTGCCCTCCTCCAGAGTATCTTCCCGACCCAGGGATAGAACTTTCGTCTTTTATGTCTCCTGCATTGGCAGGTGGATTTCTTTACCACTGGGCCACCAGAGAAGCCCTCTCTCTGGAGTAAATTGAGGCTTTATCATCATTCCTCTCTGCAGTCACTCAGGTTTCAGCTCTCTCTCCTCTACTAGTTGGGAAATAAAAAGTTTTTAAAATAGGAACTGCTATACAAATTATTTCTTTTTTTCAAATAGTTGGCGAAAGAGGTCAAAGTCATGTTTTTAAAAGTAATTTATATTCTGAACCATAAAAAACCTTTGCTCCCAAAGTGCATAGAGATTTCTACTTATTGTATGTGGTTGTCACTAAGGCAACCCTACTCATTCTATCCACCATCTTCTGACCAGGTAAACTTTTTTTTTTTTTAAGGAAATTTTTAATTTTATATTTTGGTAATAATTAATATTTAAATACTTGTATGGTTGAATAAGAAGAGAAAATTGGAAAATGGATACAGGAAAAGAAATGGATACAGGAAAGCCATCAGTGATACGAAGTTCTATTTTTCACGGCTCTGCATAGTATCTTTTCATAGCTGGGTACACAGTTGGCCCTTAATCACATTGTGACGTGGCCAAACATTGTTCAGCAACCAAATTCATTTTTTCTTGCTTTTTTCCAGGCCTATTCTGACACGCACTAGAGGCTATCAAGTCCAGAGTTTACCCTGACCAGCACTTGAACAATTTTCTTAAGAGGTGATCAAAACAGCTCTCAGCACACTGAGACCTCTCATAAGTGGGGTGCAGAATTCAGCTATTACCATCAGAAGCATTGTTACATGTCTGTGTTGCAGTGCTTTGTTGGCTAAAGCATGGTAAAGAATAACATTTCTCTGACATTACATTGAGCTTAGCTTACATTACATTAGCTTCATAGCCCCTTTAAAGAGCATAGGATCTGGAGTCATAAAATTATATTAATACAAAGAGTCTCATTTCGCTGCCACCTAGAAGCCCTGTGACTGGATAAATGATCCTTTTTGAGCTTCAGTTTACCTCAACGTGGTAGATACAGATAATAACAATTTGCACTGTGTCCTCTGAATTTCTTACTCCATGATCAGCACACTCCCATACACACTCAGTATTTTTTCTGAAAGTTCCCTCCACCTCTTGCTTTAAGTGAATGCTGGCCATCTCCTGAGGATACTTGCTGTCAGGTAGAGGAATCTATTTTTAAAGACTATATTTTTAATATTTAATATTTTTAAAGAATCAACTCACAGTTAGATAGTGGGTGAGCCAATTCCTCCTGACCAGACACACTGCCACACTGCTACCCCCTCCCCTTGCTCTTCCAGAAGTCCTTCTACTATGGGGTCCATCCATGCTATTAGCATTTAGCACTCTGCTCTCATCATCACTGGCTTCTACTGACCTCCTTGTCAATTCCCTTCCATTATTGATTTTTCAGGACCTGGGTCACAATCTTCTTACACCTTTCCTGACAGTATTTTAAATAATTTTAATATTTATTAGAACAGCTGATACCCTGAGTTCTCAGTTCCTTGAGCCCTTGATCTTCCTCCAACACAGTTTCGATTAATCTCTCAGGATGTTTTAATTGCTCTTGTGGCTCAGCCAGAAGTGAGGCTAGTGCTTGGGGAAATGGGAATGAGAGCCAGTGACAGTCCCTGCTTTAGCCAAAATTTTAAGTGTTAAATGCAGAAAGAATATTCCAAAAGTAAAAGTAATTTCAAGCCAAGACTACTTGGCTCAGCTGCAACTATTCTATTTTTGAAAGGTCTTACAGTCTGGGAGCAAGAGCAAGAACTGGGGACAGAGAGAAACAGTGACCTGTGGAACAAAAGCTGTGCCTTTCTGTGGGTAGAAAACATTTTGTGAGGTTTTAAATAGAGTCATATTTATCTCTTGAATTTCTCACGGAATAAAACTATAGACTATCCTGACTTTTAACCAAAAAAAAAAAAAAAAAATGTGTATACTTTTGTGAATTTCTCAAAACAGACAGAATTCAACTCGGGGCTGTAATTAAATCAAGCAAAGATAAGTAATGGGAAATAAACATGTATTCTTTTTGTATCTGCAAATTTTAATGCCTTTTATACAGAATCTACAAGATCCATGTTGTACAGTAATTTGCAAGGTGGTTAACGAAACCTAGCTCATGAAGCTTTTGTAATGATGAAGTGTAATCCTAAGTGTGAAGGGAATTGCCACACTGAAGAGGTTTGAGTTTTGACCACGCCAGGTTTTTGTACAAATGTGGTCTCTCGGGGATGAATGAGCTGAGCAAATCACAAAGGGCCAGCTCTCAAAGATGACTGCTCTAGAACCTGTGAATTTGACATTCCAGGTTCAAAATGTATCCTGAATTCAACTTTTGCTCACCTCCACCACAGCTGCCCTCAAGTACGAAGAACCTTTCTCTCTTGCCTGGATCAGGGCAGAACTTTTGAGGTCTCTTCTCTTGCCCACAAAAGGTCTGTCCCCAGATGGTAGCCCTAGTGATCCCTTTATAAATGTAAATCTGAATGTGTTCTCTCCACCCCCCACCACCACACTACAGAAGAAAATCCAACTCTGTATCATGATTGATGAGGAATCCTCCCTGATTAAGCCTCTAGCCACCTCTCCTTCCTTCGTCCTTGCCATTCACCATACCTCACACTTGTCGGTATGCCTTGATCTGTCATCTCTCCTACCCACTAGCTTGTAAAGCCATTTGGCACGGGGAGTTTTTGTCTGTTTTTGTTGCTGCTGTAAACCTGTGGCTTCAGACAGCGACTGGCACATGCTGAAAACATATTTGTTGAATGAATGTGAGATTCCTAAGTGTGATTTCATAGCACATCAGCCATATTCTATGGTGGTTAGATCCTAGACCTAGTGCTCACAAGAAATCATCTTACTCCCAAACACAAGATCCTATTCCTACTACTGGTTTTGTCACATAGTCTCTCAGAAACAATATTTAAACTATTTCAGACCATCAATCAATCCATTGGCTCTACCACTTACTCTAGGTTTTACATCCATTTGATCCTCATGGTCCATTCTTCATACAGTCACCAAAGCGATATTTTCAAAATGCAGATAGAATCATAACGCCCCATCTGTACAAAAAAACAAAAGTCAAAAAAAAAACCCCACACTTTACTTGTTCCACTGTGCTTACAATCTCGTGAAGCTGGCTTCAGCATCCTCAACTGACATGACCCTCACCTGTGCTCACTAGGCTCTGGTCACACCTGGACTCCTTTCTGTTTCTTAAAACTATACTTTTTCTAGCCTTAGGACACTTCCCTTGCTGTCCCTCTGCCAGGAATATTCTATCCCAAATTTTGACAGGGCTGCTTTATTTTTGTCATTCAGACCTCAACTCACATAATCAACCCCTGGAGAATATTCCCTAACCACTTTAAGTTCTTCAGTACGAAATCCTGAGCATTTGTAAGAGTCCAATAATCAGGGTCAAATATGGGCTTCCCAGGTGGTGCCAGTGGTAAAGAATCACCTGCCAGTGCAGGCAATGCAAGAGATGCAGGTTTAATCCCTTTTACTCCAGTAATCTTGCCTAGAAAATCCCATGGACAGAGGAGCCTGGCAAGCTATAGTCCATGGGACTGCAAAGAGTTGGACACAACTTAGTGACTGAACACAATATCAGGGTCATTGTCTGCATTTTTATACATAATTTGAAGTTCAATTACAGCATATAGTATAAACTATTGTCCACAACTTAATAGGAGCAGAAATTTGCTCAGTTCAGTTCAGTCACTCTGTCGTATCCAACTCCTTGCAACCTCATGAACCGCAGCACGCCAGGCCTCCCTGTCCATCACCAACTCCCGAAGTCCACCCAAACCCATGTCCATCGAGTCGGTGATGCCATCCAACCATCTCATCCTCTGTCGTCCTCTTCTCCTCCTGCCCTCAATCTTTCCCAGCATCAGGGTCTTTTCCAATAAACTCCAGTTCTAAAATAATTCAGGTTATAATTGCCATTTCTTGTTTTACCAGTGAAATGTAATTGAATCTTGACAACATGATTGTAATCAAAGGACACCCACAAGAGCACACAATCAAAGCAGCCAAGCTTCCAGATGATCACATGCAAGAGACATTGATGGAAAAAGACACCAGAATCCACTGCATTTTTATCAGCATTAAGCAAGTGCAAATTAGATGTCTTCTGTGTCATTCTCTTGAGCAGCTTGATTCCAATTGTGTTAAAAGTGATCATTGATCACCTGAAGAACCATGGTAGATAAATTAGTTTCAGCTTGATGTTATTTTGTATATAAACAGACTAATTTGTAAAAACCTTAGGCATCACAGATTGTGCTTAATGTAGTACACTAGCTTAATTACTTTTAAATGATCAGTGAGAAACCCAAACCAATATGAAAATAATGTGAAAATAAGAACTACAATGACAGCAGTTATGAATTAACAGTGAACTCAGTTATCCCAAGACTGTTTAGCAAATAAGACTGGTTTAAGGGAGGATGGTGAGCAAAATAAACATATGGAAAGAAGGCAGTCAGACATAAAATAAATAAGAAAAGCTTCATTGATCAAGAAGTTGACTGCAGAAGACCCTTACATAAGCTATACTATGTGGAGTCAGGCCAGGAAGGAAAGTGGTTACATACACTTGGAGACTTGTCCTGTGAATTAACTATTTGTCCAGTTAGGGTAAGAAGGCTTCAGGGAATAATATTATATAGCCATATCTGCATCATCCATCTAAAGCAGCAGCCATTAATCAATATCACTAATTTAACAAGCACACATTAAGTCATGGTAAAGTATTATTTTCCTCCTATCAAACTGGGACAAAAATTGAAAACATCAAGTGTAGCTGAAGACATGATGATATAAGAATGCTCATATACCATTGGTCAGAGTGTAAACTGGTTCAGTTCAGTTCAGCTAGGTCGCTCAGTCATGTCCGACTCTTTGCGACCCCATAAATCACAGCATGACAGGCCTCTCTGTCCATCACAAACTCCCGGAGTTTACTCAAACTCATGCCCATTGAGTCGGTGATGCCATCCAGCCATCTCATCCTCTGTCTTCCCCTTCTCCTCCTGCCCCCAATCCCTCCCAGCATCAGGGTCTTTTCCAATGAGTCAACTTTTCACATGAGGTGGCCAAAGTATTGGAGCTTCAGCTTCAGCATCAGTCCTTCCAATGAACACCCAGGACTGATCTCCTTTAGGATGGACTGGTTGGATCTCCTTGCAGTCCAAGGGACTCTCAAGAGTCTTCTCCAACACCACAGTTCAAAAGCATCAATTCTTCAGTGCTCAGCTTTCTTCACAGTCCAACTCTCACATCCATACATAACCCCTGGAAAAACCATAGCCTTGACCAGACAGACCTTTGTTGGCAAAGTAATGTCTCTGCTTTTTAATATGCTATCTAGGTTGGTCATAACTTTCCTTCCAAGGAGTAAGCGTCTTTTAATTTCATTGCTGCAATCACCATCTGCAGTGATTTTGGAGCCCAAAAAAATAAAGTCTGACACTGCTTGCACTGTTTCCCCACCTATTTCCCATGAAGTGATTACCATGAAGTAAATTGGTCAGACTTCCAAAATTAGAATTTAGAATTGAAATACACATGCTTGCACACATACACGTTTCCACTTCTAAAAGCCTACCACTACATTCATGTGTGCACAAAGATATTTACTCATTACAGTATAAAGGTAAGAGTCTAAGCTATAATAGAAATGTCTATCTGAAAAACAGCAGTTGAAAACAAGATTCACATACTCAGTGGCATCCTATATTCCCTGTTAGAAAATTACATTGGTAAATAAATGGTGGGGGGAAGGAGGCAGAGTAATATTTATGGAAAGACCCTATGTATATAAAAAATGAAAGACTAAAAAGGGTAAATGGACATTTATATACATTTATACAAAATATAAAAACTTTATAAATACATAGAAGGATACCAGAAGGTTGGCCATGAAACTGTTAGGATGGTTACAACTGGAGAAATAATGGGAGAAAAGAAATATCCACATTTTTCTATAAAAAAATTATACACAGATATTACTTGTGTTAATTAAAAGATAATGAGTCTATGAACTCATTTTCAAAATAAAGCAAGACTAGATCTGCAATTACAGACAAGAGGCTAAATCAGAATAAACATTTGGCTGGGAGCCTTGAGATACGGACCATGTGACTGACTAGTTGTGTGACTTGGTGTCTGTCATTTAAATTCTCAGATCTCAGTTACTGGGGTGGGCTGAGCAACAGTTGGCATGTGGCAAGACCCTCATCCTGGAAACCTGGAAACATAAAAGAAGCTTTGCAGGTCTTGAGATGAGGAGATTATTCTGCGGACTGGATATTATCACAAGGATCTTTACAAGAGTGAAGCAGGAAGGTTAAAGACAGAGATGGTGATGTGACAATGACAGGCGGAAAAAAGGAGACAGAGAAAGAGAGTGACAGAGAGATGAGACTGAAAGATGCTACACTTCTTTGAAGATGGAGAAAAAGACCACCATCCAAGAACTACAGTCTGCTTCCAGAAGCTGGGAAAGGCAAGAAGATGTCTTCTCCCCTGGAGCCTCCAGAAGCAACCAGCCCTGAAAACACTTTAACTTTAGTTCAATCACATTGAACTTGGAACTTCTGAGCCCCAGGATTGTAAGATATATTTGTGATGTCTTAAGTCATTAAATTTGTGGTAATCGATTACAGCAGAACGAGAAAATAAATACAGTTGGGACTTCCCTTGTATTTTAACGATTAAGACTCTGCTTCTCTGTCCCATGCAACCCAGCCAAAAAAGAAAAAAAGAAAGAAAATTTATAACAGTTATCTGGCCTATAAACTGCAACTGTAGAACTGGGTTATTGATGATAATAAATTCAGTAATAATTAAAAGATAAAGCATTTGAATGTACTTTATATGTTAGATGGGATTTCCTGGTGGCTGAGACAGTAAAAAGTCTGCCTGCAATGCGGGAGACCTAGGTTCGATCCCTGGGTTGAGAAGATCCCCTGAGAAGGAAATGGCAACCCACTCCAGAATTCTTGCCTGGAATAATCCCATGGATGGAGGAGCCTGGTGGGCTACAGTCCATAGTTTGGTAATACACTAAGGGTTTCACTTACATATTTCATGTAATGTCATAGCAGCCCTATGTATGGACACTGTTTACGTTCTCCACTTCATGTTTACATGAGAAGACAAAGCTTTGAGAGGTTTAGCAACTCTCCAGTGAGTAATAACACTGAAAAACTCACAGAGATCAGCCCTTTTTTTATGGCAGGTATCAAGTGAGCCGATTTTGCTACCCTAAATGTGGGATGGTTGTGATGCTGACTATTTCACGGGTGCTAAGTCACTTCAGTCATGTTTGACTCTTTGTGACCCTATGGACTGTAGCCCAACAGGCTCCTCTGTCCATGGGATTCCCCAGGCAAGAATACTGGAGCAGGTTGCCATTTCCTACTCCAGGGGATCTTCCCAGCCCAGGGATCAAGCCCTCATCTCTTAATGCCCATGTTCTCCTGCACTGGCAGGAGGGCTTTTTACCACTAGTAGCACCCGGGAAGCCCAAGGCTTCTACTTTTGAAGTAATTCTCATACAGTATGGCTGAGTTTGTTCCAGACAATTAACTTCTATGCCCTTTGTGTGCATATTTGAATGTACAGAGGTAGTGAGAAATAATGCTAGGAAACCAACACCTGTCACATAGTCTAAAGTTACTGAAAACGGTTTTTATTTTCTGATTATTTAAAGCATGTGCAGTTCTGTGGTTAATGAAACACAGATTAACAAGGAATCAATTTCATAGAAGGACACTGAGGAGTAGAGAAATCAGGGGGCCTACTTGCTGCAGACAAGGGCCACCAATGATGTGGTTTGATGATTCACATGGTGGTCTGCTGGGGACCACCTGCTTGGCTATACATGGTGCATTAAGACAGGCATAGCTGAGATGTTTTTGAAATAGTTTTGTGCCAGTGCTTGGACATTTGGGGCAACAGTAACCAAGGTAATTAAGGAACTGCAGGAAGCCACACAGGGTGGTGTTACAGCATAGACAGTGCTCATGTAGAGTGCTACAGAGCTGAGATTCCAGCCTGATTCCATCTGTTCTACACATGATTCTCCAGAGGATTTCCTCCATTGGTGGCAGAGGGTACAAGCTCTGGGATATCACACATAGAGCTCCTCTGAGAAAATGCTGGAAACCTCTGACTCCACAGTCCACTCCAGGAGGGACTGTTCTTGGACTGATGGTGTTGTCAATCCTACAATTTAATTAAATCCTTGTACTTCTGATAGTGGTAAAAACCTGCCTGCCAATGCAGGAGACTTAAAGAGACTCGAGTTTGATCCCTGGATCAGGAAGATTCCCTTGGAGAAGGAAAATGGCAACCCACTCCAGTATTCTTGTCTGGAGAATCCCATGGATGGAGGAGCCTGGCGGTCTATGGCCCATAGGGTTGCAAAGAGTCAGACACCACTGAAGTGACTTTGATTACAAAAAATTTCTGATAAGGGCTTGATACCAAGGTTTGTGGATCCTAGGATTGGGGATGCTATGGACTGAGGAGTCCCCTTTCAGCTCAACCCTATGCTGGAGTCAGCTTTTGGGCCCTAAGATGACTCCAGAGTCAAGCAGGTAAGTCCAGTTGAGGCACTGTCTCTTCTCTGCAAGGTCACACGCACACTTGAGAATCAATTGAAAGAAGAGTCCACTGAAGAGTCCTCTTAAGTCTCTCTCTCTTTCTGTCTCTCTGTCTCGCTGTCTCTCTGTCTCTCTCTCTCTCTCTCTCTCACACACACACACACACACACACACACACTGCCTTTGTGTTAATTTGCTGTTCAGCTGGCAGTTGAAATTCTCAAAAAACATGTCCTGGAGCAACCAGCAACTCTCCTTGTAAGATAAGTAAACAGTCTCATCAGAGAGATGAGTTGGTGGCATCTGGGTGGTGGGAATAAATAAAATCTCCCATCTGGTTGAAAGGGTTTTGAAATCCCACTTCCTGCCCAGATTGTCACTGCGGCTGCAGCTGGATGACAATACTCAGTATTACCAGCAACCTGCCCAGATCTGTTCAGTGAAGCAGCGCCATCCAGTTTTACTGATTAAAAATGGGTATTTTCTTGCCATGCTGAGATCTAGCAATCTTTATTTCACAAGGTTATGACAGACCAGATGGATAAATAAAAATACTTGAGTTATGGAGAAGGCATAATCAACTGCCCTTTTCTGAAATGTATTATATCTCATCTGTTCACTGTTTTCCCACGAAAACAGTGATAGGAATTTGAGTGGTAACAAAAACTCTTCCTAAATGATGAATACTGTGTACATGTTGCATGCTAGGTCGCTTCAGTAGTGTCAGACTCTTTGCAACCCCAGGGACTGTAGCCCACCAGGGTCCTCTGTCCATGGCATTTCCTAGGCAAGAATACTGGAGTGGGTTGCCACTTCCTTCTCCAGGCAATCTTTCTGACCCAGGGATTGAACCAGCACCTCTCTTGTCTCCTGCATTCGCAGGAGGATTCTTTACCACTAGAACAACCAGAGAAGCCACTCTAAATACAATTAAGTGTTTAGGGGGAAAGTGACATTTTTTTTCAAGTGTCATTAGTTTCATTCAGTTCAGTTCAGTCGCTCAGTTGTGTCCGACTCTTTGAGACCCCATGAACTGCAGCACGCCAGTCATCCCTGTCCATCACCAACTCCCAGAGTCCACCCAAACCCATGTCCATCAAGTATGTTATGCCATCCAACCATCTCATCCTCTGTCTTACCCTTCTCCTCCTGCCCTCAATCTTTCCCAGCATCAGGGTCTTCTCAAATGAGTCAGCTCTTCACATCAGGTGGCCAAAGTATTGGAGTTTCAGCCTCAGCATCAGTCCTTCCAATGAACACCCAGGACTGATCTCCTTTAGGATGGACTGGTTAGATCTCCTTACAGTCCAAGGGACTCTCAAGAGTCTTCTCCAACACCACAGTTCAAAAGCACCAATTCTTCAGCGCTCAGCTTTCTTTATAGTCCAACTCTCACATCCATACAGGACCAATGGAAAAACCATAGCCTTGACCAGACAGACCTTTGTTGACAAAGTAATGTCTCTGCTTTCTAGGTTGCTGTCTAGGTTGCTGTCTAGGTTGGTCATAACTTTTCTTCTAAGGAGTAAGCGTCTTTTAGTTTCATTGCTGCAATCACCATCTGCAGTGATTTTGGAGCCCAGAAAAATAAAGTCAGCCACTGTTTCCACTGTTTCCCCATCTATTTGCCATGAAGTGACAAGACTGGATGCCATGATCTTAGTTTTCTGAATGTTGAGCTTTAAGCCAACTTTTTCACCCTCCTCTTTCATGTTCATCAAGAGGCTCTTTAGTTCTTCTTCACTTTCTGCCATAAGGGTGGTGTCATCTGCATATCTGAGATTATTGATATTTCTCCCGGCAGTCTTGATTCCAGCTTGTGCTTCTTCCAGCCCAGTGTACTCTGCATATAAGTTAAATAAGCAGGGTGACAATATACAGCCTTGACGTCCTCCTTTTCCTATTTGGAACCAGTCTGTTGTTCCATGTCCAGTTCTAACTGTTGCTTCCTGACCCGCATACAGGTTTCTCAAGAGGCAGGTCAGGTGGTCTGGTATTCCCATCTCTTTCAGAATTTTCCACAGTTTATTGTGATCAACACAGTTAAAGGCTTTGGCATAGTCAATAAAGCATAGGTAGATGCTTTTCTGGAACTCCTCCTTTTTTGATGATCCAGCAGATGTTGGCAATTTGACCTCTGGTTCCTCTGCCTTTTCTAAAACCAGCTTGAACACCTGGAAGTTCACGGTTCATGTATTGCTGAAGCCTGGCTTGGCGAATTTTCAGCATTACTTTACTAGTGTGTGAGATGAGTGCAATTGTGCAGTAGTTTGAGGATTCAAATTAGTTTCATTAATGAATCCAATTTATCTAATTTTTACTCTGATAAGCTGACTTCTCTCCGGTTATACCTTGTCCAGGCACTTGCTTAGAAGATTCTAACAGACTTGCTGGGAAATAACAGCAACATCCCCCTGTAAATAGAAACTTGCTATTTTGTCCTATGATTGAATCAAAGGTTAATTAACTGAGGAGCAGTGGCACATTGAATTTTACTATTTTTCTAGAACTGATGATTTGAAAAGTAAACAGATTTAAATGGCTGAGCAAGAGCTAGATACATGCAACTACAAAAAGACTTCCATATATATTTGATTAAATTGACCTTAAGCCATCTTGTAATGTTTATTTCAACAAATAGCTCATGGTGTGATCACTTCTGGAATATTTGTATGACTTGAAGCATCTTTTAGGTATAATCAGCACTCAAAACATCATTAAGCTTTACTGTTTGTGTATCATTAGTGTCTATAAAATATATTACATTGGGCAAATGATAGCAAAGAGATCCATTTCATTTATGTGGTTCGCATCTCACATCACCAATTACCAATAGACTGCATGAATTATTTATCATCTCAAGTTGGCTTTATATCAAATATTTTACAACTTATGTATATCAAAAATTGAAAGAGCAATTCTCTTATTTTCTCCTTGTCTTAGGAGAAAATACGCGGACAAACTTCTTAATTAAATGCAAAGCAAACTGAGACAGAAGGAAATCTTCCCCTAAAGGAGATTATTTGATAAGAACTACTTTGCAAAACAAAGAAGGTCATTTCAGTCCAAAAGCTGAAGATTTGATAGTCCTATTTGCAATTAATTGAATAAAATTTAGGGTTTGTATGCTTGTCAGAAGTGTTTGTTTCATTTTAATATATAATTTTAACAAATTATTACATACAGATGGGATAAACCAACAGGAACTAACCTTGACTTCAGGTTTTGTCTTCATTGGACAAGGGAATAAATCTGTAACCAAAAATGGAAATGAGACCCTGTCCATTCCTTTAATCTGTCTTTCATATCAACCTTACTATCAGTTTTGTCGTCTATTGTTGGTATAAGCATCTCATCCAATGACTGTGGAAAATTCTGAAAGAGATGGGAATACCAGACCACCTGACCTGCCTCTTGAGAAACCTGTATGCGGGTCAGGAAGCAACAGTTAGAACTGGACATGGAACAACAGACTGGTTCCCAATAGGAAAAGGAGGACGTCAAGGCTGTATATTGTCACCCTGCTTATTTAACTTATATGCAGAGTACACTGGGCTGGAAGAAGCACAAGCTGGAATCAAGACTGCCGGGAGAAATATCAATAATCTCAGATATGCAGATGACACCACCCTTATGGCAGAAAGTGAAGAAGAACCAAAGAGCCTCTTGATGAACGTGAAAGAGGAGGGTGAAAGAGTTGGCTTAAAGCTCAACATTCAGAAAACTAAGATCATGGCATCCAGTCTTGTCACTTCATGGCAAATAGATGGGGACACAGTGGAAACAGTGGCCGACTTTATTTTTCTGGGCTCCAAAATCACTGCAGATGGTGATTGCAGCAATGAAACTAAAAGACGCTTACTCCTTAGAAGAAAAGTTATGACCAGCCTAGACAGCAACCTAGAAAGCAGAGACATTACTTTGTCAACAAAGGTCCGTCTGGTCAAGGCTATGGTTTTTCCATTGGTCCTGTATGGATGTGAGAGTTGGACTATAAAGAAAGCTGAGTGCTGAAGAATTGATGCTTTTGAACTGTGGTGTTGGAGAAGACTCTTGAGAGTCCCTTGGACTGTAAGGAGATCTAACCAGTCCATCCTAAAGGAGATCAGTTCTGGATGTTCATTGGAAGGACTGATGCTGAGGCTGAAACTCCAGTACTTTGGCCACCTCATGTGAAGAGTTGACTCATTTGAGAAGATCCTGATGCTGGGAGGGATTGAGGGCAGGAGGAGACGGGGGCAACAGAGGATGAGATGGCTGGATAGCATCACCGACTTGATGGGCATGAGTTTGAGTAAACTCTGGGAGTTGGTGATGGACAGGGAGGCCTGGCATGCTGTGATTTATGGGGTCTCAAAGAGTCGGACACGACTGAGCTTCTGAACTGAACTGCACTGAATGATCCTCTTTAAGCATTCTCCTTTCCGCGTTCATTTCTTTAGTGTGAATTAAGAAGTGACTGTAGTTCTTACATATTTTAATAAATATTGGTTGTTCACACAAAATAAAAGATTTTCAAAGGAAAAGGAAGAAAATAGCATTTGACCTTCTATCATTCATACAATGATAATATAGCCTAAATTTTCCTTATCCTTTTTCATCCCTCTTTCTCTCTAAAATAGCTCATTTAATGGCTGCTGGCCTCTCCACTGATTCTTTTTTTCCCCTAATTGGTGTATAGTTGCTTTATAATATTGTGTTAGTTTCTGCTCTGCAGCAAATTGAATCAGCTTATATGAATACTTACATACTCTCCCTCTGGAGCCTCCATCGCAGAGCACTAAGCTAAGCTTGTGCTATATAGCAGGTCCTCACCAGCTATCTATTTTACACATGGTAGTATATATATGTCAATTCTACTTTCCCAATTCATCCCACCCCCTCCTTCCTTTCCTGTGTCGACATGTCTGTTCTCTACCTCTGGATTCTGGCCTTGAAAATAGGTTCCTCTGAACCATTTTTCTAGATTACACATAGATGCGTTAATATACAACATTTATTTTTCTCTTTCTGACTTCTTTATAGTGGTGCTGAAATCAAGTTTTCATGTGCATAAGAGTTATATAGGATGCCATTAAAAAAAAAAAAAAAAAGAATTCCTTGGCTCTGCCTCTGGATATTTTGAATCAGTAATTTTGAGTGGAACCCAGGAATCTAAGATTTTTAAATAAACATTCCCAAGTAATGTTAATGAAGCAGAAAGTAGACCATACATTGAGAAATACTGAAATTAAAACTGTAAATAAATGCAACTTTTAATTAATTGCAACTATGTCCTAGCAGTGGGCTGGTTTTCCAGGTGGCCCCAGTGGTAAAAGATCTGCCTGCCAGTGCGGGAGATACAGGTTCGATCTCTGGGTCAGGAAGATCCCCTGGAGGAGGAAATAGCAACCTACTCCACTATTCTTGCCTGGAGAACCTCATGGACAGAGGAGGCTGGTGGGCTACAGTCCATATGTGTGTGCGTGTGCTAGGTTGCTTCAGTAGTGTCCGACTCTTTGCAATCCCATGGACTGTAACATTTAGCATCACCTGGGAAGCCCCAGGATAGAGTCCATGGGGTAGCAAAAAAGTCAGATACAACTTACCGACTGAATACACATGCAAGTCCTAACAAGCTTGCACTAACTCTTGAAAAACACAAGGCATACAAAAACTTCTAATTGAAATGATCAGTTTTGATAGACCTAAGAAACCAAGAAATCAAACATGTTCAGTTATGGCTTTTTCAATTTTATTCAAATTTACATTAAAATATATTATTAGAATCCAAAGGGATACTGTTAACCAAAATTAGGCATGAGGAAGTTGAGACTCAAATAAGCCATTAAAATCCAATTCTGAAAAAAAAAAGGAAACATGATTTATTTTATTCTGTGCTTTTTATTTTCAAGAAATGAATGGAACTGAGTTTTATGGAACAATGTAGAGACAATAATTAGAATCTTCTATCATCCATTTGGGGCTTTGCAGGTGGCTCAGATGATAAAGAATCCACCTGCAATGCAGAAGACACAGGTTCAATCCTTGGGTCAGGAAGATCCTCTGAAGAAGGAAATGGCAACCAATTCTAGTATTCTCGCCAAGGAAATCCCTTGAACAGAGGAGTCTGGTGGCCTACGGTCCATGAGGTCACACAAGAGTCAGACATAACTTAGCCACTAAACAACAACAACAACAACAAAATCAGTCACTTGTTTTAACAAATACACTTTAATCAAATAATTTGCTTTCCAGACTAGAGTCTCAGTGTAAAGCATTTCAATTTCTGTTTTTAAAAACCCTTGGCACTAGTGTGGAAATGGGCTAGTGAAAGTTACTCACGTTGGTTATCTCTAGGGATAAAGAAAAGCCTTCCAAGTTTGCCTTGATCAGTCCATGCTAACAAATAAACAAAAAGCCTGACAAATGGAATAGACCTTGCTTCCTTCTAAAAAAATCCTAGGGAAAATACCAATTAGGAATGACTAGAAGATAGAGAAATGTGTAGATTTGGGCTTCAAGTATATTTTTGTAAGTTCTTGTAGCATCCGGGAGAAGTATGGCTAGGAAGGGCAATTTCCAAGACACATCTGCTTAACTTCTCAATTGTGCTAGAACAAATCCCACAGGGGACCATCCAATGAAATTCTCTCCCCTAGATCCTGGTTTTCTCCTCTCTTTCCATCTCACACCCTGACTTTGTCTCCTCCATCTCTTTGGTCTAATTATCTACAGAGATAAATTGCTTTAACAATCAACCTAAAAATTTTTAAAAATGTGATAAATAATAGTCCCTTTGGAAATACTGAGAATCTTAACAACCATAAGACAAAGTCTGAGAATCTCTGTTACAAAGGAAATCAGTGCATTAGCCAGAGAAATGATAGAACTGAAATTCAAACCCAGGTAAGCCTGATGCCAAAGTTCTTGAACTTTCCACCTCCTCTTCCCATCATCACTGATTACCTTTCTGAGTATTAACAAATGGATTGGTTTTCCCCCATTTAGTGGTGAGAAACAGTCTCACCAGGCTTCATTACTTATATGACTAAACTGTAGTACCCAAAGTCCAAGCAACTTCCTGGAAAAAGGGGAGTCAGTCTAGTAATTTGGTATCAACTGATCATAAATTAGATCATTTTTCCAGAATTTGATTTTTCTTTTCTTAAATCAAACAAAACATGTGATCAATGTCAACAGACACTGGTTAACGAATTGCGTCACAACAAATGAGCTAGTTAAGTATAATCATTATTCTATCTTGCTACTGACAAAAAAGTGTACCATGTAAACCTTGAAATGCTCAGAAATAAAACAGTAGAAACAGTAATAAAAAAAAAACTTAATGTATACTCTTTATATACCAGTCACTGCATAAGGCATGAGTTAATTACATGTTTCATAATGCATTGAAGTGAAAGTGAAAGTTGCTCAGTTGTGTCCGACTCTTTGTGATCCCATGGACCATACAGTCAATGGAATTGTCCAGGCCAGAATACTAGAGTGGACAGCCTTTCCCTTCTTCAGGGGATCTTCCCAACCCAGGGATCAAACCCAGGTGTCCCAAATTGCAGGCGGATTCTTTACCAGCTGAGCCACAAGGAAGTGTATACTAATTTTATTTCCACTTTGATAATGACTAACCAGAAGCTCAGATCAAATAAGTCACTTGTTCAATGTTGCACTAGTCCAAAATTATAACAGGAAGTGGTAAGAGCAGGTTTGAAAGCATCCATCTTTTACTCCATTTCCCACACTGTCAATTACTCACCCCAATGAGTGGGGCAGTTTCTCCTGAGTTCATCAGTGGCTCAGACAGTAAAGAATCCAACTGCAATGCAGGAGACCTGGATTCGACCCCTGGGTTGGGAAGGTTCCCCTGGAGGAAGGGTTGGCAACCCACTCCAGTATTCTTGCTTGGAGATCACCTTGGACAGAGGAGCTTGGCAGGCTACAGTTCATGGAGTCGCAAAGAGTGAGACACGACTGAGCAACTAAACACCACACACAAGCTCATCAATGAGTCCTCCTCCTAATGAAATCCCATGCAAATGAGTTAAGCAGAGAAAGGGCTGATATTTTACTATTGTCTATGTCAGAAAACAAGGCAGGACCAGTGTTGCAATTCACCAAAGCATTAAAAATAGAAGTAAAGTTGTGTAACCCTCCTCTTCAGGAGGCTTCCTGTACTGACACTGACTGGCACAGCGAACAGTGTCAGTGTCAGGGCAGCCTGCACAAATGATTACACAAAAGGTTTAGAAAGAAACAAAAATGAATAATTTCATAGTTACTCCAAAGCACTGTCACATGCTTACATTAGATATAATCACAACCTCATATGAATATCTAATGTGGGCAAGGAAGGAGATGATTTAAATACATAAATTTATCTTTGGTAGGGGGAGGACAGGGACAGCAGGTACTGACCTCTCTAACAAAATCTTGCAATTTATTCCTAACTAAAATATGTTAAGATACTAATCATACTCTGAGATTGTGTACATATATGTGTATCTATATACATACCATGAAATTAGAAGATGCTTGCTCCTTGCAGGGAAAGCTATGACAAACCTAGACAGTGTGTTAAAAAGCAAAGACATCACTTTGCTGACAAAGGTATAGTCAAAGCTATGGTTTCTCCAGTAGTCACGTATGGATGTGAGAGTTGGACCATAAAGAAGGCTGCTCTCCAAAGAATTGATGCCTTCAAATTGTGGTGCTGGAAAAGACTCTTGAGAGTCTCTTGGACTGCAAGGAGATCAAATCAGTAAATCCTAAAGGCAATCAACCCTGAATACTCATGGGAAGGACTGATGCTGAAGGTGAAGCTCCAATACTTTGGCCCCCTGACGCAAAGAGCCAACTTAATGGAAAAGACCCTGATGCTGGGAAAAATTGAAGGCAACAGGAGAAGTGGGCAGCAAAGGATGAGATGGTTGGATGGCATCACCGATTCAATGGACATGAACTTGGGCATGTTCCAGGAGATAGTGAGGGACAGGAAGGCTTGGCCTTTTGCAGTCCATAGGGTAAAAACATAGACATGACTTAGTGATTGAACAACAATATGTATCAATTATAGACACACACATGTCTGTGTTTTCCTCCCAGAGTGTGATGAATATAAGTCCTCTGTTTCTCAGTCGCTCAGTCATGTCTGACTATAGCCGGCCAGTCTCCTCTGTCCATGGGATTATCCAGGCAAGAATCCTGGAGTGGGTGCCATTTCCTTCTCCAGGGGTTTTCCCAACCCAGGGACGGAACACACATCTCTTGTACCTCTTGCATTGGCAGGCAGATTCTTTACCACTAGCACCACCAGGGAAGCCCAATATAAGTATATTATCTAAATAATTTAAGAGTCTTGTTCAACATTAATTATTGCATGCTTCTATAACATGGTGATATTCCCTGTACGTACGGAGGTATTAATTCTTTCATCATATACATCATGCGTGTATTAACTGCCTATGCTGTACCAGATACTCAGATTATAAATATAAAGAGACATTAGGCTTTACTTTCAAAGAGCCTGGGGATTTGTTGAGGGGAGATGAAAGTCGGCTACATACTGTAAGAGCTGTGCTCATTCATTGAAGAAACATTTTATCATCTACGAGGCAACATAAGAGAAGCTAGGAATACAAAGGTCATTCAGACACAATTCCTGCTTTCAAGTTGCTCTGGAAAAAGAGGGCTTCCCTTGTGGCTCAGCTGGCAAAGAACCCGCCTGCAATTTGGGACACCTGGGTTCAATCCCTGGGTTGGGAAGATCCCCTGGAGAAGGGAAAGGCTACCGACTCCAGGATTGTGGCCTGGAGAATTCCATGGACTCTATAGTCCATGGGGTCACAAAGAGTCAGGCACGACTGAGTGACTTTCACTTTCACTTGAGCTTCCCCTGTGGCTCAGATGGTAAAGAATGAGCTCAGTTGGAAATAGAGCAGCTAACTCTTTTGAGTTGTCACTGGAAGGATATTCGGAGAGTATGTTACCTGAGCAGAGCAGCCCTCCCCAGTGTTTATGACTAAGGAAGTCTTAAGTGTAGATATCCACATATAAATTTAATTAAAGTTTTGTTTTCTGTTTTTTTTGTTTTTTTTTTTTTGAGAAACAGACATAGAGAGCAAATATATGAACACCGAGAAGGGAAAGTGGAGGTGGGCTGAATTGGGAAATTGGGACTGACATATATATACTACTACGTATAAAATAGGTAACTAATGAGAACCTACTGTATAGCACAGGGAACTCTACTCAGAGCTCTGTGGTGTCCTAAAATGGGAGTGAAGTGAAGTGAAAGTCACTTAGTCATGTCAGATTTTTTGCTTCCCCATGGACTGTAGCCTGCCAGGTTTCTCTGTCCATGGAATTCTCCAAGCAAGAATACTAGAGTTGGTCGCTGTTCCCTTCTCCGGGGGTTCTTCCAATCCAGGGACTGAACCCAGTCTCCCACATTGCAGGAAGATTCTCTACCAGCTGAGCTACCAGGGAAGCCAGACCTAAATGGGAAGGAAATCCAAAAAGTTGGGGATATATGTATATGTCTAGCTGATTCACTTTTCTGTACAGCAGAAACGAACACAATATTGTAAAGCAACTATCCTCTCATGAAAATGTTCAAACATAAAGTTTATGAGAGTTTTTCATCAGAGTTCAGTGATACCACTTGAAAAGATTATTTGAACTATTTTTGCTTCTGAAGCTTGTGCAACATCACCAATGTTTTCTTTTTCCTCTTTCAGAGGGAGACAATGTTTGTACACACTATAAAAGCGAGGTCTGTTTTTGTATTTCATATCATCTCCTTCAAAGTGAAATCCTGTGAAAC